>NC_139928.1:20308553-20989803 GCF_963514095.1 Eutrigla gurnardus | reverse complement strand
AACACAAGGCCAATCCTGGGTGACTGTCATGACATTCTCTAGTCTACAGTATTATTACTCACATATATATATATATACACATTCACAGTATATCTGCAGCATCATACTAGCCTACCTTTTATTTTGTATTCATTTCATTCTTATTATTTTCTACTTAACCTTTTCACTATACAATGTATTAATATTGTAGTTGAACAACATAATTTGTAAGCAATAAAGTACACAAATAAGAGAATCCTCCTTCACTGCGACATTTCAGTTAGAAAATGTCAAAAATGTCCCATTCATCATTTTATCCCGTCAGATATTTGTGTTAAATTGTCATAACTAGCGTATGAACTCATTCATCCTTCCATGCATTTGGAATGAAATTTTAAAATATAGGGAGCGACTGCTTTTCATGTGATTATTACTTTTAAATGTTATTATTATTTAAAGTTTGAATTGGGAATGAAAGTTTAGCTGTGCCAACTTTAGCACTCAGTGAAAGCCACTTTTGGAAATCAACGCAACAAAAATGTTTAATATAATAAAACAAGATTTACTTACAAGTATGCGGGTATTTGTCTGAAAGAAAAACTGGGATTAAACAAAATACATGAAAAATAGGAGCAAATCTGATGAAACCTGAATCTGACAATAAAAATAACAATGAATGTTGAACTTGAATATGAGTTTGTGTCTTCTAGTCGTGACCTTATAGCGCTTGTTGTTGAAGTTTGCTGGATAAAGTCACCAACTCAAAGCCTGAAATCAAGAAGAGATGAGACAACGTCTCCGTTTGGGTCTTACTGTTCCTCTTTTTGTGAACCACGAATCCAATCCCAGCGAGGACGAGAGCAAGAAGTACGACTGCAGCGATGACGATGATGACGGTGGTCATGTCAGTGGGCTTCTCTGTTGAGCACAAAACAAGAGGAAATAGTCACAACCTGAACAGATGAAGCAGGTTCCAGGAGAAGAACCTCCATTTGTCAACCGGACCACAATCCTGTATTCAGTGTGTTTGTTGGTCCTTTTGAAAACGTGATCCTGACTGATCTCCTGACAGATACATACATTCATCCAGTTATTAAATCATTCTACTCATCCTCTAAAACTGACCAGTAGTTCATTCAATACGGCGCCTACGACCTCTGAACTGTGGTTTGATTATTATGTTTCTAATAATGTTTCTCATCACTTCTTGTCTCAGTCTCACCTTTGTTGCTCCTGATGACGTCCAGTCTGGTGATTTTGTCCTCCTTCACACCAGAGAGCTTAAACACACACTCGTACCTGCTCCGGTCTTCAGCTGCCACTGAGAGTTTCAGGTCGGCACTCATCTGGAAGGTTCCATCGTGGTTGGGGAGGATCTCTCCAAGATCCACGTCCTCATGGAGATCCTCTCCATCTCTCCTCCAGAACAGTTCGGCTCTTTGAGGGTAGAAACCTGTAGCGTGGCAGCTGATTGGAGAGGAGGGAGTCTTCTGGAGGAAGGACACTGAGGGAAGGTCTGAGGAGAGAGAGACGGGTTAGAGGTTCTTTATCCTTATTATTATGATCTGCTGTGTATTTATTTATTTATTTATTTATTTGAAAGGGACAATACACATTAATGAACATCAGTATGTGAATACAAATGTAAATGTGTCGGAGTTAGCAAGCCTGCTAATTTACATCCGCAGTCCCTTGGCAATTAACGGGATAGTTCGGAATTTTGGACATAAGACCTATTTTCCAAGTCAGCCGGTGTGTTCGAGACGTCTGGAGACGTTTTCAAGACATTTCATTCAGTTCTTCTAGTTGCCGAGTTCACTTATGCTATGGCTAGCGCAAGTCAATGGTTCTAGTTAGCATGGCATTAAAAACACTCATACCGACTCCACAGTGCACCCGAGGCAAATCCATTGTAACGGCAGACTATCGATGTACATATCTGTGTTGATAGACTGTTTGAAATAAAACCAACCTTGCATTTTTAAGGATTTATGTCTCAGCAGCAGCAGCAGCAGCGTGTCATACTTCCTAGTAGGCTATGGCAGCGGCGGAGTGATATCACCTAGCACTTATAAGTTACCGGTTCTATAATAGTTTGTTTACCTGCTGTCATTGCTACAGACGCAGAGTAGCCTGCAGTGCTAGTTTCTTCAATCTCACAGAAATGGACACTTTTGGAGAATATACTGAAACCTTTGAAGACTCTAATGAGGAGTTTTTTTCCACCCAAACCCAACCGTACCTGTACGAGCCTGAATATACAGAGGAAGAATTGCGCGAGAGGGATGCTCAAAGGGCAGAACGTGAACGAGCTTCTGTGGAGACCGAGATAGCTGGAGCTGAGAACCGGGACCGAACAAACGGAGACTGGTGGTGCCAGGAGGGAATCCCCCGCAACGCGTCCGAGGGTTTACGGGTCTACGGACGGAGCAGAGGCTATTTACGGGCAGTATTTCGGGTGGCGCGTCATAGAGTTTTGAGTCCGACGGAGAGTCCGCATGTGTGGATTCGCGGAGCCGCCCGCTGCCCGGTGTTGGTCTGCGGTCCAAGGGCTTTTCACCCAGGTCTGGGGGCATAAGGGCAGAGAGTTCGGTGGTGTTTTTGTGTCTATATACCGGAGGGATTCCCCGCAACGCGTACGAGGGTTTACGGGTCTATGGACGGAGCAGGTTTGTGGTGCGTAATTGTGGCTTCGCGTGGCTGTGGGCTGCCCGGTGTTTGAGTGAGCTCTGAGGGCTTTTCAGACAGCCTTGGGGACACAAGTGCCGAGAGTTCGGCGGTGTTGAGCCACGTGTTTACCGGCTGGATTGCGAGCGGCGCGTCTTAGAGTTAGAGTCCGACGGAGAGTCCGCATGTGTGGATTCGCATGGCCGTGGGCTGCCCGGTGTTTGAGTGAGGACCAAGGGCTTTTTTTACCCAGCTCTGAGGGCACAAGGCCCGAATATTCGGCGGTGTTTATGTTTCTATTTACCGGAGGGAATCCCCGCAACGTGTCCGAGGGTTTACGGGTCTATGGACGGAGCAGGTTTGTGGTGCGTAATTGTGGCTTTGCATGGCTGTGGGCTGCCCGGTGTTTGAGTGAGCTCTGAGGGCTTTTCAGACAGCCTTTGGGGTATAAGTGCCAACAGTTTGGCCCGGTTCGATTGCCTATTTACGGGCAGTATTCGGGCTGCGCCTCTTAGAGTTTTGAGTCCGACGGAGCAAAGTAAAGTTCCGCTGCTGCTGAGAAACTAGTTCCTCAAAAAATGGATGATTCATGCGATGCGAGGTTAGTTTTGTTTCAAATATTATTCTATCAACACACATATGTACATCGACAGTCTAGTGTTTTAATGGATTTGCCTCGGGTGCTGTGGAGTGGGCAAGACTGTTTTTAATGCTTGTCTAGCTAAGAACCATTGACTTGCGCTAGCTATAGCATAAGCGAACTCGGCAACTAGAAGAACTGAATGAAATTTCTTGAAAACGTCTCCAGACATCTCAAACACACCGGCTCACTTGGAAAATAAGTCTTATGTCCAAATTTCTGAACTATCCCTTTAACATAGTTAATAAATATTTTTGTAAAAAAGTCTTTGGGGGTTCATGTCTTCCTGCACCACCAGTAAATACCAACCACTGCCATGCGCTTTACAGTCACACAAGATAAGTAAAATATAATACAATACATATACCTTTAACTAGTATGACTAGATTAACATAATGTATCTTACAGTGTAATATTGACAAAGGAAACTGCACTGTCGTAGCCATGTTCGATGCTGCATCGAACATAGCTCTAACATTTTCTGAAAGTTCCTCCGGATCATTATCACACTCCGTCTGAGACTCAGCCATTGTCGCGGTTTTGTGTTGACAAACACAGTCGAGAGCGTGGCTACTTTGGCGGTATCCTTATGGGGAGAATTACGTATTTTCCTGGAGAGTGTGCACTGTGATAGGTTTCCTTCTTTGACAAACACAGCTTGTGTCCAATAGTATTTAAAAAAAAAAAGGGCAGGCCTGAAAGTAACGAGTACTTTTCAGCCTTTCTAGAAATTAACTCGAGTAAAAGTAAAAGTATTTGTCTTGGAAATGTTTTCAAGTAAGAGTAATAAGTACTAAAGAAATCTAATACTCAAGTAAAGTACAAATTTACTTAAGTACAGTACTTAAGTAAATTTACTCTGTTACTGTTCACCACTGCTCCTCGGCCCCGGCACGCTTGGAAGAGGTGGATTTGAGTACAGTACGGTTCATGCACCAGCACATGCACGGGTACGCAATGTGGACACGGCTGTAATTGATAAGCCCCCCCACTATTGAGCCGTTTTTGACTAAAAATACTGTTGATGACTGTGTAAGACACAGCGGGATTCTGGGTCGGGCTTGGGGCTCGTGGTGTGTTCCCGGAGCGGAACCAGACTGGTACTTTTAGAAGAAAAATGCAGCTGTGTATCTCCTTCCAAAATCCACTCCGCTTGTGCTGTCTGCTCGCAATCACTCCCACTCACATGCGCAGAGTGTTTACTAGAAATGTGACTTGTCAGTAAAGTTTCAGTCATGTTCTCTGTGTCGATCTCTGTTGTGATGACTTGGAGACGGCGCTCCCTGAAAACAACATCAAGCCATACGTGTGTTGTATTACGACGTGATGACGTATGTGCAACAGGTAACAGTGCCGAGGCACAGTACGGATCAGATGACCCTGGTGTGAGGGCGCCCAGATGAGGAAGGTAGGACAGAGGGTGAGACGAAGACAGAGACAGGAACTGAGACAGACAGGAACAGGGCAGTGACAGGGATTCTACCTTTTCTCAGCAGAGAGCTCCTCCCGTACTTCAAATACTTCTTCAGTAACTCAGGACAACGATAGGTGATGTCATGTTTATCCCGTTCTAGCAAAGCTTTGTTAATATCCCACTTGTGATTGGTGATGACAGCCTGTTGTTTTGGAACGATCCATCTCTTTGTCTTCAGGTCAAACGCAATGAAGTCTTCTCCATCATAACCATATTGAAAGAAACCATTTCCTTCATTAGTCTCATCATCCCATTCACAGCCAATTATCTCCTGGAGAATGTGGACACCTGAGAGAGAGAGAGAGAGAGAGAGAGAGGACGAGAGAGAGAGAGAGAGAGAATTAAACCAGAGTGAGATCATCAGTTAATATCACATCGTTTCCATGGAGACACACTGATCGACAGACAACAGAGGAGCTACACCTGCTGCTGTTATTGGCTCCATGAAAGCCAACCATCACCTGGACAGTGTGGACGTCTCAGGGGGAGATGGTCTGAGTAAGGTTCGCTTCAAGTCCGTGTTGCAGTTCGCTTTGCCTGGTCATTGTGAACACAAAGTGTTCCAGCTTCGCTTTGCCATCGTATTTTACCCCTCTAGACCAGAGGTCTTCAACGTTTTCAGGCCAAGTAGCCCCAAGACTTATAGTGACCCGGTAGAGGGCCCACATATAATTAAACAAACTGGAAGATTTGTATGTGCTCAATATAGGTTGTATTCATGTTAAGGTGTATTTGTTGACATGTCTTTGGGGATTTATTTGGGATCAAATAATTTTGGGGACCCTCTGCAGTCATACTGTGGACCTCCTAGGGGTCCCGGACCCCCTGTTCAAGATGTATGCTCTAGACTTTCTGTTTGGGACACAGTCATATCAGCCACCGATTCATTCAGTACAAATATGAAATCTGAATAGTGGCTTCAACTCTTTCTAGTTGCTGATCCATCTTGTAAACAGCAAATACAAATTCAAATCATCAGGAGACACCGGTTACCTAATTGGCTAAATAACAGAGCTAACAGCTAATCACGTTCAAGGAGATCGCATTGCGTTACATTATGATCATCATTATTCAGTAACAAAGAGCACTGGGCCATATTAAACATTATCATGATGTGTTCTAATGTAACCTTGTAAAATAGATATTTTATAGAGAATTAAAGAATTAAAAAGCTCAGAATTCTTTCTGTGTGGAAATGACACTAAACATCACGTCAATGAAGGAGAAAGCATTAACTTTAATGAACTACAGTGTGAGCAGGACTGAGGCCCCATCAGAGCTGAGGTGGACCAGAATCAGAACTGAGGTTGAATCTTCAAATCTTTTGTCTGAACAACACTGAACAGGAGTTAATACAAAATTATATAAAACACAGAAATGCAGAAAATTATCTAATTAGAGAAACTGGAACTAGAACATGTTTTCTGATTTATTAAATAAAAGACTGATAATCAATGTTCTGCTGATTAACTAGTGGATGTGTGTGTGTGTGTGTGTGTGTGTGTGTGTGTGTGTGTGTGTGTGTGTGTGTGTGTGTTTATTAAAATACAGGATGAAAGTATAAACCAAATGTTGTCAAAATGAAGTGAAACATAAACAAACCTCCACTTTGGTTGAAGCGCTGCTTTGTAACTTCAATTTTGTTTTTTTCGGCCTGATGAACACCCTCACAGTTCTCAGTGCGAGTCTGCCAGTACTGAGGATCATCTTCTGTGATTCTGTTCATCCAGTCCTGTTTGGGTTCTACTCTCCTGGTGTTGCTGTCATAGTGAGTTATCTCAACGTCATCAACCAACGCAACAGACACAAACTCTGGGAAGTTTGGGACTCCAGAGGACGACGTGGAGAAATACTTCAGAGAGTGAATCTCTGCAACACAAGATGAACGTCATGATCTCAGTTTTTATCTTCAACAAATCACTGAACAATGTAGTTTTCCTGCACACGCAATCCAAAAGAACTACATTCAATACACGTTGATAATATCTGCTGTACTCAACAAACACAAACATGTTTCTGGTGCTTTTGTCTTGAAAACTGTGTTTATTCTGATATTAAATAGTGAAGGAGTCTCATATTTAGGTCAGTTGTGTTCCTGACTTTGGTTGACAGAAAGCAGTTTGTAGAAAGAGGCGTTGTTCATTTGATTTCATCTCCATGTGAAGTGAAAGTCCAGTTTAGTTTCCAGTTGGTGGAGTGGTTTCTTCTTCAGGAAGCATCGTTAGTAGTTTACACTCCTCAAGCGAGCAACTTAAAAGCCAACAACTAAAGTGTGGACTCACCTGCGGCCGCGCTGTGGAGGCCGACGGCCAGGAGAAGAAGCACAGTCCACGTCTCCATCGTCACCTGTCCTTCTCAAGCTGTCTTCAACTCTTCACTTGTTATTATTGTGGAGGCAAAGTGATAACGTCCGAGCTGCTGCTCTATCCGGGCTGAAGTGAGGCTGAGACCAGGAAGAGCGCTGACTTCACCCTCCGTCTTAGCCAATGGGGATTTTAGCTGAGCACCGACGTCACTAATAGGCGGGTAAAGCTACTGAGGTTAATAACGAAAGTGAAAGTGGAGCGATGTTATTTCAGCCTGCGTGAGAGGACGCTGAAGACCCTTTATTCTGGTTTCTCAACGCTGTCCGCACCTGAAAGGAGCATTTAACCTCCTGCTGCTCAGCTCTGCTGTGATCATCTGCAGGCTAATGCAATGTAATGTGCAGAAATGTTTGAATGAAGCTCACATACACTGCAGTAAACAAGAGCTCCAAGTGTGTCTTCTTTGATGTTTGTCTTTTAGCAAAATGGCGCCTGGCGTCAGTAGAAACAGCGAGAAACTGAGAGTTCCTTCGTTGTGTTGAGGAAGTGTCTGTTAGCTTCACGGAGTTTGTGACCAGTTATGAGCTGGTCACAAACTCCTGTTTCCTTGTCAGTTCCTTCTGTGTATTTGGTCTAGTATGTTCCTTGTGGTCCAGCCTGTTATCCCTGCTGTCGGATTCCTTTTTGTGGGTTTTTGCCTGCATGTTTTTGGGACTCTTGTTTTTTTGCTTAGGAAAGTGTCAACTGAAGAAGTGACCCGGAAGTAAACAAGTGGCCGCCATGATAAAAATGAATTCTCTAAATTTGAAGGAAGGGAGCTGCAGTGCTTCCTTTCAGATCTCCTTTAGCATAGGATGCAACAGATCTTCCATTACGAAAGGAAAGGAGATTACACCGACCCACAATTCCTTGTGAGGGCAACATTTAAAGTGAATGAATGTGATGATCTTGGGTTTTGTTTGTTTCTCCTGTTTTGTAGTTTCTGTCTCTTGTTGTTGTTGGTTTCCTTTTTTATTTTGTAGTCCTTCTGTCTTGTGTTGTCCTTCTTTACTTCCTGTTGCTTCAGTTAGCATAAAAATGTCAAAAATCAATATCCTTCATATCAATAGACTGAAGATCACAAGATCTGTAAGCATATATGGAATCACAAAAAGACCATTTTAGAATATCAGACAATTTATTGACAAAAAAAAAACAAAGTAGAAAAGCAATAAAATTGAGCAACTTAGTTGTGCAATCATCTACTTCATGCAACACCAGAAGTGATTCTGAGCATCGCTGCTCAGTTTCTACCAAACTAAGAGAGCAGACGTCCGCTGTCCCAAAACACCAGCAGGACATACTTTCAGAAACATCTCATTTCATTTTCACCATCATAAATATTAATATATAAAAAATATAAATATATTTCAAAAACACATCAAAAGAGATGAAACAACCAGATCTCATGTGAACAAATAATAATAATTTATTTCCTTTATGGGCGCCTTTCTAAACACTCAAGGTCACCATACAAAGTCAAATAAAAACAATGAGAGCATCAATCAGACATTCATCACAGCGAGCAAACCCTAATAAAACAGTGTACAAGGAGCAACTGAATTAGAGGGAGGAGGCTTGTCTAAATAGATATGTTTTCCAGTGAGATTAGAAAGTGGGGATGAAAGTGGAGTGTTGGATGTCATGAGACATATAATAAACGGCACATTTCCACGTGCTGTCGTTAAGCATTTTAGGCTTTTCCCACGTCGTTAAGCCACAGCGAAGCGGTTGCATGACTAAGTTAGATTTAGGAAAACTTCACGGGCGGGCTTCAAATCAGTATGTAATCTACGCTGCATACGTAATGAAACAAGTTAACAGGAAACGCGTCGTGAAACTATGAACTTTTAAAAGAAAGCAGCAACGCTCCGGGACACGGGTCTGGGACACCAGTCTCCTTGGTGCAAGTCGTGTGTTTGTTTGACCCTCCACCGGCAGACTCACGTTCTAAACGTCCTCACTTGTTCACGACGCTGCTTCTTCATGCAGATGCGTTTACGTTGCAGTGCAGACGGCGTGGCGTACGAACGACTAACAAGAAGCTAGAAAGGCGTTCTTATTGCAGCGACGGGACGACGAATTGTTGCGTCAATCATTCGCCGGTTGGAGAAAACAGGCTGTTTGACACATCATCATATTCCAGACACACGAAGAAAAACCTCTAGGAAGTCAATCATCGTAAAAACAAACTTACGTTTTCAAGAAATATACAAACTATTTACACAACTGGAAAATGTGTGTGTGTGTGTGTGTGTCGGGCAGTGATGGGCAGTAACGCGTTAGAAGTAACGCGTTACTGTAATCCAATTACTTTTTTCAAATAACGAGTAAAGTAAAGGATTACAATTGCAAAAATAGTAATTCGATTACTTTTACCTTCCTGCAAGCAGCCTGCGTTACTGCGTTACTAAACCGTGATTTATCTTTGCCACGTGACACTCTCTCATGAGTCGACTCGTGACAATGACGTAGCGGCGCGACGTCTAGAAGTAAACAACAGACACGTGTGTGCAAGACATGGAGTGCGGGAGAAAGAGCGAACATGGAGCATTTAATTCATGGAAGTTCAGACATTACTTTGAGTTTGACTCGGTAAAAGATGTAAAAAACATTAACGTCCGCTGTACACTCTGCGTGGGAAGAAAGATTTTGTCTACAGCGAAAAATTCCACCTCAAATCTGAGCAAGCACCTAGCAAGCCGGCACAAGAATGTGAAACTCACTGAGACACCCCGAAATCCCGACATGGCCGCTGCAGCAACAGAGGGACCCTCTCCTGCTAAACAGGTGAAAATAGATTTAAGAGCGTCAGCGACAGGACTTAGTGCCGCTGAACTGAAGAAGCTTGTCGCTGGCTATATTGTCGAGGACATGTTGCCCATTTCCACTGTAGACTCTGATTCATTCCGACGCCTAAATGTGGCATGCAACAGCATTTTCTGTTTTGGTAAACGCATTACTCCTCTCTGCACTGCAACTGTTAAAAGATGTAAATGTTAATAGAGACTTTGGTTTTAATTATTTTATTGCTGTATTTTATTTACATCTATTCGAATGAAGGTGTGTATACACACCAAAACGATTTTCTTTAAATGAGACTGTTGCATTTAATTTATTTTTTTGTTTGCAATGTGCATAGTTAAAAAGATTGAGTAATAAAAACAAGTTTTAAAAAAAGCGTATTGAGGTTGTGTATAGCTAGTGTATTTTTGAAAAGTAAAAAGTAAAGTAATTAGTAAAGTAACTAATTACTTTTGAAAATAAGTAATCAGTAAAGTAACTGGATTACTTTCTTGGATAAGTAATCAGTAATCAGTAACTAATTACTTTTTCCAAGTAACTTGACCAACACTGGTGTCGGGGTCGGCAACACCGATCCAACAACGGAGAGAAAAACGCTAATATCTGTTATCTCTCGTTATCATCAAACTGCCGGATGCTACGAGTGTAGATATGAAAATGTGAATGCACGTTCATGGATGTGTGTCGACATGTGAATTTACATTTGTGAAAAGCCTGACAGCATTAAAAAGCATTTAAAAGTATTAAAGTTCAGCTATGCTGTATTATTTATAGATGAACACAAACCTCAAAATTACATTTTGTAAACTAAAACAAAAAGCAAAAATCCAAATCGTACTTGTAAAATATATACCAACCTAATTTTGAAATGTCGTTTTCCAATCAATGAGCATCTACGATGACATCACCGACAGCATCGATAATCCTCGGACAAGTCGCTTTTCAAATTACGCATCGTCATTTGATACATTTTTAATTCTCAAATATTGATTATTGCTCCTTTTAAAGCCTTGTTGCGTTTGGCAACGTTAATGTTTTGGCCACATGAATTTAGGGGACATTAAACCGGTTTTGTGGTTCAAATCGATTTCAGATTGTGTCAAACTTTGTACATAACAGAGTCTGAAGTTATGGACTGAAGTTCACCCTCCTCTTCCTGCAGTCACTCACATCTGTCAAATATACAAGCATTAAAAATGAACAGTGCAAAACGTAATAATATGGCAATAAGGTATCAGGAATGGAAGGTGTGAAACCACTGGGATAGTACAGGCGTCACACATTAGTTACCTTTTATCCAACGGTGTGTTGCTGCTTGAACTCTGAGTCTGAAGAGACCAAAATACAAAACAATAGTCAAGTAAAGGACAAAATCAGATAAAGACGCGTTTTGTACGGACAGACAGATGGATATGGACCTGATTGGATATTCAACGATTCTGTAGTTGAAGTCTCATATGGGGTCTTCTTGTCTAAAAAAACAGAACAAAATAAATCAACACAAGGTCAATCCTGGGTGACACAGAAGGAAAACTTGAATGAGCGGACTCGAGTGCAGAGTTCGGGATGAAGCAGTTAGTCTTTAATTTCAGTTTTACCGGACACACCGGGGAAACAAAAGGCGCCTCACGACGAGGGATGGTCTAAACTGAAACTACCTAACAACCTAGACTAAGAGATAAACTACAAAAAGGCAGAGCCAACAAAAATCACTCTTTCGAGGAACTAGAGGAAAAACAAAAACCTAGACTATGAGATAAACCACTAAAGGCAGAGCCAACAAAAATCACTCTTTCGAGGAATTAGAGGAACAACAAAAACCTAGACTATGAGACAAACTACTAAAGGCAGAGCCAACAAAAATCACTCCCTTGAGGAACTATGGAACTAGACTGAGCTTGACTATGACGTGAGCTGGTGATCTGTACTAGGAACATGACACACTGGCACAGGACAAAAGGGAGACGCAGACTATAAACACATGGAGGGAAATGGGGAACAGGTGGACACAATCAGGAATCAGGGGAGACAATCAGACTGGTGACACATGAGGAAGGGCAAGTGACCTGAAACGAGAGGAGAGTTAATTTCCAAAATAAACCAGGAAGTCACAAAACAAACATGGAGACAGGACAAAAACTCAAACTTGACATACCGGTGTGACACCTGGGTGACTGTCATGACATTCTCTAGTCTACTACTCACATATATATATGCACATTCACAGTATATCTGCAGCATCATACTAGCCTACCTTTTATTTTGTATTCATTTCATTCTTATTATTTTCTACTTAACTTTTTCACCATACAATATATTGATATTGTAGTTGAACAACATAATTTGTAAGCAATAAAGTACACAAATAAGAGAATCCTCCTTCACCGCAACATTTCATTCATTCATCCTTCCATGCAGTTGGAATGAAAATTTAAAATATAGGGAGCGACTGCTTTTCAAGTGATTATTACTTTTAAATGTTATTATTATTTAAAGTTTGAATCGGGAATTAAAGCTCAGTGTAAACCACAGTCGGTATGAGGATCTAGTCAAAATATAACATTTTAAATACAATCTACAACAACCTCTGTTAATTTAGATGAGGTAATCTGGAATTAAAAATAAAAGATGACTCTCTCAACTATATCTACATTGTTTAGAAATGAAGTTTAAACTGTTTCCAATGACTTTGCTGCATTGAACCGACACACAGCACCAACTCTTATCTAGTAACAACTTGAATGCTCATCAGCATGAACGCAGACTTTGTTAAGTACGTGAGAGACCAGACGACATGGTGACTACAGCAGCAGCAGCAGAGGGCGATGTTTCTCTGAGCCTTGCACCCCATGCTGCTGGTCGCTTCACATTTTGTTTTCAGCAGGAATTAAACCTTGACCAACTTTAGCACTCAGTGAAAGCCACTTTTGGAAATCAACGCAACAAAAATGTTAAATATAATAAAACAAGATGTACTAACAAGTATGCGGGCATTTGTCTGAAAGAAAAACTGGGATTAAACTAAATACATGAAAGATAGGAGCAAATGTGATGAAACCTGAATCTGACAATAAAAATATAATGAATGTTGAACTTGAATATGAGTTTGTGTCTTCTAGTCGTGGCCTTATAGCGCTTGTTGTTGAAGTTTGCTGGATAAAGTCACCAACTCAAAGCCTGAACTCAAGAAGAGATGAGACAACGTCTCCGTTTGGGTCTTACAGTTCTTCTTTTTGTAAACCACGAATCCAATCCCAGCGAGGACGAGAGCAAGAAGTACGACTGCAGCGATGACGATGATGACGGTGGTCATGTCAGTGGGCTTCTCTGTTGAGCACAAAACAAGAGGAAATAGTCACAACCTGAACAGATGAAGCAGGTTCCAGGAGAAGAACCTCCATTTGTCAACCGGACCACAATCCTGTATTCAGTGTGTATGTTGGTCCTTTTGAAAACTTGATCCTGACTGATCTCCTGACAGATACATACATTCATCCAGTTATTAAATCATTCTACTCATCCTCTAAAACTGACCAGTAGTTCATTCAATACGGCGCCTACGACCGCTGAACTGTGGTTGCACATTAAAACAGATACACAACGTTTTTATCATTTACAGCTTAAAAACGAATATTAATTTACAAACAGGGTGAAAAGAAAACGTCTTTCAAAGCATAAAAAGAAACAAAAGGCGCTTCATAAACGTGTATTTTGTATGTTTGATTATGTTTCTCAGCGTGTGCTTCCCACCTTCATCACTTCTGGTCTCAGTCTCACCTTTGTTGCTCCTGATGACGTCCAGTGTGTTGACGATGTCCTTCTTCACACCAGAGAGCTGAAACACACACTCGTACCTGCTCCGGTCTTCAGCTGCCACTGAGAGTTTCAGGTCGGCACTCATCTGGAAGGTTCCATCGTGGTTGGGGAGGATCTCTCCGAGGTCCACGTCCTCATGGAGATCCTCTCCATCTCTCCTCCAGAACAGTTCGGCTCTTTGAGGGTAGAAACCTGTAGCGTGGCAGCTGATTGGAGAGGAGGGAGTCTTCTGGAGGAAGGACACTGAGGGAAGGTCTGAGGAGAGAGAGACGGGTTAGAGGTTCTTTATCCTTATTATTATGATCTGCTGTGTATTAATGATCATGTCTGATGTATCTGAAATGCCTTAGTGACACATACACGAGAAATATATGCAGATGTGACTTGTCAGTAAAGTTTCAGTCATGTTCTCTGTGTCGATCTCTGTTGTGATGACTTGGAGACGGCGCTCCCTGAAAACAACATCAAGCCATACGTGTGTTGTATTACGACGTGATGACGTATGTGCAACAGGTAACCGTGCCGAGGCACAGTACCCAGCTTTATTCATATCCCACTTGTGATTGGTGATGACAGCCTGTTGTTTTGAAACGATCAATCTCTTTGTCTTCGAGTTAAACGCAATGAAGTCTTCTCCATCATATCCATATTGAAAGAAACCATTTCCCTCATTGGTCTCATCATCCCATTCACAGCCAAGTATCTTCTGGAGAATGTGGACACCTGAGAGAGAGAGAGAGAGAGAGAGAGAGAGAGAGAGAGAGAGAGAGAGAGAGAGAGAGAGAGAGAGCATTAAACCAGAGTGAGATCATCAGTTAATATCACATCGTTTCCATGGAGACACACACTGATCGACAGACAACAGAGGAGCTACACCTGCTACTGTTATTGGCTCCATGAAAGCCAACCATCACCTGGACAGTGTGGACGTCTCAGGGGGAGATGGTCTGAGTACGGTTCTCTTCAAGTCCGTGTTGCAGTTCGCTTTGCCTGGTCATTGTGAACACAAAGTGTTCCAGCTTCGCTTTGCCATCGTATTTTACCCCTCTAGACCAGAGGTCTTCAACGTTTTCAGGCCAAGTAGCCCCAAGACTTATAGTGACCCGGGGTCCGTTTCACAAAGCAGGTTTAGTAAAAACCTTGAGTTAGTTAACCCTGAGATGAGGGAAACTCTTTCGGTTTCACAAAGCCAGTTCAGCATAAATCTGAGTCAGTTACCCGGCTAACATACTCTGTGAACTTAACCTGCTCGCTAGCAGGTTTGCTTCAACAAACCCTGAGTTTCTCCCTACATGTCTCCGCCTTTTTCCTCAATCTGAATCAACTCTGAAAAATTGTGCCGTCCTTTCATCGTCAACCTAATCGATATGGAAATGAAAGTGATTCTAGCAGCTTTGCGTCGGGAGAGGATTTTGATTACCTTTCCTTCCAATCACATTAGATATTATCTAAACAATATTCTCCGACATTTTCAACATTTCATATCGCGGACATAATCCGCAACCAGATTCTTTGCGGAGCTAGCTTTTTTGCGAACGGGAGATTTATGAAATGTTTAAGTACATTTCTTTGTTGACATACCTGCTTATATTACTGTTTAATATGTGAAATATTATTAAAATTGTAGTTACAGTTATACACATTAGATCGGGCAGTAATTGTCTGCCACGCCAACTATCTCTACTTTGCTGCAGTTACGTTGCTCCGCTTTCTCAGGATGAGCTTGTTTTCTACATAAACAATCAGTAATATCTAATAACGCTCTCCCCGTTGCCATGGTGAATCGTAGTATCGGAGCTCCATTGATGATGGCTTTGTAGAGTCGGCAGGCACGCGCGTAACTCAGAGTTTACATACTCAGAGTTGACTGAACTAATTCAAAACCGCTGTTCTGAAACTGAAAACTCAGAGTTGCCCATCTCAGAGTTGTTCAACTCAGAGTTCAGGGTTAGGTTCAGAGTTTGTTGAACCTGCTTTGTGAAACGGGCCCTCTACCCTTAATATTAAACAAACTGGAAGATTTGTATGTCCTCAATATAGGTTGTATTCATGTTAAGGTGTATTTGTTGACATATCTTTGGGGATTTATTTGGGATCAAATAATTTTGGGGACCCTCTGCAGTCATACTGTGGACCTCCTAGGGGTCCCGGACCCCCTGTTCAAGATCTCTGCTCTAGACTTTCTGTTTGGGACACAGTCATATCAGCCACCGATTCATTCAGTACAAATATGAAATCTGAATAGTGGCTTCAACTCTTTCTAGTTGCTGATCCATCTTGTAAACAGCAAATACAAATTCAAATCATCAGGAGACACCGGTTACCTAATTGGCTAAATAACAGAGCTAACAGCTAATCACGTTCAAGGAGATCGCATTGCGTTACATCATGATCATCATTATTCAGTAACAAAGAGCACTGGGCCATATTAAACATTATCATGATGTGTTCTAATGTAACCTTGTAAAATAGATATTTTATAGAGAATTAAAGAATTAAAAAGCTCAGAATTCTTTCTGTGTGGAAATGACACTAAACATCACGTCAATGAAGGAGAAAGCATTAACTTTAATGAACTACAGTGTGAGCAGGACTGAGGCCCCATCAGAGCTGAGGTGGACCAGAATCAGAACTGAGGTTGAATCTTCAAATCTTTTGTCTGAACAACACTGAACAGGAGTTAATACAAAATTATATAAAACACAGAAATGCAGAAAATTATCTAATTAGAGAAACTGGAACTAGAACGTGTTTTCTGATTTATTAAATAAAAGACTGATAATCAATGTTCTGCTGATTATCTAGTGGATGTGTGTGTGTGTGTGTGTGTGTGTGTGTGTGTGTGGGTGTGTGTGTGTGGGTGTGTTTGTGTGTGTGTGTGTTTATTAAAATACAGGATGAAAGTATAAACCAAATGTTGTCAGAATGAAGTGAAATATAAACAAACCTCCACTTTGGTTGAAGTGCTGCTTTGTAACTTCAATTTTGTTTTTGTCGGCCTGCTGAACAACCTCACAGCTCTCAGTGTAACTCTGCCAGTACTGAGGATAATCTTCTTTGATTCTGCTCATCCAGTCCTGTTTGGGTTCTACTCTCCTGGTGTTGCTGTCATAGTGAATTACCTCAACGTCATCAACCAACGCAACAGCCACATACTCTGGGAAGTTTGGGACTCCAGAGGACGCCGTGAAGAAATACTTCATCGAGTGAATCTCTGCAACACAAGATGAACATCATGATCTCAGTTTTTATCTTCAACAAATCACTGAACAATGTTGTTTTCCTGCACACACAATCCAAAAGAACTACTTCTCTCTCTCTTCTATTGCTGTTTGTTATTTTTCATATTCAACTAATAGGTTTTATTTTGTTTGATGTTGTCGTCAGAGTGTTTGTGGATTTCAGATGTTTGAGTATAAAAGTTATTTTTTTAAATACAGAAAGAACCAAGAAACCAAATCTGACCGTTTGTCCCTCACTTTCATAAATCTTGATTTCTGTAAACTGAAGTTAAATCTCAACATCGTTGTTAAACAACATGTTGTGTGAAACCAAATCCTCTCAGCTTTATATTATTTTATTTTATTTATTGGGTTCTATTGTTCAGTCTCACAATGCTATTGGATCGTACATTTGTTTGTAAGTCCCGCTTTATGGCCATGAACTCACACAACCTCTCAAGGTTTCCTTCTAACATCTCTCCGTTTCATTGGACTGGATTCATCAGATTCAACAAAAAGTAAAATGTCTTTTTTTGTAGTAAGCAATCAACCTTGCAAATGAACCCTTAGTTGTTCTGAATTGTTGTTCAGATGACGTGAGCACAAATACAGGAATTCTGCTCCCATCTAAGCCCAATTTTGCAATATTATTTTTTAGTATTATTATTCTCTAAATTCATACATAAACCTTTTTTTTAAACTCTTAAATTTCTGCATCAAAGGCCTCCTACAACAACATCTGAAAGGTAAAAAAGGTTTTTCTATATCTGGGTCTTACATACAGGGTTAAACATGAAAAAGCTCCCTCTGGAGGACAAACTATGTAATGGAGACGCTGCTCATGAATTACCTCAAACTTTGTCATTTCTTCACCTGGATTTCTTCTTACTTATCACACAATATTTATACACTCTGATATGATATATATGTAATATGATAATATGTGCTAATACGGATGATTTGTGAGTGAAGTTCTACTAAACAGCTTCAGATCTGACCAAACCAACTCAGTAGTGACGTACTACATTCAAACAGACGAGTGTTTCAGTGTGGAGACACATTTCATCCCGAACTTGGAGGAAGTCCTGGAGCTGAACACCAAAGACGACCGAAAGAAGCGTCGGCTCATATAAACAGGGCTTAAAGACATGACGCAGTTCTTCTGTTACAAGCGAGCAACTTAAAAGCCAACAACTAAAGTGTGGACTCACCTGCGGCCGCGCTGTGGAGGCCGACGGCCAGGAGAAGAAGCACAGTCCACGTCTCCATCGTCACCTGTCCTTCTCAAGCTGTCTTCAACTCTTCACTTGTTATTATTGTGGAGGCAAAGTGATAACGGTCCTGGCAGTAGTGGTGCGCTGACTTCACCCTCCGTCTGAGCCAATGGGGATTTTAGCTGAGCACTGACGTCACTAATAGCCGGGTAAGACTGAGCCACTGAGGTTAATAACGAAAGTAAAAGGTTGTATCAGCGATTCTGGGCCGAAACACAAATGATCACATTCATCTGTTTTTACCTCACGATCCGCTAGCTGCCCGCCCCATAAGCAGGCCGTCAAAAAACCGCGTCTCTCTAGGCAGCCTAGGCTCCGAGATCGCACACAAAAACAAATGGTACTACCAACACCTCAAAAGCAAAATAAACAATGTTCCAACCAATCACAGACAAAGGGTGGGTGGCACGTTCATGAAAATGCGCGTCCATGATCATCTAATCACCTAACAAAACCATTAATCAATTGAACCTTAATTTCATATGGAAGAATCGGGTACATTACATGAAAAAATCGGAAACAGTACAAGATTACGAGGATGGCGGTCTTAAGGCTATTGATTTTGAATGCTTAAATGCTATGTTAAAATTAAAATGGTTAAAGTCATTCCTGCTAAACAAGAATTTTATGTGGTACTATCTCCCCAAAGGTTTGTTCAAAAAAAATCCATCCCATCTGGAACAACAGATACGTTCTATGCGATCGCAGATCTTTCTACTTACAGCACTGGATGGATAAAAATATCTGGTCAGTTGCCCATTTGATTGATGACCAGGGACGCTGGCTAACATATGACAGCTTCTGCTCACATTATGACATAGTTTGCACACATGCTCAATTTGACAAAGTAATCGAAGCCATCCCTCTGTCATTAAAAGGGTTAGTACATAACATAGATAGTCAATTGGTTATGGTAAATCTACCCACACTCCATTTTAATGGTAATAATTGTTTGGACGAGAGAAATTCAAACAAATTAATGCGCATTCATCTTAATGATATACTCTTCCCGATACGAACAAACAGAAACTCCATACTGCAACTTTTCTCGGAATCTGACGTTAAGAAATTTAGAACCAAATATATCAAGTATCCTGTAAGCCCCAAGACAAAAGAAGTCCATTTTAAAATTATGAGTAATATTTATCCATCCAACGAGCTGCTAAGAAAAAGATTTGGTGTGGATCATAAAAATTTTAACTTTTGTGATACTGAATCTGAAACTACTGATCACCTGTTTATACTTTGTATGTACTGCGAAGCCTTTTGGGAGGATTTACAGGACTGTCTCTCAACCAAAATCAAACTTCTCACTCCTCTCACAAGAGAAAATATTGTGTTTGGTGTTATAATGAAGGTCATTAAGACTGACTTGATTCTGAACAATATAATACTGATGGCAAAGTTTTTCATCCATACCTCAAAATGGAGGGGAACAAAATCCCTTTTTTTATGTTTTTTAAGCGGGACCTTGTAGCCAACCATCTTTGCGCCTTAAAACTAATGAAAGGGAAACACGAGAGCTCTCCTCCAGGCTTACAAGGAGATGAAGGTTTTTGAGGACCCCTAGCAATGAAAAAAGAAGACAGATTCACCACTATTATTATTTATTTTTCTTCTCTCTGCAAGTAAAAAAAAGTAAAAAAAAAAAAAACAACCTTAAGTGGATCGAACAGAGCAAATTATTCATTATGTTTGTTTAGTTTTGGAATTGAGGTAATTACCCCCTACTTTAATGTAGCAGGACGCCCAACCTTTAGTCAGATGATCTAAACATGGCTAGTAAGAAAGATGCAAGTGCAAGAGAAATTAAATATTATTTTTGTAATGTAAGTTTATGTGCTTTTATTTTGTAGGTTACCCACGAAGTAACTGCGGAACCGGATGTTTGTCTTTTAGCAAAATGGCGCTTGGCGTCAGTAGAAACAGCGAGAAACGGAGAGTTCCTTCGTGGTGCTGAGAAAGTGTCTGTTAGCTTCACCAGTACTGACCCTCCAGAGTCTCTGTATGTCTGGATAAACCCGTCTGAATGGGCTTTTCATATTTTTTTGTCTGAATGTTTAAGCTCTGACTCATCTCTTCCCATTAGCCTAGGAAGCTAAGCTAGTTGTCTTAGCATGCTAGCTGGAGACTGCTCGGAAGTTAGCATCGCGGCGCTAGTGGGAGTTTGATGGAGTTTGTGTGCAGTAAAAACGTCTCTCTCGTCGCGGGAAAATGAGTAAAGTCCAAGTGATGAGAGCTTTGGTGGAGCAGCGACTAAGTGCGGCTGTTGAAGAGATATTTGGGCTGTTTGAAAGAACGGTAGCAGAATACGAGGAGGAACTTTCTCGTTCTAAAGAGGAGAACGAGCGAATACGGAAGCTACTGGACGCTGACTCCAAACCTCGCCTTAAGTTAAACCGAGCAGGTTTGTCCATTAAACACTCAGTGTGAATGTGTTCTCTGCGTTAACACCAGCGTGGGTTTTGCAGTTCAGATGATTGCTGGTTCACGACCCACTTCATCCCCGAAGATAAGAACATGCAACCCGTTGACATCGAAACGGAGTCTGCGTATTAATACAGAAAAGGCAACAGTATCGGAAGCGTTTACGTTTATACTCTTGAGTAGTATTGACCAATCATGTTGGAGCAGACTTAACTTGAACATCTCAAGTTCTCCAAGGACCAAACCAGTGTTACCTCTACCATGGTTACCAAAATTGCTTTATTTTTTTTAGATAGTTTGTCTACATTTCGTCTAGATGAAATAACCTTTACATGAAATTACCTGAAAATGTTTGTCATGGTTTGTTAAAACTCACCTCGACGTTAAATTCCTTCTCCTAGCTCAAATTCAATTTGCATTTAAATTGATATTTGTTCGTATATATCCGTGGAAATCAGAATCACAATTCGAAAGTAAACTCGGGAAATTGTATACTTGGAAGTTTGTTTCGTAAGAGTCAGGAAAGAAAGGAAAAATAATGTGAAAGGGCGTATAGACACAGTAAGGTGACCTAGACACATTAGTAAAGTCAAATAAGTATACAGTATTGACACCAAATATATGTAATGTATCACATAAGTAAAGTTTGGCAGTTATACCGTATTAAACGGCATTGTGTTCTATCCTTTCTGCTTTTTATGTCTGCCTCGTAAAGCAGTCGTAGGCTAATTGCTCGTATTTATAACAGCTGTATTTATAACCTATTATTGCCATTATTATTATTATCAACCACAAAAAGTTTGTGCTTTAACAGATTTTAATGCACAACATCATACAATAAGCCCAAGATCTAGCATTGAATATTAGAATCACACAGAAAATTTGCATTTTCTACTAAACATGGTGTTTGTTGTCAAAAAACTAAGAGCCACTCAGCTCTTAGATGAGGCGACAGCCGGGCGTTTCCCATCATGCTCCAGGTTTTGCAGTCGGTGGAACAAGTCGGGATCAAGTCAGACACACCTCCAACCCTAACCCAACATTTTTAGATAACATGTTTGTTGTGTCATCAAAGTAATGTGACGTTTGTGTTTGTGCCATTCCAGACCCTCGCAGCCTCTCACACCAGCCAGGCGACCTCATTTAAGTCCCAGAGGGCCCACTCACACTAGGCAACTCGTGTTGTGACGTGAAGATTTAATCCGTTAACATCCATATATGTTGTGTGGTTGCTTATAATAACGATAATAATAATACATTGTACTTATTTCCCTTATCAAAGCAAGCAATTACAGCATGCTTTATGAGGCAGACATAAAAAGAACAGAGAGAACGAACCAAAACTGGAAGATGGTTCGACAGAAGAGGAGCTTTTAGCACTCCTGATTCATCATCTTGTTTAAAACAAAACATGCTGGTTGAGCTACCTAGTGACCGCGAAGTTAAAGCGCTCCCCCAGTCATGTTTGTGTTAAGCAACAATAAAGACAAATAGACTTAAAAAGAAAAATACTTTAAAATGAAAGACATTCTGGATTTTGAGAGTCAGTAAAGCTCCCATTTCAACAACATTGAAGTATTAAACAGTTACTTCTGTTAAGTTAGCATTAAGCTAGCAGCTATTAATAAAACGATAATGTTAATGGCGGAGCTAGGCAGAAACAGGGCTGTAGCTGAATACATTAGCATGGACCAGATCTCTGTTTACACTGTGGAGAAACCTATCTTCCAACAACTTCTTCACTAACCGAATCAAACATTTAACCAATTCTGTGTGTGTGTTTCCTGTTTTCCTGCAGACGTCCAGCAGCTGGTGGTGAGTAAAGAAGAGGTTCCCTTTGAGCAGCAGGACTGGAGCTCCAGTCTGGACCAGGAGGACCTAGAGACCCCACACATTAAAGAGGAAGAGGAGGAACTCTGGACCAGTCAGGAGGGAAAGCATCTTCAAGGGCTGGAAGATGCTTATATCAAGTTCCCATTCACTCCTGTACTTGTGAAGAGTGAAGATGATGATGATGAAGATGAAGATGATGATGAAGAAGAGAAACCTGAGTCCTCACATCTTCATCAAAGACAAATTGCACACATGGATACAGAGACTGATGAAGAGGACTGTGGAGGATCAGAACCAGCCAGGAACTCACATTTACAACCAGATACTTATGACAAGACTGGAGACTCTTCTGAACCTGAGACTGAACACAGTGATGATTGGCAGGAGACCAGAGAACCTCGGTCAGGTTTAAAGAATGATGATGTTCCTGACAGTGATTTTAGATGTAGTGCTGATGAGAAAGCATTCAGATGTTCTGAGTGTGGGAAAACATTCGGTGTCAGTGATCATCTGAAGATGCACATGAGAACTCATACAGGAGAAAAACCTTTCTGCTGCTCAGTTTGTAATAACTCTTTTACACAGAGTAGATGTTTACTGAGACACATGAGAATCCACACAGGAGAGAAACCTTTCAGCTGCTCCGTGTGTGATAAAGGTTTCATTGAAAGTGGAGATCTGAAGAGACACATGAGAACGCATACAGGAGAGAAGCCATACAGCTGCTCAGTTTGTAACAACTCTTTTGCCCAGAGTGGAAGTTTACAGAAACACATGGCAACTCACACAGGAGAGAAACCGTACAGTTGCTCAGTTTGTCTTAAAGGTTTCACTGAGAGTGGACACCTGAAGAGACACATGATAACTCACACAGGAGAAAAACCCTTCAACTGCTCAGTTTGTAAGAAATATTTTACACATAGTAGAAGTTTACAAAAACACATGAGAATCCACACAGGAGAGAAACCTTTCAGCTGCTCAGTTTGTGGTAAAGGTTTCATTGAAGGCGGTGATCTGAAGAGACACATGAGAACTCATACAGGAGAAAAACCTTACAGTTGTTCAGTCTGTAAGAATTCTTTTGCACAGAAAGGATGTTTACAGACACACATGAGAATCCACACAGGAGAGAAGCCTTTCAGTTGCTCAGTTTGCGATAAAAGATTTGTGCGCAAGTCCGGTCTGAAGGCACACATGATAACTCATATAGGAGATAATTAGTTATGTTTGTGATAAAGGTTTTAAACTAAAAGTAAAACTGACATACCACACGACACATAACACAGGGGAGGAACCATTTAGTTGCAACGTTTGTGGTATATTTTTCAGAAAGAGCAGATATGACAAACTTATGTAGCCTTTCACATAAATATTATGATGAAAAGAAGATCCGCCATTACATCGGCTTTTCTTTTTTAACAAACAGAACTGAACGGTGACCTCACTAATGGTTAAAAAATAATGGCTACTACCAACCTAAACCATTGTGTTCTGAACAGACAAATTACAAACTAAAACACATAGGAAATAAAGAACATTTGCATTTTGGGACATTAAACAGCAAACTTGACACAATACTCTGTCCTGCACTGCATGATGGGAGATAGGGGCCTTCACTACACACATGCCTGCTAAATGGTGCTGTTCATCCAGCAACAAGCACATCAAGTGAGCTTTCAGCTCAGCTGGTCAGAACTTAAATTCAGAAACTGGGGGTAAAAGGATGGGATAGACCTACATAAAGCTACTATTCTGTCGATTCGCACTTTGTAATTTCATCCAGTTGAAGTGGTTGACCCCTGATCACATTGAAGATAAGAAAAAGCCTACAGAACCTTATCTGATGACTTATTCAGAGCCTTCTTTAATAATAACCACTCATTGTTTATACATTTTTTTTAAGTTTAAGTACAATTTCACTGTAAACTGTCAGAGAAAAATACATCCTCTAAATGATCAAATGTGTCTGTGGCTTGGCATTCGTAGGTGAAACAGCATGCTGTCTCAAGACCCATATTTCAGAGAATAGAGGTAGAATACGATCAAAAGCACCCTGTGGCCATTAATTTCAACTTAATCAAACACAACCCATCCACACTGTGATGCACCGGGACTGAACATGTGAGGAAGTCCAGGAGGGTACAGGACATCAACGATGTCCTTTTGAAAAGAGAGACATTCTATATGTTTACCTTTAAATACTAATATATAAATCACCTAAGGGCTTTGATTTACACTTAAAAATATATATATACTTTACTCTTACAATTATCTTAATGATTTGATTGTATCTCCAAAAGTTAACTCTTGTTAATGCAACCTCCCGTTTCATTCTAGTTTTGTTTGTGATGTTCTTTATATAGGTGTCAAAATGCCAGGCTGAACCAACCAGATTTTTAAAAAAGATTTTTCAGGATAATTTTGTTTGATTTATGTGATTTACTAAATACATTTGACACCTCCTCTGATGTGATGTTAATATATGTAGGTATTTGTGGTATATTATTGAACACATAATTGTTGTGTGGTAGAAATGCGTACTTGTGCTTTTGGTACCTCTGTGAACATGGTCCTGTCAATGTGTTGTAAGAGCTATGGATGAATAAAGTGAATAAATACTACGTCTGCATCCACTTCATCAATACACCACAACTTGTTTTTAATAAACGTTATTTTAATTACAGTTTCCTGCACAAAGGATGATGCAGCACATCACCTCCTCTGTACCATGGATGTTATAATAATACATCCATATTCTCTACCTCCTAAGTTTTCATAGCCCCCGTCTGCCCCTCACAGGGCTATTTATGTTACAACATTTAATTCATATTGTTACAACGTAGTGCTGCAGAGATTTTGGCATTCATTTTGTTGTGTAACTTTAATTATTTTGCATATTTAGGAGCAAAAAATGACCAGAAGGCCATTATTGGATTGTCTTCTGCAAGTATGTGTTTTCCTTTATTAAATGTCCCCCATCCTCACACACCTCTTTACTTTGTACATACGTCATCATGTTGTATATGACACAAGCATGATTGCAACTTCACTGACAAGTCGCCTCTGCACCAAGAAGAGATGGAAAGGTTCGCAGAATAATTTATATATTTAGGGACTTTTATTTTGTAGGTTGCCCACCAGAACCGTGTGGGTATCATGGGAGCAACAGGAAGGGGGGTACAGGACACATAGAAAGCTGTTGTCTAATATGTGAAGATATGGTTAATTCATAGAGTTAAATGAATAGTGGTGGTTGTTGTTGTTTTTTAATGTATTTATTTGTTGCCTGGTGATGTAAAGTAGTCCAAGGGCTCATTATACATACTCCCGTTCAGTAGGTGGCGGTGTGCACCTTCAAAGTAATGGCTGCAACCCGCCATAAAACTAAAAGAAGAAGAAGAAGGTTACCCACCGGATGTTGTCTTTTAGCAAGATGGCGCCTGGCGTTAGTAGAAACAGCGAGAAACGAGAGTTCCTTCATGGTGTTGAGAAAGTGTCTGTTAGCTTCACCAGTACTGATCCATCAGAGTCTCTGTGTGTCTGGATAAACCTGTCTGGATGGACTTTGTACTCTTCACCTTTTATTCTGAATGTTTTAACTCTGAATCATCGCCCAGTAGCCTAGGAAGCTAAGCTAGTTAGCTTAGCATGCTAGCTGGGTTGGCGTTTGTGTGCAGTAAAAACGTCTCTCTCGTCGCGGGAAAATGAGTAAAGTCCAAGTGATGAGAGCTTTGGTGGAGCAGCGACTAAGTGCGGCTGCTGAAGAGATATTTGAGCTGTTTGAAAGAACGGTAGCAGAATACGAGGATGAACTTTCTCGTTCTAAAGAGGAGAACGAGCGACAGCGGAAGCTACTGGACGCTGTTTCCATCCCTGAAGTCCGGTTACACAGAGCAGGTTGGTTCACTTTACTTCTCCTCTCACTGTTCACGGGCTCATCTTTGAGGGCTTCTGTGTCCTGAATGGCTCATCAGGTCCGACTGGATATAAAGAAGGTTCAAATTATTAGAAATATTATTTAATTCCAAGGTTGGAATTCACATTAAAAGGGAATCTAGGCTTCCAGTCACAACAGTTTATATGACAAATTAAGTTATTAATTGTTTGAGTTATGGGGAAGGTGGTTGGGTCTATTTCACTCATTTTCGGAGATTTAATATTTGTTCATGTTGATAATGAAACTCGTTCATAACCAATCATTATTTTTTGACAGTTTGCTGAATTCACATATCATTTGATCTCTTGAGTTTAGTTTGAAATGATTGAAAAACAAAGTACAAATGAAACTAAATTGTTTTCACTGTCCACTCACATTTATCAACAACATTCAAATTACTATATCTCCATTAAAGTAATTAAATATCCAAAAAGGCATTGCTGCCACTTATTCACTTCCCCCTGCCACTTAATACAGGCAACCCATTTTCTATAACGCTGTATTGATATGATGTATTGTAAAACACACAGCAGGTGTCACCAAAGGTCGATCTCTATGGTGTAAAAAGCACCAGAGGTGATGAATGATGGCAGAAAAAACACTATATCTACAGCTGTTTTACTAAAAATGTCTCTGTAACTGTGTGTGTGTGTGTGGGTGTGTGTGTGTGTTTATTGTTTTCTTGCAGACGTCCAGCAGCTGTTGGTGACTAAAGAAGAGGTTCCCTTTGAGCAGCAGGACTGGAGCTCCAGTCTGGACCAGGAGGACCCAGACCCCCCACACATTAAAGAAGAACAGGAAGAACTCTGGACCAGTCAGCAAGGAGAGAAGCATCGAGGCCTGGAGGAGGTTGGTATCAAGTTCCCATTGACTGTTGTCCCTGTTAAGAGTGAAGAAGACGACGATGAAGAGAAACCTCAGTCCTCAGGGCTGGTTTCAGCTGCAGCCAGATGCTCAACTGAAAAGATGGAAACAGAAGCTGATGAAGAGGACTTTGGAGGACCAGAACCAGCCAGGAACTCACATTTCCAACCAGATACTGATGATGAGATTGGAGACTCTTCTGAACCTGAGACTGAACACAGTGATGATTGGCGGGAGACCAGAGAACATCAGTCTGGTTTAAAGGCTTTGAAAAATGATGAAGTCCCTGACAGTGATTTTATTTGTAGGACTGGTGAAAAAACATTTAGCTGCTCTCAGTGTAGAAAAACATTTGGCAACAGTGGAAACCTGAAGAGACATATTAGAACTCACACAGGAGAAAAACCTTTCAGCTGCTTGGTTTGTGAGAAGTCTTTTGCACAGAGTGGAACTTTACAGAAACATGTCAGAGTCCACACAGGAGAGAAACGTTTCAGCTGCTCTGTGTGTGATAAAGGTTTCTTTGAAAGGGGGGATCTAAAGAGACACGTGATAACTCATACAGGAGAAAAACCTTATAGCTGCTCAGTTTGTGAGAAATCTTTTGCACAGAGCCGACGTTTAAAGACACACATGATAACTCACACTGGGGAGAAACCCTTCAGCTGCTCAGTTTGCGATAAAAGATTTGTGCGTAAGGCAGCCCTAAAGGTACACATGATAAGTCACACAGGAGGAAAACCTTTCAGCTGCTCAGTTTGTGAGAAATCTTTTGCACACAGTGGAAACTTACAGAAACACATGGTGACTCACACAGGAGAGATACCTTTCAGCTGCTCAGTGTGTCATAAAGGTTTTATTGAAAGGGGAGATCTGAAGAGACACATGCGAACTCATACAGGAGAAAGACCTTTTAGCTGCTCAGTTTGTGATAAATGTTTTACACAGAGCGGAAGTTTACAGAAGCACATGATAATTCATACAGGAGAAAGACCTTTCAGCTGCTCAGTGTGTCATAAAGGTTTCACTCAAAGTGTAGATCTGAAGAGACACATAAGAACTCATACAGGCGAAAAACCATTCATTTGCTCAGTTTGTAAAAAATCTTTTGCAGAGGGCCGATGTTTACAGAAACACATGACAATCCACACAGGAGAGGAATCTTTCAGTTGCTCAGTCTGTTATAAAATATTTGTGTGCAAGGCAGATCTGAAAGTGCACATGATAACTCACACTGAAGAGATCCCCTTCAGTTCTGTTTGTGACTAAGGTTTTATACAAATTGGAAATCTGACATACCCATTTGTCACAACACACAGGGGAGCAACCATTCAGTTACAGTTTGTGATGAAAAAAGTTCACAGAAATGACGTCACAGAAAAATGTGATAATGCTTGCGCTGATGATAAAGATGCCATCGCTACCCCTCTCTCACACACATGGTGATTGTTGTAAAGATCTTACTGTACTGCAGGATGTACCTGCTCTCTGGCCAAAACAACTGTCAGATAAAGAACCCTGCTCACTAGTGACAAAAGTCCAATAAATAGAGGCTCCAAAAAACCTATATCATCCCAGTTAAAACAGCATGACAGGTCTGCTGAACACATCAAAATGTGGAAAGCTTGCACAATCTATCAGAGAGGCTAAACACTGCTATAATTCAAGTGAACCAGGAATTAAAACCACTTAATGAGGTTTTGCAAAGGTTAATTGCAATTGAAAGAGTGAGGATGGGCCCCATATCTGTGGTTGCTTTAGGCCCACAAATCCTGCAAAGGTTACCTCTGGAGCTAAGGTACAAAGGATTAACAGTAATGATTTGCACTCTACACTGACGTAAACTTCAACAAACACACTTGTATCAACTGTAACACAATAAACCAAAGGCTTTCAACCATACCTCATAAAGTGGATGGAAAACGAATAGCATTTTAATTGAATATTACGAGCAGGGCAAACATTGCCTAACCAGATGTCTATTGGACGAAGAAGAATTGATCACCTGACACCGATTAAAAGGAGCTAAAGTTAGCGCATCATGTTGGCGGTTTGGCAGTACTTCACAGTGGATGTTCCCACCAGTAAGACGGTGACAAGCAACATATGCAAAGACTCAATTTCAACACCAGCAACTTAATCAAACATTTGAAGACGCGACGCGACGAATTTAACAAAGCTAAGGAGGAAAAGAACTACATACTGCAGCAGCAAAGTCTGGAAACTGCCTTCCAGTGACGAGATAAATTCCTCAAAGTCAGCCAAAAAGCAACAAAGATAACCGACAAAATTTTCGAGTTTATTGTGCTGGATGACCGACCCCTGACAGTCCTGGAAAATATTGTGGCTGCACTTCAATTTTTAATAATTATTCCTATATTTATTTAGTTAAGTTGCTGTTTTATACTGTTCTATTTTAAAATAAATGGCTTCCACTTGCTGTATTGATTCATGTTTTACAAAGGGTTTAACCTAAGCCAGGCCGTACCACAATGATAATCATATCCCAGTCATGCAAGCGTAGTATGATCGTTTTCTTTCTTTCTTTTTTAAACACACTGGTATCGGTAGAAAAGGATCACAGGAGCGCTGCTGGTGTCCCTCAAACCACCGGTGCTCTTGCTAAGGGTAATTTAATCAAAAAGAAAAAAAGTACAGGCACTTAGGTGAGTTTGAAAAAGTTAAAAACCCTTTATTTTAGTGGGTAATTAAAAAAAAAACGTGTGTCGGCTTGCGCCTTCCTCAGGGTGTACTGGTATCGGTATTGGTACTCGCTATCGGCCGATACCCACAGCACAAATATCGGTATCGGGAGGGGAAAATGGTATCGGAACATCTCTAACCATAAGAGGACTTTCTGCCAAGTTTCAACTTTTCTTGTTAGCCATAAATGCTAAATTCATTAAGCGTGGCGTGCTATCGTTGACTCGAAGGAGACGGAACTCGACCACACATCGCTGATATCAGTGTCAAAACTGTACTTTTTTTTTCACCGACGATGTCCAGATAAACGTTCCTGAGGGAACTCTGTGTTGTTTCACTTATTTGAAGAACTTAATATTCAGAAGAACCTGAACCCCCATGCAGCTGATGATTCTGATTACTATTCCCTAATTCTAATAATAAAGACAATAATAAACAAGCTATCCATCAAATTTGTCCTATTCATCACTGAGGCAGAAATTAATAACACCATATCCCATGGATTATTTCTCAACTTAACTTCCCTGAGACTCAGTGTCTATAGTATTTATCAAAAGCCTTTAAGCTTATAGTTAAGATATACTGTAGATATCTCATAGATGAGATCAAATATATATCCTGTATTTAACGGTAGGGCGTGGAAAGAGACGACTCAAAGGATTATTTCTCTGGATTTATTTCTGTGTATCAGAAGAGGTGATGCACAGCAAGATCATTTCCATAAGAAACGTAAATAAAAACATTAAAGAATAAGTTGTGCTGTAATGATGGGGCAGACACAGACCTGGCATACATCCAATTTATTTGTATCAATGCAGATGTACACTTACAATATATTGACAGGACCGTGTTCACAGAGTAGTAGTATGCATTTCTACAAGACAACAATTATGTGATCATATTTTAGCAAAAATACAAACATCCGAAGTAGAATATACTTAAGAAATCAAATAAATCATCCAAAATATATCATAAAAATGGCTAATTATGAAAATACATGGAAAAAGTAAAATACTGGCCTGACATGGGTATTTTTAGGAATCCAGGCTGTCAATTAACCAGAATCAGTGTTGATACTTACAGAAAGGAAAATAAAAACTAAACTGCTTGAATGTCAGATTTTATCCCCCCCAAAAATAAATAGAGATCCTCATCTATCAGCATAACCTAAAGCCAACAACCCACATATCATGAGGACGAAATCAAAACAATAAAAGCTCAGTGAAAACCTGAACCAATTTAATGTGTACTGTTATACTATGCTCATGTATGACTTCTCATGTGTGTATGTAAATGTTGACGTTGTATAAATGATTTATTACACACTGAGCAGCTGAAAGGTTTTTCTCCTGTATGAGTCATCATGTGTGTCTTCAGATGTCCACTTACAGTGAAACCTTTACCACACACTGAGCAGCTGAAGGGTTTTTCTCCTGTATGTGTTCTCATGTGTGTCTTCAGAGTACCATTTACAGTGAAACCTTTACCACACACTGAGCAGCTGAAGGGTTTTTCTCCTGTATGAGTCATCATGTGTGTCTTCATAGCACCATTTACAGTGAAACCTTTACCACACACTGAGCAGCTGAAAGGTTTTTCTCCTGTATGAGCTCTCATGTGTGTCTTCAGACGTCCACTTACTGTGAAACATTTACCACACACTGAGCAGCTGAAAGGTTTTTCTCCTGTATGAGTTCTCATGTGTGTCTTCAGATTACCATTTTCAGTAAAACCTCTACCACACACTGAGCAGCTGAAAGGTTTTTCTCCTGTATGACTTTTCATGTGTCTGTTTAGACTTCCACGGAGGCTGAATTGTTTCCAACACTGAGAGCAGCGAATTGGTTTCTTACCAGTTCTGCATCTAAATTCACTGACAGGATAATTTTTCAAAGCCTTTAAACCTGACCGAAGTTCGTTGGTCTCCTGCCAATCAGAAGAGTCATCAGTCTCAGGTTCAGAAGAGTCTCCAGTCTTGTCATCAGTATCTGGTTGTAAATGTGAATCTGAGTTCCTGGCTGGTTCTAGTCCCCTACAGTCCTCTTCATCAGCTTCTGTTTCCATCTGTTCAGTTGAGCCTCTGGCTGCAGCTGAAACCAGCCCTGAGGACTGAGGTTTCTCTTCATCGTTGTCTTCTTCACTCTTAACAGGGACAAGAGTCAATGGGAACTTGATACCAACCTCCTCCAGGCCTCGATGCTTCTCTCCTTGCTGACTGGTCCAGAGTTCTTCCCATTCTTCTTTAATGTGTGGGGGGTCTGGGTCCTCCTGGTCCAGACTGGAGCTCCAGTCCTGCTGCTCAAAGGGAACCTCTTCTTTAGTCACCAACAGCTGCTGGACGTCTGCAGGAAAACAATAAACACACATACAGAATATAGAGACGTTTCGAACAGCTGAACAATCAGTCACCAGTACACTGTTTTTTTTCTGAAACCAAACAGGCAGACAGACAAACTGCAAAAATAAAATGCACCAGCAGTAATGCAGTCATCAGTAGCTTGAGATGAATACATTTGTTACAGTTTTTCATAATTGTTAAGAACTTGAAACATTCCAAACTTTCTTCTAAACTGTAAACACAAAACCCAGTTTTCAAACTACATTCACAAAACCTCTGATTCTTCTGGATAAATCAAACCATCACATACTGACTGTAATTGTGTTTAACTTCTGCAGCCTGTGGTCAGCATAATGCATCAAAAGTACATCACAGAGAAACATGTGTTTTTGTAAGTGAGAATGTGTTTAGCTTCAATTAAAAACATGCGTTTAGGCCACCGACCTTTAGGTTCAGAGATTAGGATTTAGTCTTTCAGCAAATGTGAACAACTGTAATACGGATGCAGAAGTAAACGTTTTGGTCCTATGCGTGTTGCATGTTACCTCCTGTCACACGTTAACGCAACTCATATTAGAACACTGCCGTACCTAACGTATAAAAAGTAAGCACCAACCTGCTCTGTGTAACCGGACTTCAGGCAGGAAAACAGCGTCCAGTAGCTTCCGCTGTCGCTCGTTCTCCTCTTTAGAACGAGAAAGTTCCTCCTCGTATTCTGCTACCGTTCTTTCAAACAGCCCAAATATCTCTTCAGCAGCCGCACTTAGTCGCTGCTCCACCAAAGCTCTCATCACTTGGACTTTACTCATTTTCCCGCGACGAGAGAGACGGTTTTACTCCACACAAACTCCGTCAAAATCTGTTTCCAGCTAGCATGCTAAGCTAGCTAGCTTAGCTTCGTAGGCTCCCGGGAGATGATTGAGAGTTAAAATATTCAGAATAAAAGGTGAAGAGTACAAAGTCCATCCAAACAGGTTTATCCAGACACACAGAGACTCTGATGGATCAGTACTGCTGAAGCTAACAGACACTTTCTCAACTCCACGAAGGAACTCCTCTACTGAAACCAGGCGCCATTGTTGAAGATGGAACATCCGGGTACGCCGCGACTTCTTCTTCTTCTGTGGCGTTTAATGGCAGTCGGTATCCTTAATGTTGCATATACCGCCATCTGCTGGACTTTACTTCTTTCTTATTTCCTCTTTTGTTATATTCTTTTAATTAAACCAGATGAGATAAGAAATCTCATAATTATTCTTCTCCCTTCCTTAGATTTTCCACATTCTACTAGACCCTTGAAGTTATTTCCCACTTTTCCAACCAACCAGCACGAAGGAACTCTTCTACTGAAACCAGGCGCCATTGTTGAAAAGAGAACATCCGGGCTGCGTTTCAAAAACAGGTTGAGTCGCCCTCGCTCACTTGCCCTCGGGGGAATCCCCGCCGCCATCATAAGGGCAGTTCCATTTCTCTGAACAGCTGAAGTGAACTCCGGTGAGATCGAGCCTTGAGGGCTGAGTGATCGAGTCAACAGCGATGGTCACTCCAGAGCTGTATATCACCCACAATGCATTGCAGTGGTGCACGAAAAATATGTCCATGCGGTGGCAATAATTAACCTCAAACACCATTGTCTGCTGTCTATTCACCACCAAAGAAGAAGAAAATGAATTAAAGTAGCCAGCCCGGGCAGGTACTAATTGTGCAATCAGACTGTCTGTTGCAGAGTCATGGCAGCGCCCACCGTTTACAAGTGTAAGTATATAAGCCGCCGTATTGCCATCAAGCGCAGAATACGTCTTTGTCTCTGTGGCCCGTCGCCGCCGCTGCGTGCACTTGGGCCCCGTCTAACTGTGAGCAGCAGATCTAGAGAATCTATATAACACCGACAACGCCACCTTAGGACTTTCACCTAAAGAGTATACTCCTTTAACTTTAATATCTCAGAGGGGGTTTCCCGAAAACATCCCATACACAGGTCCGCACACAAATGAATACAGGCATGTATGATGTATAAGTTAACAATCTTTATTTCTTGCAGTAAACAATTTGTATTCAGTTAGCTCTAAAACATTTGTATAGTTATTTTCTTTCATGTCAGACAAAATATGGTGTTCCACTTACACCCATCCGTAGCGGTCCAGCTAAGAGGAAGGGGGCCGGTGGCGGTCCTAGGTCTCATGACGCCCTGGGCGAACCTCACCTCCAGGTCGTGCATCATTTCCTCATTTCCCCAGAGATGGGCGATCTCCATATTTCTATTCTGAATCTGATCTGATTTTCGTCATCGGAGGCTGCTTTGGTTAGAGGGAGTTAAGACTACAACACCAGTTCCTCATGTTTTCAACCCGCCTATAGGGGGCTGGACCCACTGAGACTACAGACCTGTAACAGACCAGAGATGGAACCTCACTTCAGTTTCAGGTAAACTCTCCGCCGGACCGCCGGCCCGGTAAGTCACAAGTAAGCCACAAGAAAGAATCACGCATCACCTTAATTTTAATGAAATGGAGTTCCTCTGGTTCCTTCTGTGTGGGGTTTGTTCTCCGGTTGGTGGCGGTGATGCACCACAACGTTGTTTGCCAACCGCCAAATAAAAGACCAAAAGAAGAAGTCGCGGCGTACCCGGATGTTCCATCTTCAACAACGGCGCCTAGTTTCAGAAGAAGAGTTCCTTCGTGGTGTTGAGAAAGTGTCTGTTAGCTTCACCAGTACTGAGCCATCAGAGTCTCTGTGTGTCTGTATAAACCTATCTGGACGGACTTTGTACTCTTCACCTTTTATTCTGAATGTTTTAACTCGCAATCATCTCCCGGGAGCCTACGAAGCTAAGCTAGTTAGCTTAGCATGCTAGCTGGAAACAGATTTTGACGGAGTTTGTGTGGAGTAAAAACGTCTCTCTCGTCGTGGGAAAATGAGTAAAGTCCAAGTGATGAGAGCTTTGGTGGAGCAGCGACTAAGTGCGGCTGTTGAAGAGATATTTGGGCTGTTTGAAAGAACGGTAGCAGAATACGAGGAGGAACTTTCTCGTTCTAAAGAGGAGAACGAGCGACAGCGGAAGCTACTGGACGCTGTTTTCCTGCCTGAAGTCCGGTTACACAGAGCAGGTTGGTGCTTACTTTTTATACGTTAGGTATGGCAGTGTTCTAATATGAGTTGCGTTAACGTGTGACAGGAGGTAACATGCAACACGCATAGGACCAAAACGTTTACTTCTGCATCCGTATTACAGTTGTTCACATCTGCTGAAAGACTAAATCCTAATCTCTGAACCTAAAGGTCGGTGGCCTAAACGCATGTTTTTAATTGAAGCTAAACACATTCTCACTTACAAAAACACATGTTTCTCTGTGATGTACTTCTGATGCATTATGCTGACCACAGGCTGCAGAAGTTAAACACAATTACAGTCAGTATGTGATGGTTTGATTTATCCAGAAGAATCAGAGGTTTTGTGAATGTAGATTGAAAACTGGGTTTTGTGTTTACAGTTTAGATGAAAGGTTGGAAGGTTTCAAGTTATTAACAATTATGAAAAACTGTAACAAATGTATTCATTTCAAGCTACTGATGACTGCATTACTGCTGGTGCATTGTATTTTTGCAGGTTATCTGTCTGCCTGTTTTGTTTCAGAAAAAAAACAGTGTACTGGTGACTGATTGTTCAGCTGTTTGAAGCTAAGGCTGAACGATATGGAGAAAATTTCATATCTCGATATTCATGCCAGATATCTTGATATCGATACGATATGACTACAGGTTCGGTGAAAACCAAATATTTTTCAGAAAAATAAAAACATCATAATACAAAAGGATGTGGAAACCGCAGTTTTATTGATAACTCACTGCCAGTCATCGACATTAACATAAAGTCACCAATCAATAAATAAAAAATCCAACATTTAAGACCGTCTACACGGGTACCATGTCTTTTGCAATGTGGTATGTTATAGCGTCTGTAATGTCTTTATGTCTGGTGGACGCCGACTCATACGGTGTAACGCTACTGAACACGTTGCAATACACTCAATTTTCGCCAAACACGACCTGCACAACACCTCGCTCTGGTTGACATCATCATTATTAAATCCAGAATACCTCCAAATAATGGAGGATGATTAATGTTTTGGCACCAAATCAGATTCGGCACCGCCACCGGCCGCATTATCTTCCACACTCGTCTCACTTTTCTTTCTTTTGATTTCCCCGCTGCGTATGTTTTGTCTCAGTCTCCGGCTCCCTCACTCCCGCGGCGGAAGTCCCGCCCTCGTATGTTCGTCATTGGTTGGCTTCAGATCCAGCAAGCATGAAATAAGGTTTGTGGTTGGCTGGCCATAGCGATGCATTCAAGGACAATCGTAAAAATAATGTTTATTGTGACTGCCAGAACTGTACATGCAGGGCGAGCGCGGGGGAAATCTATATCGTTTATATCGTTGCTTTTTCGATATTAATATCTTGAATGTTCATATCTAGATATAGATACAATATTTGAAACGTCTCTATATTCTGTATGTGTGTTTATTGTTTTCCTGCAGACGTCCAGCAGCTGTTGGTGACTAAAGAAGAGGTTCAATTTGAGCAGCAGGACTGGAGCCCCAGTCTGGACCAGGAGGACTGGAGCCCCAGTCTGGACCAGGAGGACCCAGACCCCCCACACATTAAAGAAGAACAGGAAGAACTCTTGACCAGTCAGCAAGGAGAGAAGCATCGAGGCCTGGAGGAGGTTGATATCAAGTTCCCATTGACTGTTGTCCCTGTTAAGAGTGAAGAAGAAGACGACGATGAAGAGAAACCTCAGTCCTCAGGGCTGGTTTCAGCTGCAGCCAGAGGCTCAACAGAACAGATGGAAACAGAAGCTGATGAAGAGGACTGTGGGGGACCAGAACCAGCCAGGAACTCCGATTCACATTTACAAACAGATACTGATAACACGACTGGAGACTCTTCTGAACCTGAGACTGATGACAGTGCTGATTGGCAGGAGACCAGAGCACCTCGGTCAGTTTTAAAGGCTTTGAAAAATGATCCCGACAGTGATTTTAGATGTAGAACTGGTAAGAAACCATTTAACTGCTCTCAGGGTTGGAAACAATTCAGCATCCGTGGAAATCTAAAGAGACACGTGAGAACTCATACAGGAAAAAAACCTTTCAGCTGCTCAGTGTGTGGTAAAGGTTTCAGTGTGAATGGAAATCTGAAGATACACATGATAACTCATACAGGAGAAAAACCTTTCGGCTGCTCAGTGTGTGGTAAAGGTTTCACTGTAAATGGAGATCTGAAGAAACACATGAGAACTCATACAGGAGAAAAACCTTTCAGCTGCTCAGTGTGTGGTAAAGGTTTCACTGTAAATGGAGATCTGAAGAAACACATGAGAACTCATACAGGAGAAAAACCTTTCGGCTGCTCAGTGTGTGGTAAAGGTTTCACTGTAAATGGAGATCTGAAGAAACACATGAGAACTCATACAGGAGAAAAACCTTTCGGCTGCTCAGTGTGTGGTAAAGGCTTCAATAGCACGTACGGTTTAAAGATACACATGAGGAATCATACAGGAGAAAAACCTTTCAGCTGCTCAGTGTGTGGTAAAGGTTTCACTGAAAATGGTATTCTGAAGAGACACATGATGACTCATACAGGGGAAAAACCTTTCAGCTGCTCAGTGTGTGGTAAAGGTTTCCCTGTAAATCGACGTCTGAAGACACACATGAGAACTCATACAGGGGAAAAACCTTTCAGCTGCTCAGTGTGTGGTAAAGGTTTCCCTGTAAATCGACGTCTGAAGACACACATGATGACTCATACAGGAGAAAAACCTTTCAGCTGCTCAGTGTGTGGTAAACGTTTCACTGTAAATGGAGATCTGAAGAAACACATGAGAACTCATACAGGAGAAAAACCTTTCAGCTGCTCAGTGTGTGGTAAAGCTTTCAGTGAAAGTGGCAATTTGAAGAAACACATGAGAACTCATACAGGAGAAAAACCTTTCAGCTGCTCAGTGTGTGGTAAAGGTTTCATTGAAAATCGAGATCTGAAGAAACACATGAGAACTCATACAGGAGAAAACCTTTCAGTTACAAAAGAGTCCTGCCACTGACTGTTTAACAAATGGAGCAATGAAGTGAAGTTTGCACTGTGCTATCTAGATTTGCAGGAGAAGAAGATGGAAGTGACAGGTTTCACTCAATAACATTTTATTCATTGTGTCATATTACAACAGAAGTTATCTGTGGACACTTAATACAGAGCAGGACTAGAACACGCTCATGATTGTGGGTAATATACAGATAAACCAGGCTGGATTCCTAAAATGTTAGGCCAGTATTTTTGACTGATTACTACTTTTTATATGTATTTTTATAATTATTAGTTTTCATGACGTATTTTGGATGATTTATTTGATTTCTTAAATATTTTTGATTTCTGATGTTTGTATTTGTGCTATAATATGATCACATAATTGTTGTCTGGTAGAAATGCATACTTATGCTTTTTGGATCTCTGTGAACACGGTCCTGTCAATATATTGTAAGTGTACATCTGCATTGATACAAATAAAGTGGATGAATGTCAGGTCTGTGTCTGCCCCATCATTACAGCACAACTTATCCTTTAATGTTTTTATTTGCGTTTCTTATGGAAATGATCTTGCTGTGCATCACCTCTTCTGATACACAGAAATAAATCCAGAGAAATAATCCTTTGAGTCGTCTCTTTCCACGCCCTATCGTTAAATACAGGAAATATATTTGATCTCATTGATGAGATATCTATATCTTAACTATAAGCTTAAAGGCTTTTGATAAATACTATAGACACCGAGTCTCAGGGAAGTTAAGTTGAGAAATAATCCATGAGATATGGTGTTATTAATTTCTGTCTCAGTGATGAATAGGACGAATTTGATGGATAGCTTTTTTATCATTTACTTTATTATTAGAATTAGGGAATAGTAATCAGAATCATCAGCTGCATGGTGGTTCAGGTTCTTCTGTGTGGAGTTTTTCCTCCGGTTGGTGGCGGTGATGCACCACAACATTGTTTGCCAAACGCCATAAAAAAGACCAAACGAAGAAGAAATCGTGGCTTTATCAAAAGCAGAGGGGAATAGTTTAATATGGAAGGAAATAATCAATCAATGGAATCAGTATTGGAAGAGCCAGGAAAAAGGGATACATTTACATAAATTACAAGGAGTAGTAGGAGAGGTAGGATGTTATGGAGACAATAGAACAAAACAAGTAATCATGAGCAGAATAAGAATAGGGCACAGTAAACTGAATAACACACTTAATATAATAGGAAAACATCCAACGGGTCAGTGTAGCTGTGGGGAGAGGGAGACAGTGGAGCATGTAATTGTAGCTTGTCCTAGATATGAAAGAGAGAGGGAAATGATGAAGACAGGGTTGCGAAAGGTTGGAAAAGTGGGAAATAACTTCAAGGGTCTAGTAGAATGTGGAAAATCTAAGGAAGGGAGAAGAATCATTATGAGATTTCTTATCTCATCTGGTCTAATTAAAAGAATATAACAAAAGAGGAAATAAGAAAGAAGTAAAGTCCAGCAGATGGCGGTATATGCAACATTAAGGATGGCGACTGCCATTAAACGCCAAAGAAGAAGAAGAAGTCGCGGCGTACCCGGATGTTCCATCTTCAACAATGGCGCCTGGTTTCAGTAGAAGAGTTCCTTCGTGGTGTTGAGAAAGTGTCTGTTAGCTTCACCAGTACTGATCCATCAGAGTCTCTGTGTGTCTGGATAAACCTGTCTGGATGGACTTTGTACTCTTCACCTTTTATTCTGAATGTTTTAACTCTCAATCATCTCCCGAGAGCCTACGAAGCTAAGCTAGTTAGCTTAGCATGCTAGCTGGAAACAGATTTGGACGGAGTTTGTGTGGAGTCAAAACGTCTCTCTCGTCGCGGGAAAATGAGTAAAGTCCAAGTGATGAGAGCTTTGGTGGAGCAGCGACTAAGTGCGGCTGCTGAAGAGATATTTGGGCTGTTTGAAAGAACGGTAGCAGAATATGAGGAGGAACTTTCTCGTTCTAAAGAGGAGAACGAGCGACAGCGGAAGCTACTGGACGCTGTTTTCCTGCCTGAAGTCCGGTTACACAGAGCAGGTTGGTGCTTACTTTTTATACGTTAGGTATGGCAGTGTTCTAATATGAGTTGCGTTAACGTGTGACAGGAGGTAACATGCAACACGCATAGGACCAAAACGTTTACTTCTGCATCCGTATTACAGTTGTTCACATTTGCTGAAAGACTAAATCCTAATCTCTGAACCTAAAGGTCGGTGGCCTAAACGCATGTTTTTAATTGAAGCTAAACACATTCTCACTTACAAAAACACATGTTTCTCTGTGATGTACTTTTGATGCATTATGCTGACCACAGGCTGCAGAAGTTAAACACAATTACAGTCAGTATGTGATGGTTTGATTTATCCAGAAGAATCAGAGGTTTTGTGAATGTAGTTTGAAAACTGGGTTTTGTGTTTACAGTTTAGATGAAAGGTTGGAAGGTTTCAAGTTATTAACAATTATGAAAAACTGTAACAAATGTATTCATCTCAAGCTACTGATGACTGCATTACTGCTGGTGCATTGTATTTTTGCAGTTTGTGTCCGTCTGCCTGTTTGGTTTAAAAAAAAAAAAACACTGTACTGGTGACTGATTGTTCAGCTGTTTGAAACGTCTCTATATTCTTTATGTGTGTTTATTGTTTTCCTGCAGACGTCCAGCAGCTGTTGGTGACTAAAGAAGAGGTTCCCTTTGAGCAGCAGGACTGGAGCTCCAGTCTGGACCAGGAGGACCCAGACCCCCCACACATTAAAGAAGAACAGGAAGAACTCTGGACCAGTCAACAAGGAGAGAAGCATCGAGGCCTGGAGGAGGTTGGTATCAAGTTCCCATTGACTGTTGTCCCTGTTAAGAGTGAAGAAGACAACGATGAAGAGAAACCTCAGTCCTCAGGGCTGGTTTCAGCTGCAGCCAGAGACTCAACTGAACAGATGGAAACAGAAGCTGATGAAGAGGACTGTGGGGGACCAGAACCAGCCAGGAACTCAGATACACATTTACAAACAGATACTGATGACACGACTGGAGACTCTTCTGAACCTGAGACTGATGACAGTGCTGATTGGCAGGAGACCAGAGCACCTCGGCCAGTTTTAAAGGCCTTGAAAAATGATCCAAACAGTGATTTTAGATGTAGAACTGGTAAGAAACCATTTAACTGCTCTCAGTGTTGGAAACAATTCAGCATCCGTGGAAATCTAAAGAGACACATGAGAACTCATACAGGAGAAAAACCTTTCAGCTGCTCAGTGTGTGGTAAAGGTTTCACTGAAAGTGGACATCTGAAGACGCACATGATAACTCATACAGGAGAAAAACCTTTCAGCTGCTCAGTGTGTGGTAAAGGTTTCACTGTAAATGGACATCTGAAGAGACACATAATGACTCATACAGGAGAAAAACCTTTCAGCTGCTCAGTGTGTGGCAAAGGTTTCACTGAAAGTGGACATCTGAAGACGCACATGATAACTCATACAGGAGAAAAACCTTTCAGCTGCTCAGTGTGTGGTAAAGGTTTCAATGTGAATGGAAATCTGAAGAGACACATGATGACTCATACAGGGGAAAAACCTTTCAGCTGTTCAGTGTGCGGTAAAGCTTTCAGTGAAAGTGGCTCTGTGAAGAAACACATGAGAACTCATACAGGAGAAAGCCTTTCAGTTACAAAAGAGTCCGGCCACTGACTGTTTAACAAATGGAGCAATGAAGTGAAGTGTGCACTGTGCTATGTAGATTTGCATGAGAACAATATGGAAGTGACAGGTTTCAATTCAATTCAATTTCAATTCAATTTTATTTATAGTGTCAAATCCCAACAGAAGTCATCTCAGGACACTTAACACATTGAGCAGGACTAGAATACGCTCAAAATTTCAAGAGTCAACACAATTTCAAAGTTCCAACAACACCCAGGGGCAAGTATTACAGCGACAGTGGCGAGAAAAAACTGCCTTAATAGGCTTTTCGGCAGAACTCTCGTGCAGCCCAGGCCCTTGGGTTCCAACTGCATTTGGTGTTGGTAGTATGGTAGTAGTAGCATTAACTTTAGTGGTGGTAACAACAGAAGCAATAGTATCAACAGTAGTAGTCCATGGCAGCAGGCACAGCCACGCCGAGATGGATCCATCCCAACCACGTCGCCGTAGACCAAAAAGCAGGAGTAGTTGAACAGTCACACAGCGGGCAGGTGGAGCTACAATGTGGTGTTTCCAGCATCAGGCCAGTTAGCAGTCTGCATCAGTCAGGACCTCAGTGGACTCTGCTGGACCAGAAAGCATAGCCAGACTCCCGGGAGTGATCTTGGGAGAAGTCAAGTTAGTGACAGTAGAGATGCCGATTTTAGTCAATTACTTTAATTAAAAATACTGGCGGTAAGAGGCAAACAAGACCACAACATCGGTGCAGTCTGGACCAAGTTCCACCACGGTCCAGGGAGACCTGCTAGGCAAGAGAGCCCAGTGTTTCCCCTACCATTGTACAGGCCTGGCGGGCCGCCAGGCCAAGGAGACCTGCCGCCAGGCCAAAAAAATAAAAAAAAATAAGCCACTTATCAATTAATTCATAAATCAATAATCATTTACATTAGGAGCGCCTCTGTGCAGCGCGACGCGAGTCAAACTGCTTCGTGCCTAGCGATGTGAGTACCGCTGCTGAGAGCGCGGGCATACATTCTGGGATGTTTAGGGTTTGTTAGCTAACCAACTGGCGCCGCCGGAGTCAACTCCAGAAAAAAAGACAGGTGCAGGTGAGACGGAAGAAAGGGGAGCAGATTGCAGTGGAGAGGGGGGCTGGTCGAGGACCGTTGCACGGTTCACACCGGGTTCACACCGGGTTCACACCGGCTGCCGAAGCACCGCAAATAGCCACGGAACGGAGCCCGCTTCCTCTCGGCACCCTTGTTAACCAATAGTGTAGTTCAGACCAGACGCGGAGCGCCGCGATCCTACGCGCCGTGTAGCGATCGTTTCGCCGTCTATTTCGGGTGTACTATGTGCGCGAGCCGCGAGCGATCGCGTCAATTCTGGCAGAAAGTCACACAAAGAAACACGAGACAATCTGGTCAATTTGTGGTCAAATAAAAGCAATTTTCAAAATAAAATACAGCGATTGACAAATGCGATCATATTTGTGTATCTAAACAGAGTAGAGAGATGAAAACAAACAAGCTTCTCTCTCTCTCTCTCTCTCTCTCTCTTTTGGTAAGCAACAATGATGAAAATAACACAGACAATAGGCTAGTTTTCCCAGGCATTGTCAAATGTATGTAACTCTGTTCATAAAATGAATAAAAAACTTGTGGCCAAGTTCCCCTACGACAAGGCCTTGGTGAAGTTCTTCACAAAACCCAGAAAAATCAAGTGCAGCAGAGAACAATGCACACTGTGTGGTTGAAGTGCACATGTAGCATGTTCCATTTGTACTGTATGCAATAAATGCACCTTAATAAGTCACTCTCTCCTTGTGATCTTCAATACACTCGGGTTGAACATAAATTTGAATGCAAATATAATAATTGCAGAATTGCAGACTGCTTGCTGTACCACTTAATCCAAATGCACCAATACACCATCCCACGCGTCTCGTCCGTGTAGGGTTTTTTCGGTGGGTACCACTGGGCCTGAAAAAAATTCTAGGGGAAACACTGAGAGCACAGGGACTCCGGGGGAACATACTTACTGTATTTACGTTTATCCTTAGCCAAACGTTTCAATTGAGCTTCGATGTCGCCCGCTCTGGCCCCTGGGACACATTTGACTATGGTCGCTGGTGTCGCTATTTTCACGTGTCTCACTATGGAGCTACCAATGACCAGAGTTGGCTTGTCAGCGGGTGTGTCGCTGAGTGGGGAAAATCGATTGGACACGTGAACATGGTGGTTAACCGTGGGCTTCGGTTTAGAACGATGCCTCCTTCGGACAGTCACCCAGCCTCCCGGCTGCTCGGGGTTTGCCGAGGGACGGCTAGCTGCTACGCTATGTCGGTCCGCACCGTGTACAGCTAGCGTCAGCTGGCCGGTTACAGCGGCAGCCGACGGAGGATTGTTGGTGCGGAACCGCGCTTCCAAATCATTTATCCTCGCCTCCAAAGCAAAAAGTGAACTACATTTATTACATGTACCGTTATCAGTAAAGGAGGCAGAGTAGTAGCTGAACATCAGACACACCGGACAGGAGAGAAGAGGAGGACAGGGAAAGAGAGAAGCCATCGTAGCCGCTAGGCTAGCTGTTGCGCTAAAGTAGCTAGCAGAGATGGCGCGTAAACAACAGCAAATTTAGCGAGGCAACTCAGAGAGTGAGCGATGTGTCTGCCGAAGCAGGGATAGCGTGTGCTTAGTTTAAACTTGGCGGTAGTAAGCCGCTGAACAGGGAAACTATGTTTAATTAACAGAGTTAGGCTAGAGAGAAAAACACAGCCTGTAGCGACTATCACAGAGAAACAGGAAATGACGCAAAGCGCTTACCGTCAGAGAAGTCTTTAATCATTTAACCACATGATTGTGGTTAATATACAGATAACCAGCCTGGATTCCGAAAATGTTAGGCCAGTATTTTTGACTGATTCCTACTTTTATATGTATTTTTATAATTCTTAGTTTTCATGATATATTTTGGATGATTTGTTTGATTTCTTAAATATATTCTACTTCTGATGTTTGTATTTGTGCTATAATATGATCACATAATTGTTGTCTGATAGAAATGCATACTTATGCTTTTTGGATCTCTGTGAACACGGTCCTGTCAATATATTGTAAGTGTACATCTGCATTGATACAAATAAAGTGGATGAATGTCAGGTCTGTGTCTGCCCCATCATTACAGCACAACTTATTCTTTAATGTTTTTATTTACGTTTCTTATGGAAATTATCTTGCTGTGCTTCACCTCTTCTGATACACAGAAATAAATCCAGAGAAATAATCCTTTGAGTCGTCTCTTTCCACGCCCTACCGTTAAATACAGGAAATATATTTGATCTCATTGATGAGATATCTACAGTATATCTTAACTATAAGCTTAAAGGCTTTTGATAAATGCTATAGACACCGAGTCTCAGGGAAGTTAAGTTGGGAAATAATCCATGGGATATGGTGTTACTAATTTCTGTCTCAGTGACGTTAAGGATTACTTGGATTGATAGCTTTTTTATCATTTTCTTTATTATTAGAATTAGGGAATAGTAATCAGAATCATCAGCTGCATGGTGGTTCAGGTTCTTCTGTGTGGAGTTTTTCCTCCGGTTGGTGGCGGTGATGCACCACAACATTGTTTGCCAACCGCCATAGAAAAGACCAAACGAAGAAGAAATCGTGGCTTTATCAAAAGCAGAGGGGAAAAGTTTCAGGAAAGGAAATAATCAATCAATGGAATCAGTATTGGAAGAGTCAGGAAAAAGGGAGACATTTACATAAATTACAAGGAGTAGTAGGAGAGGTAGGATGTTATGGAGACAATAGAACAAAACACGTAATCATGAGCAGAATAAGAATAGGGCACAGTAAACTGAATAACACACTTAATATAATAAGAAAACATCCAACGGGTCAGTGTAGCTGTGGGGAGAGGGAGACAGTGGAGCATGTAATTGTAGCTTGTCCTAGATATGAAAGAGAGAGGGAAATGATGAAGACAGGGTTGCGAAAGGTTGGAAAAGGGGAAAATAACTTCAAGGGTCTAGTAGAATGTGGAAAATCTAAGGAAGGGAGAAGAATCATTATGAGATTTCTTATCTCATCTGGTCTAATTAAAAGAATATAACAAAAGAGGAAAGAAGAAAGAAGTAAAGTCCAGCAGATGGCGGTATATGCAACATTAAGGATGCCGACTGCCATTAAACGCCACAGAAGAAGAAGAAGTCGCGGCGTACCCGGATGTTCCATCTTCAACAATGGCGCCTGGTTTCAGTAGAAGAGTTCCTTCGTGGTGTTGAGAAAGTGTCTGTTAGCTTCACCAGTACTGATCCATCAGAGTCTCTGTGTGTCTGGATAAACCTGTCTGGATGGACTTTGTACTCTTCACCTTTTATTCTGAATGTTTTAACTCTCAATCATCTCCCGAGAGCCTACGAAGCTAAGCTAGTTAGCTTAGCATGCTAGCTGGAAACAGATTTTGACGGAGTTTGTGTGGAGTCAAAACGTCTCTCTCGTCGCGGGAAAATGAGTAAAGTCCAAGTGATGAGAGCTTTGGTGGAGCAGCGACTAAGTGCGGCTGCTGAAGAGATATTTGGGCTGTTTGAAAGAACGGTAGCAGAATACGAGGAGGAACTTTCTCGTTCTAAAGAGGAGAACGAGCGACAGCGGAAGCTACTGGACGCTGTTTTCCTGCCTGAAGTCCGGTTACACAGAGCAGGTTGGTGCTTACTTTTTATACGTCAGGTATGGCAGTGTTCTAATATGAGTTGCGTTAACGTGTGACAGGAGTTAACATGCAACACGCATAGGACCAAAACGTTTACTTCTGCATCCGTATTACAGTTGTTCACATTTGCTGAAAGACTAAATCCTAATCTCTGAACCTAAAGGTCGGTGGCCTAAACGCATGTTTTTAATTGAAGCTAAACACATTCTCACTTACAAAAACACATGTTTCTCTGTGATGTACTTTTGATGCATTATGCTGACCACAGGCTGCAGAAGTTAAACACAATTACAGTCAGTATGTGATGGTTTGATTTATCCAGAAGAATCAGAGGTTTTGTGAATGTAGTTTGAAAACTGGGTTTTGTGTTTACAGTTTAGATGAAAGGTTGGAAGGGTTCAAGTTATTAACAATTATGAAAAACTGTAACAAATGTATTCATCTCAAGCTACTGTTGTTGCTGTTAATAATGTTGATTTGGACACTAATGTTACAGTAAGGCCAGCGGAGATGGCACATGCTATTGAGATGCTTGATAACAACAAAACATGTGGTACAGATGGTATTGCTGCAGAGCATCTTAAGCATGCCAGCTATAGGCTCTCTCCACTGTTAGCCATGTGTTTCTCTGGTATCATGGTGCATGGTGTTCTCCCTGATTCCGTCTTGTCTGTTTTGCTGGTTCCTGTGCTTAAGGAGAAGGCTGGCAAATTAAACAGCATGGACAATTATAGGCCAATTGCCTTTGCCAGTACCCTGTCTAAGGTGCTGGAAAAAAATATTTTAAATAGGATCGAAATGTATGTATTAACTACAGACAATCAATTTGGGTTCAAGACAAAACATAGTACTGACTTATGCATTTATGCTTTAAAGGAGATTGTCGCTAAATATCAACGCCAAAACACCTCTATGTTTCTCTGTTTTATTGATGCCTCTAAGGCATTCGATAGAATCAACCATGCAAAACTATTTGAAAAACTACTCATGAGAGATGTTCCTAAATATATTGTCAGAATTCTAATGTATTGGTATGCTCAGCAAACATTCCAGGTCAAATGGGATAATACTGTTTCTGATCCTTTTCATGTGGCGAATGGGGTCCGTCAAGGAGGAATATTATCCCCTATTCTTTTTAATGTATATATTGATGACCTTTCAAGACAGCTAAATGAATGTACAACAGGATGTATTGTGGGAGATCAAGTTGTGAATCATCTCATGTATGCTGATGACCTGGTTTTACATTGTCCATATTCTGCTGGGTTACAAGAGCTGTTGAGGATATGCACACAATATGGAAGAGAATTTGACATCAACTATAATTCCAAAAAGAGTAAGGTTGTTGTTGTTGTGAGATCTAGAGAGGACAAAAAATCCTCTTTTCCTGCTTTCCACCTCGCAGATGGCCTCTTAGAAATATGCAGGGAATTAAAATATCTAGGACATGTCTTCTCAGATGATCTCATGGATGACGGTGACATTCGTCGTCAATGGTAGGGGTGTACGGTATAAACGGTGCTGAAGGTATACCGGTATGAATTTCGCTACGGGATGGATTTTGACGTTACCGCGGGACCGGTGTGACCAGTAGATGAACACTTTCTTTTTTTCCCCCTTTTATTTTGACGAGCGCTTTTGCGCTCCCCTTTTGCGACAGACATAACAGACTTCTTAACAGACATCACCGCAATGCGTCCAGGCAGCCCGCGCCTGGTTCACACTGGACGCGGAAGCGCCACGGCGCGGTGCGCCGCCGAAAATCGCGAGCGATCCGCGCACCCCCGTTCAGACACGTATTTCTCCGGCGGTCGACAAGCGCTTCTGCTCAGCTGTTGTTCATTCAGAGCTATTTTTTCCATTAAACCCCATACAATTAATACGCCATGTTTCTGTAACCAAGAAGTTTGTACACTTCTTGTATTTATCCGTTCTCTCTCTCTCCGAGAGGGACACACACACACACACACAGACAGAGAGAGTGTGTATGGTAGTAGACAGTAGTTGTGCAGATACACCGTTGAAATACACATTTTTTTTATCTACTGTTCATATTTATTAAACGTATTGTCTCTTCCTGTTTCCGACAGTGCGAGTTTAGATACACAAATATGATCGCGTTTGTCAATCGCGGTATTTTATTTTGAAAATTGCTTTTATTTTGAAAATTGACCGGATTGTCTCGTGTTTCTCTATGTGATTTCCTGCCAGAATTGACGCGTTCGCTCGCGGCACGCGCAAAAAATAGAGCAGACGCCGAAACGATCGCTTCACGGCGCGGGAGGGCCGCGCGCATTCGCGGCGCTCCGCGTCCAGTGTGAACGACACCATAGCTTAACAGGGGCGCCGAATGGAAGCGGGCTCCGCTACGCGTCTATTCGCGGCGCTTCCGCGTCCAGTGTGAACCAGGCGTAAGCATCACACTGTTTACAAACATGTCCATGTGTACAACATGCACGAAATAGCGGCAGTGGCTTAACAGACGGAGATATGGCTGAAAGCGCAGCACGCGAGGAAGAGGAGCAGTTGGTGAAAAAGAAGGGTGCACATTCCATTATCTGGACATGGTTTGGTTTTAAAGTGTCAGACACCGAGCAGAAAACTGTCTACTGCAAATTGTGCAAGAAAACAGTGGTGGCAAACGGCGGTAATACCACAAACCTTTTCCATCACTTACAAAGAAATCACGTGTTGGAATATGAAGAGAGCCAAAGGATGCGTCCTCCACAGAAAATAGCTGTCTCTGCGTCTCAGACATCGCTCACGCAGGCATTTTCCAGAGGCAGTCCTTACGACAAAAAAAGCCAGCGGTGGAACGAGGTAACAAACGCCGTCACTGTTTACCTGTGTAAAGATATGGTTCCATTTCAAACGGTCGATCGAAAGGGATTCAAAGATATGGTCAAGGCACTGGATCCCAGGTACGTGTTACCTGCGCGAACACATTTCAGTCATATTGCGATGTCCAAACTATACGGCAAGGTCCGCGGGCAAGTGGAGAAAGAAATCCGAAGCATCGAACATTATGCAACGACCACTGACTTATGGTCAAGTCGGACAATGGAGCCGTATCTAAGTTTGACCATCCATTTCATCAACAACGAGTGGGAGTTGTGCAGCAAGTGTTTACAAACGTCATATTTCCCCGATGACCACACTGGAGAAGCAATCGCCCAAGGCTTGAGGGAATCGCTTGAATCATGGGGACTTAAAGAAGAGTCGCAAGTATGCATCACCACCGACAATGGCGCAAATGTTGTGAAGGCAGTAGCACTGAACGACTGGACCAGATTGCAGTGCTTTGGCCACCGGCTGCACCTCGCCATCGGTAGGTCTAAATGTTTTTTTTATTCTATTTTTAATTCACAACTACACGGGGCATTATCGCCAACTACTGGTTCATTTTACACTGTTCTTATATCCTTGTAAGTAGTCCAGTCAGTGTACTGTAATAGGTGAGGATGTCTTTTAAAAACGTCTTTCTAAATATATTTTTTTCTGGTCTGTCATGTTGTATCCTATATTTAAAAAAATTGATTTGTATACACAACCAGTGTGAATTTGCAATTTAATAGGCATTCTCTCAAAAATGTATCAGGATGTGTGTATATAGAATAATTCCTAATCATTATCATTATTCTTTATATATATGCACATACCTTTATTCATTTTATGAATATATATTTTTTTATGTTGTGTGTTCTCAAATAACATAAAATGTATGTGGATGTGTGTACATATAGAATAATGAATTATTTATTTTACAGAGAGAAGTGCCAGAGAGCCTGTTGTTGAACATGCAGTCGGCATATGTAAGAAGATTGTGAGTGCGTTTTCCTACTCAAGGAAAAGGAGGAGAGAATTGGCTGATGCCCAGGCTGAACTTCGACTACCTCCTCACCGCCTCATCACCGAAACGCCAACCAGATGCAGTGTTTCCCGCAGGATTTTTTCAGCAGCGGTGGTGTGGTCCCCGAACCCTCTAGGGGGGTCAGGGGGGGCATGCCCCCCCGGCCGAAATTTTTTTGTACCCTTTACATTGGAATGCATGAATCTGGTGCACTTTGAGAGGAGAATATGCACTTAAATCCTATTCAAACAGTCCTGTGTATTACTGTAGATGGGATTATTGGTGTTGTAACTTTGCCTTTTGTGTCTTCATTTACAGATTTTTATATTTTTGTATAGTAATATTTAACAAAAAATGCCACAACGCAAATATAATTTGCACAATTTATTTACAGATTTTTGCCTAATGCTTAAACACTAAACATGGTTGCTATGCCCAAAGCATAACTGTTTTTTACATAAGACACTTTGTTCAAAAATGAAATCTCCTGCAACAATGGGCAAAACACATCTTTTTAAATTATAAACCTAACTAAAATTTGAAAAGAACACAGACTCACACACATGAAAAACAAAAAATAAAGCTAATTGAATACCAATCAGTGTGAGCCTTAGCACTACAAATAGACCTCAGGTGAGAGTGATGAGAAAATTATAAAATAAATATAAGTTATACATAATAGAAACTATTCATGATGTTTTAAGAAGTCCTTAGGTTTTTTCCCTGCATTTATGCTAATGACCACATGCTTACAGGCGATTAGCATAAATCCCTAACTAAAATACGCGATGAAAACGGATTTTATATGGCAATAAAGAACAACATCGGATCTAACAGTATGGATTCATTTTTCAAAGTTCCCGAAAATACCTAGGCTATAAATTCCTGACTGGATATAAGCTCCTGTAAAGGCTATGAGTGATCCCAAAAAGACCGACATCACGCACACACACACATAGGCCTACACACACAATACTAGAGGAAAAACGGCACGGAGGTTGCGGTTTATAGATACAATAAAATGATTGGGCTCAGAGGGTTTTTAACACTGGTGGTCATGTAGACACATTTTAGCAACTTACTTTCTCTCTCTCTCTCTGTCTGTCTCTCTCTCTCTCTGTCTGTCTCACTCTTTCCTTCTTTCTTCGATCTTCCGCTTCACTCGCTACTGCTAGAATCAATGTAACTTTGCAACCGTGTAGGGTAGCCTACTGCCAACAACTGCCACACTCGCTGTGTCTTTTTCTTCTTTGATGTTGGTTACGTGACGATGTGCCGCGTGCTGCGCAATTGACGTTACGCGCTGTACATTTTCTAAAAGGAGCTACGTAAAAAAAAAAAAAAAAAAAATTTTTTTTTTTTTTTTAAAGGATTTTTATTGCAGCGGCGGAGAAAATTCAGCAGCGGCGCGTGAACGTGGGGGAAACACTGAGATGGGGATCTCGCCAGAAAATGATCCAAAGGTAGTCTGGTTTTCACCATACTAAGGTCAATCTTTTAAGATTGAACATTAGTCTGGGGAAGCTGCGCTTTGTTTCTACTGCTCAAGAGGCGGGATCAATGGGCATCGTTCAAATGACTCCGTACGCAATTGGATAGTCCTACAACCAATCAGAGCAACTTTCCGGACAACAACTGCTGCTTCGCGTCGCTTATGTTTCGTCATCGTCACGTCACCGGCCAATAGCGTGCCAGGAGAGAATGGCCGTTTCTGATTGGAGCCAAAGATTCTGGCAATGTAACAGCGAAAGTAAGCCTGAGGGTCTCCAGCCTAAACTGCCGAGCGAAATCCAAATTTCCCGGAAGTTTCAGGCAGGGTTCACCCAGCCTAATCCAAAGGGTGATCGAACAGGAAAAAGCCATATCTCAGGTCCTTAGGGCTGAAAAGAAAACCCGGCACCTGGCGCCATCATGGCAAGAGATGGATGTTCTGGAGTCAGTGAGCAAGACCCTTGGCCCCCTGATTGAGTTCACTGATGCACTCTCCGGAGAAGAATATGTCAGTGTATCATACCTCAAACCTGTGCTCCATCTTCTCAACAACACTGTCCTGACTCCAGCTGAAGATGACACAGACCTGACAAAGGATATGAAGAAGTCCATCCTCAAGTATTTAAATGAAAAATACTCTGAGGCTGCCACAGATGACCTGCTAGACATGGCCTCCCTCCTAGATCCACGTTTCAGAGCAACATACATCGCAGATGACAGGAAAGAATATATAAAAACTAAAGCTGCAGCAGAGATTACGTCACTGCTGCAAAGACAGGCTAATTCTACCCAAGAGCCTCAAACAAGAGAAGCTGCAGAAGAAGGAGCTGCAGTAGAAACTGCAGAGGCAGCCGCGGCACCAAAGAAAGCAAAGCGAAGTCTGGGTAGCTTTTTCAAGAAAGCTCAACCAATTGGCCCAGTTGCCTATTCCAGTAGAGATGCTGTGGAAGCTGAGCTCAAGAGCTACCTGCAGGCAGAGGAGGTTGATGGCGAGACAGATCCCCTGGAGTGGTGGAGGCTGCACAAGGCAAATTTTCCAAGAGTGGCATGCTTGGCCAGGAAATACCTCTGTATTCCTGCCACCAGTGCCCCTTCAGAGAGGGCATTCAGCACTGGTGGCAACATTGTGACCTGCCACAGATCTGCTCTGAAGCCAGAGACAGTTGACAGACTTGTCTTCCTTGCTTATAACCTGTAATACAACAGCCACTTTCAGAAATGAATGAGTCATAAGAAGGGATGTTAAATTACAATATTTGTTAAGCAAATTTTGTTTGTTTTTGCACTTTTTTTGTTTGTTGCACTATGTAGGCCTATTCATGCTTTGTTACTGAAGAGCAGCTACTTATTTCTAATGTTGTGTTATGAGAGTTGTTGCATCATGTTTATTGATGTTGATGAAAAAGTTTCTCTCCTGCTGTTATTGAATTTACTTGAATTTAATATTATGCTGCTATATTTTATTGTTTTAAGGGTAAAAGCAATGAGGCCAATGGAACATAGACACAATGTGCAATTATGACAATTCTTGCAATACTGTTGCTGAAGAAGAGTCACTTACTTTGTTTCAACAAATATACCATTGTGATAGTTTTATTTTGTTCAAGTTTGTTGAGGGAACGATACCTCCATTCCAGCTGCACTTGAATTCAGTTTGTATTTTAACTTTGTGCAGCTTGATTATATTGTATTCAAAAAATATATGTTTTTCACAGATGAGAAAATATTAAGCATTTTTTTCTATTGCAGTTTTGCTCAATAAATGTTCTTAAAACACTTCTGTACTATGTGAAATGTGTCCTAGTAATACAAAAGTACTGTAATAGCTGCCTAACCAGTATTTTACCAATTCAGAAGCATTTACATAGAAACTAAAAGATAAAATTAAAATACTGCGATATAATACCGTTACCGTCTATGCCTCAAATCATACCGTGATATCAATTTTAGTCCATACCGTACAGCCCTATCAATGGTGTAAAATATATGCACAGGCCAACGTGATGTTGAGGAAATTTTCCATGTGTTCCACAGATGTTAAGTGTGCTTTGTTTAGGGCTTATGTCACGCCGCTGTATACAGCTCATCTCTGGTCCTCTTACAGAGTGAGAACTATGCAGAGGCTTAGAGTGGCATATAATGATGCCATGAGGTTGTTGCTCCGTGTTCCTAGGTGGCACAGTGCTAGCCAGCTATTTGTGTCCTCTAATGTACCTACATGTCAGGCACTGTTACGAAAGCTAATGTTCAATTTCATGTGTCGATTGGATTTATCAGAAAATAGCGTCATTATAGCCTTAACCAACCCTATGATGGGCTATCGGTTCACATCCAGGCTTCGAAACCATTGGCATGATAGCTTGCACCTATTTTAGTACAGTATTTTCGAGTATGTATTTTAATGTGTCATATGTGTGTGTGTATGTTGGATGTGAGTGGACCATCTGAGTCCATAATAAAGATTTATATATACTGATGACTGCATTACTGCTGGTGCATTTTATTTTTGCAGGTTGTCTGTCTGCCTGTTTTGTTTCAGAAAAAAAACAGTGTACTGGTGACTGATTGTTCAGCTGTTTGAAGCTAAGGCTGAACGATATGGACAAAATTTCATATCTCGATATTCATGCCAGATATCTTAATATCGATACGATATGACTACGGGTTCGGTGAAAACCAAATATTTTTCAGAAAAATAAAAACATCATAATACAAAAGGATGTGGAAACTGCAGTTTTATTGATAACTCACTGCCAGTCATCGACATTAACATAAAGTCACCAATCAATAAATAAAAAAACATTTAAGACCGTCTACACGGGTACCATGTCTTTTGCAATGTGGTATGTTATAGCGTCTGTAATGTCTTTATGTCTGGTGGATGCCGACTCATACGGTGTAACGCTTCTGAACGCATTGCAATACACTCAATTTTCGCCAAACACGACCTGCACAACACCTCGCTCTGGTTGACATCATCGTTATTAAATCCAAAATACCTCCAAATAATGGAGGATGATTAATGTTTTGGCACCAAATCAGATTCGGCACCGCCACCGGCCGCATTATCTTCCACACTCGTCTCACTTTTCTTTCTTTTGATTTCCCCGCTGCGTATGTTGTGTCTCAGTCTCCGGCTCCCTCACTCCCGCGGCGGGAGTCGCGCCCTCGTATGTTCGTCATTGGTTGGCTTCAGCTGTCGATCCACAGCAAGCATGAAATAAGGTTTGTGGTTGGCTGGCCATAGCGATGCATTCAAGGGCAATCGTAAAAATGAAGTTTATTGTGACTGCCAGAACTGTACATGCAGGGCGAGCGCGGGGGAAATCTATATCGTTTATATCGTTGCTTTTTCGATATTAATATCTTGAATGTTCATATCTAGATATAGATACGATATTTGAAACGTCTCTATATTCTGTATGTGTGTTTATTGTTTTCCTGCAGACGTCCAGCAGCTGTTGGTGACTAAAGAAGAGGTTCAATTTGAGCAGCAGGACTGGAGCCCCAGTCTGGACCAGGAGGACTGGAGCCCCAGTCTGGACCAGGAGGACCCAGACCCCCCACACATTAAAGAAGAACAGGAAGAACTCTTGACCAGTCAGCAAGGAGAGAAGCATCGAGGCCTGGAGGAGGTTGGTATCAAGTTCCCATTGACTGTTGTCCCTGTTAAGAGTGAAGAAGACGACGATGAAGAGAAACCTCAGTCCTCAGGGCTGGTTTCAGCTGCAGCCAGAGGCTCAACTGAACAGATGGAAACAGAAGCTGAGGAAGTGGACTGTGGGGGACCAGAACCAGCCAGGAACTCCGATTCACATTTACAAACAGATACTGATGACAAGACTGGAGACTCTTCTGAACCTGAGACTGATGACAGTGCTGATTGGCAGGAGACCAGAGCACCTCGGTCAGTTTTAAAGGCTTTGAAAAATGATCCTTACAGTGATTTTAGATGTAGAACTGGTAAGAAACCATTTAACTGCTCTCAGGGTTGGAAACAATTCAGCATCCGTGGAAATCTAAAGAGACACATGAGAACTCATACAGGAGAAAAACCTTTCAGCTGCTCAGTGTGTGGTAAACGTTTCACTGTAAATGGAGATCTGAAGAAACACATGAGAACTCATACAGGAGAAAAACCTTTCAGCTGCTCAGTGTGTGGTAAAGCTTTCAGTGAAAGTGGCAATTTGAAGAAACACATGAGAACTCATACAGGAGAAAAACCTTTCAGCTGCTCAGTGTGTGGTAAAGGTTTCATTGAAAATCGAGATCTGAAGAAACACATGATAACTCATGCAGAAGAAAAACCTTTCGGCTGCTCAGTGTGTGTTAAACGTTTCACTGAAAGTGGATATCTGAAGACGCACATGAGAACTCATACAGGAGAAAAACCTTTCAGCTGCTCAGTGTGTGATAAAGGTTTCAATGTGAATGGAAATCTGAAGAGACACATGATGACTCATACAGGGGAAAAACCTTTCAGCTGCTCAGTGTGTGGTAAAGGTTTCACTGTAAATGGACGTTTGAAGACACACATGAGAGCTCATACAGGAGAAAAACCTTTCAGCTGCTCAGTGTGTGGTAAAGGTTTCACTTCAAATGGACATTTGAAGACACACATGAGAGCTCATACAGGAGAAAAACCTTTCAGCTGCTCAGTGTGTGGTAAAGGTTTCCCTGAAAATGGAGATCTGAAGAGACACATGAGAAGTCATACAGGAGAAAAACCTTTCAGCTGCTCAGTGTGTGGTAAAGCTTTCAGTGTTAGTGGCAATTTGAAGAAACACATGAGAACTCATACAGGAGAAAACCTTTCAGTTACAAAAGAGTCCTGCCACTGACTGTTTAACAAATGGAGCAATGAAGTGAAGTTTGCACTGTGCTATCTAGATTTGCAGGAGAACAATATGGAAGTGACAGGTTTCACTCAATAACATTTTATTGATTGTGTCATATTACAACAGAAGTTATCTGTGGACACTTAACACAGACCAGGTCTAGAACACGCTCTGTCATTTTCTACCTTCTCGAAATCGGGACCGGGAGCCGATCTCAGCTGTCATTGGGCGAAGGACGCCAGTCTATCGCAGGGCCAACATGTAGAGACAAACAACCATTCATGCTCACATTCACACCTAGGGGCAATTTAGAGTCATCAATTAACCTCCCCCAGGGAGAACCCACGCATGCACGGAGAGAACATGCAAACTCCACACAGAAGACCTGGGAATCAAACCCGCGATGCTCTCGCTGTGAGGCGAGAGTGCTACACCAACGTGCAGCAACACGCTCATGATTGTGGGTAATATACAGATAAACCAGGCTGGATTCCTAAAATGTTAGGCCAGTATTTTTGACTGATTACTACTTTTTATATGTATTTTTATAATTATTAGTTTTCATGACGTATTTTGGATGATTTATTTGATTTCTTAAATATTTTTGACTTCTGATGTTCGTATTTGTGCTATTATATGATCACATAATTGTTGTCTGGTAGAAATGCATACTTATGCTTTTTGGATATCTGTGAACACGGTCCTGTCAATATATTGTAAGTGTACATCTGCATTGATACAAATAAAGTGGATGAATGTCAGGTCTGTGTCTGCCCCATCATTACAGCACAACTTATTCTTTAATGTTTTTATTTACGTTTCTTATGGAAATGATCTTGCTGTGCATCACCTCTTCTGATACACAGAAATAAATCCAGGGAATTAATCCTTTGAGTCGTCTCTTTCCACGCCCTATCGTTAAATACAGGAAATATATTTGATCTCATTGATGAGATATCTATATCTTAACTATAAGCTTAAAGGCCTTTGATAAATACTATAGACACCGAGTCTCAGGGAAGTTAAGTTGAGAAATAATCCATGAGATATGGTGTTATTAATTTCTGTCTCAATGACGAATAGGACGAATTTGATGGATAGCTTTTTTATGATTTTCTTTATTATTAGAATTAGGGAATAGTAATCAGAATCATCAGCTGCATGGTGGTTCAGGTTCTTCTGTGTGGAGTTTTTCCTCCGGTTGGTGGCGGTGATGCACCACAACATTGTTTGCCAAACGCCATAAAAAAGACCAAACGAAGAAGAAATCGTGGCTTTATCAAAAGCAGAGGGGAAAAGTTTAATATGGAAGGAAATAATCAATCAATGGAATCAGTATTGGAAGAGCCAGGAAAAAGGGAGACATTTACATAAATTACAGGGAGTAGTAGGAGAGGTAGGATGTTATGGAGACAATAGAACAAAACAAGTAATCATGAGCAGAATAAGAATAGGGCACAGTAAACTGAATAACACACTTAATATAATAGGAAAACATCCAACGGGTCAGTGTAGCTGTGGGGAGAGGGAGACAGTGCAGCATGTAATTGTAGCTTGTCCTAGATATGAAAGAGAGAGGGAAATGATGAAGACAGGGTTGCGAAAGGTTGGAAAAGTGGAAAATAACTTCAAGGGTCTAGTAGAATGTGGAAAATCTAAGGAAGGGAGAAGAATCATTATGAGATTTCTTATCTCATCTGGTCTAATTAAAAGAATATAACAAAAGAGGAAATAAGAAAGAAGTAAAGTCCAGCAGATGGCGGTATATGCAACATTAAGGATGCCGACTGCCATTAAACGCCAAAGAAGAAGAAGAAGTCGCGGCGTCTATCCTAACTGCACATCGAATGTACCACACTCCAGTCCGGTAGGTGGCGGCAATGCACCTGTAAACTGGATGCCAGCCGCCAATCAAATCCAACAGAAGAAGAAGAAGAAGTCGCGGCGTACCCGGATGTTCCATCTTCAACAATGGCGCCTGGTTTCAGTAGAAGAGTTACTTCGTGGTGTTGAGAAAGTGTCTGTTAGCTTCACCAGTACTGATCCATCAGAGTCTCTGTGTGTCTGGATAAACCTGTCTGGACGGACTTTGTACTCTTCACCTTTTATTCTGAATGTTTTAACTCTCAATCATCTCCCGAGAGCCTACGAAGCTAAGCTAGTTAGCTTAGCATGCTAGCTGGAAACAGATTTTGACGGAGTTTGTGTGGAGTCAAAACGTCTCTCTCGTCGTGGGAAAATGAGTAAAGTCCAAGTGATGAGAGCTTTGGTGGAGCAGCGACTAAGTGCGGCTGCTGAAGAGATATTTGGGCTGTTTGAAAGAACGGTAGCAGAATACGAGGAGGAACTTTCTCGTTCTAAAGAGGAGAACGAGCGACAGCGGAAGCTACTGGACGCTGTTTTCCTGCCTGAAGTCCGGTTACACAGAGCAGGTTGGTGCTTACTTTTTATACGTCAGGTATGTATGGAAGGTCATCCAGTTCAAATATACGTGAATTCTAACACGTTAACAACACGTAGACAACACGTAGACTGCACGTAGACAACACGTTAACAACACGTAGACAACACGTTGTCAACGCGTCAATTTTTTCACGCGTCGTTAACGTGTCGTTAATGTGTTGTTTACATGTTGTCTACGTGTTGTTAACGTGTTAACGACGCGTCAACGACGCGTTCATTTCATGTAATTGTGAGCCCTTTGGCCAATTTTCCAGTTTGAACGGGTGAGAGTCATAAGTTCCCATTGGCTACTGAGAAGTAGGGTTAAACCACGTTTTGGAGTCAAAACGTCTCTCTCGTCGTGGGAAAATGAGTAAAGTCCAAGTGATGAGAGCTTTGGTGGAGCAGCGACTGAGTGCGGCTGCTGAAGAGATATTTGGGCTGTTTGAAAGAACGGTAGCAGAATACGAGGAGGAACTTTCTCGTTCTAAAGAGGAGAACGAGCGACAGCGGAAGCTACTGGACGCTGTTTTCCTGCCTGAAGTCCGGTTACACAGAGCAGGTTGGTGCTTACTTTTTATACGTTAGGTATGGCAGTGTTCTAATATGAGTTGCGTTAACGTGTGACAGGAGGTAACATGCAACACGCATAGGACCAAAACGTTTACTTCTGCATCCGTATTACAGTTGTTCACATTTGCTGAAAGACTAAATCCTAATCTCTGAACCCAAAGGTCGGTGGCCTAAACGCATGTTTTTAATTGAAGCTAAACACATTCTCACTTACAAAAACACATGTTTCTCTGTGATGTACTTCTGATGCATTATGCTGACCACAGGCTGCAGAAGTTAAACACAATTACAGTCAGTATGTGATGGTTTGATTTATCCAGAAGAATCAGAGGTTTTGTGAATGTAGTTTGAAAACTGGGTTTTGTGTTTACAGTTTAGATGAAAGGTTGGAAGGGTTCAAGTTATTAACAATTATGAAAAACTGTAACAAATGTATTCATCTCAAGCTACTGTTGTTGCTGTTAATAATGTTGATTTGGACACTAATGTTACAGTAAGGCCAGCGGAGATGGCACATGCTATTGAGATGCTTGATAACAACAAAACATGTGGTACAGATGGTATTGCTGCAGAGCATCTTAAGCATGCCAGCTATAGGCTCTCTCCACTGTTAGCCATGTGTTTCTCTGGTATCATGGTGCATGGTGTTCTCCCTGATTCCATCTTGTCTGTTTTGCTGGTTCCTGTGCTTAAGGAGAAGGCTGGCAAATTAAACAGCATGGACAATTATAGGCCAATTGCCCTTGCCAGTACCCTGTCTAAGTAAATAAATTATTATTAAATTATTTTAAATAGGATCGAAATGTATGTATTAACTACAGACAATCAATTTGGGTTCAAGACAAAACATAGTACTGACTTATGCATTTATGCTTTAAAGGAGATTGTCGCTAAATATCAACGCCAAAACACCTCTATGTTTCTCTGTTTTATTGATGCCTCTAAGGCATTCGATAGAATCAACCATGCAAAACTATTTGAAAAACTACTCATGAGAGATGTTCCTAAATATATTGTCAGAATTCTAATGTATTGGTATGCTCAGCAAACATTCCAGGTCAAATGGGATAATACTGTTTCTGATCCTTTTCATGTGGCGAATGGGGTCCGTCAAGGAGGAATATTATCCCCTATTCTTTTTAATGTATATATTGATGACCTTTCAAGACAGCTAAATGAATGTACAACAGGATGTATTGTGGGAGATCAAGTTGTGAATCATCTCATGTATGCTGATGACCTGGTTTTACATTGTCCATATTCTGCTGGGTTACAAGAGCTGTTGAGGATATGCACACAATATGGAAGAGAATTTGACATCAACTATAATTCCAAAAAGAGTAAGGTTGTTGTTGTGAGATCTAGAGAGGACAAAAAATCCTCTTTTCCTGCTTTCCACCTCGCAGATGGCCTCTTAGAAATATGCAGGGAATTAAAATATCTAGGACATGTCTTCTCAGATGATCTCATGGATGACGGTGACATTCGTCGTGGTGTAAAATATATGCACAGGCCAACGTGATGTTGAGGAAATTTTCCATGTGTTCCACAGATGTTAAGTGTGCTTTGTTTAGGCCTTATGTCACGCCGCTGTATACAGCTCATCTCTGGTCCTCTTACAGAGTGAGAACTATGCAGAGGCTTAGAGTGGCATATAATGATGCCATGAGGTTGTTGCTCCGTGTTCCTAGGTGGCACAGTGCTAGCCAGCTATTTGTGTCCTCTAATGTACCTACATGTCAGGCACTGTTACGAAAGCTAATGTTCAATTTCATGTGTCGATTGGATTTATCAGAAAATAGCATCATTATAGCCTTAACCAACCCTATGATGGGCTATCGGTTCACATCCAGGCTTCGAAACCATTGGCATGATAGCTTGCACCTATTTTAGTATAGTATTTTTGAGTATGTATTTTAATGTGTCATATGTGTGTGTGTATGTTGGATGTGAGTGGACCATCTGAGTCCATAATAAAGATTTATATATACTGATGACTGCATTACTGCTGGTGCATTGTATTTTTGCAGGTTGTCTGTCTGCCTGTTTTGTTTCAGAAAAAAAACAGTGTACTGGTGACTGATTGTTCAGCTGTTTGAAGCTAAGGCTGAACGATATGGACAAAATTTCATATCTCGATATTCATGCCAGATATCTTAATATCGATACGATATGACTACGGGTTCGGTGAAAACCAAATATTTTTCAGAAAAATAAAAACATCATAATACAAAAGGATGTAGAAACTGCAGTTTTATTGATAACTCACTGCCAGTCATCGACATTAACATAAAGTCACCAATCAATAAATAAAAAAACATTTAAGACCGTCTACACGGGTACCATGTCTTTTGCAATGTGGTATGTTATAGCGTCTGTAATGTCTTTATGTCTGGTGGATGCCGACTCATACAGTGTAACGCTTCTGAACGCATTGCAATACACTCAATTTTCGCCAAACACGACCTGCACAACACCTCGCTCTGGTTGACATCATCGTTATTAAATCCAAAATACCTCCAAATAATGGAGGATGATTTATGTTTTTTTTGTTTAAACATTTTATTAAAGAAAATGATGACAAAGTATGATGTACATTCAGAGACAGTTACAAAGGCATTTTCAGTTTTTTCAAATTATTATTTCTTCTTAACCCCTCCCATACCCACCCCCAGCTTCCTCAACATAAGAAAAACTAAAAAAGAAAAATTATATATAAAAGATAAAGACAGACAAGAGCAAACATGGACAGGCTAGGACAAAAGACATGTATGCAAATAATTAAGCAAGTAAATGAATATGATATAAAACAAAACCTTTAATAAAAAAGATACAAAGATGAATTATAATATTAAAGTATCTTTATATGTATAGATATATAAATATATCTAAAAATAAAAAATAAAAAAAAATTAAAAAAAAAATGTCTCAATATTGTGTTATGCAAATAATGGAATTGTTGCAGTACTTATACCACCAGCTATAGAAGGCAGAGTTGTTTTTTAAACATGTTTTAAAACCACAGTGTTCATATATACGTCACTCCTACAGAAGAGGGCAGGGTGGTGGACAGGCAGCAGCGCACAGATAATAAATTAATGCAAAGTAGTGTAGTTTAATGTAAAGTATGTTTTGGATTCTACTGTGCAATTTCACTCGCAGGCAGACGGTCGAAATAGTTAATCAACGGTTGCCAGTGACAATGGAATTTATCCGAGCGGCCTCTCAAAGCAAATTAAATTTTTTCCAATTTTAGAAAGGACATGATGTCACGAAGCCAAGATTTGAGTGATGGAGGGAGGCGGGATTTCCATAAGAGCAAAATGCTCCTTCGAGCGATCAGAGAGGAGAAAGCAATTACATTGGATTGAGTATTTGTTGCAACATTTTCATCTGGAAGTCTTCCAAAAATAGCTACATGAGGAGATGGTGGGATATGGATCTGCGTTATTTCAGAAATAACCTTAAAGAATGAATCCCAGAAAGTAAACAACTTAGGGCATGTCCAAAACATATGTGTAAGGTCACACGGTGAGAGCGAGCATCTATTACATTTATCTTCAACTGTATCTGGGTAGATTCTAGAGAGCCTGGACATGCTATAATGAATCCTGTGCAGCACTTTAAATTGAATGAGGCTAAGCCGCATACATGAAGAGGAAAGTTTGATATTTGTAAGGGCTTTACTCCAGAACCGATCAGAAAGGGTCACTTGCAGTTCGTCTTCCCAGTTCGATTTGATTTTTTCAATAGTTAATTCATTGGCTGGCAACAGTAGGTCATATAGGTAGGAGACATGTCCTTTAGGGGTGGTGTTAGCTAAGAGAATGTGGTCCATACCAGTTACGGTTGGGATAAGTGGGAATGTAGGTGAATGAGTTCTTCCAAAATCCCGTAGTTGAAAATATCTAAAGAAATCCGAACTGGTTAATCCAAATATGGCTTGTAGCTGGTTGAAACTTGCAAATGACCCTTCTACATACAAATCTTTTAATGAACGCAGACCCCCTCTGCCCAGGAACACAAAGCGCGGATCAGTTCTGGCTGGTGCAAAGAGATGGTTTTTGCAGATGGGTGTTGATTGAGGAAGGGAAGACCACTTAAAATGTCCCCTTATTTGAGCCCAGATTTTGAGTGATGCAACGACAAGGGGGTTAGATGTGTACTGTGAGTAAGGTAAGGGCAGGGTGCCGCATGCCAGAGCCTGCGGCGATGACGATATGCATGAGTCAGATTCCAATTGGCACCAGCTGCTCTGTGGGGATGTAAACCAGAGTAATAGTTTGTGCGCGTTTGCCGCCCAGTAATAAGATTGGAAGTTTGGCAAGCCAAGTCCACCTGAAGGTCTACTCCGCTGCATGGCAGCTTTGCAGATTCTAGGATGTTTACCCGCCCATATGAATTGAGAGACAACAGAGTCAATAGATTTGAAAAACGATTGGGGTAAAAAGATGGGAAGGCATTGGAAGAGGTATAGATAGCGAGGTAAAACGTTCATCTTGACTATTTGTACCCTCCCTGCTAGTGAAAGGGGTAAGTGGCTCCACCTTTGGAGGTCAGACTTGATTTTTGAGGTGAGAGCTGCAAAGTTTTGTTCACGTAGGGACCTTATAGATCGTGTAATGACGACACCTAAGTATTTAAACTCTGAGCTGGAAAACTTAAACGGGATAGACAGTGCTGGGATGTCCAAGGCTGGCTGATTAACTGGAAAACATTCACTTTTTTGAACATTTAATTTGTATCCCGAAAAAGTGCTGAAGAAGTTAAGAATTGATAAGATCCGAGGAATACTAGACAACGGGTTCCTTACGTACAAAAGCAGGTAATCTGCGTAGAGGGATACTTTGTGTTCTGTTCCCCATCGCTGGATGCCCAGAAAACCTCTTTCCATTTTAAGTGCTATCGAGAGTGGCTCTATGGCGATGGCGAATAGAAGAGGGGAAAGCGGGCACCCCTGGCGCGTTCCACGGGAAAGGGGAAAAGTCTTAGAACAAGAAGTATTTGTGCATACCGATGCTTGAGGAGAGGTGTAAAGCAATTGAATCCAGGATATAAAATTGCCTCCAAAGCCAAAATGCCGCAACGCGGTGAACAAGTAGGACCACTCCACCCTATCGAAGGCCTTCTCGGCATCAAGGGACACGATTACTTCTGGGTCAGAAGGGGAAGGTGGGGTGTGGATGATGCCGAGAAGCCTTCTAATGTTGGTGAATGAGTGTCGTTGTCTAATGAACCCCGTCTGGTCTTCTGACACAATGGCGGTCATAACAGTCTCCAACCGACGTGAAATTGCCTTCGCAAGTATTTTAACATCAACCGACAGTAACGATATTGGACGAAAAGACGCACAGTTTAAGGGATCTTTGTCCTTCTTTAATATAAGGGAAATTGAGGCCTGGGTGAGGGTGGGTGGCAAGCAGCCCTGCCGGAGCGACTGCGTAAACATCCTTAGTAGTAATGGAGCTAATTTTTCTATAAATTTTTTAAAAAATTCCACCGGAAAACCATCCGGTCCGGGTGATTTATTATTATTCATCAGTTTTATTGCTTCGGTAATCTCGTTAAGTTGCAAAGGGCTGTCCAGCATCTGTCTGTTATCCTCTGAAATCACGGGTACGTCTAGTGCTGTGAAAAATTCAGACATATGAGCTTCATTATTGGAGGACTCCGACGTATAGAGCTGAGAATAGAATGTTTTAAAAATGTTATTTATTTCTACGGGGTCAGACGTAAGCGCACCGGTATTAGTACGGATCTGAGTAATCTGGTTGGAAGCAGTTTTAGTTTTCAGCTGATGGGCTAAAAGCCGACTTGCCTTATCTCCAAATTCATACTGAGTGCCTCTGGAGCGGAGCAGAAGTTGTTCAGCCTCTCTTGTTGTCAAAAGATCAAGTTCAGTCTTAAGTTTCAACCTTTCCTTGTAAAGGTCAGGTGATTGATCAATTGAGTAGCGATGGTCTACAGTGGCAATGGATTCTTCCAGTTCTTTTTGGCGCGCTCTACGATTTTTATTAATATAGGACGTATATGAAATAATTTTACCCCTAATAAAGGCCTTTAGGGTTTCCCATAATAGCATAGGGCAGATGCCTTCTGTGTTATTGGTTTCCAAAAAGAGGTCAATGGCTTCGGAGATTTGTTTACAGAAATTCCCATCAGCCAGCAACAGAGGATCTAAGCGCCATGTCCTATAATCTTTAGGCCTATGGTCAAAGCGAAGGTCAAGGGTTACTGCGGAGTGGTCAGATACGACTATAGGTGAGTATTGTGTGGATATTACCGAGGGAATTAGTGTTTTGTCAATGAGAAAGTAATCTATGCGTGAAAAAGTACGATGTACGTGTGAAAAGAAAGAGTACTGCTTAATAGTGGGATGTAGAAGTCTGTAGGGATCAACATAGCCATATTGTTCCATAAAGGCAGAGAGGGTCTGAGACATTTTAGATGGTGTTGAAGTTCTGGAGCTAGACCTATCCAGTAGAGGGTTAATGACACAGTTCATATCACCTCCCGCAATTAGCACATGGGAATTTAAGTTAGGAAGAGAAGACAATAGGTTTTTCATGAAGTTATAGTCATCCCAATTAGGAGCATAGACAGATACGAGGACAACCGGTTTCTGGTACAATGTACCGGGGACAATCACATAGCGACCATTTGGGTCTGCAATAATTTTGTCTGGAGTGAAATGCACGTTTTTCCTAACAAGTATGGCCACACCTCTCGTTTTCAGGTTAAATTTAGAATGAAAGATTTGTCCTATCCAAGGTCTAGACAATTTCTGGTGATCAATATTAAGTAAGTGTGTCTCTTGGAGAAACATTATGTCAGCTTTAAGGTTTTGAATGTGTGAGAATATCCTAGCACGCTTGACTGTGGCATTGAGTCCACCTACATTTAATGAGAGTATTCTTACCACCTGTCCACCACCCTTCTGTGAATGGGCTACATCGGCCATAGCACAAAGATCGATATGAAGTGTAACATACCAGCACTGCAGTCTGTGGATTGTTCCAGAGCAAATGAGAAAAAGAAAAGGTAAATAAATGCAACATTGAAAGACACAATGAGACCGATGGGACAAAAAAACAAACTAACAAAATACACAAAAAAGGAAGTTGGCTTACTTACCCCAGCCATGCCCCTCCCCACCTCCCCGAACCCCATAACTTCCCTAACCCTTTGGTTATCATACCTCTTCGCCAATTGCATTGGCGCACACTATTCAACCTTTACTAACCTTCACTCGAATGCTTAGCTTCTCTTCCCAAAATATGTAACAGTATCCCCATTATTAAGGTCAAACGAACAATAGAACACAGAAATATTCCAAAGAACTTGGTCCGTAGTATAATTAGCTATACGTGTGATTAATAATACTCCATCCTCTTTAACAGCAACAGGCTTTGAGAAGGTGAGTGAATTATGAGCTTCTAGTGCTTGCTTGTCCACACATGAAAAAAAAAAAAAAAAAAGGAAGGAGGGGGGGATGGTGCAGTAGTATAATATATGTATATGAAATAATAATAATAGTAAAAAAATAAAGTGTATATCTTAGATACACACACACATAAATAACATGAGGATCAAAACAAAATAATGGTAAAAAAAATAAAATATATATATATATATATATATATACATACACCGGTATATAAAAAAAAAATATATATATAAACACACACACCCCCCCCCCCACACACACACACACACACCCACACATATATATTTTGGAATAAAATGAAAGATAAGATTAAGCAGCAGATCAGTTAAGTCCACCTGGAACATATCACATAGTGGTACAAATCTATGGAGCAAATTTCAGTGCAGAGGATATCAAGCAGCAAGTGTCCAATTTACATTAGGCTATATTCGGCCTCACAGCACAACATAAGCGAAACATACCTTCTCAGTAACGCAAACTAACGAGGCAGGAGCAATAACACGAGTAACAGCTCAGTTATGGCTAATAACAAGAGTAACAGCACAATCATAGCTCCTAAGAGCACAACATTTTCATCAATAGTAACGCAGCCCAACAGTATTGCCGAGAGGACGTAAGCTAAGTTAACATGACAGCTGGGATCGGCTCACCTGTTTGTTGAAATAGCCCGCAGCGTGAGTGAAGTCTAGTACCCTGAGTGGGTAAAGATTCATTCCGCTCTGCAATGGCAATTATTTAAAAAGTAAATAAAGATCTACGTTGTTACCAGATGAGTTGTTTGTCCCTTTTGTTTCGTTCACGGCACTCCCGATCGGGCCGCAGGCTGCTGGTGGTGGGCTGCGGCAAACACCCGGGCTTCTTCGGGCGAGGAGAAACCTCTCCTGGCCCCATCTTTCAGCACAATCGATAGCCTTGCCGGGAAGAGCAGAGATGGCCTCAGACCCAAGTTGTACAGCTCAGCCATGACTTCTCGATATCTGGTTCGCTGCTCCAGGACTTCTGGTGTATAATCCTCGAAAATCAGTACCGGTTTCCCCCTGTATTGCAGTTTACCTCTCTGTTTGCGGGCCTCTCTGACGACCAATTCTCGCACTTGGTAGCGGTGGAAGCGAATAATAACAACCCGTGGCTTACCCCCCGGGGGTGGTTTGGCGATGAGGGCTCGATGTGCCCGGTCAAGTTCGGGGGGAGTTGGTAGTATTTGGCTGCCGAGTAGTTCCACAAGCAAGTCTGAAAAGAAAGTTGTCGGCCGGGGCCCCTCAATCGACTCTGGCAGCCCGATTATCCTGATATTGTTCCTCCGGCTCCGACCCTCCAGGTCCGCTGTTTTAGCTGCTAGCTTAGCGTTGCTATCAGCTAGCGTGGTGCACTTCTCCTCGAGTAAACACATACGCTCTTCCAGCAGGTTAGCGTTTGACTCCACCGAGAGGATGCGCTGGTCGTGATCTTCTACTGTGGCTTGGGTTTGAATCAGTTTCTCTTCCAGAGATGAAAATGCCATTTTAAACTCAGATGAGATGGCTTCTCTGTGCTCCTCTAGCAGTTCAGCTATGTTAGCAACACAGGAGCCACCACACGTGCCATGGGCTTCTACCTTTTTGGCGTCGTCTTTCTTGGATTGTTTGCCTGGTTTCGATGACATTTTGCCAGTTTTACATAGATACCACGTTAATTGTTCGTTGGTTCGTATTTGAAGAGGTTTGGGGTAGTTAAAGCTATTGTTTTTGAAAAAGTAATGGGAGAGCAAAGCTAATGCGGCCACTACATTCCGATCCCCAACCGGAAGTCCCCGATGATTTATGTTTTGGCACCAAATCAGATTCGGCACCGCCACCGGCCGCATTATCTTCCACACTCGTCTCAATTTTCTTTCTTTTGATTTCCCCGCTGCGTATGTTGTGTCTCAGTCTCCGGCTCCCTCACTCCCGCGGCGGGAGTCCCGCCCTCGTATGTTCGTCATTGGTTGGCTTCAGATCCACAGCAAGCATGAAATAAGGTTTGTGGTTGGCTGGCCATAGCGATGCATTCAAGGGCAATCGTAAAAATGAAGTTTATTGTGACTGCCAGAGCTGTACATGCAGGGCGAGCGCGGGGGAAATCTATATCGTTTATATCGTTGCTTTTTCGATATTAATATCTTGAATGTTCATATCTAGATATAGATACGATAAAGATATATCGTTCAGCCCTATTTGAAACGTCTCTATATTCTGTATGTGTGTTTATTGTTTTCCTGCAGACGTCCAGCAGCTGTTGGTGACTAAAGAAGAGGTTCAATTTGAGCAGCAGGACTGGAGCTCCAGTCTGGACCAGGAAGACCCAGACCCCCCACACATTAAAGAAGAACAGGAAGAACTCTTGACCAGTCAGCAAGGAGAGAAGCATCGAGGCCTGGAGGAGGTTGATATCAAGGGTGAAGAAGACAACGATGAAGAGAAACCTCAGTCCTCAGGGCTGGTTTCAGCTGTAGCCAGAGACTCACCTGAACAGATGAAAACAGAAGCTGATGAAGAGGACTGTGGGGGACCAGAACCAGCCAGGAACTCCGATTCACATTTACAAACAGATACTGATGACACGACTGGAGACTCTTCTGAACCTGAGCCTGATGACAGTGCTGATTGGCAGGAGACCAGAGAACCTCGGTCAGTTTTAGGCTTTGAAAAATGATCCCGACAGTGATTTTAGATGTAGAACTGGAAAGAAACCATTTAACTGCTCTCAGTGTTGGAAACAATTCAATTTCTGTGGAAATCTGAAGAAACACATGAGAACTCATACAGGAGAAAAACCTTTCAGCTGCTCAGTGTGTGGTAAAGGTTTCACTGAAAATGGTACTCTGAAGAGACACATGAGAACGCATACAGGAGAAAAACCTTTCAGCTGCTCAGTGTGTGGTAAACGTTTCATTGAAAATGGAGATCTGAAGAAACACATGAGAACTCATACAAGAGAAAAACCTTTCGACTGCTCAGTGTGTGGTAAAGGCTTCAATAGCACGTACGATTTAAAGATACACATGATGAATCATACAGGAGAAAAACCTTTCAGCTGCTCAGTGTGTGGTAATGGTTTCACTGTAAATGGACATCTGAAGAGACACATGATGACTCATACGGGGGAAAAACCTTTCAGCTGCTCAGTGTGTGGTAAAGGTTTCACTGTAAATCGACGTCTGAAGACACACATGAGAACTCATACAGGAGACAAACCTTTCAGCTGCTCAGTGTGTGGTAAACGTTTCATTGAAAATGGAGATCTGAAGAAACACATGAGAACTCATACAGGAGAAAAACCTTTCAGCTGCTCAGTGTGTGGTAAAGCTTTCAGTGAAAGTGGCAATTTGAAGAAACACATGAGAATTCATACAGGAGAAAAACCTTTCAGCTGCTCAGTGTGTGGTAAAGGTTTCATTGAAAATCGAGATCTGAAGAAACACATGAGAACTCATACAGGAGAAAAACCTTTCAGTTACAAAAGAGTCCTGCCACTGACTGTTTAACAAATGGAGCAATGAAGTGAAGTTTGCACTGTGCTATCTAGATTTGCAGGAGAACAATATGGAAGTGACAGGTTTCACTCAATAACATTTTATTCATTGTGTCATATTACAACAGAAGTTATCTGTGGACACTTAACACAGAGCAGGACTAGAACACGCTCTGTCATTTTCTACCTTCTTGCGGGGGGGCTGGAGCCGATCTCAGCTGTCATTGGGCGAAGGACGCCAGTGTATCGCAGGGCCAACATGTAGAGACAAACAACCATTCATGCTCACATTCACACCTTTGGGCAATTTAGAGTCATCAATTAACCTATCCCCAGGGAGAACCCGGAGAGAACCCACGCGTGCACGGAGAGAACATGCAAACTCCACACAGAAGACCTGGGAGTCAAACCTGCGATGCTCTCGCTGTGAGGCGAGAGTGCTACCCACTACACCACCGTGCAGCAACACGCTCATGATTGTGGGTAATATACAGATAAACCAGGCTGGATTCCTAAAATGTTAGGCCAGTATTTTTGACTGATTCCTACTTTTTATATGTATTTTTATAATTATTAGTTTTCATGACGTATTTTGGATGATTTATTTGATTTCTTAAATATTTTTGACTTCTGATGTTCGTATTTGTGCTATTATATGATCACATAATTGTTGTGTGGTAGAAATGCATACTTATGCTTTTTGGATCTCTGTGAACACGTTCCTGTCAAGATCTTGTAAGTGTACATCTGCATTGATACAAATAAAGTGGATGAATGCCAGGTCTGTGTCTGCCCCATCATTACAGCACAACTTATTCTTTAATGTTTTTATTTACGTGTCTTATGGAAATGATCTTGCTGTGCATCACCTCTTCTGATACACAGAAATAAATCCAGAGAAATAATCCTTTGAGTCGTCTCTTTCCACGCCCTATCGTTAAATACAGGAAATATATTTGATCTCATTGATGAGATATCTATATCTTAACTATAAGCTTAAAGGCCTTTGATAAATACTATAGACACCGAGTCTCAGGGAAGTTAAGTTGAGAAATAATCCATGAGATATGGTGTTATTAATTTCTGTCTCAGTGATGAATAGGACGAATTTGATGGATAGCTTTTTTATCATTTACTTTATTATTAGAATTAGGGAATAGTAATCAGAATCATCAGCTGCATGGTGGTTCAGGTTCTTCTGTGTGGAGTTTTTCCTCCGGTTGGTGGCGGTGATGCACCACAACATTGTTTGCCAAACGCCATAAAAAAGACCAAACGAAGAAGAAATCGTGGCTTTATCAAAAGCAGAGGGGAAAAGTTTAATATGGAAGGAAATAATCAATCAATGGAATCAGTATTGGAAGAGTCAGGAAAAAGGGAGACATTTACATAAATTACAAGGAGTAGTAGGAGAGGTAGGATGTTATGGAGACAATAGAACAAAACAAGTAATCATGAGCAGAATAAGAATAGGGCACAGTAAACTGAATAAAACACTTAATATAATAGGAAAACATCCAACGGGTCAGTGTAGCTGTGGGGAGAGGGAGACAGTGGAGCACGTACTGGTTATAATAAATGGGGATTTTAACCACTGCTCTCTCTCCTCCGTTCTCCCGTCTTTTAAACAAATTGTATCTTTCCCCACGAGGGGCAACAAAATTCTTGATTTGTTCTATACGAACATTAAGGAGAGTTTTGTGGCCAAGTTGCTTCCGCCGCTGGGCAACTCGGATCACAACTTAATATACTTGATGCCGAAATATTCACCGGTGATACGGAAACTTCCTACTACATCCAAGACTGTGCGCGTCTGGTCGGATGACGCATGTGACGCTCTAAGAGGATGTTTTGAATGCACTGACTGGAGCATATTTTTTGATGGTGACAGTGACGTGAACAGTATATCCGACAAAGTGACTTGTTATATTAACTATTGTGTCGATTTGGTCATTCCTTGTAAGAAAATTAGAATATTCCCTAATAACAAACCATGGGTGACAAGCGAGGTGAAAGCTGCTATCAACATGAAAAAAGCAGCTTTTAACAGTGGTGACAAAGATAGAATCAGAGATGCACAAAGAACATTGAAAGCAGTAATCAGACAGGGGAAACGTGAATATAAGAATAAAGTTGAAGGGCTCATGTCAGGAAGCAACACAAGAGGGCTATGGAACGGTATGAAGTCCATCACTGGTTATGGGACCAGCAATCAAAGTCGCTGTGGCTCAGGCATAACAGCAAATGATGCTAATGCATTCTTTGCCAGATTTGATAATCTTGACCATTCTGAGACACACAAAAACATTTTCTCTTCCCTTATGCAGAGTACTTCTACTCCTGAGGACTGAGGACCAGTTCTGTCAGGTTCCTGTTTTTTGATTTTTCTAGTGCTTTTAATACAATACAGCCACACATTTTAGCCGATAAATTAAGTAATTTTAAATTGCATAACAAAACCATTGCCTGGCTTTTAGATTATCTTTTAGCCCGTCCCCAGTATGTCAGGCTTGATAAAGCCTCAGACATCATTTTAACCAATACAGGAGCCCCACAGGGGACAGTTTTATCTCCTTTTTTATTTTCGCTTTATACAGCTGATTACAGGCATAGTCAGCCATCCTGTCTAATACAAAAGTTTTCAGACGACACTGCACTTGTGGGTCTGCTAAACCATGGCAATGACGTGGCCTATAAAAAAGAGGCACACTCTTTTGCCAAATGGTGCGATACAAATTTTTTACAGCTGAATGTGGGTAAAACAAAAGAGCTAATTATCGATTTTAGAAAGAAAAAAGAGGAGGCTGTCCCAGTGACAATTAATAATCAGAAAATAGAAATTGTGGAGTCCTACAAATATCTTGGTGTCCATTTGGACAATAAGCTCAACTGGAAGGAAAACACTGGGGTCCTTGTAAAGAAGGCTCAGTCCAGGCTTTTCTTTCTAAGGAAACTTAGATCCTTTGACATTAGCCCAAGGCTGCTAGGCATCTTCTACCACGGCATCCTGGCTAGTGTCTTATTTTATGCTGTCCTGTGCTGGGGAGGCAGTATACCTATTGACGACAAGAACAGGATTAATAAAATAATCAAGAGGGCTGGCTCAGTGATTGGTTTTAACCCAGATAAGCTTGAGGTAATAGTGGAGAAGAGAACAAGGACCAAGTTGAAAACAGTCCTCCTCTATGATAACCACCCACTCCACAATATATTTAGGGATCTTAAAAGCTCCTTCAGTAAGCGTTTAGTAATGCCTCGGTGTTCTACTGAACGACTCAGACGCTCCTTTGTTCCTGCAGCAGTCAGGTATTTTAACCACAAATAGCGGCTGTCTATTGTTGTTGTTGTTGTTGTTGTTTTTTAATCTTCTGGAGGTGTATATTTTTCTTATATTTATTTATTTATCCTTGCCTATATTAATATCAATTTAAATCACTTGCTTTGAGCAGCCTACTCTGTTGTATGAAGTATCCAATCATGTTGATAAGTTTTGTGCAATGGTATGGTAATGTTTGTATCGTTTGTTATGTGGATGTTTGTGTTTTTATTGCGTGGCAAAGCAGTTTCCCCTTGGGGATCAATAAAGTTTTCTAATCTAATCTAATCATGTAATTGTAGCTTGTCCTAGATATGAAAGAGAGAGGGAAATGATGAAGACAGGGTTGCGAAAGGTTGGAAAAGTGGGAAATAACTTCAAGGGTCTAGTAGAATGTGGAAAATCTAAGGAAGGGAGAAGAATCATTATGAGATTTCTTATCTCATCTAGTTTAATTAAAAGAATATAACAAAAGAGGAAATAAGAAAGAACTAAAGTCCAGCAGATGGCGGTATATGCAACATTAAGGATGCCGACTGCCATTAAACGCCAAAGAAGAAGAAGAAGTCGCGGCGTACCCGGATGTTCCATCTTCAACAATGGCGCCTGGTTTCAGTAGAAGAGTTCCTTCGTGGTGTTGAGAAAGTGTCTGTTAGCTTCACCAGTACTGATCCATCAGAGTCTCTGTGTGTCTGGATAAACCTGTCTGGATGGACTTTGTACTCTTCACCTTTTATTTTGAATGTTTTAACTCTCAATCATCTCCCGGGAGCCTACGAAGCTAAGCTAGTTAGCTTAGCATGCTAGCTGGAAACAGATTTTGACGGAGTTTGTGTGGAGTCAAAACGTCTCTCTCGTCGTGGGAAAATGAGTAAAGTCCAAGTGACGAGAGCTTTGGTGGAGCAGCGACTAAGTGCGGCTGCTGAAGAGATATTTGGGCTGTTTGAAAGAACGGTAGCAGAATACGAGGAGGAACTTTCTCGTTCTAAAGAGGAGAACGAGCGACAGCGGAAGCTACTGGACGCTGTTTTCCTGCCTGAAGTCCGGTTACACAGAGCAGGTTGGTGCTTACTTTTTATACATCAGGTATGGCAGTGTTCTAATATGAGTTGCGTTAACGTGTGACAGGAGGTAACATGCAACACGCATAGGACCAAAACGTTTACTTCTGCATCCGTATTACAGTTGTTCACATTTGCTGAAAGACTAAATCCTAATCTCTGAACCTAAAGGTCGGTGGCCTAAACGCATGTTTTTAATTGAAGCTAAACACATTCTCACTTACAAAAACACATGTTTCTCTGTGATGTACTTCTGATGCATTATGCTGACCACAGGCTGCAGAAGTTAAACACAATTACAGTCAGTATGTGATGGTTTGATTTATCCAGAAGAATCAGAGGTTTTGTGAATGTAGTTTGAAAACTGGGTTTTGTGTTTACAGTTTAGATGAAAGGTTGGAAGGTTTCAAGTTATTAACAATTATGAAAAACTGTAACAAATGTATTCATCTCAAGCTACTGTTGTTGCTGTTAATAATGTTGATTTGGACACTAATGTTACAGTAAGGCCAGCGGAGATGGCACATGCTATTGAGATGCTTGATAACAACAAAACATGTGGTACAGATGGTATTGCTGCAGAGCATCTTAAGCATGCCAGCTATAGGCTCTCTCCACTGTTAGCCATGTGTTTCTCTGGTATCATGGTGCATGGTGTTCTCCCTGATTCCATCTTGTCTGTTTTGCTGGTTCCTGTGCTTAAGGAGAAGGCTGGCAAATTAAACAGCATGGACAATTATAGGCCAATTGCCCTTGCCAGTACCCTGTCTAAGTAAATAAATTATTATTAAATTATTTTAAATAGGATCGAAATGTATGTATTAACTACAGACAATCAATTTGGGTTCAAGACAAAACATAGTACTGACTTATGCATTTATGCTTTAAAGGAGATTGTCGCTAAATATCAACGCCAAAACACCTCTATGTTTCTCTGTTTTATTGATGCCTCTAAGGCATTCGATAGAATCAACCATGCAAAACTATTTGAAAAACTACTCATGAGAGATGTTCCTAAATATATTGTCAGAATTCTAATGTATTGGTATGCTCAGCAAACATTCCAGGTCAAATGGGATAATACTGTTTCTGATCCTTTTCATGTGGCGAATGGGGTCCGTCAAGGAGGAATATTATCCCCTATTCTTTTTAATGTATATATTGATGACCTTTCAAGACAGCTAAATGAATGTACAACAGGATGTATTGTGGGAGATCAAGTTGTGAATCATCTCATGTATGCTGATGACCTGGTTTTACATTGTCCATATTCTGCTGGGTTACAAGAGCTGTTGAGGATATGCACACAATATGGAAGAGAATATATATAATTCCAAAAAGAGTAAGGTTGTTGTTGTGAGATCTAGAGAGGACAAAAAATCCTCTTTTCCTGCTTTCCACCTCGCAGATGGCCTCTTAGAAATATGCAGGGAATTAAAATATCTAGGACATGTCTTCTCAGATGATCTCATGGATGACGGTGACATTCGTCGTCAATGGTGTAAAATATATGCACAGGCCAACGTGATGTTGAGGAAATTTTCCATGTGTTCCACAGATGTTAAGTGTGCTTTGCTTAGGGCTTATGTCACACCGCTGTATACAGCTCATCTCTGGTCCTCTTACAGAGTGAGAACTAGTCAGAGGCTTGGAGTGGCATATAATGATGCCATGAGGTTGTTGCTCCGTGTTCCTAGGTGGCACAGTGCTAGCCAGCTATTTGTGTCCTCTAATGTACCTACATGTCAGGCACTGTTACGAAAGCTAATGTTCAATTTCATGTGTCGATTGGATTTATCAGAAAATAGCATCATTATAGCCTTAACCAACCCTATGATGGGCTATCGGTTCACATCCAGGCTTCGAAACCATTGGCATGATAGCTTGCACCTATTTTAGTATAGTATTTTTGAGTATGTATTTTAATGTGTCATATGTGTGTGTGTATGTTGGATGTGAGTGGACCATCTGAGTCCATAATAAAGATTTATATATACTGATGACTGCATTACTGCTGGTGCATTGTATTTTTGCAGGTTGTCTGTCTGCCTGTTTTGTTTCAGAAAAAAAACAGTGTACTGGTGACTGATTGTTCAGCTGTTTGAAGCTAAGGCTGAACGATATGGACAAAATTTCATATCTCGATATTCATGCCAGATATCTTAATATCGATACGATATGACTACGGGTTCGGTGAAAACCAAATATTTTTCAGAAAAATAAAAACATCATAATACAAAAGGATGTAGAAACTGCAGTTTTATTGATAACTCACTGCCAGTCATCGACATTAACATAAAGTCACCAATCAATAAATAAAAAAACATTTAAGACCGTCTACACGGGTACCATGTCTTTTGCAATGTGGTATGTTATAGCGTCTGTAATGTCTTTATGTCTGGTGGATGCCGACTCATACAGTGTAACGCTTCTGAACGCATTGCAATACACTCAATTTTCGCCAAACACGACCTGCACAACACCTCGCTCTGGTTGACATCATCGTTATTAAATCCAAAATACCTCCAAATAATGGAGGATGATTTATGTTTTTTTTGTTTAAACATTTTATTAAAGAAAATGATGACAAAGTATGATGTACATTCAGAGACAGTTACAAAGGCATTTTCAGTTTTTTCAAATTATTATTTCTTCTTAACCCCTCCCATACCCACCCCCAGCTTCCTCAACATAAGAAAAACTAAAAAAGAAAAATTATATATAAAAGATAAAGACAGACAAGAGCAAACATGGACAGGCTAGGACAAAAGACATGTATGCAAATAATTAAGCAAGTAAATGAATATGATATAAAACAAAACCTTTAATAAAAAAGATACAAAGATGAATTATAATATTAAAGTATCTTCATATGTATAGATATATAAATATATCTAAAAATAAAAAATAAAAAAAAATTAAAAAAAAAATGTCTCAATATTGTGTTATGCAAATAATGGAATTGTTGCAGTACTTATACCACCAGCTATAGAAGGCAGAGTTGTTTTTTAAACATGTTTTAAAACCACAGTGTTCATATATACGTCACTCCTACAGAAGAGGGCAGGGTGGTGGACAGGCAGCAGCGCACAGATAATAAATTAATGCAAAGTAGTGTAGTTTAATGTAAAGTATGTTTTGGATTCTACTGTGCAATTTCACTCGCAGGCAGACGGTCGAAATAGTTAATCAACGGTTGCCAGTGACAATGGAATTTATCCGAGCGGCCTCTCAAAGCAAATTAAATTTTTTCCAATTTTAGAAAGGACATGATGTCACGAAGCCAAGATTTGAGTGATGGAGGGAGGCGGGATTTCCATAAGAGCAAAATGCTCCTTCGAGCGATCAGAGAGGAGAAAGCAATTACATTGGATTGAGTATTTGTTGCAACATTTTCATCTGGAAGTCTTCCAAAAATAGCTACATGAGGAGATGGTGGGATATGGATCTGCGTTATTTCAGAAATAACCTTAAAGAATGAATCCCAGAAAGTAAACAACTTAGGGCATGTCCAAAACATATGTGTAAGGTCACACGGTGAGAGCGAGCATCTATTACATTTATCTTCAACTGTATCTGGGTAGATTCTAGAGAGCCTGGACATGCTATAATGAATCCTGTGCAGCACTTTAAATTGAATGAGGCTAAGCCGCATACATGAAGAGGAAAGTTTGATATTTGTAAGGGCTTTACTCCAGAACCGATCAGAAAGGGTCACTTGCAGTTCGTCTTCCCAGTTCGATTTGATTTTTTCAATAGTTAATTCATTGGCTGGCAACAGTAGGTCATATAGGTAGGAGACATGTCCTTTAGGGGTGGTGTTAGCTAAGAGAATGTGGTCCATACCAGTTACGGTTGGGATAAGTGGGAATGTAGGTGAATGAGTTCTTCCAAAATCCCGTAGTTGAAAATATCTAAAGAAATCCGAACTGGTTAATCCAAATATGGCTTGTAGCTGGTTGAAACTTGCAAATGACCCTTCTACATACAAATCTTTTAATGAACGCAGACCCCCTCTGCCCAGGAACACAAAGCGCGGATCAGTTCTGGCTGGTGCAAAGAGATGGTTTTTGCAGATGGGTGTTGATTGAGGAAGGGAAGACCACTTAAAATGTCCCCTTATTTGAGCCCAGATTTTGAGTGATGCAACGACAAGGGGGTTAGATGTGTACTGTGAGTAAGGTAAGGGCAGGGTGCCGCATGCCAGAGCCTGCGGCGATGACGATATGCATGAGTCAGATTCCAATTGGCACCAGCTGCTCTGTGGGGATGTAAACCAGAGTAATAGTTTGTGCGCGTTTGCCGCCCAGTAATAAGATTGGAAGTTTGGCAAGCCAAGTCCACCTGAAGGTCTACTCCGCTGCATGGCAGCTTTGCAGATTCTAGGATGTTTACCCGCCCATATGAATTGAGAGACAACAGAGTCAATAGATTTGAAAAACGATTGGGGTAAAAAGATGGGAAGGCATTGGAAGAGGTATAGATAGCGAGGTAAAACGTTCATCTTGACTATTTGTACCCTCCCTGCTAGTGAAAGGGGTAAGTGGCTCCACCTTTGGAGGTCAGACTTGATTTTTGAGGTGAGAGCTGCAAAGTTTTGTTCACGTAGGGACCTTATAGATCGTGTAATGACGACACCTAAGTATTTAAACTCTGAGCTGGAAAACTTAAACGGGATAGACAGTGCTGGGATGTCCAAGGCTGGCTGATTAACTGGAAAACATTCACTTTTTTGAACATTTAATTTGTATCCCGAAAAAGTGCTGAAGAAGTTAAGAATTGATAAGATCCGAGGAATACTAGACAACGGGTTCCTTACGTACAAAAGCAGGTCATCTGCGTAGAGGGATACTTTGTGTTCTGTTCCCCATCGCTGGATGCCCAGAAAACCTCTTTCCGTTTTAAGTGCTATCGAGAGTGGCTCTATGGCGATGGCGAATAGAAGAGGGGAAAGCGGGCACCCCTGGCGCGTTCCACGGGAAAGGGGAAAAGTCTTAGAACAAGAAGTATTTGTGCATACCGATGCTTGAGGAGAGGTGTAAAGCAATTGAATCCAGGATATAAAATTGCCTCCAAAGCCAAAATGCCGCAACGCGGTGAACAAGTAGGACCACTCCACCCTATCGAAGGCCTTCTCGGCATCAAGGGACACGATTACTTCTGGGTCAGAAGGGGAAGGTGGGGTGTGGATGATGCCGAGAAGCCTTCTAATGTTGGTGAATGAGTGTCGTTGTCTAATGAACCCCGTCTGGTCTTCTGACACAATGGAGGTCATAACAGTCTCCAACCGACGTGAAATTGCCTTCGCAAGTATTTTAACATCAACCGACAGTAACGATATTGGACGAAAAGACGCACAGTTTAAGGGATCTTTGTCCTTCTTTAATATAAGGGAAATTGAGGCCTGGGTGAGGGTGGGTGGCAAGCAGCCCTGCCGGAGCGACTGCGTAAACATCCTTAGTAGTAATGGAGCTAATTTTTCTATAAATTTTTTAAAAAATTCCACCGGAAAACCATCCGGTCCGGGTGATTTATTATTATTCATCAGTTTTATTGCTTCGGTAATCTCGTTAAGTTGCAAAGGGCTGTCCAGCATCTGTCTGTTATCCTCTGAAATCACGGGTACGTCTAGTGCTGTGAAAAATTCAGACATATGAGCTTCATTATTGGAGGACTCCGACGTATAGAGCTGAGAATAGAATGTTTTAAAAATGTTATTTATTTCTACGGGGTCAGACGTAAGCGCACCGGTATTAGTACGGATCTGAGTAATCTGGTTGGAAGCAGTTTTAGTTTTCAGCTGATGGGCTAAAAGCCGACTTGCCTTATCTCCAAATTCATACTGAGTGCCTCTGGAGCGGAGCAGAAGTTGTTCAGCCTCTCTTGTTGTCAAAAGATCAAGTTCAGTCTTAAGTTTCAACCTTTCCTTGTAAAGGTCAGGTGATTGATCAATTGAGTAGCGATGGTCTACAGTGGCAATGGATTCTTCCAGTTCTTTTTGGCGCGCTCTACGATTTTTATTAATAAAGGACGTATATGAAATAATTTTACCCCTAATAAAGGCCTTTAGGGTTTCCCATAATAGCATAGGGCAGATGCCTTCTGTGTTATTGGTTTCCAAAAAGAGGTCAATGGCTTCGGAGATTTGTTTACAGAAATTCCCATCAGCCAGCAACAGAGGATCTAAGCGCCATGTCCTATAATCTTTAGGCCTATGGTCAAAGCGAAGGTCAAGGGTTACTGCGGAGTGGTCAGATACGACTATAGGTGAGTATTGTGTGGATATTACCGAGGGAATTAGTGTTTTGTCAATGAGAAAGTAATCTATGCGTGAAAAAGTACGATGTACGTGTGAAAAGAAAGAGTACTGCTTAATAGTGGGATGTAGAAGTCTGTAGGGATCAACATAGCCATATTGTTCCATAAAGGCAGAGAGGGTCTGAGACATTTTAGATGGTGTTGAAGTTCTGGAGCTAGACCTATCCAGTAGAGGGTTAATGACACAGTTCATATCACCTCCCGCAATTAGCACATGGGAATTTAAGTTAGGAAGAGAAGACAATAGGTTTTTCATGAAGTTATAGTCATCCCAATTAGGAGCATAGACAGATACGAGGACAACCGGTTTCTGGTACAATGTACCGGGGACAATCACATAGCGACCATTTGGGTCTGCAATAATTTTGTCTGGAGTGAAATGCACGTTTTTCCTAACAAGTATGGCCACACCTCTCGTTTTCAGGTTAAATTTAGAATGAAAGATTTGTCCTATCCAAGGTCTAGACAATTTCTGGTGATCAATATTAAGTAAGTGTGTCTCTTGGAGAAACATTATGTCAGCTTTAAGGTTTTGAATGTGTGAGAATATCCTAGCACGCTTGACTGTGGCATTGAGTCCACCTACATTTAATGAGAGTATTCTTACCACCTGTCCACCACCCTTCTGTGAATGGGCTACATCGGCCATAGCACAAAGATCGATATGAAGTGTAACATACCAGCACTGCAGTCTGTGGATTGTTCCAGAGCAAATGAGAAAAAGAAAAGGTAAATAAATGCAACATTGAAAGACACAATGAGACCGATGGGACAAAAAAACAAACTAACAAAATACACAAAAAAGGAAGTTGGCTTACTTACCCCAGCCATGCCCCTCCCCACCTCCCCGAACCCCATAACTTCCCTAACCCTTTGGTTATCATACCTCTTCGCCAATTGCATTGGCGCACACTATTCAACCTTTACTAACCTTCACTCGAATGCTTAGCTTCTCTTCCCAAAATATGTAACAGTATCCCCATTATTAAGGTCAAACGAACAATAGAACACAGAAATATTCCAAAGAACTTGGTCCGTAGTATAATTAGCTATACGTGTGATTAATAATACTCCATCCTCTTTAACAGCAACAGGCTTTGAGAAGGTGAGTGAATTATGAGCTTCTAGTGCTTGCTTGTCCACACATGAAAAAAAAAAAAAAAAAAGGAAGGAGGGGGGGATGGTGCAGTAGTATAATATATGTATATGAAATAATAATAATAGTAAAAAAATAAAGTGTATATCTTAGATACACACACACATAAATAACATGAGGATCAAAACAAAATAATGGTAAAAAAAAAAAATATATATATATATATATACATACACCGGTATATAAAAAAAATATATATATATAAACACCCCCCCCCCCCCCCACACACACACACACACACACCCACACATATATATTTTGGAATAAAATGAAAGATAAGATTAAGCAGCAGATCAGTTAAGTCCACCTGGAACATATCACATAGTGGTACAAATCTATGGAGCAAATTTCAGTGCAGAGGATATCAAGCAGCAAGTGTCCAATTTACATTAGGCTATATTCGGCCTCACAGCACAACATAAGCGAAACATACCTTCTCAGTAACGCAAACTAACGAGGCAGGAGCAATAACACGAGTAACAGCTCAGTTATGGCTAATAACAAGAGTAACAGCACAATCATAGCTCCTAAGAGCACAACATTTTCATCAATAGTAACGCAGCCCAACAGTATTGCCGAGAGGACGTAAGCTAAGTTAACATGACAGCTGGGATCGGCTCACCTGTTTGTTGAAATAGCCCGCAGCGTGAGTGAAGTCTAGTACCCTGAGTGGGTAAAGATTCATTCCGCTCTGCAATGGCAATTATTTAAAAAGTAAATAAAGATCTACGTTGTTACCAGATGAGTTGTTTGTCCCTTTTGTTTCGTTCACGGCACTCCCGATCGGGCCGCAGGCTGCTGGTGGTGGGCTGCGGCAAACACCCGGGCTTCGTCGGGCGAGGAGAAACCTCTCCTGGCCCCATCTTTCAGCACAATCGATAGCCTTGCCGGGAAGAGCAGAGATGGCCTCAGACCCAAGTTGTACAGCTCAGCCATGACTTCTCGATATCTGGTTCGCTGCTCCAGGACTTCTGGTGTATAATCCTCGAAAATCAGTACCGGTTTCCCCCTGTATTGCAGTTTACCTCTCTGTTTGCGGGCCTCTCTGACGACCAATTCTCGCACTTGGTAGCGGTGGAAGCGAATAATAACAACCCGTGGCTTACCCCCCGGGGGTGGTTTGGCGATGAGGGCTCGATGTGCCCGGTCAAGTTCGGGGGGAGTTGGTAGTATTTGGCTGCCGAGTAGTTCCACAAGCAAGTCGGCCGGGGCCCCTCAATCGACTCTGGCAGCCCGATTATCCTGATATTGTTCCTCCGGCTCCGACCCTCCAGGTCCGCTGTTTTAGCTGCTAGCTTAGCGTTGCTATCAGCTAGCGTGGTGCACTTCTCCTCGAGTAAACACATACGCTCTTCCAGCAGGTTAGCGTTTGACTCCACCGAGAGGATGCGCTGGTCGTGATCTTCTACTGTGGCTTGGGTTTGAATCAGTTTCTCTTCCAGAGATGAAAATGCCATTTTAAACTCAGATGAGATGGCTTCTCTGTGCTCCTCTAGCAGTTCAGCTATGTTAGCAACACAGGAGCCACCACACGTGCCATGGGCTTCTACCTTTTTGGCGTCGTCTTTCTTGGATTGTTTGCCTGGTTTCGATGACATTTTGCCAGTTTTACATAGATACCACGTTAATTGTTCGTTGGTTCGTATTTGAAGAGGTTTGGGGTAGTTAAAGCTATTGTTTTTGAAAAAGTAATGGGAGAGCAAAGCTAATGCGGCCACTACATTCCGATCCCCAACCGGAAGTCCCCGATGATTTATGTTTTGGCACCAAATCAGATTCGGCACCGCCACCGGCCGCATTATCTTCCACACTCGTCTCAATTTTCTTTCTTTTGATTTCCCCGCTGCGTATGTTGTGTCTCAGTCTCCGGCTCCCTCACTCCCGCGGCGGGAGTCCCGCCCTCGTATGTTCGTCATTGGTTGGCTTCAGATCCACAGCAAGCATGAAATAAGGTTTGTGGTTGGCTGGCCATAGCGATGCATTCAAGGGCAATCGTAAAAATGAAGTTTATTGTGACTGCCAGAGCTGTACATGCAGGGCGAGCGCGGGGGAAATCTATATCGTTTATATCGTTGCTTTTTCGATATTAATATCTTGAATGTTCATATCTAGATATAGATACGATAACGATATATCGTTCAGCCCTATTTGAAACGTCTCTATATTCTGTATGTGTGTTTATTGTTTTCCTGCAGACGTCCAGCAGCTGTTGGTGACTAAAGAAGAGGTTCAATTTGAGCAGCAGGACTGGAGCTCCAGTCTGGACCAGGAAGACCCAGACCCCCCACACATTAAAGAAGAACAGGAAGAACTCTTGACCAGTCAGCAAGGAGAGAAGCATCGAGGCCTGGAGGAGGTTGATATCAAGGGTGAAGAAGACAACGATGAAGAGAAACCTCAGTCCTCAGGGCTGGTTTCAGCTGTAGCCAGAGACTCACCTGAACAGATGAAAACAGAAGCTGATGAAGAGGACTGTGGGGGACCAGAACCAGCCAGGAACTCCGATTCACATTTACAAACAGATACTGATGACACGACTGGAGACTCTTCTGAACCTGAGCCTGATGACAGTGCTGATTGGCAGGAGACCAGAGAACCTCGGTCAGTTTTAAAGGCTTTGAAAAATGATCCCGACAGTGATTTTAGATGTAGAACTGGAAAGAAACCATTTAACTGCTCTCAGTGTTGGAAACAATTCAATTTATGTGGAAATCTGAAGAAACACATGAGAACTCATACAGGAGAAAAACCTTTCAGCTGCTCAGTGTGTGGTAAAGGTTTCACTGAAAATGGTACTCTGAAGAGACACATGAGAACGCATACAGGAGAAAAACCTTTCAGCTGCTCAGTGTGTGGTAAACGTTTCATTGAAAATGGAGATCTGAAGAAACACATGAGAACTCATACAAGAGAAAAACCTTTCGACTGCTCAGTGTGTGGTAAAGGCTTCAATAGCACGTACGATTTAAAGATACACATGATGAATCATACAGGAGAAAAACCTTTCAGCTGCTCAGTGTGTGGTAATGGTTTCACTGTAAATGGACATCTGAAGAGACACATGATGACTCATACGGGGGAAAAACCTTTCAGCTGCTCAGTGTGTGGTAAAGGTTTCACTGTAAATCGACGTCTGAAGACACACATGAGAACTCATACAGGAGACAAACCTTTCAGCTGCTCAGTGTGTGGTAAACGTTTCATTGAAAATGGAGATCTGAAGAAACACATGAGAACTCATACAGGAGAAAAACCTTTCAGCTGCTCAGTGTGTGGTAAAGCTTTCAGTGAAAGTGGCAATTTGAAGAAACACATGAGAATTCATACAGGAGAAAAACCTTTCAGCTGCTCAGTGTGTGGTAAAGGTTTCATTGAAAATCGAGATCTGAAGAAACACATGAGAACTCATACAGGAGAAAAACCTTTCAGTTACAAAAGAGTCCTGCCACTGACTGTTTAACAAATGGAGCAATGAAGTGAAGTTTGCACTGTGCTATCTAGATTTGCAGGAGAACAATATGGAAGTGACAGGTTTCACTCAATAACATTTTATTCATTGTGTCATATTACAACAGAAGTTATCTGTGGACACTTAACACAGAGCAGGACTAGAACACGCTCTGTCATTTTCTACCTTCTTGCGGGGGGGCTGGAGCCGATCTCAGCTGTCATTGGGCGAAGGACGCCAGTGTATCGCAGGGCCAACATGTAGAGACAAACAACCATTCATGCTCACATTCACACCTTTGGGCAATTTAGAGTCATCAATTAACCTATCCCCAGGAAGAACCCGGAGAGAACCCACGCGTGCACGGAGAGAACATGCAAACTCCACACAGAAGACCTGGGAGTCAAACCTGCGATGCTCTCGCTGTGAGGCGAGAGTGCTACCCACTACACCACCGTGCAGCAACACGCTCATGATTGTGGGTAATATACAGATAAACCAGGCTGGATTCCTAAAATGTTAGGCCAGTATTTTTGACTGATTCCTACTTTTTATATGTATTTTTATAATTATTAGTTTTCATGACGTATTTTGGATGATTTATTTGATTTCTTAAATATTTTTGACTCTGATGTTCGTATTTGTGCTATAATATGATCACATAATTGTTGTCTGGTAGAAATGCATACTTATGCTTTTTGGATCTCTGTGAGCACGGTCCTGTCAATATATTGTAAGTGTACATCTGCATTGATACAAATAAAGTGGATGAATGTCAGGTCTGTGTCTGCCCCATCATTACAGCACAACTTATTCTTTAATGTTTTTATTTACGTTTCTTATGGAAATGATCTTGCTGTGCATCACCTCTTCTGATACACAGAAATAAATCCAGGGAAATAATCCTTTGAGTCGTCTCTTTCCGCGCCCTATCGTTAAATACAGGAAATATATTTGATCTCATTGATGAGATATCTATATCTTAACTATAAGCTTAAAGGCTTTTGATAAATACTATAGACACCGAGTCTCAGGGAAGTTAAGTTGAGAAATAATCCATGAGATATGGTGTTATTAATTTCTGTCTCCGTGATGAATAGGACGAATTTGATGGATAGCTTTTTTATCATTTTCTTTATTATTAGAATTAGGGAATAGTAATCAGAATCATCAGCTGCATGGGGGTTCAGGTTCTTCTGTGTGGAGTTTTTCCTCCGGTTGGTGGCGGTGATGCACCACAACATTGTTTGCCAAACGCCATAAAAAAGACCAAACAAAGAAGAAATCGTGGCTTTATCAAAAGCAGAGGGGAAAAGTTTAATATGGAAGGAAATAATCAATCAATGGAATCAGTATTGGAAGAGCCAGGAAAAAGGGAGACATTTACATAAATTACAAGGAGTAGTAGGAGAGGTAGGATGTTATGGAGACAATAGAACAAAACAAGTAATCATGAGCAGAATAAGAATAGGGCACAGTAAACTGAATAACACACTTAATATAATAGGAAAACATCCAACGGGTCAGTGTAGCTGTGGGGAGAGGGAGACAGTGCAGCATGTAATTGTAGCTTGTCCTAGATATGAAAGAGAGAGGGAAATGATGAAGACAGGGTTGCGAAAGGTTGGAAAAGTGGGAAATAACTTCAAGGGTCTAGTAGAATGTGGAAAATCTAAGGAAGGGAGAAGAATCATTATGAGATTTCTTATCTCATCTGGTCTAATTAAAAGAATATAACAAAAGAGGAAAGAAGAAAGAAGTAAAGTCCAGCAGATGGCGGTATATGCAACATTAAGGATGCCGACTGCCATTAAACGCCAAAGAAGAAGAAGAAGTCGCGGCGTCTATCCTAACTGCACATCGAATGTACCACACTCCAGTCCGGTAGTTGGCGGTAATGTACCTGTAAACTGGATGCCAGCCGCCAATCAAATCCAACAGAAGAAGAAGAAGAAGTCGCGGCGTACCCGGATGTTCCATCTTCAACAATGGCGCCTGGTTTCAGTAGAAGAGTTACTTCGTGGTGTTGAGAAAGTGTCTGTTAGCTTCACCAGTACTGATCCATCAGAGTCTCTGTGTGTCTGGATAAACCTGTCTGGATGGACTTTGTACTCTTCACCTTTTATTCTGAATGTTTTAACCCTGAATCATCTCCCGGGAGCCTACGAAGCTAAGCTAGTTAGCTTAGCATGCTAGCTGGAAACAGATTTTGACGGAGTTTGTGTGGAGTAAAAACGTTTCTCTCGTCGCGGGAAAATGAGTAAAGTCCAAGTGATGAGAGCTTTGGTGGAGCAGCGACTAAGTGCGGCTGTTGAAGAGATATTTGGGCTGTTTGAAAGAACGGTAGCAGAATACGAGGAGGAACTTTCTCGTTCTAAAGAGGAGAACGAGCGACAGCGGAAGCTACTGGACACTGTTTTCCTGCCTGAAGTCCGGTTACACAGAGCAGGTTGGTGCTTACTTTTTATACGTTAGGTATGGCAGTGTTCTAATATGAGTTGCGTTAACGTGTGACAGGAGGTAACATGCAACACGCACAGGACCAAAACGTTTACTTCTGCATCCGTATTACAGTTGTTCACATTTGCTGAAAGACTAAATCCTAATCTCTGAACCCAAAGGTCGGTGGCCTAAACGCATGTTTTTAATTGAAGCTAAACACATTCTCACTTACAAAAACACATGTTTCTCTGTGATGTACTTTTGATGCATTATGCTGACCACAGGCTGCAGAAGTTAAACACAATTACAGTCAGTATGTGATGGTTTGATTTGTCCAGAAGAATCAGAGGTTTTGTGAATGTAGTTTGAAAACTGGGTTTTGTATTTACAGTTTAGATGAAAGGTTGGAAGGGTTCAAGTTATTAACAATTATGAAAAACTGTAACAAATGTATTCATCTCAAGCTACTGTTGTTGCTGTTAATAATGTTGATTTGGACACTAATGTTACAGTAAGGCCAGCGGAGGTGGCACATGCTATTGAGATGCTTGATAACAACAAAACATGTGGTACAGATGGTATTGCTGCAGAGCATCTTAAGCATGCCAGCTATAGGCTCTCTCCACTGTTAGCCATGTGTTTCTCTGGTATCATGGTGCATGGTGTTCTCCCTGATTCCATCTTCTCTGTTTTGCTGGTTCCTGTGCTTAAGGAGAAGGCTGGCAAATTAAACAGCATGGACAATTATAGGCCAATTGCCTTTGCCAGTACCCTGTCTAAGGTGCTGGAAAAAAATATTTTAAATAGGATCGAAATGTATGTATTAACTACAGACAATCAATTTGGGTTCAAGACAAAACATAGTACTGACTTATGCATTTATGCTTTAAAGGAGATTGTCGCTAAATATCAACGCCAAAACACCTCTATGTTTCTCTGTTTTATTGATGCCTCTAAGGCATTCGATAGAATCAACCATGCAAAACTATTTGAAAAACTACTCATGAGAGATGTTCCTAAATATATTGTCAGAATTCTAATGTATTGGTATGCTCAGCAAACATTCCAGGTCAAATGAGATAATACTGTTTCTGATCCTTTTCATGTGGCGAATGGGGTCCGTCAAGGAGGAATATTATCCCCTATTCTTTTTAATGTATATATTGATGACCTTTCAAGACAGCTAAATGAATGTACAACAGGATGTATTGTGGGAGATCAAGTTGTGAATCATCTCATGTATGCTGATGACCTGGTTTTACATTGTCCATATTCTGCTGGGTTACAAGAGCTGTTGAGGATATGCACACAATATGGAAGAGAATTTGACATCAACTATAATTCCAAAAAGAGTAAGGTTGTTGTTGTGAGATCTAGAGAGGACAAAAAATCCTCTTTTCCTGCTTTCCACCTCGCAGATGGCCTCTTAGAAATATGCAGGGAATTCAAATATCTAGGACATGTCTTCTCAGATGATCTCGTGGATGACGGTGACATTCGTCGTGGTGTAAAATATATGCACAGGCCAACGTGATGTTGAGGAAATTTTCCATGTGTTCCACAGATGTTAAGTGTGCTTTGTTTAGGGCTTATGTCACGCCGCTGTATACAGCAGCAGCTCATCTCTGGTCCTCTTACAGAGTGAGAACTATGCAGAGGCTTAGAGTGGCATATAATGATGCCATGAGGTTGTTGCTCCGTGCTCCTAGGTGGCACAGTGCTAGCCAGCTATTTGTGTCCTCTAATGTACCTACATGTCAGGCACTGTTACGAAAGCTAATGTTCAATTTCATGTGTCGATTGGATTTATCAGAAAATAGCATCATTATAGCCTTAACCAACCCAATGATGGGCTATCGGTTCACATCCAGGCTTCGAAACCATTGGCATGATAGCTTGCACCTATTTTAGTACAGTATTTTTGAGTATGTATTTTAATGTGTCATATGTGTGTGTGTATGTTGGATGTGAGTGGACCATCTGAGTCCATAATAAAGATTTATATATACTAGGGGTGTCACGAATCTCCAAATACTCGATTCGATTTGATTTTCGATTTTAGGGTCACGATTCGATTCGATTCTCGATTTTTTTCTTTTTCTTACAGCACAGATGCCTATGCCATTTTCAGACTAGTCTAGTCTACGATCATTGGTTTTATTCATCAAATTTGTACAGTAAATCTTGTTGCAGAGTGAATGCATATCACTGCTGCATTAGAGGGCTGCGCCCCGGAACCTTTTGTCAGCGGGCTCTGTAACCCCGCCCGGAAAAAGTAGGCACACCTGTTGTGTTGCACATGTAATGTTCCGCCTACTGGCCGATGTATGTATGCTGCTCGGAGTGTGAGTAAACAAAGCAAACACGGTAACCGGCGTCTGCGTGTATTATTGCTAAGAGAGCAACCACTCAGGTTACTACACTGGCGACGAGGATTAAAAACGCAAGTCAAGCCGAGGATTTATGCCGAGTAGGTAAAGTTACCGTATGAGTCGAAGAAGAAGTTGGCGCGCAGTTAACAGTAATGGCTACCGTTGGTTCGCTCACCGAGTTTGTCGAGGAGGACGGCGACTGGGTGGAGTATGTCGAGAGACTGGAGCACTTTTTCCTCGCCAACGACATCGAAGACGAAGGAAAACAGCGGTCGATTCTCCTCAGTGTGTGCGGGGCCAAGACGTACAAGCTCATCCGCAATCTTGCCACGCCGCGGAGACCGGGAGACATCGGCTTCAAAGAACTGGTGACCATGGTGCAGAATCACCACAACCCAAAGCCATCTGTAATTGTTCAGCGCTTCAAGTTTCACACTCATTCACGCAAGCCGGGAGTGACAGTGGCTGCGTTTGTCGCGGAGATGAGACAGTTGTCGGAGCACTGTGAGTTCGGTGCTGTGCTGGAGGACATGCTGCGGGACAGGTTAGTCTGTGGGATTAATGACGACGGCATGCAGCGCCGTTTGTTGGGAGAAGCCACGCTAACTTTCAGAAGAGCGCTTGAGATCGCCCAAGCTATGGAAACAGCAGCTAACAACACTAAAGACATTAAAAATGCTAACGGCGGTGCGCAGCCATGCGCCGTTCATCTGGTGTCAAAAGAAAAAAGAGGCAAGCCATTAAAGTCCGTGGAGTGTTATCGTTGTGGGGGAGCTCACTTCGCAAATGACTGTGGTTTTAAGGATTCGGTTTGCCATAACTGTCAGAAAAAAGGACACATTGCTAAAAAGTGCAGGGGAGCTAAAAATAAACAAAGGAAAGAATGGGGAAAACCAAAGCACAAGATAAACACACATCACCTGCAGAGTGAAGAGCACGAGGAGCAGTGTTCATTCAACATGTTCAATGTCACTGGTCAGCCCCGGGCTGAGCCCATCTATACAGCACTTCAGGTAAACGGCAGTAAACTGAAAATGGAAGTGGACACTGGTGCCTCAGTTTCAGTGATTAGTCAAGGCACTTTCCACAAGTTGTGGAACTCAGATGGTGCACCTGCACTAAAAGAGACTAATATAAGACTGAAAACATATACGGGTGAGTGCATTCCACTTGTGGGCGCTATAGATGTGGACATTGAGTATCATGGACAAAAAGCTAAGGCTACACTGCTAGTAGTTGAGGGGGAGGGGCCTAGTTTGTTGGGTCGTGATCTCCTGCAGAAAGTTCGCCTAAATTGGGGGGACATTTGGGGGGAAGTCAAAAACATCACAGTAGTACAAGACATTCTAGCTAAATATGCAGATGTTTTTTAAAGATGAACTTGGCACCCTCAAGGGCACATTAGTGAAGTTGTGTGTGGACCCCGAAGCACAGCCACGCTTTTTCAAACCACGCACTGTGCCATATGCCATGAGAGCTAAAGTGGAGGCTGAGTTAGAGAGGCTGCAGCAAGCGGGGGTGATTGAACCTGTTGAGTTCTCTGACTGGGCAGCCCCAATTGTGCCAGTTGTAAAAGAAGATGGTGGAATACGCATATGTGGAGACTACAAGTTGACAATTAATCAGGCCTCACAACTCGACACCTACCCCCTGCCTCGTGTGGAGGACCTGTTTACCATGCTAGCAGGCGGAAAAACATTCACAAAGCTGGATATGAGTCACGCGTACCAGCAACTGCTGCTGGACGAAGAATCAAAACAATATGTGACTATCAATACACACAAGGGTCTATTCAAGTACAACCGCTTGGTTTTCGGTGTCGCATCCAGTCCAGCGATTTTCCAGCGTACCATGGACAATTTGCTTCAAAACATTCCCCATGTCGCTGTCTACCTGGACGATATCCTGGTCACTGGCAGGACAGAAGAGGAGCACATGCGAAACCTCGACCAGGTGCTGAAGAGGATGTCAGACGCTGGACTGCGTCTGAAGAGCAGTAAGTGTGTTTTTCAAGCGCCAAGTGTCACATACCTGGGCCACCGGATTTCAGCTCAGGGTCTGTCACCTGTGGAGGAGAAAGTGAGGGCGATAAAGGAGGCTCCAAGTCCAAAGAACGTAGCAGAGCTTAGGTCGTTCCTGGGCTTAGTGAACTACTACGGAAAGTTCTTACCTGACCTCTCTACTGTGCTCGCCCCACTCTACCAGCTCCTGCATAAAGACAGTTCATGGAAGTGGCAGCAGGCTCAGGAGGAAGCTTTTCAGCATGTTAAAGGACTGTTACATTCAGCACGACTGCTGGTGCACTTTGACCCCAGCAAGGATGTTATCCTGTCTTGTGACGCCTCCCCGTACGGCGTGGGGGCGGTGCTTTCTCACCGTATGGAGGACGGAAGTGAGAAGCCCATCAGCTACGTGTCACGTACTCTCACTGCAGCAGAAAAAGGGTACTCACAGTTAGAAAAAGAAGGGCTAGCTATAGTTTTTGCTGTAAAACGCTTCCACCACTACCTGTTTGGTCGCCCCTTTACCATCTTTACAGACCATAAGCCCCTGATGGGTCTGTTTAGTGAGTTAAAAGGCATTCCTGCCATGGCATCAGCAAGAATACAACGCTGGGCGTTAACCCTGTCAGCATATCAGTATCGTATAGAGTACAAGGCAGGTAGTGAAAATGCAAATGCTGACGCCTTCAGCCGCCTGCCTCTCCCTGACACGCCAAGCCACACTGGCCTGCCCCCAGAGACTGTTTTTCTGATGGACAGACTGTCAAATTCCCCAGTGACAGCAAAACAGATCAAACTATGGACTGAGAGAGACCCAGTGTTATCACAGGTTAAGAGATGGATAATGCAAGGATGGCCTGTGACTGTACAGCAGGAGGAACACAAACCTTTTGTCAAGCGCAAACTGGAGTTGAGTGTGCTTGATGGTTGTCTGCTCTGGGGCTCCAGAGTGGTTGTTCCTCCTCCAGGGCGAGCACAAGTGATGGAGGAGCTACATGATGCCCACCCTGGGATATCGCGTATGAAGAGCCTCGCCAGGTCGTTTCTGTGGTGGCCTGGGATGGACTGTGCCTTGGAAGAAAAGGTAAAAGCGTGTTCACAATGTCAGCAGAACCAAAAGATGCCAGCGTCAGCGCCGCTCCACCCATGGCAGTGGCCAGGCCGTCCATGGTCCAGGCTTCATCTGGATTTTGCTGGTCCATTTATGGGTCGGATGTTCTTGGTGCTAGTGGACGCTTATTCTAAGTGGCTCGAAGCCCATGTCATGTCAAGTATTACTGCCCCAGTTACTACAGAGACACTTAGAGGCATATTTGCAACACATGGACTGCCAGACATGATTGTGACAGACAATGGGCCCACATTCACCAGTGAGGTTTTCAAAGAGTTTATGGTGAAAAACGGGATCCGTCATGTCTGTTCTGCTCCCTACCACCCCGCCTCTAACGGCTTAGCAGAAAGAGCTGTTGGGACTTTGAAAGAGGGACTAAAGAAAATGTCGGGACACTCTCTGGAAACCAAGCTTTCCCGTTTCCTGTTCCAGTACAGGATTACGCCTCACACTGTGACGGGAGTGCCCCCAGCGGAGATGTTGCTGGGACGGAGACCAAAATCACATCTGGATCTCCTCCGCCCAGACGTCGGAGCAAGAGTCGTCAGGTCGCAGGATGTGCAAAAAGCGCGACGGGACCAACATGCTAAAGAGAGACTTTTTCACCCAGGGGACTGTGTGTATGTCAAAAACTTTGCCACAGGTTCGCCCTGGTTGCCAGGAGTCATTCACCGCCGGACGGGTCCAGTGTCTTTTGTGGTGGACTTGTCTGATGGTCGGCAGGTTCGCAGGCACCAGGATCACCTGCGTATCCGTCATGATGGGGGAGGGAAAGGTCCTCAGTGTGTTTCGCACAAGGACAGTGTGAGCAGCTCTGGAGACTATGTTGTGGTGCCAGTGACACCAGAGCACACTGAGTTGTCACATGAGGGACTGTCAGAGCTCACCAATGTGGCACCTGATGGACTGTCTGTGCAGGCTGCCCCACCTGCCCCTGTTCCCAGGTCTGGAGACCTCACTCCAGAACTAAGGAGATCAAAGAGGGAACACAAGCCTCCAGATAGACTGACGTGTTGAACTGTTAAAAATATGCAAAGAAAAAGAAAAGGGTTCAAAAATGTTTATTAAAACAAGATACAGTGGTTTTGTTGTTGGTTAAGAAAAGGAGTTTCTATCTGCTGCAAATGAAAATGTTTATTGTAACAAAAGGAAAAGTAATGCAGTTAAATGATAACATATGCTTTAATACTTTATAACCACTGAGTTAACAAGTCTATGTTCTAAGTTGTGCTCTTAAGGTTTGCACTTAAAGGGGGAGAAGTGTTGCAGAGTGAATGCATATCACTGCTGCATTAGAGGGCTGCGCCCCGGAACCTTTTGTCAGCGGGCTCGTGTAACCCCGCCCGGAAAAAGTAGGCACACCTGTTGTGTTGCACATGTAATGTTCCGCCTACTGGCCGATGTATGTATGCTGCTCGGAGTGTGAGTAAACAAAGCAAACACGGTAACCGGCGTCTGCGTGTATTATTGCTAAGAGAGCAACCACTCAGGTTACTACAAATCTTATTTCAAAAGTTGGGCTACATATAAGTGATGCAATTTCCATAATGTATCACATTAGGCACTAATGGTCAAATTTAAATTATTTATTTGCAATATAAAAGTAACAATCTTGTTTTCAACAACAAAAACAAACAACAATGAGAGGTCACAGAGGTGCCTGGCTGCCATCTAGTGACTCTTTTTTGGTTACAGCAAACTACTTTTAAAATGATAAAGGTGCAATAAAACAAAATAAATAAAAAATATAACAGTCATGTCCAAAGTCATGGACAATTAGAGCCTTAACAAACTTTATCCTAACAGTTGAACATAAAAAATAAGTAGTTTGGACTGTTTTGTCCCCTGAGAATGACAACTGTCATTTTTACATTCTTGTTTCAAGTTTCTTTCTTTAACAAAGATATGTTGTTATCTTTATCTGGAGAGAGAGATGCTCTTTGAGTCATCAAAGGCTATGGCCAGACAAGACAACTGTTATTTTTTACATTTTCAAGTTTTTCTTTAAGAAGATGAGAATGTCCACATTCTCTGGAGAAAGGGCTGCTCTTTGAGCAGTCACAATGTCCCCTGCTGTGGAGAACACTCTCTCACTTGCCACACTTGTTGCTTGCACAGCAAGATAATGTTTGGAGAGCTTGGACAAATTTGGGTACTGATGCTCATTGTGTTTCCACCATTTCAGTGGATTTGCATCCACAGAAATGACTTTAGCCATCTTGTATAGCTCTATCTCCTCTTTGACAACATCAGGCCATGGTGTTGTTGTTGATGGTGTAGTGTGGGCTGCACTGAAAAAGTCACCAAACAGTTCACTGAATGTTGTTCTCTTTGCTGGGGGGCTGCCTTCACTGGTTGCTGCAGTTTGTGGGTCCTCTGCAGGGTTTTGGCTGGTCCCTTGTCCTGAGGCCTGAGTCTATAAAAGACAAGGTCACACAAAACAGCTGTTTTAGGTAATGAAAAGGCACATGTGACACTTAGGTGTGACAACAACAACAACAAACAGAATGTTATAATTAATGAAATATTAAAATGCAAAATGTGAATATATTTAATAAAAGATAACTACTTGTCAGAATATGAATTTATCATTGTGCTTTAACTATAAGATTAATTTGCATCATTATTAATAGTTGACATTTCATCATGTATATTTCAATTGGCCACATACCTGTGTGGGATGCTTTTGCAGGATTTTCTCTGCCAGACTGTTGAAGATCTCATTCCGAGAGGGGTCATCCAGATGAGGTAAAGACTTGAACCGAGGATCCAAGGCAGTGCCCTCATTCAGGAACTGTTGAAGTCTGGGATCTGAATACCTCCCTCCAATGTTGGTTGCTATAGCAGATTTAACATCCTTCACAATCTGTGAATCCGTGTCACTGTGTTTCATTGACGTGAGAATGGTGTGTTTGAGTGGCAGGACCATAGACACAGTTGGCTGCTGTTCTGAGCTCAATAGAGTTGTGACTGTTTTCATGGTCTTCAGAACCTGAACCACATCTTCCAGAACAGTCACATCTTGATCAGAGAGTGTGATGAGATCTTTGGCACTTTTTTTAACATCTTTCTCTGTGAGTGCAGAATAAACAGCAGCTTGTTGCTCTAAGTAGCGTGTGAGCATGTCATAGCTGGAGTTCCACCTTGTAGTCACATCTTGAACCAGCTTGTGAGGAGGAAGCTGGAGCATCACTTGTTTTGCCTTTAAGGCAGCTGCTGCAGTCGTGCTCTTGTGAAAGAAGGTGACCACCCTCCTGACTTTGCCCAAAAGACGAGAAATCTGGTTTACTCCCAACCCCTTCTGGGATGCCAGGTTCACTGTGTGCGCAAAACATCCTATATGTGGTGACAATCCAGCTGCATTTGAGGCATTGACAATGTTTCTGGCATTATCTGTGGTCACAGGGATGGTTGTATTTTGTCTGTCCAGTTTCCATTCTAGTACCGCTTCCTTTAGCACTTCTGCCAGATTATCACTTGTGTGTGCTTCATAGATGGGGCGAGTTTGAAGGACTGGACTTTCAATCTCCCAATCTTTATTGACGTAGTGCGCTGTGACGGTGATGTAACTCTCAGTTGCTCTTGAGGTCCAGCCATCTGTTGTTAAGGCAACTAACTCTGCATTGCTCAGACCCCTCACAACTTTTTCTTTAACGTCTTCATACATGGAGGGAACCACTTTTGTTGTAAGATGCGACCTGCTGGGCATACTGTAGCGTGGCTCAAGTACGCTAATTAAATGTTTAAATCCCGTGTTTTCCACCACCGAGTAAGGCTGCAGGTCTGCTGCTATAAATAGCCCTATAGCGCTAGTTATAGCTTTTGCGCGAGCTGAGGTCTGTGGAAGTTTTATTGCAAACGAGGATTGAATAGTTGGCTGGACCAGTGATGGTGCTTTCCCAGCTGTCAAATCTACATCTTTGTGATGCCGGCGAATGTGTCCTGCCATGTTCGTAGTGTTTCCCGTGGCCGGGTATGGTACACGCGCATAGCATATCTTACACACTGTGGTCTTCTTGTCAACAACGCGAACGTCGTCGACATAACTCACCGGGAACGCAAAGTATTTCCATACATGTGATTTAAGAGAAGCAGGAGCTGCTTCAAGCTCCGGTGCCGCGTCTCCTCTTTCATCTGCACTCGCCATCGTGTCATAACCTGCAGGATAGGTAACTAGCGGCGTCGGCTACAATGTGCTGCGTCATTTGCGTCACTTTGCGTAGTGTGCGTAGCTTTGCACACGGGGGGAAGGGGGATCGTCGATCCTCTCTTTGACTTCGATGCTCGAGATCGTGACGTCATTTCGATCGATTTCGATGAAAAATCGAAATCGTGACACCCCTAATATATACTGATGACTGCATTACTGCTGGTGCATTGTATTTTTGCAGGTTGTCTGTCTGCCTGTTTTGTTTCAGAAAAAAAACAGTGTACTGGTGACTGATTGTTCAGCTGTTTGAAGCTAAGGCTGAACGATATGGACAAAATTTCATATCTCGATATTCATGCCAGATATCTTAATATCGATACGATATGACTACGGGTTCGGAGAAAACCAAATATTTTTCAGAAAAATAAAAACATCATAATACAAAAGGATGTGGAAAGTTTTATTGATAACTCACTGCCAGTCATCGACATTAACATAAAGTCACCAATCAATAAATAAAAAAACATTTAAGACCGTCTACACGGGTACCATGTCTTTTGCAATGTGGTATGTTATAGCGTCTGTAATGTCTTTATGTCTGGTGGACGCCGACTCATACGGTGTAACGCTTCTGAACGCATTGCAATACACTCAATTTTCGCCAAACACGACCTGCACAACACCACGCTCTGGTTGACATCATCGTTATTAGATCCAAAATACCTCCAAATAATGGAGGATGATTAATGTTTTGGCACCAAATCAGATTCGATGTCTCAGCCTCCGGCTCCCTCACTCCCGCGGCGGAAGTCCCGACCTCGTATGTTCGTCATTGGTTGGCTTCAGCTGTCGATCCACAGCAAGCATGAAATAAGGTTTGTGGTTGGCTGGCCATAGCGATGCATTCAAGGGCAATCGTAAAAATGAAGTTTATTGTGACTGCTAGAACTGTACATGCAGGGCGAGCGCGGGGGAAATCTATATCGTTTATATCGTTGCTTTTTCGATATTAATATCTTGAATGTTCATATCTAGATATAGATACGATATTTGAAACGTCTCTATATTCTGTATGTGTGTTTATTGTTTTCCTGCAGACGTCCAGCAGCTGTTGGTGACTAAAGAAGAGGTTCAATTTGAGCAGCAGGACTGGAGCCCCAGTCTGGACCAGGAGGACTGGAGCCCCAGTCTGGACCAGGAGGACCCAGACCCCCCACACATTAAAGAAGAACAGGAAGAACTCTTGACCAGTCAGCAAGGAGAGAAGCATCGAGGCCTGGAGGAGGTTGATATCAAGTTCCCATTGACTGTTGTCCCTGTTAAGAGTGAAGAAGATGACGATGAAGAGAAACCTCAGTCCTCAGGGCTGGTTTCAGCTGCAGCCAGAGGCTCAACAAAACAGATGGAAACAGAAGCTGATGAAGAGGACTGTGGGGGACCAGAACCAGCCAGGAACTCCGATTCACATTTACAAGCAGATACTGATAACACGACTGGAGACTCTTCTGAAGCTGAGACTGATGACAAGACTGGAGAGTCTTCTGAACCTGAGACTGATGACAGTGCTGATTGGCAGGAGACCAGAGCACCTCGGTCAGTTTTAAAGGCTTTTGATCCTGACAGTGATTTTAGATGTAGAACTGGTAAGAAACCATTTAACTGCTCTCAGGGTTGGAAACAATTCAGCATCCGTGGAAATCTAAAGAGACACGTGAGAACTCATACAGGAAAAAAACCTTTCAGCTGCTCAGTGTGTGGTAAAGGTTTCACTGTAAATGGTACTCTGAAGACACACATGAGAACTCATACAGGAGAAAAACCTTTCAGCTGCTCAGTGTGTGGTAAAGGTTTCACTGAAAATGGTACTCTGAAGAGACACATGAGAACGCATACAGGAGAAAAACCTTTCAGCTGCTCAGTGTGTGGTAAACGTTTCACTGTAAATGGAGATCTGAAGAAACACATGAGAACTCATACAGGAGAAAAACCTTTCGGCTGCTCAGTGTGTGGTAAAGGCTTCAATAGCACGTACGGTTTAAAGATACACATGATGAATCATACAGGAGAAAAACCTTTCAGCTGCTCGGTGTGTGGTAAAGGTTTCACTGAAAATGGTATTCTGAAGAGACACATGATGACTCATACGGGGGAAAAACCTTTCAGCTGCTCAGTGTGTGGTAAAGGTTTCACTGTAAATCGACGTCTGAAGACACACATGATAACTCATACAGGAGAAAAACCTTTCAGCTGCTCAGTGTGTGGTAAACGTTTCACTGTAAATGGAGATCTGAAGAAACACATGAGAACTCATACAGGAGAAAAACCTTTCAGCTGCTCAGTGTGTGGTAAAGCTTTCAGTGAAAGTGGCAATTTGAAGAAACACATGAGAACTCATACAGGAGAAAAACCTTTCAGCTGCTCAGTGTGTGGTAAAGGTTTCATTGAAAATCGAGATCTGAAGAAACACATGAGAACACATACAGGAGAAAACCTTTCAGTTACAAAAGAGTCCGGCCGCTGACAAATGGAGCAATGAAGTGAAGTGTGCACTGTGCTATGTAGATTTGCATGAGAACAATATGGAAGTGACACGTTTCAATTCAATTCAATTTTATTTATAGTGTCAAATCCCAACAGAAGTCATCTCAGGACATTTAACACATTGAGCAGGACTAGAATACGCTCAAAATTTCAAGAGTCAACACAATTTCAAAGTTCCAACAACACCCAGGGGCAAGTGTTACAGCGACAGTGGCGAGAAAAAACTGCCTTAATAGGCTTTTAGGCAGAAATCTCGTGCAGCCCAGGCCCTTTGGTTCCAACTGCATTTGGTGTTGGTAGTATGGTAGTAGTAGCATTAACTTTAGTGGTGGTATTAACAGAAGCAATAGTATCAACAGTAGTAGTCCATGGCAGCAGGCACAGCCACGCCGAGATGGATCCATCCCAAGCACGTCGCCGTAGACCAAAAAGCAGGAGTAGTTGAGCAGTCACACAGCGGGCAGGTGGAGCTACAATGTGGTGTCTCCAGCATCAGGCCAGTGAGTAGTCTGCATCAGTCAGGACCTCAGTGGACTCTGCTGGACCAGAAAGCATAGCCAGACTCCCGGGAGTTATCTCGGGAGTAGTCAAGTTAGTGACAGTAGAGATGCCGATTTTAGTCAATTACTTTAATTAAAAATACTGGCGGTAAGAGGCAAACAAGACCACAACATCGGTGCAGTCTGGACCAAGTTCCACCACGGTCCAGGGAGACCTGCTAGGCAAGAGAGCACAGGGACTCTGGGGGAACATACACAGAGAGAGCGAGAGAGAGAGAGAGAGAGGCTCAGTGTGTCTCTATAATCCCTCCGCAGTCTAGGCCTATAGCAGCTTAATCAAGAGCAAACCTGAGCCAGCTCTAGCTATAAGCGGTGTCAAAGAGAAATGTTTTAAGCCTACTCTTAAATGTGGGAACAGTGTCTGCCTCACCAACCAGAACCGGAAGACGGTTCCACAGAAGAGGAGCTTGATGGCTGAAAGCTCTGGCCCCTGTTCTAATTTTGGAGACTTTACGAACTACAAGTAACCCTTTATTCTGAGAGCGTAGTGCTCTAGGAGGACAGTAGGTTTAATGAGCTCTTTAAGATATGATGGTGCCTGTCCATTAAGAGCCTTGTAAGTGAGGAGAAGGATTTGAAATTCTATTCTGGATTTTACTGGGAGCCAGTGCAGAGAAGCTGATACAGGAGAAATGTGATCCCTTCTTCTGGTTTTAGTCAGAACACGAGATGCAGCATTCTGGACCAGCTGGAGAGATTTAAGAGATTTATTAGAGCAGCCTGATAATAACGAATTACAATAGTCCAGCCTTGAGGTAACAAATGCATGGACGAGTTTTTCTGCATCTTTTTGAGACAGCATTGGCCTAATTTTAGTAATGTTACGCAGGTGAAAGTAGGCTGTCCTCGTGGTTTGTTTAATATGAGAGTCAAAGGACAGGTCCTGATCAAAGATAACTCCAAGGTTTCTTACAGTAGCATTTGAGGCGATGGCAATCCCATCAATAGTCGCTATATCTTTAGACAGCGAGCTTCGGAGAGGTTTAGGCCCAAGTACAATAACTTCCGTTTTATCGGAGTTTAACATCAGGAAATTACAGGTCATCCAGGATTTTATGTCATCAACACATGGAGTTTAACTAGCTGATTGGTTTCTTCAGGCTTGATCGATAGATATAACTGACCATCATCAGCATAACAATGGAAGTTTATAGAGTGTCCTCTAATTAGGGATGCTCCGATCGATCGACCGCCGATCGTTATCGGCCGATATGGACCCTAAAAAGGTTGATCGGCGATCGGTCAAAGTGCCGATCAGAAAAGCCGACGCATATTTATATATTTTTATTACCCGAGACTGTTTTTCTGCGCCTGACGCAGGGTGGGAATTTCGTCTCCGGTGGCCTGTCAAAGTTCCAGTGTAAACAACGCTAGTGATGTCTGGTGGGCTTTTATCAGCCACCCTCGTGCGCACAGTCGGCTCGTCCCGTGTCTGTTGATCAGAGTGCTGCTCCGCTGGGATTTTTCCAAAATACAACGTGCGCTATTTCGCGAGCCGCGCAGGTGAAGTATCAACATCACATGCAAGAACGTCGCCGTCAGCTTAATTACAGCCACCCGAGTGGAGCTGAGCGAGCGGGTAGTGGAAGCACACGGCGGCATTTTTATTATTAAAGTACGCTGATGTAGCTGAATGAGCAAGTGGCCACGAGCGGGCAGCGGATTTTGCAGAGAGCGGAGCGAAATACCGGTCCAGTTCCGCTCCGGTCCGCTCACACCGCGAGTGTGAAGCCCAAGCCCGACCCAGAATCCTGCTGTGTCCTACACAGTCATCGACAGTATGTTCAGTCATAAAACGGCTCTATTATTATTATTCTTAAAAAAAAAAGTGATCGGATCGGGAAATATCGGGATCGGCAGATACTCAAACGATCGGGATCGGATCGGGAGCAAAAAAACGTCATCGGGACAACCCTACCTCTAATAATGTTGCCTAAAGGAAGCATATATAGGTTGAAAAGAATTGGTCCGAGCACAGAACCTTGAGGAACACCGTATTTAACTTCAGTGTGCCTGGAGGATTTTTCATTGACATGCACAAACTGAGATCGATTGGATAAATAGGACTTAAACCAGCTTAATGCGGTTCCTTTGATGCCATTTCATTTTTCCAGTTTACATATTAGAATCTCATGGTTAATGGTGTCAAATGCAGCACTAAGATCTAGCAGAACAAGTACAGAAACCAGTCCTTTGTCAGAAGCAATAAGAAGGTCATTTGTAATTTTCACCAGAGCTGTCTCTGTACTATGATGTACTCTAAATCCTGACTGGAAGTCCTCAAGTAGACTGTTATTGTTGAGAAAGTCACACAGCTGATTGGCGACTACTTTCTCAAGGATCTTAGAGAGAAAAGGAAGATTTGATATTGGTCTGTAGTTTGATAAAACCCCTGGATCTAGAGTAGGCTTCTTAAGAAGAGGTTTAATTACAGCTACTTTAAATGACTGTGGCACATAGCCTGTTAATAAAGCCACATTGATCATATCTAATAGGGACAGGCTAACTAAGGGTAAGACTTCTTTCAGTAGCCTGGTTGGTATCTGGTCTAGGAGACAGGTTGAAGGTTTAGAAGAAGAGATCATTGACGTTAGTTGGTCAGGGAGCTAACTTCCTATGCTTTATAGTTTTCTGTTTTAGCGGAGCAACAGAGTCGAGAGTCGTTCGCAGTAGGCTTCCAGATTCATCTATAAGAGCATCGATCTGGGAGGGACTAAGATTAACATAAAAGTCCTCCGTTTCATTAAGACATGGAAGTGAACTCAAGACTGGCGGAATTACTTCCTTAAACTTAGCTACTGCTCTATCTGATAAGGCCCCTACACACCGCCCAGACGTCCAACTGCCTTATCCGACCACTCTCCGCCCACTCTGTTGCCTCTCGTCTGACCCGTTCGGCAGAAAAGTTGCGTTGTACACACCGCTTCGACGTGCTTCCGACAACACAGCAGCGTGTACGTTCTGCGCTTGCGCGAGATGCAATAAGCCTCCTTAACAGCGGGTGGCGCTAGTCTCGTGCCAGTACTCCAAAACAGGAAAACAGGAAATGACAGAACGAAGTGCAGATAAAAACAATGCACACACGTCTTGGTTCAGTATTCGTTCGACTCGAGAAGACCTTTGTGGACTAAATACTTGGCATTTCTGGAAAGATGACTCTGGCTAGGGTGACACTCGCGTTGTGTGCTCTCGGGCTCATTATTTTACGAAGACGTCGTCTCAGTAGGGAACGAGTAATACAGAGTTTACCATCGTCACTTCCGCCCCGCCCACACACCGCCATTGGATACTCTGATTCGCTAGCACACCGCCAATCAGAGTATCCAATGGCTCAGACGTCCAACGGCCCACCTCCTCAGACTTCGCATGCTCAGTCTGATCAGACAACGTCCGCGCGGCTCCGAAAGCTTCCGACGCAGCTGTACACACCAAACATATGTGTTCCCGACCTCGTCCGAGCCTCTCCAAACGCTTCAGACGTCCAACGGTTGGGCCGGTGTGTTCCTGCCTATAGACACCGAGAGTAGTAGCTTTTTCCTAGAGGAGCGAAGTCCAGCAGCAATAAGTCAAAGATTATCAAGTAATGGTCAGATAAAGAAGAATTTTGAGGAAAGATTATTAAGTATTCGATTTCTACGCCATAAGATAAGACGAGGTCGAGAGTGTGGCTATGACAGTGAGTTGGTTTCTGTACACTCTGACTGAAGCCAATAGAATCTATTGAGGAAGTAAATGCTACACTAAGGCTGTCATTTACAACGTCCACATGGACATTAAAATCCCCCACAATAATAACTTTATCTGATTTAAGGACTTAACTTGATAGCAATTCAGAGAATTCAGATAGGAATTCAGAGTATGGACCAGGAGCACGATACACATTAACAAACAGAATTGGCTGCATTGTTTTCCAGTTTGGGTGCGAAAGGCTGAGAATCAGACTCTCAAATGAGTTATAATTTAGTTTTGGCTTAGGATTGATTGACAGGCTTGAATCAAAAATGGCTGCAACTCCTCCTCCACGTCTGCTGCCTCGAGATATATGAGTATTAATATGGCTGGGAGGACTAGCTTCGTTTAAGCAAACATAGTCTTCATCACGCAGCCAGGTTTCAGTCAGGCAGAATAAATCAATATGATTATCTGATATTAAGTCGTTGACTAATACTGCTTGGGATGAGAGAGATCTAATGTTTAAGAGTCCATATTTAATTCTCTTATTTTGTTTTACTACATCGGAAGTGCTAATTTTTATTAGGTTTTCATGTGAAAACTCTCTTCTGTTTGACCTGATTAATTTGGTTGGTCTGGGGACAGACACGTTCTTATGTGGTTTTGGTTTTGGGTGGGTGACTGCTCTAAAGGAGGTGCAGAGAAGTGTGTAGGACTGCAACTCTGCTTCCTGGTCTCAACACTGGTTTGTCATGTTCTAGGACTACCAATGAGATCAGCGATGTTTCTAGATAGGAGAGCAGCTCCATCCAAAGTGGGGTGGATGCCATCTCTCCTGATCAGACCAGGTTTTCCCCAGAAAGGCTGCCAATTATTAACGAAGCCCACATCGTTATCTGGACACCAGCTCGACAGCCAGCGGTGGAAAGATGACATGCGGCTATACATGTCATCACTAGTAAACTTTGGCAGGGGACCAGAGAAAACTACGGAGTCCAACATCGTTTTTGCATATTCGCACACCGAGCCAACATTAATTTTAGTGACCTCCGATTGGCGTAATCGGGTGTCATTAACGCCGACGTGAATAACAATCTTACTGTATTTACGTTTATCCTTAGCCAAACGTTTCAATTGAGCTTCGATGTCGCCCGCTCTGGCCCCTGGGACACATTTGACTATGGTCGCTGGTGTCGCTATTTTCACGTGTCTCACTATGGAGCTACCAATGACCAGAGTTGGCTTCTCAGCGGGTGTGTCGCTGAGTGGGGAAAATCGATTGGACACGTGAACATGGTGGTTAACCGTGGGCTTCGGTTTAGAACGATGCCTCCTTCGGACAGTCACCCAGCCTCCCGGCTGCTCGGGGTTTGCCGAGGGACGGCTAGCTGCTACGCTATGTCGGTCCGCACCGTGTACAGCTAGCGTCAGCTGGCCGGTTACAGCGGCAGCCGACGGAGGATTGTTGGTGCGGAACCGCGCTTCCAAATCATTTATCCTCGCCTCCAAAGCAAAAAGTGAACTACATTTATTACATGTACCGTTATCAGTAAAGGAGGCAGAGTAGTAGCTGAACATCAGACACACCGGACAGGAGAGAAGAGGAGGACAGGGAAAGAGAGAAGCCATCGTAGCCGCTAGGCTAGCTGTTGCGCTAAAGTAGCTAGCAGAGATGGCGCGTAAACAACAGCAAATTTAGCGAGGCAACTCAGAGAGTGAGCGATGTGTCTGCTGAAGCAGGGATAGCGTGTGCTTAGTTTAAACTTGGCGGTAGTAAGCCGCTGAACAGGGAAACTACGTTAAATTAACAGAGTTAGGCTAGAGAGAAAAACACAGCCTGTAGCGACTATCACGGAGAAACAGGAAATGACGCAAAGCGCTTACCGTCAGAGAAGTCTTTAATCATTTAACCACATGATTGTGGTTAATATACAGATAACCAGCCTGGATTCCGAAAATGTAAGGCCAGTATTTTTGACTGATTCCTACTTTTATATGTATTTTTATAATTCTTAGTTTTCATGATATATTTTGGATGATTTGTTTGATTTCTTAAATATATTCTACTTCTGATGTTTGTATTTGTGCTATTATATGATCACATAATTGTTGTCTGGTAGAAATGCATACTTATGCTTTTTGGACGTCTGTGAGCACGGTCCTGTCAATATATTGTAAGTGTACATCTGCATTGATACAAATAAATTGGATGAATGTCAGGACTGTGTCTGCCCCATCATTACAGCACAACTTATTCTTTAATGTTTTTATTTACGTTTCTTATGGAAATGATCTTGCTGTGCATCACCTCTTCTGATACACAGAAATAAATCCAGAGAAATAATCCTTTGAGTCGTCTCTTTCCACGCCCTACCGTTAAATACAGGAAATATATTTGATCTCATTGATGAGATATCTACAGTATATCTTAACTATAAGCTTAAAGGCTTTTGATAAATGCTATAGACACTGAGTCTCAGGGAAGTTAAGTTGGGAAATAATCCATGGGATATGGTGTTACTAATTTCTGTCTCAGTGACGTTAAGGATGACTTGGATTGATAGCTTGTTTATTATTTTCTTTATTATTAGAATTAGGGAATAGTAATCAGAATCATCAGCTGCATGGTGGTTCAGGTTCTTCTGTGTGGAGTTTTTCCTCCGGTTGGTGGCGGTGATGCACCACAACATTGTTTGCCAAACGCCATAAAAAAGACCAAACAAAGAAGAAATCGTGGCTTTATCAAAAGCAGAGGGGAAAAGTTTAATATGGAAGGAAATAATCAATCAATGGACTCAGTATTGGAAGAGTCAGGAAAAAGGGAGACATTTACATAAATTACAAGGAGTAGTAGGAGAGGTAGGATGATATGGAGACAATAGAACAAAACAAGTAATCATGAGCAGAATAAGAATAGGGCACAGTAAACTGAATAACACACTTAATATAATAGGAAAACATCCAACGGGTCAGTGTAGCTGTGGGGAGAGGGAGACAGTGGAGCATGTAATTGTAGCTTGTCCTAGATATGAAAGAGAGAGGGAAATGATGAAGACAGGGTTGCGAAAGGTTGGAAAAGGGGAAAATAACTTCAAGGGTCTAGTAGAATGTGGAAAATCTAAGGAAGGGAGAAGAATCATTATGAGATTTATTATCTCATCTGGTCTAATTAAAAGAATATAACAAAAGAGGAAATAAGAAAGAAGTAAAGTCCAGCAGATGGCGGTATATGCAACATTAAGGATGCCGACTGCCATTAAACGCCAAAGAAGAAGAAGAAGTCGCGGCGTACCCGGATGTTCCATCTTCAACAATGGCGTCTGGTTTCAGTAGAAGAGTTCCTTCGTGGTGTTGAGAAAGTGTCTGTTAGCTTCACCAGTACTGATCCATCAGAGTTTCTGTATGTCTGGATAAACCTGTCTGGATGGACTTTGTACTCTTCACCTTTTATTCTGAATATTTTAACTCTCAATCATCTCCCGGGAGCCTACGAAACTAAGCTAGTTAGCTTAGCATGCTAGCTGGTAATAGATGTTGACGGAGTCTGTGTGGAGTAAAAACGTCTCTCTCGTCGCGGGAAAATGAGTAAAGTCCAAGTGATGAGAGCTTTGGTGGAGCAGCGACTAAGTGCGGCTGTTGAAGAGATATTTGGGCTGTTTGAAAGAACGGTAGCAGAATACGAGGAGGAACTTTCTCGTTCTAAAGAGGAGAACGAGCGACAGCGGAAGCTACTGGACGCTGTTTTCCTGCCTGAAGTCCGGTTACACAGAGCAGGTTGGTGCTTACTTTTTATACGTTAGGTATGGCAGTGTTCTAATATGAGTTGCGTTAACGTGTGACAGGAGGTAACATGCAACACGCATAGGACCAAAACGTTTACTTCTGCATCCGTATTACAGTTGTTCACATTTGCTGAAAGACTAAATCCTAATCTCTGAACCTAAAGGTCGGTGGCCTAAACGCATGTTTTTAATTGAAGCTAAACACATTCTCACTTACAAAAACACGTGTTTCTCTGTGATGTACTTTTGATGCATTATGCTGACCACAGGCTGCAGAAGTTAAACACAATTACAGTCAGTATGTGATGGTTTGATTTATCCAGAAGAATCAGAGGTTTTGTGAATGTAGATTGAGAACTGGGTTTTGTGTTTACAGTTTAGATGAAAGGTTGGAAGGTTTTAAGTGTGACGTCCCTGTTCTGTCTGCTTCTTGGTGCCTTCCAGGAGAACCAGGAAGCAGTGGGCCATCCTAAGCAGACCACACCTGGGTCATTCCGTGTCATTTCATCAAATTTCTGAAAATCTTCCCACCTGACCATCTCACAATGTCCTGAAAAAATTTGAGTACAAAGGTACACTTGTTAATAGGAAAAATCCAAAATATTAAGTCTCTACTGTCTTAGTTTTCTCATGAAACATCATTGAATGAAGGGTAGTTTAGACGGTTTTTGGCATCATGCTCTGAAAAGCCATTTTTAAACAGCAATATCTGGAAAACTATCTCACCTGTGGCCTTCAAAACTTCTACAGTGTATATCTGTTACTAATAGCCTCCAGACATGGAATATCAGGGGTGTAGCTCAATGATAACCTAGTATGGTAGGTACTTAAAATGTGGCTTGTTGAAATAAAGTAGTACATTTGAAGAGTGACTGAGCTCCCATTTTTGCAGATAAAAGACTTCTATCACTTCTGCCTTGATCTCTGGTGTTAGCTTAAACATTCTACAAAATATGGTTTCTCTCAGATGATTAGTTTCACAGATATTAAGGCTAAAAAATGGAAGTTAACACATCTTTGCCCAACTTCAGAGTCATATTCCAAAAAACTGACAACACATATCAGGTCCAAACTTACTTTTTTTGAAAGATCATATTCTTGTTAAAATCAAATTAAAAAATCAGGAGGGTTTTTTGCCTCAATTTGTCGCAGTGATTTTTTAAAATCCTGATATTGGTGGCCGTTTTTGGTACTGCATGTCTTAATATCCTACAAGTAAACATCACAGCAGGGCATTTCAATTGTGTTTTTTACCATTTACCAAAGACTTATATGTGACTAAATACTACTGATAAATTTAGCCTTACGAAAACATTGAAATATAGCACAGTTGTAGTTACAGAGGCAATAAGTCCTTGGATGTGAGTTGAACATGCTGAAAGCAGCTTTTAATGTCTTAAACCATGAACAAATGAATTGAAGACTGTACATTTTTGTCATACTTTAAGTATATAAATTACACAACCAAATCAAATAATAATCTTAATTTGAGCATAAAGATTTTACATTACAGTAGAAAAGTCTCCAAAGTTTGATATTGAATAACAGTTTGTCTCTGTGCTCACTATGAGACAATATGTGAGTTATGATCAGAAATGGTGGATAGGAAGTATCAGAGATGTTTCAGATCAAGATGAAGATGTACTGGTTCAGTTCATGCACCCACATGACAGTTTCTACTGGCCAAGAAGAGAAGACATGTGCAATGTCCCACTGCAGCATAGAATTGCAAGGATTGACGTTCCCTCTACAGAAACTGGGTGCATGTATGCCATCAAAGAAGATGAGCACAACAGAGCAGAGATGTACATTAGACTATTTGTAAAGTCACTGCCAAATTAATGAATGTGACGAAGGAATTGGATCTAAAAGATGAAAAATTTGTGATCCCTCATAGTGAGCATAGAGACAAACTGTTATTCAATATCAAACTTTGGAGACTTTTGTACTGTAATGTAAAATATTTATGCTCAAATTAAGATTATTATTTGATGTGGTTGTGTAATTTATATACTTAAAGTATGACAAAATGTACAGTCTTCAATATTTTGCTATGTTTGTTCATGGTTTAAGACCTTAAAAGCTGCTTTCACCATGTTTAACTCACATTCAAGGACGTATTGCCTCTGTAACTACAACTGTGATCCATTTTAATGTTTTCGTAAGGCTAAATTTATCAGTAGCATTTAGTCACATGTAAGTCTTTGGTAAATGATAAAAAGCACAATTGAATTGCCCTCCTGTGATGTTTACAAGTAGGCTGTTAGGACATACAGTACCAAAACCAGCCACAAAACCCCCACCAATATCAGGATTTTAAAAAATCACTGCGACAAATTGAGGCAAAACACCCTCCCGATTTTTTAATATGATTTTAACAAGAATATGATCTTTAAAAAAAAGTAAGTTTGGACCTGATACGTGTTGTCAGTTTTTTGGAATATGACTCTGAAGTTGGGCAAAGATGCGTTAGTTTACTTCCATTTTTGAGTCTTAATATCTGTGAAACTAATCATCTGAGAGAAACCATATTTTGTAGAATGTTTAAGCTAACACCAGAGATCAAGGCAGAAGTGATAGAAGTCTTTTATCTGTAAAAATGGGAGCTCAGTCATCCTTCAAATGTACTACTTTATTTCAACAAGCCCCTTTTTAAGTACCTACCATACTAGGTTATCATTGAGCTACACCCCTGATATTCCATGTCTCGAGGCGTTTAGTAACAGATATACACTGTAGAATTTTGAAGGCCACAGGTGAGATAGTTTTCTAGATATTGCTGTTTAAAAATGGCTTTTCAGAGCATGATGCCAAAAACCATCTAAACTACCCTTCATTCAATTATGTTTCATGAGAAAACTATTGACAGTAGAGACCTAATATTTTGGATTTGTCCTATTAACAAGTGTGTCTTTGTACTTGATTTTTTTCAGGACATTCTGAGATGGTCAGGTGGGAGGTATTTGATGAAATGACACGGAATGACCCACCTTAGGGCGTTGTGTTATTGATCAAATGCTGCCTCAGTCAGTCTGCTCTCTCTCTCTCTGGTGGTTGAGCAGCTGACTGCTGCTATGGCCTACAACCTGCTATAGTTTGTTTTCTTATATACATACACACATGCCCACGCACACACCCGCACACCCACACACACACTACATTTGATGCAACACACAGCCACGTTATGTTCCTTTTGGGTTGTTTAGTTTAATAAACACTGATAAATTCTCAGAGCTCTGTGTGTGCCCTCTCCTTTGTGGTTTTGGCTCCCTGTATGTCAGAGGATTGATTTCAAAATCCTCCTGCTCACATATAAATCACTACATGGTCTAGGACCGAAGTATATCACTGATATGCTCCCACTACATAAGCCTTCTAGACCACTAAGATCTTCTGAGACCAATCTGTTAGTGATTCCCAGAGTAAACAACAATCACGGGAGAGCATCATTTAGTCACTATGCAACAAATGGCTGGAATAAACTTCCTGAAGATGTAAGACTTGCCCCAACTCTGACCACTTTTAAAACTAGACTGAAAACTTTTATGTTCACCATAGATTTCTGCTAAATCTTTTAATGTCTGCACTGTTTTTAATTATTGCAAATATGTTTTTATTCTCCTTTCTTTCTGTAATGCATTTTACATTTTTTTATTATTTTCTTTTAATTCTTCTATTTTTTTTTATGTTAAGCACTTTGAGTCTGCCTTGTGTATGAAAAGTGCTATACAAATAAAGTTGCCTTGCCTTTGTTTCAACCTGAGAGCCAGGGTTGTAAACACAAGTTTTTTACAATTATAAAAAACTGTAACAAATGTATTCATATCAAGCTACTGATGACTGCATTACTGCTGGTGCATTGTATTTTTGCAGGTTGTCCGTCTGCCTGAAAAAAAAACAGTGTACTGGTGACTGATTGTTCAGCTGTTTGAAACGTCTCTATATTCTGTATGTGTGTTTATTGTTTTCCTGCAGACGTCCAGCAGCTGTTGGTGACTAAAGAAGAGGTTCCCTTTGAGCAGCAGGACTGGAGTTCCAGTCTGGACCAGGAGGACCCAGACTCCCTACACATTAAAGAAGAACAGGAAGAACTCTGGACCAGTCAGCAAGGAGAGAAGCATCGAGGCCTGGAGGAGGTTGGTATCAAGTTCCCATTGACTCTTGTCCGTGTTAAGTGTGAAGAAGATGACGATGAAGAGAAACCTCAGTCCTCAGGGCTGGTTTCAGCTGCAGCCAGAGGCTCAACTGAACAGATGGAAACAGAAGCTGATGAAGAGGACTCTGGGGGACCAGAACCAGCCAGGAACTCAGATTCACATTTACAAACAGATACTGATGACAAGACTGGAGACTCTTCTGTACCTGAGACTGATGACAGTGCTGATTGGCAGGAGACCAGAGAACCTCGGTCCGTTTTAAAGGCTTTGAAAAATTATCCTGTCAGTGATTTTAGATGTAGAACTGGTAAGAAACCATTTAACTGCTCTCAGGGTTGGAAACAATTCAGCATCCGTGGAAATCTAAAGAGACACATGAGAACTCATACAGGAGAAAAACCTTTCAGCTGCTCAGTGTGTGGTAAAGGTTTCACTGTAAATGCACATCTGAAGAGACACATGATGACTCATACAGGAGAAAAACCTTTCAGCTGCTCAGTGTGTGGTAAAGGTTTCACTGAAAATGGTACTCTGAAGAGACACATGAGAACGCATACAGGAGAAAAACCTTTCAGCTGCTCAGTGTGTGGTAAAGGCTTCAATAGCACGTACGATTTAAAGATACACATGATGAATCATACAGGAGAAAAACCTTTCAGCTGCTCAGTGTGTGGTAATGGTTTCACTGTAAATGGACATCTGAAGAGACACATGATGACTCATACAGGGGAAAAACCTTTCAGCTGCTCAGTGTGTGGTAAAGGTTTCACTGTAAATCGACGTCTGAAGACACACATGAGAACTCATACAGGAGAAAAACCTTTCAGCTGCTCAGTGTGTGGTAAAGCTTTCAGTGAAAGTGGCAATTTGAAGAAACACATGAGAATTCATACAGGAGAAAAACCTTTCAGCTGCTCAGTGTGTGGTAAAGGTTTCATTGAAAATCGAGATCTGAAGAAACACATGAGAACTCATACAGGAGAAAAACCTTTCAGTTACAAAAGAGTCCGGCCACTGACTGTTTAACAAATGGAGTAATGAAGTGAAGTTTGCACTGTGCTATCTAGATTTGCAGGAGAACAACATGAAAGTGACAGGTTTCACTCAATAACATTTTATTCATTGTGTCATATTACCATCCAGCTTAAAAATGGCAGCAGTCATTCCCACTCTCAAAAAGCCAGGTTCAGACCCGGATGACCCCAACAACTACCGTCCAATCTCCAACCTCCCTTTCCTCAACAAAATCATGGAAAGAGCAGTGGCTGCCCAGCTACAACGCCACATGTCCCACCATGAGCTCTTCGAACCCCTCCAATCTGGTTTCAGAACCCACCACAGCACTGAGACCGCCCTTATCAAAATCACAAATGACTTCCTGCTTGCTGCCGACAATGGCCTCATCTCCATCCTCATCCTCCTTGACCTCTCTGCAGCTTTTGATACAGTCTCTCATATCATCCTCCTCCACCGCCTCTCATAGCTCATCGGCCTCAGTGGGTCAGCACTGTCCTGGTTCCAGTCCTACCTCACAGACCGGAAACAATTCATCACCCTAAATGGCTCCAACTCCCATACAGCATCTGTCAACTATGGTGTGCCCCAGGGCTCAGTACTTGGTCCACTGTTATTCACCATCTACATGCTACCTCTAGGCCATATCATCCGTAAACATGGCCTCAACTTCCACTGCTATGCCGATGATGCTCAACTCTACTTCAGCACAAACCCCTCCTCCCAGCTCCCACCCACACAACTTGTCAACTGCCTGCAGGAAATCAAATCATGGATGACCACAAACCTACTCAAACTTAACAGTAATAAGACAGAGCTCATGGTGGTGGGCCCTGCACCACTGCTCAAAAAGGTTGGAGACCTGGCCCTGGTTGTGGATGGCTGCTGCATTTCCCCCTCTCCTGAGGTGCGCAACCTGGGCGTCGTCCTGGACTCCACTCTCTCCTTCCGGTCTCACATCAGCAACACCACCAAGTCTGCCTTCTATCACCTCAGAAACATCTCACGACTCCGGCCCTCACTCACGCACTCAGTCACAGAAACACTCATCCATGCCTTCATCACCTCCCGCCTGGACTACTGCAACGGTGTCTTGCCTGGACTGCCCGCCAAGGACCTTAGCAGGCTCCAGCGTGTCCAGAACTCAGCTGCCAGGGTTCTAACCAACACCAAGCCCTGGCAGAATATCACTCCCATCCTCCAACAGCTCCACTGGTTGCCAGTCAAGTCACGCATCACCTACAAGATCCTCCTGCTCACCTACAAAGCTCTCCATGGACTCTCACCACAATACCTCAAGGATCTCCTCCACCCCTACACTCAGTCACGCTCCCTGCGGTCCTCTGACAAGGACCTGCTGGCAATAACCCGCACAAGGTTGCGTACATTTGGGGACAGGGCTTTCTCTACCCATGCCCCTACAAACTGGAATAGTCTCCCACTCCACATCCGCTCTGCCTCATCCCTGCCCATGTTCAAAAAGCACCTCAGAACATTTCTTTGCGCTAAGTCCTTTGATCCCTAACCACACACACACACACACACGCACACTTTTTTTGAAGCGACCTTGAGTACTATGAATGGCACTATATAAGTCCAAGTTATTATTATTATATTACAACAGAAGTTATCTGTGGACACTTAACACAGAGCAGGACTAGAACACGCTCATCCATCCATTTTCTACCTTCTCGCGGGTAGGGTTGGGTATTGAAAGGGTATATTTCGATACCGGTGCCAAATCGATACTTTCAAAACGGTGCCGGTTCCTAAACGGTATTTAAATCGGTACTTTAAAAGAAAAGAAAACAAGTTTTTATGATGAAATTCCTTTTTTTATTTTTATTTTTGAGGCAAAGGTCAAGAACAAATTGACCAACAATATTTTAATCTAAAAGCTTTCATATACAAATATAAAACAAAACAAAAAAACACATTATTTCTGAGGCAAAGGCCTAGGTCAAATTGACCAACAACAACATATTAACTTAAATGTTCCGTAAGTTACGGTAAAATATAGCCACACTTTAGAGCGTTTTTGTTTCGACATCTTAGGCTCTCTGGCCTGATTCCTGAGCTGACCTCTCATACCCCTTTTCCACCGAGGCATTTTGAGGGCCGGTTCGGAGCCGGTGCCCAATCGCGAACCAGCTCTTCCTGTTTCCACAGACAAAGAGCCGGCTCTGGGCCAGAAAAACTGGTTCGCGATCGGCCCCAACTCTTTGCTGGGCTGGAACTGGGCCCGGCTTACGTTAGGGGCTGGGGGCGGGGTTGACGCTCGAGGCAACGGGGGAAAATACGCCGCTGCGGAGTTTTACTAACGTTACTGTTCCCGGTAAGTTTCACTTTTAAAATGTTTAACCTCGTTGCTAACCAACGACACATTTCTGTTTAGTTTACCAAGCTAGTGATTACGTTCGTAACAGCAGCAACTAGTGGCTTTGCTTCCTCGGGTAATGTAAGCTGACCGGCTAGCTAGCCAGCTAGCGTGGTATTGCTAATAACAACGTTAACATGCCACTTTCTGACTGCCCTTAACTAAACGTTACCAACTACCAACGTAACATAACATCTGTGTTCACAGCGTCGTGGACACGTTTGTGATTAAACCGCTGTTCTCTGTGTTTGTAGAGCTGTCGGACATCGGCGATATTGAACGGAGGTCCAACCTGCAGACTAAACATCAAACACTCTGATCTATTGATCACACACTGTTCTACACTTTAAAAATGTTTGTGATTTTAGTGTTTTGTGTATTTTATTGTTATTGTATTATTTACCAAAATAAACACTTTTTCTGAAGAGACATGTCTGCTATGCTTGAAATTAGCGCTGCGGGGAAACCTCAGACGTATACAGTGACGTAATGACGTGGCTCTCTGGGCTCTCTGGGCTCTCTAGCCGGTGGAAACGCAAACAGGTTCTCGAACGGTTCGCTAGTTGAACCAATTGCGAACCAGCACGGCACCGGCCCGGCTCTTGAACTAGGTTCGCGTTGGTGGAAAAGGGGTATCAGTGGTGTGTGCACTGCCGCTGCCTTTTTAACTGCGAACACCAGAGGGCGCGATTACGCAGCTGCATATTTGGTAATACCGAAATGAGGCACCGAAATTCACATTGTATTTCGGGGTGGTTACTACCGTTGATTTTCGCCCCGAGTACGTACTTGTACCGAGTGTCGGTACCCAACCCTACTCGCGGGGGGGCTGGAGCCGATCCCAGCTGTCATTGGGCGAAGGATGCCAGTCTATCGCAGGGCCAACATGTAGAGACAAACAACCATTCATGCTCACATTCACACCTACGGGCAATTTAGAGTCATCAATTAACCTATCCCCAGGGAGAACCCGGAGAAAACCCACGCGTGCACGGAGAGAACATGCAAACTCCACACAGAAGACCTGGGAGTCAAACCCGCGATGCTCTCGCTGTGAGGCGAGAGTGCTACCCACTACACCACCGTGCAGCAACACGCTCATGATTGTGGGTAATATACAGATAAACCAGGCTGGATTCCTAAAATGTTAGGCGAGTATTTTTGACTGATTCCTACTTTTTATATGTATTTTTATAATTATTAGTTTTCATGACGTATTTTGGATGATTTATTTGATTTCTTAAATATTTTTTACTTCTGATGTTCGTATTTGTGCTATTATATGATCACATAATTGTTGTGTGGTAGAAATGCATACTTATGCTTTTTGGATCTCTGTGAACACGTTCCTGTCAAGATCTTGTAAGTGTACATCTGCATTGATACAAATAAAGTGGATGAATGTCAGGACTGTGTCTGCCCCATCATTACAGCACAACTTATTCTTTAATGTTTTTATTTACGTTTCTTATGGGAATGATCTTGCTGTGCATCACCTCTTCTGATACACAGAAATAAATCCAGAGAAATAATCCTTTGAGTCGTCTCTTTCCACGCCCTATCGTTAAATACAGGAAATATATTTGATCTCATTGATGAGATATCTATATCTTAACTATAAGCTTAAAGGCCTTTGATAAATACTAGACACTGAGTCTCAGGGAAGTTAAGTTGAGAAATAATCCATGAGATATGGTGTTATTAATTTCTGTCTCAGTGATGAATAGGACGAATTTGATGGATAGCTTTTTTATCATTTACTTTATTATTAGAATTAGGGAATAGTAATCAGAATCATCAGCTGCATGGTGGTTCAGGTTCTTCTGTGTGGAGTTTTTCCTCCGGTTGGTGGCGGTGATGCACCACAACATTGTTTGCCAAACGCCATAAAAAAGACCAAACGAAGAAGAAATCGTGGCTTTATCAAAAGCAGAGGGGAAAAGTTTAATATGGAAGGAAATAATCAATCAATGGAATCAGTATTGGAAGAGTCAGGAAAAAGGGAGACATTTACATAAATTACAAGGAGTAGTAGGAGAGGTAGGATGTTATGGAGACAATAGAACAAAACAAGTAATCATGAGCAGAATAAGAATAGGGCACAGTAAACTGAATAAAACACTTAATATAATAGGAAAACATCCAACGGGTCAGTGTAGCTGTGGGGAGAGGGAGACAGTGGAGCACGTACTGGTTATAATAAATGGGGATTTTAACCACTGCTCTCTCTCCTCCGTTCTCCCGTCTTTTAAACAAATTGTATCTTTCCCCACGAGGGGCAACAAAATTCTTGATTTGTTCTATACGAACATTAAGGAGAGTTTTGTGGCCAAGTTGCTTCCGCCGCTGGGCAACTCGGATCACAACTTAATATACTTGATGCCGAAATATTCACCGGTGATACGGAAACTTCCTACTACATCCAAGACTGTGCGCGTCTGGTCGGATGACGCATGTGACGCTCTAAGAGGATGTTTTGAATGCACTGACTGGAGCATATTTTTTGATGGTGACAGTGACGTGAACAGTATATCCGACAAAGTGACTTGTTATATTAACTATTGTGTCGATTTGGTCATTCCTTGTAAGAAAATTAGAATATTCCCTAATAACAAACCATGGGTGACAAGCGAGGTGAAAGCTGCTATCAACATGAAAAAAGCAGCTTTTAACAGTGGTGACAAAGATAGAATCAGAGATGCACAAAGAACATTGAAAGCAGTAATCAGACAGGGGAAACGTGAATATAAGAATAAAGTTGAAGGGCTCATGTCAGGAAGCAACACAAGAGGGCTCTGGAACGGTATGAAGTCCATCACTGGTTATGGGACCAGCAATCAAAGTCGCTGTGGCTCAGGCATAACAGCAAATGATGCTAATGCATTCTTTGCCAGATTTGATAATCTTGACCATTCTGAGACACACAAAAACATTTTCTCTTCCCTTATGCAGAGTACTTCTACTCCTGAGGACTGTAGTCCATGTATTGTTTTAAATACTGAGGAGGTGCGCCAGCAATTAAAGCGTACCAGGGCCAACAAGGCTGCTGGCCCTGATGGTATTCATCCCCGCACCCTAAAAGTTTGTGCTGATCAGCTGTGTTCTGTCCTTACCTCAATGTTTTCCTTGTCACTGTCATCTACTAAGATTCCGGCTATGTGGAAAACTTCTTGTATTGTTCCCATTCCTAAAAAAGCCAATGTGTCGTGTGACCTTGCTAACCTGAGACCAATAGCCCTTACGTCTCATATCATGAAGTGTTTTGAGAGAGTGGTCCTGCATCATCTCACTAGGCAGGTGTCTGTTTTTTTGGATCCTCTACAGTTTGCTTATAGAAGGGGTGTGGGAGTAGATGATGCTTTAATTTTTATGTTGCATAACATTTACAGTCACCTTGAAACCACAGCCAGTTCTGTCAGGATCCTGTTTTTTGATTTTTCTAGTGCTTTTAATACAATACAGCCACACATTTTAGCCGATAAATTAAGTAATTTTAAATTGCATAACAAAACCATTGCCTGGCTTTTAGATTATCTTTTAGCCCGTCCCCAGTATGTCAGGCTTGATAAAGCCTCAGACATCATTTTAACCAATACAGGAGCCCCACAGGGGACAGTTTTATCTCCTTTTTTATTTTCGCTTTATACAGCTGATTACAGGCATAGTCAGCCATCCTGTCTAATACAAAAGTTTTCAGACGACACTGCACTTGTGGGTCTGCTAAACCATGGCAATGACGTGGCCTATAAAAAAGAGGCACACTCTTTTGCCAAATGGTGCGATACAAATTTTTTACAGCTGAATGTGGGTAAAACAAAAGAGCTAATTATCGATTTTAGAAAGAAAAAAGAGGAGGCTGTCCCAGTGACAATTAATAATCAGAAAATAGAAATTGTGGAGTCCTACAAATATCTTGGTGTCCATTTGGACAATAAGCTCAACTGGAAGGAAAACACTGGGGTCCTTGTAAAGAAGGCTCAGTCCAGGCTTTTCTTTCTAAGGAAACTTAGATCCTTTGACATTAGCCCAAGGCTGCTAGGCATCTTCTACCACGGCATCCTGGCTAGTGTCTTATTTTATGCTGTCCTGTGCTGGGGAGGCAGTATACCTATTGACGACAAGAACAGGATTAATAAAATAATCAAGAGGGCTGGCTCAGTGATTGGTTTTAACCCAGATAAGCTTGAGGTAATAGTGGAGAAGAGAACAAGGACCAAGTTGAAAACAGTCCTCCTCTATGATAACCACCCACTCCACAATATATTTAGGGATCTTAAAAGCTCCTTCAGTAAGCGTTTAGTAATGCCTCGGTGTTCTACTGAACGACTCAGACGCTCCTTTGTTCCTGCAGCAGTCAGGTATTTTAACCACAAATAGCGGCTGTCTATTGTTGTTGTTGTTGTTGTTGTTTTTTAATCTTCTGGAGGTGTATATTTTTCTTATATTTATTTATTTATCCTTGCCTATATTAATATCAATTTAAATCACTTGCTTTGAGCAGCCTACTCTGTTGTATGAAGTATCCAATCATGTTGATAAGTTTTGTGCAATGGTATGGTAATGTTTGTATTGTTTGTTATGTGGATGTTTGTGTTTTTATTGCGTGGCAAAGCAGTTTCCCCTTGGGGATCAATAAAGTTTTCTAATCTAATCTAATCATGTAATTGTAGCTTGTCCTAGATATGAAAGAGAGAGGGAAATGATGAAGACAGGGTTGCGAAAGGTTGGAAAAGTGGGAAATAACTTCAAGGGTCTAGTAGAATGTGGAAAATCTAAGGAAGGGAGAAGAATCACTATGAGATTTCTTATCTCATCTAGTTTAATTAAAAGAATATAACAAAAGAGGAAATAAGAAAGAACTAAAGTCCAGCAGATGGCGGTATATGCAACATTAAGGATGCCGACTGCCATTAAACGCCAAAGAAGAAGAAGAAGTCGCGGCGTACCCGGATGTTCCATCTTCAACAATGGCGCCTGGTTTCAGTAGAAGAGTTCCTTCGTGGTGTTGAGAAAGTGTCTGTTAGCTTCACCAGTACTGATCCATCAGAGTCTCTGTGTGTCTGGATAAACCTGTCTGGATGGACTTTGTACTCTTCACCTTTTATTTTGAATGTTTTAACTCTCAATCATCTCCCGGGAGCCTACGAAGCTAAGCTAGTTAGCTTAGCATGCTAGCTGGAAACAGATTTTGACGGAGTTTGTGTGGAGTCAAAACGTCTCTCTCGTCGTGGGAAAATGAGTAAAGTCCAAGTGACGAGAGCTTTGGTGGAGCAGCGACTAAGTGCGGCTGCTGAAGAGATATTTGGGCTGTTTGAAAGAACGGTAGCAGAATACGAGGAGGAACTTTCTCGTTCTAAAGAGGAGAACGAGCGACAGCGGAAGCTACTGGACGCTGTTTTCCTGCCTGAAGTCCGGTTACACAGAGCAGGTTGGTGCTTACTTTTTATACATCAGGTATGGCAGTGTTCTAATATGAGTTGCGTTAACGTGTGACAGGAGGTAACATGCAACACGCATAGGACCAAAACGTTTACTTCTGCATCCGTATTACAGTTGTTCACATTTGCTGAAAGACTAAATCCTAATCTCTGAACCTAAAGGTCGGTGTCCTAAACGCATGTTTTTAATTGAAGCTAAACACATTCTCACTTACAAAAACACATGTTTCTCTGTGATGTACTTTTGATGCATTATGCTGACCACAGGCTGCAGAAGTTAAACACAATTACAGTCAGTATGTGATGGTTTGATTTATCCAGAAGAATCAGAGGTTTTGTGAATGTAGTTTGAAAACTGGGTTTTGTGTTTACAGTTTAGATGAAAGGTTGGAAGGTTTCAAGTTATTAACAATTATGAAAAACTGTAACAAATGTATTCATCTCAAGCTACTGTTGTTGCTGTTAATAATGTTGATTTGGACACTAATGTTACAGTAAGGCCAGCGGAGGTGGCACATGCTATTGAGATGCTTGATAACAACAAAACATGTGGTACAGATGGTATTGCTGCAGAGCATCTTAAGCATGCCAGCTATAGGCTCTCTCCACTGTTAGCCATGTGTTTCTCTGGTATCATGGTGCATGGTGTTCTCCCTGATTCCATCTTGTCTGTTTTGCTGGTTCCTGTGCTTAAGGAGAAGGCTGGCAAATTAAACAGCATGGACAATTATAGGCCAATTGCCCTTGCCAGTACCCTGTCTAAGTAAATAAATTATTATTAAATTATTTTAAATAGGATCGAAATGTATGTATTAACTACAGACAATCAATTTGGGTTCAAGACAAAACATAGTACTGACTTATGCATTTATGCTTTAAAGGAGATTGTCGCTAAATATCAACGCCAAAACACCTCTATGTTTCTCTGTTTTATTGATGCCTCTAAGGCATTCGATAGAATCAACCATGCAAAACTATTTGAAAAACTACTCATGAGAGATGTTCCTAAATATATTGTCAGAATTCTAATGTATTGGTATGCTCAGCAAACATTCCAGGTCAAATGGGATAATACTGTTTCTGATCCTTTTCATGTGGCGAATGGGGTCCGTCAAGGAGGAATATTATCCCCTATTCTTTTTAATGTATATATTGATGACCTTTCAAGACAGCTAAATGAATGTACAACAGGATGTATTGTGGGAGATCAAGTTGTGAATCATCTCATGTATGCTGATGACCTGGTTTTACATTGTCCATATTCTGCTGGGTTACAAGAGCTGTTGAGGAAATGCACACAATATGGAAGAGAATATATATAATTCCAAAAAGAGTAAGGTTGTTGTTGTGAGATCTAGAGAGGACAAAAAATCCTCTTTTCCTGCTTTCCACCTCGCAGATGGCCTCTTAGAAATATGCAGGGAATTAAAATATCTAGGACATGTCTTCTCAGATGATCTCATGGATGACGGTGACATTCGTCGTGGTGTAAAATATATGCACAGGCCAACGTGATGTTGAGGAAATTTTCCATGTGTTCCACAGATGTTAAGTGTGCTTTGTTTAGGGCTTATGTCACGCCGCTGTATACAGCTCATCTCTGGTCCTCTTACAGAGTGAGAACTAGTCAGAGGCTTGGAGTGGCATATAATGATGCCATGAGGTTGTTGCTCCGTGTTCCTAGGTGGCACAGTGCTAGCCAGCTATTTGTGTCCTCTAATGTACCTACATGTCAGGCACTGTTACGAAAGCTAATGTTCAATTTCATGTGTCGATTGGATTTATCAGAAAATAGCATCATTATAGCCTTAACCAACCCTATGATGGGCTATCGGTTCACATCCAGGCTTCGAAACCATTGGCATGATAGCTTGCACCTATTTTAGTACAGTATTTTTGAGTATGTATTTTAATGTGTCATATGTGTGTGTGTATGTTGGATGTGAGTGGACCATCTGAGTCCATAATAAAGATTTATATATACTGATGACTGCATTACTGCTGGTGCATTGTATTTTTGCAGGTTATCTGTCTGCCTGTTTTGTTTCAGAAAAAAAGCAGTGTACTGGTGACTGATTGTTCAGCTGTTTGAAGCTAAGGCTGAACGATATGGACAAAATTTCATATCTCGATATTCATGCCAGATATCTTAATATCGATACGATATGACTACGGGTTCGGTGAAAACCAAATATTTTTCAGAAAATAAAAACATCATAATACAAAAGGATGTGGAAACTGCAGTTTTATTGATAACTCACTGCCAGTCATCGACATTAACATAAAGTCACCAATCAATAAATAAAAAAACATTTAAGACCGTCTACACGGGTACCATGTCTTTTGCAATGTGGTATGTTATAGCGTCTGTAATGTCTTTATGTCTGGTGGACGCCGACTCATACGGTGTAACGCTACTGAACGCATTGCAATACACTCAATTTTCGCCAAACACGACCTGCACAACACCTCGCTCTGGTTGACATCATCGTTATTAAATCCAAAATACCTCCAAATAATGGAGGATGATTCATGTTTTGGCACCAAATCAGATTCGGCACCGCCACCGGCCGCATTATCTTCCACACTCGTCTCACTTTTCTTTCTTTTGATTTCCCCGCTGCGTATGTTGTGTCTCAGTCTCCGTCTCCCTCACTCCCGCGGCGGAAGTCCCGCCCTCGTATGTTCGTCATTGGTTGGCTTCAGCTGTCGATCCACAACAAGCATGAAATAAGGTTTGTGGTTGGCTGGCCATAGCGATGCATTCAAGGGCAATCGTAAAAATGAAGTTTATTGTGACTGCCAGAGCTGTACATGCAGGGCGAGCGCGGGGGAAATCTATATCGTTTATATCGTTGCTTTTTCGATATTAATATCTTGAATGTTCATATCTAGATATAGATACGATAACGATATATCGTTCAGCCCTATTTGAAACGTCTCTATATTCTGTATGTGTGTTTGTTTTCCTGCAGACATCCAGCGGCTGTTGGTGACTAAAGAAGAGGTTCAATTTGAGCAACAGGACTGGAGCCCCAGTCTGGACCAGGAGGACCCAGACCCCCCACACATTAAAGAAGAACAGGAAGAACTCCTGACCAGTCAGCAAGGAGAGAAGCATCGAGGCCTGGAGGAGGTTGGTATCAATTTCCCATTGACTGTTGTCCCTGTTAAGAGTGAAGAAGATGACGATGAAGAGAAACCTCAGTCCTCAGGGCTGGTTTCAGCTGCAGCCAGAGGCTCAACAGAACAGATGGAAACAGAAGCTGATGAAGAGGACTGTGGGGGACCAGAACCAGCCAGGAACTCCGATTCACATTTACAAACAGATACTGATGACATGACTGGAGACTCTTCTGAACCTGAGACTGATGACAGTGCTGATTGGCAGGAGACCAGAGAACCTCGGTCAGGTTTAAAGGCTTTGAAAAATGATCCTGACAGTGATTTTAGATGTAGAACTGGTAAGAAACCATTTAACTGCTCTCAGGGTTGGAAACAATTCAACATCCGTGGAAATCTAAAGAGACACGTGAGAACTCATACAGGAAAAAAACCTTTCAGCTGCTCAGTGTGTGGTAAAGGTTTCACTGTAAATGCACATCTGAAGAGACACATGATGACTCATACGGAGGAAAAACCTTTCAGCTGCTCAGTGTGTGGTAAAGGTTTCACTGTAAATGCACATCTGAAGAGACACATGATGACTCATACGGAGGAAAAACCTTTCAGCTGCTCAGTGTGTGGTAAACGTTTCATTGAAAATGGAGATCTGAAGAAACACATGAGAACTCATACAGGAGAAAAACCTTTCAGCTGCTCAGTGTGTGGTAAAGGCTTCAATAGCACGTACGGTTTAAAGATACACATGAGGAATCATACAGGAGAAAAACCTTTCAGCTGCTCAGTGTGTGGTAAAGGTTTCACTGAAAATGGTATTATGAAGAGACACATGATGACTCATACAGGGGAAAAACCTTTCAGCTGCTCAGTGTGTGGTAAAGGTTTCACTGAAAATGGTATTCTGAAGAGACACATGATGACTCATACAGGGGAAAAACCTTTCAGCTGCTCAGTGTGTGGTAAAGGTTTCAATAGCACGTACGGTTTAAAGATACACATGATGAATCATACAGTAGAAAAACCTTTCAGCTGCTCAGTGTGTGGTAAAGGTTTCATTGAAAATCGAGATCTGAAGAAACACATGAGAACTCATACAGGAGAAAACCTTTCAGTTACAAAAGAGTCCGGCCACTGACTGTTTAACAAATGGAGCAATGAAGTGAAGTTTGCACTGTGCTATCTAGATTTGCAGGAGAACAACATGGAAGTGACAGGTTTCACTCAATAACATTTTATTCATTGTGTCATATTACAACAGAAGTTATCTGTGGACACTTAACACAGAGCAGGACTAGAACACGCTCATGATTGTGGGTAATATACAGATAAACCAGGCTGGATTCCTAAAATGTTAGGCCAGTATTTTTGACTGATTCCTACTTTTTATATGTATTTTTATAATTATTAGTTTTCATGACGTATTTTGGATGATTTATTTGATGTCTTAAATATTTTTGACTTCTGATGTTTGTGTTTGTGCTATTATATGATCACAATAATTGTTGTCTGGTAGAAATGCATACTTATGCTTTTTGGACCTCTGTGAACACGGTCCTGTCAATATATTGTAAGTGTACATCTGCATTGATACAAATAAAGTGGATGAATGTCAGGTCTGTGTCTGCCCCATCATTACAGCACAACTTATTCTTTAATGTTTTTATTTACGTTTCTTATGGAAATGATCTTGCTGTGCATCACCTCTTCTGATACACAGAAATAAATCCAGAGAAATAATCCTTTGAGTCGTCTCTTTCCACGCCCTATCGTTAAATACAGGAAATATATTTGATCTAATTGATGAGATATCTATATCTTAACTATAAGCTTAAAGGCCTTTGATGAATACTATAGACACCGAGTCTCAGGGAAGTTAAGTTGAGAAATAATCCATGAGATATGGTGTTATAAATTTCTGTCTCAGTGATGAATAGGACGAATTTGATGGATAGCTTTTTTATCATTTTCTTTATTATTAGAATTAGGGAATAGTAATCAGAATCATCAGCTGCATGGTGGTTCAGGTTTTTCTGTGTGGAGTCTTTCCTCCGGTTGGTGGCAGTGATGCACCACAACATTGTTTGCCAAACGCCATAAAAAAGACCAAACGAAGAAGAAATCGTGGCTTTATCAAAAGCAGAGGGGAATAGTTTAATATGGAAGGAAATAATCAATCAATGGAATCAGTATTGGAAGAGCCAGGAAAAAGGGATACATTTACATAAATTACAAGGAGTAGTAGGAGAGGTAGGATGTTATGGAGACAATAGAACAAAACAAGTAATCATGAGCAGAATAAGAATAGGGCACAGTAAACTGAATAACACACTTAATATAATAGGAAAACATCCAACGGGTCAGTGTAGCTGTGGGGAGAGGGAGACAGTGGAGCACGTAATTGTAGCTTGTCCTAGATATGAAAGAGAGAGGGAAATGATGAAGACAGGGTTGCGAAAGGTTGGAAAAGTGGGAAATAACTTCAAGGGTCTAGTAGAATGTGGAAAATCTAAGGAAGGGAGAAGAATCATTATGAGATTTCTTATCTCATCTGGTCTAATTAAAAGAATATAACAAAAGAGGAAATAAGAAAGAAGTAAAGTCCAGCAGATGGCGGTATATGCAACATTAAGGATGCCGACTGCCATTAAACGCCACGGAAGAAGAAGAAGTCGCGGCGTACCCGGATGTTCCATCTTCAACAATGGCGCCTGGTTTTAGTAGAAGAGTTCCTTCGTGGTGTTGAGAAAGTGTCTGTTAGCTTCACCAGTACTGATCCATCAGAGTCTCTGTGTGTCGGGATAAACCTGTCTGGATGGACTTTGTACTCTTCACCTTTTATTCTGAATGTTTTAACTCTGAATCATCTCCCGAGAGCCTACGAAGCTACGCTAGTTAGCTTAGCATGCTAGCTGAAAACAGATTTTGACGGAGTTTGTGTGGAGTCAAAACGTCTCTCTCGTCGTGGGAAAATGAGTAAAGTCCAAGTGATGAGAGCTTTGGTGGAGCAGCGACTAAGTGCGGCTGCTGAAGAGATATTTGGGCTGTTTGAAAGAACGGTAGTAGAATACGAGGAGGAACTTTCTCGTTCTAAAGAGGAGAACGAGCGACAGCGGAAGCTACTGGACGCTGTTTTCCTGCCTGAAGTCCGGTTACACAGAGCAGGTTGGTGCTTACTTTTTATACGTCAGGTATGGCAGTGTTCTAATATGAGTTGCGTTAACGTGTGACAGGAGGTAACATGCAACACGCATAGGACCAAAACGTTTACTTCTGCATCCGTATTACAGTTGTTCACATTTGCTGAAAGACTAAATCCTAAAGGTCGGTGGCCTAAACGCATGTTTTTAATTGAAGCTAAACACATTCTCACTTACAAAAACACGTTTCTCTGTGATGCACTTTTGATGCATTATGCTGACCACAGGTTGCAGAAGTTAAACACAATTACAGTCAGTATGTGATGGTTTGATTTATCCAGAAGAATCAGAGGTTTTGTGAATGTAGATTGAAAACTGGGTTTTGTGTTTACAGTTTAGATGAAAGGTTGGAAGGTTTCAAGTGTGACGTCCCTGTTCTGTCTGCTTCTTGGTGCCTTCCAGGAGAACCAGGAAGCAGTGGGCCATCCTAAGCAGACCACACCTTAGGGCGTGGTGTTATTGATCAAATGCTGCCTCAGTCAGTCTGCTCTCTCTCTCTCTCTGGTGGTTGAGCAGCTGACTGCTGCTATGGCCTACAACCTGCTATAGTTTGTTTTCTTATATACATACACACATGCCCACGCACACACCCGCACACCCACACACACTACATTTGATGCAACACACAGCCACGTTATGTTCCTTTTGGGTTGTTTAGTTTAATAAACACTGATAAATTCTCAGAGCTCTGTGTGTGCCCTCTCCTTTGTGGTTTTGGCTCCCTGTATGTCAGAGGATTGATTTCAAAATCCTCCTGCTCACATATAAATCACTACATGGTCTAGGACCGAAGTATATCACTGATATGCTCCCACTACATAAGCCTTCTAGACCACTAAGATCTTCTGAGACCAATCTGTTAGTGATTCCCAGAGTAAACAACAATCACGGGAGAGCATCATTTAGTCACTATGCAACAAATGGCTGGAATAAACTTCCTGAAGATGTAAGACTTGCCCCAACTCTGACCACTTTTAAAACTAGACTGAAAACTTTTATGTTCACCATAGCTTTCTGCTAAATCTTTTAATGTCTGCACTGTTTTTAATTATTGCAAATATGTTTTTATTCTCCTTTCTTTCTGTAATGCATTTTACATTTTTTTTTTTTCTTTTAATTCTTCTATTTTTTTTTATGTGAAGCACTTTGAGTCTGCCTTGTGTATGAAAAGTGCTATACAAATAAAGTTGCCTTGCCTTTGTTTCAACCTGAGAGCCAGGGTTGTAAACACAAGTTTTTTACAATTATGAAAAACTGTAACAAATGTATTTATATCAAGCTACTGATGACTGCATTACTGCTGGTGCATTGTATTTTTGCAGTTTGTGTCTGTCTGCCTGTTTTGTTTCAGAAAAAAAAACAGTGCACTGGTGACTGATTGTTCAGCTGTTTGAAACATCTCTATATTCTTTATGTGTGTTTATTGTTTTCCTGCAGACGTCCAGCAGCTGTTGGTGACTAAAGAAGAGGTTCCCTTTGAGCAGCAGGACTGGAGCCCCAGTCTGGACCAGGAGGACCCAGACCCCCCACACATTAAAGAAGAACAGGAAGAACTCTGGACCAGTCAGCAAGGAGAGAAGCATCGAGGCCTGGAGGAGGTTGGTATCAAGTTCCCATTGACTCTTGTCCCTGTTAAGAGTGAAGAAGATGACGATGAAGAGAAACCTCCGTCCTCAGGGCTGGTTTCAGCTGCAGCCAGAGACTCAACTGAACAGATGGAAACAGAAGCTGATGAAGAGGACTGTGAGGGACCAGAACCAGCCAGGAACTCAGATTCACATTTACAAACAGATACTGATGACATGACTGGAGACTCTTCTGAACCTGAGACTGATGACAATACTGGAGACTCTTCTGAACCTGAGAATGATGACAGTGCTGATTGGCAGGAGACCAGAGAACCTCGGTCAGTTTTAAAGGCTTTGAAAAATGATCCTGACAGTGATTTTAGATGTAGAACTGGTAAGAAACCATTTAACTGCTCTCAGGGTTGGAAACAATTCAGCATCCGTGGAAATCTAAAGAGACACATGAGAACTCATACAGGAGAAAAACCTTTCAGCTGCTCAGTGTGTGGTAAAGGTTTCATTGAAAATGGAGATCTGAAGAAACACATGATAACTCATACAGGAGAAAAACCTTTCAGCTGCTCAGTGTGTGGTAAAGGTTTCACTGAAAATGGTACTCTGAAGAGACACATGAGAACGCATACAGGAGAAAAACCTTTCAGCTGCTCAGTGTGTGGTAAAGGTTTCACTGAAAATGGTACTCTGAAGAGACACATGAGAACGCATACAGGAGAAAAACCTTTCAGCTGCTCAGTGTGTGGTAAAGGCTTCAATAGCACGTACGATTTAAAGATACACATGATGAATCATACAGGAGAAAAACCTTTCAGCTGCTCAGTGTGTGGTAATGGTTTCACTGTAAATGGACATCTGAAGAGACACATGATGACTCATACAGGGGAAAAACCTTTCAGCTGCTCAGTGTGTGGTAAAGGTTTCACTGTAAATCGACGTCTGAAGACACACATGAGAACTCATACAGGAGAAAAACCTTTCAGCTGCTCAGTGTGTGGTAAAGCTTTCAGTGAAAGTGGCAATTTGAAGAAACACATGAGAATTCATACAGGAGAAAAACCTTTCAGCTGCTCAGTGTGTGGTAAAGGTTTCATTGAAAATCGAGATCTGAAGAGACACATGAGAACTCATACAGGAGAAAAACCTTTCAGTTACAAAAGAGTCCGGCCACTGACTGTTTAACAAATAGAGCAATGAAGTGAAGTTTGCACTGTGCTATCTAGATCTGCAGGAGAACAATATGAAAGTGACAGGTTTCACTCAATAACATTTTATTCATTTATTGTGCCATCCAGCTTAATAATGGCAGCAGTAATTCCCACTCTCAAAAAGCCAGGTTCAGACCCGGATGACCCCAACAACTACCGTCCAATCTCCAACCTCCCTTTCCTCAACAAAATCATGGAAAGAGCAGTGGCTGCCCAGCTACAACGCCACATGTCCCACCATGAGCTCTTCGAACCCCTCCAATCTGGTTTCAGAACCCACCACAGCACTGAGACCGCCCTTATCAAAATCACAAATGACTTCCTGCTTGCTGCCGACAATGGCCTCATCTCCATCCTCATCCTCCTTGACCTCTCTGCAGCTTTTGGTACAGTCTCTCATATCATCCTCCTCCACCGCCTCTCTGAGCTCATCGGCCTCAGTGGGTCAGCACTGTCCTGGTTCCGGTCCTACCTCACAGACCGGAAACAATTCATCACCCTAAATGGCTCCAACTCCCATACAGCATCTGTCAACTATGGTGTGCCCCAGGGCTCAGTACTTGGTCCACTGTTATTCACCATCTACATGCTACCTCTAGGCCATATCATCCGTAAACATGGCCTCAACTTCCACTGCTATGCCGATGATACTCAACTCTACTTCAGCACAAACCCCTCCTCCCAGCTCCCACCCACACAACTTGTCAACTGCCTGCAGGAACTCAAATCATGGATGACCACAAACCTACTCAAACTTAACAGTAATAAGACAGAGCTCATGGTGGTGGGCCCTGCACCACTGCTCAAAAAGGTTGGAGACCTGGCCCTGGTTGTGGATGGCTGCTGCATTTCCCCCTCTCCTGAGGTGCGCAACCTGGGCGTCGTCCTGGACTCCCCTCTCTCCTTCCGGTCTCACATCAGCAACAGAAACATCTCACGACTCCGGCCCTCACTCACGCACTCAGTCACAGAAACACTCATCCACGCCTTCATCACCTCCCGCCTGGACTACTGCAACGGTGTCTTGCCTGGACTGCCCGCCAAGGACCTTAGCAGGCTCCAGCGTGTCCAGAACTCAGCTGCCAGGGTTCTAACCAACACCAAGCCCTGGCAGAATATCACTCCCATCCTCCAACAGCTCCACTGGTTGCCAGTCAAGTCACGCATCACCTACAAGATCCTCCTGCTCACCTACAAAGCTCTCCATGGACTCTCACCACAATACCTCAAGGATCTCCTCCACCCCTACACTCAGTCACGCTCCCTGCGGTCCTCTGACAAGGACCTGCTGGCAATACCCCGCACAAGGTTGCGAACATTTGGGGACAGGGCTTTCTCTACCCATGCCCCTACAAACTGGAATAGTCTCCCAATCCACATCCGCTCTGCCTCATCCCTGCCCATGTTCAAAAAGCACCTCAGAACATTTCTTTGCGCTAAGTCCTTTGATCCTTAACCCCCCCCACACACACACACACACACTTTTTGTGAAGCGACCTTGAGTACTATTAAAGAAGCTATATAAGTCCAAGTTATTATTATTATATTACAACAGAAGTTGTCTGTGGACACTTAACACAGAGCAGGACTAGAACACGCTCATCCATCCATTTTCTACCATCTCGCGGGGGGGCTGGAGCCGATCCCAGCTGTCATTGGGCGAAGGACGCCAGTCTATCGCAGGGCCAACATGTAGAGACAAACAACCATTCATGCTCACATTCACACCTAGGGGCAATTTAGAGTCATCAATTAACCTATCCCCAGGGAGAACCCGGAGAGAACCGACGCGTGCACGGGGAGAACATGCAAACTCCACACAGAAGACCTGGGAATCAAACCCGCGATGCTCTCGCTGTGAGGCGAGAGTGCTACCCACTACACCACCGTGCAGCAACATGCTCATGATTGTGGGTAATATACAGATAAACCAGGCTGGATTCCTAAAATGTTAGGCCAGTATTTTTGACTGATTCCTACTTTTTATGTATTTTTATAATTATTAGTTTTCATGACGTATTTTGGATGATTTATTTGATTTCTTAAATATTTCCGACTTCTGATGTTTGTATTTGTGCTATTATATGATCACATAATTGTTGTGTGGTAGAAATGCATACTTATGCTTTTTGGACCTCTGTGAACACGGTCCTGTCAAGTTCTTGTAAGTTTACATCTGCATTGATACAAATAATGTGGATGGATGTCAGGTCTGTGTCTGCCCCATCATTACAGTACAACTTATTCTTTAATGTTTTTATTTACGTTTCTTATGGAAATGATCTTGCTGTGCATCACCTCTTCTGATACACAGAAATAAATCCAGAGAAATAATCCTTTGAGTCGTCTCTTTCCACGCCCTATCGTTAAATACAGGAAATATATTTGATCTCATTGATGAGATATCTATATCTTAACTATAAGCTTAAAGGCTTTTGATAAATGCTATAGACACTGAGTCTCAGGGAAGTTAAGTTGAGAAATAATCCATGAGATATGGTGTTATTAATTTCTGTCTCAGTGACATATAGGATGACTTGGATTGATAGCTTGTTTATTATTTTCTTTATTATTAGAATTAGGGAATAGTAATCAGAACTAGAGAATGCAATTACTACGAAATTGCGGTGTGAATGATGACTGCTGAATAGCTGACGCTACGCTGGTATGATGACTTGGATGTGTATGAAGAAGTGAAATTAGGATGAATAGTTGGAAAAGTGGGAAGTTTGAATTAGTATGAATGTCTTTGAAGAGTTGAATAATACCATGAATGTATGAGAGATGTGGAATATTTTAAGTTATGAATAATAGCTGACGCTACACTGGTATGATGACTTGAATGAGTATGAAGAAGGTAAAGTAGTATGAATAGTTGGAAAAGTGAGAATAGTTTGAATTAGTCTGAATGTGTGTATGAAGAAGGTAAAGTAGGATGAATAGTTGGAAAAGTGGGAATAGACTTTCTAGGTGAATGTATGCCTGAGCAGAAGATGTTTGACAAAAAAACTACAAATCCCACTGGCTGCTCCTGTCCACTGCTCCTGTCCACCAATCAGAGCACACCTGCTGTCAGTATTTCCCGCCAGGAAATTTTGAGAGGGAGGCAGTGGGCCGCCGCCCGGGGGTGTGTCTGTAAAAGTTTAAAGTTTAAACGGAATTTCTAGGTGAAAGTATGCCTGAGCTGAAGACGTTTGACTCAAAAAACTACATTTCCCACTGACTGCTCCTTCCTGTCCACCAATCAGAGCACACCACTCGTGTCTCCATTTTAAAGTTCAAATGGAGTTTCTAGGTGAAAGTATGGCTGAGCTGAAGATGTTTGACTAAAAAAACTACATATCCCACTGACTGCTCCTTCCTGTCCACCAATCAGAGCACACCTGCTGTCAGTTATCAAGATCAGAGCCCCAGAGTGCTGTCACCATAGCAACGGCCCTTGGCGCGTGTGTATAACTGCGTTGGAGCCTCTCGCTGCCTCTCTCTATCGCTCCATTCCGGCTTTGTGGACGCTCCGAACAAAAGCTTGCCACGCTCACATCGAAACTCCTATCGCCAAGATGTTCGCACCGTTAGCGCCACAAGACTCTGATGAAGACACTGATGACTTTTATTTTTTCCTAGTGTCAGAAATCTGGACGCTAGGGCGAGTTAGAAATGCTGCTAATTTCAGGTTTCTTTGAAAATCTGCTTCTTGATTTGCATTGGATCGGATTGGGAGAAAAACCGACTTAGGTCACGCTTAGAGGTTGCTAGTTCAAATTCTGTAAATCTCACAGAGTTTTTGAGCACATTGTGAGAGACAGGACAAGTTTGTCTACAAAATTGGAAAATATCACGTCTGTAGAGTGAAGATTGTGGCCGGGAGGAGTTTGGAAAGGAAAAAAATGTGAAGTTCTTTGGGCTGCTCTCACACTCTAAGCGATGATGTCACCCACTCTAGCAGGGAGAGTTCCATGCAATACACACCCATTATAATCTCATGATCTCTCCCAAAACGATCATGGTCATTGAACAGTGATTGCTCAGAAACTATGTGACCTATTGAAACGTGGATTGACACACCAATACACAAGACTTGTGTCTACATTTTAAAGTTTAAATGGAGTTTCTACGTGAATGTATGAATGAATGGTGAGCAGTTGAATGTGCCTGAAAATGCACAGAATTTTGTCAAATTTGAATGTTCGGCTCATTGACTTCAATGTTTAAAAAATGACGTAAAACGTTGAATATTTCTGAATTTATGAATGTTATGAATGAGAAAAGTAGTAGCGGGAATGTCCTGAATGAGATGAACGTTTTGAAGTTTGAATGAAGTGAATCGGTTGAATAATGTTGAAGGAGTTTAGTTTCATCAGCTGCATGGGGGTTCAGGTTCTTCTGTGTGGAGTTTTTCCTCCGGTTGGTGGCGGTGATACACCACAACATTGTTTGCCAACCGCCATAAAAAAGACCAAATGAAGAAGAAATCGTGGCTTTATCAAAAGCAGAGGGGAAAAGTTTAATATGGAAGGAAATAATCAATCAATGGACTCAGTATTGGAAGAGCCAGGAAAAAGGGATACATTTACATAAATTACAAGGAGTAGTAGGAGAGGTAGGATGTTATGGAGACAATAGAACAAAACAAGTAATCATGAGCAGAATAAGAATAGGGCACAGTAAACTGAATAACACACTTAATATAATAGGAAAACATCCAACGGGTCAGTGTAGCTGTGGGGAGAGGGAGACAGTGGAGCATGTAATTGTAGCTTGTCCTAGATATGAAAGAGAGAGGGAAATGATGAAGACAGGGTTGCGAAAGGTTGGAAAAGGGGAAAATAACTTCAAGGGTGTAGTAGAATGTGGAAAATCTAAGGAAGGGAGAAGAATCATTATGAGATTTCTTATCTCATCTGGTCTAATTAAAAGAATATAACAAAAGAGGAAATAAGAAAGAAGTAAAGTCCAGCAGATGGCGGTATATGCAACATTAAGGATGCCGACTGCCATTAAACGCCAAAGAAGAAGAATAAGTCGCGGCGTACCCGGATGTTCTCTTTTCAACAATGGCGCCTGGTTTCAGTAGAAGAGTTCCTTCGTGGTGTTGAGAAAGTGTCTGTTAGCTTCACCAGTACTGATCCATCAGAGTTTCTGTATGTCTGGATAAACCTGTCTGGATGGATTTTGTTCTCTTCACCTTTTTTTCGGAATATTTTAACTCTCAATCATGTCCCGGGAGCCTACGAAACTAAGCTAGCTAGCTTAGCATGCTAGCTGGTAATAGATGTTGACTGAGTTTGTGTGGAGTCAAAACGTCTCTCTCGTCGTGGGAAAATGAGTAAAGTCCAAGTGATGAGAGCTTTGGTGGAGCAGCGACTAAGTGCGGCTGCTGAAGAGATATTTGGGCTGTTTGAAAGAACGGTAGCAGAATACGAGGAGGAACTTTCTCGTTCTAAAGAGGAGAACGAGCGACAGCGGAAGCTACTGGACGCTGTTTTCCTGCCTGAAGTCCGGTTACACAGAGCAGGTTGGTGCTTACTTTTTATACGTTAGGTATGGCAGTGTTCTAATATGAGTTGCGTTAACGTGTGACAGGAGGTAACATGCAACACGCATAGGACCAAAACGTTTACTTCTGATGCATTATGCTGACCACAGGCTGCAGAAGTTAAACACAATTACAGTCAGTATGTGATGGTTTGATTTATCCAGAAGAATCAGAGGTTTTGTGAATGTAGTTTGAAAACTGGGTTTTGTGTTTACAGTTTAGATGAAAGGTTGGAAGGTTTCAAGTTATTAACAATTATGAAAAACTATAACAAATGTATTCATCTCAAGCTACTGATGACTGCATTACTGCTGGTGCATTTTATTTTTGCAGGTTGTCTGTCTGCCTGTTTTGTTTCAGAAAAAAAAACAGTGTACTGGTGACTGATTGTTTGAAGCTAAGGCTGAACGATATGGACACAATTTCATATCTCGATATTCATGCCAGATACCTTGATATCGATACGATATGACTACGGGTTAGGTGAAAACCAAATATTTTTCAGAAAAATAAAAACATCATAATACAAAAGGATGTGGAAACTGCAGTTTTATTGATAACTCACTGCCAGTCATCAACATTAACATAAAGTCACCAATCAATAAATAAAAAATCCAACATTTAAGACCGTCTACACGGGTACCATGTCTTTTGCAATGTGGTATGTTATAGCGTCTGTAATGTCTTTATGTCTGGTGGATATTTTTTCGCCAAACACGACCTGCACAACACCTCGCTCTGGTTGACATCATCGTTATTAAATCCAAAATACCTCCAAATAATGGAGGATGATTAATGTTTTGGCACCAAATCAGATTCGGCACCGCCACCGGCCGCATTATCTTCCACACTCGTCTCACTTTTCTATCTTTTGATTTCCCCGCTGCGTATGTTGTGTCTCAGTGTCCGTCTCCCTCACTCCCGCGGCGGAAGTCCCGCCCTCGTATGTTCGTCATTGGTTGGCTTCAGCTGTCGATCCACAGCAAGCATGAAATAAGTTTTGTGGTTGGCTGGCCATAGCGGTGCATTCAAGGGCAATCGTAAAAATGAAGTTTATTGTGACTGCCAGAGCTGTACATGCAGGGCGAGTGCGGGGGAAATCTATATCGTTTATATCGTCGCTTTTTCGATATTAATATCTTGAATGTTCATATCTAGATATAGATACGATAAAGATATATCGTTCAGCCCTATTTGAAACGTCTCTATATTCTGTATGTGTTTTAATTGTTTTCCTACAGGCGTCCAGCAGTTATTGGTGACTAAAGAAGTGGTTCCCTTTGAGCAGCAGGACTGGAGCTCCAGTCTGGACCAGGAGGACTCAGACCCCCCACACATTAAAGAAGAACAGGAAGAACTCTGGACCAGTCAGCAAGGAGAGAAGCATCGAGGCCTGGAGGAGGTTGGTATCAAGTTCCAATTGACTGTTGTCCCTGTTAAGAGTGAAGAAGATGAAGACAACGATGAAGAGAAACCTCAGTCCTCAGGGCTGGTTTCAGCTGCAGCCAGAGGCTCAACAGAACAGATGGAAACAGAAGCTGATGAAGAGGACTGTGGGGGACCAGAACCAGCCAGGAACTCCGATTCACATTTACAAACAGATACTGATGACATGACTGGATACTCTTCTGAACCTGAGACTGATGACAGTGCTGATTGGCAGGAGACCAGAGAACCTCGGTCAGTTTTAAAGGCTTTGAAAAATGATCCTGACAGTGATTTTAGATGTAGAACTGGTAAGAAACCATTTAACTGCTCTCAGTGTTGGAAACAATTCAACATCCGTGGAAATCTAAAGAGACACATGAGAACTCATACAGGAGAAAAACCTTTCAGCTGCTCAGTGTGTGGTAAACGTTTCAGTGAGAATGGAAATCTGAAGACACACATGAAAACTCATACAGGAGAAAAACCTTTCAGCTGCTCAGTGTGTGGTAAAGGTTTCACTGTAAATGGACGTTTGAAGACACACATGAGAGCTCATACAGGAGAAAAACCTTTCAGCTGCTCAGTGTGTGGTAAAGGTTTCATTGAAAATGGAGATCTGAAGAAACACATGAGAACTCATACAGGAGAAAAACCTTTCAGCTGCTCAGTGTGTGGTAAAGGTTTCACTGTAAATGGACATCTGAAGAGACACATGATGACTCATACAGGAGAAAAACCTTTCAGCTGCTCAGTGTGTGGTAAATGTTTCATTGAAAATGGAGATCTGAAGAAACACATGAGAACTCATACAGGAGAAAAACCTTTCAGTTACAAAAAAGTCCGGCCGCTGACTGTTTAACAAATGGAGCAATGAAGTGAAGTGTGCACTGTGCTATGTAGATTTGCAGGAGAACAATATGAAAGTGACACGTTTCAATTCAATTCAATTTCAATTCAATTTTATTTATAGTGTCAAATCCCAACAGAAGTAATCTCAGGACACTTAACACATTGAGCAGGACTAGAATACGCTCAAAATTTCAAGAGTCAACACAATTTTAAAGTTCCAACAACACCCAGGGGCAAGTGTTACAGCGACAGTGGCGAGAAAAAACTGCCTTAATAGGCTTTTAGGCAGAACTCTCGTGCAGCCCAGGCCCTTGGGTTCCAACTGCATTTGGTGTTGGTAGTATGGTAGTAGTAGCATTAACTTTAGTGGTGGTATTAACAGAAGCAATAGTATCAACAGTAGTAGTCCATGGCAGCAGGCACAGCCATGCCGAGATGGATCCATCCCAACCACGTCGCCGTAGACCAAAAAGCAGGAGTAGTTGAGCAGTCACACAGCGTGCAGGTGGAGCTACAATGTGGTGTTTCCAGCATCAGGCCAGTGAGTAGTTTGCATCAGTCAGGACCTCAGTGGACTCTGCTGGACCAGAAAGCATAGCCAGACTCCCGGGAGTGATCCCGGGAGTAGTCAAGTTAGTGACAGTAGAGATGCCGATTTTAGTCAATTACTTTAATTAAAAATATTGGCGGTAAGAGGCAAACAAGACCACAGCATCGGTGCAGTCCGGATCAGGTTCCACCACGGTCCACGGAGACCTGCTAGGCAAGAGAGCACAGGGACTCCGGGGGAACATACACAGAGAGAGAGCGCGAGAGAGAGAGAGAGAGAGAGAGAGAGAGAGAGAGAGAGAGAGAGAGAGAGAGAGAGAGAGGCTCAGTGTGTCACTATAATCCCCCAGCAGTCTAGGCCTATAGCAGCTTAACCAAGAGCTGGCTCAGGGCAAACCTGAGCCAGCCCTATCTATAAGCGGTGTCAAAGAGAAATGTTTTAAGCCTACTCTTAAATGTGGGAACAGTGTCTGCCTCACGAACCAGAACCGGAAGACGGTCCACAGAAGAGGAGCTTGATGGCTGAAAGCTCTGGCCCCTGTTCTAATTTTGGAGACTTTACGAACTACAAGTAACCCTTTATTCTGAGAGCGTAGTGCTCTAGGAGGACAGTAGGGTTTAATGAGCTCTTTAAGATATGATGGTGCCTGTCCATTAAGAGCCTTGTAAGTGAGGAGAAGGATTTGAAATTCTATTCTGGATTTTACTGGGAGCCAGTGCAGAGAAGCTGATACAGGAGAAATGTGATCCCTTCTTCTGGTTTTAGTCAGAACACGAGCTGCAGCATTCTGGACCAGCTGGAGAGATTTAAGAGATTTATTAGAGCAGCCTGATAATAACGAATTACAATAGTCCAGCCTTGAGGTAACAAATGCATGGACGAGTTTTTCTGCATCTTTTTGAGACAGCATTGGCCTAATTTTAGTAATGTTACGCAGGTGAAAGTAGGCTGTCCTCGTGGTTTGTTTAATATGCGAGTCAAAGGACAGGTCCTGATCAAAGATAACTCCAAGGTTTCTTACAGTAGCATTTGAGGCGATGGCAATCCCATCAATAGTCGCTATATCTTTAGACAGCGAGCTTCGGAGAGGTTTAGGCCCAAGTACAATAACTTCCGTTTTATCGGAGTTTAACATCAGGAAATTACAGGTCATCCAGGATTTTATGTCATCAACACAAGCCTGGAGTTTAACTAGCTGATTGTTTCTTCAGGCTTGATCGATAGATATAACTGAGTATCATCAGCATAACAATGGAAGTTTATAGAGTGTCCTCTAATTAGGGATGCTCCGATCGATCGGCCGCCGATCGTTATCGGCCGATATGGACCCTAAAAAGGTTGATCGGCGATCGGTCAAAGTGCCGATCAGAAAAGCCGACGCATATTTATATATTTTTATTACCCGAGACTGTTTTTCTGCGCCTGACGCAGGGTGGGAATTTCGTCTCCGGTGGCCTGTCAAAGTTCCAGTGTAAACAACGCTAGTGATGTCTGGTGGGCTTTTATCAGCCACCCTCGTGCGCACAGTCGGCTCGTCCCGTGTCTGTTGATCAGAGTGCTGCTCCGCTGGGATTTTTCCAAAATACAACGTGCGCAATTTCGCGAGCCGCGCAGGTGAAGTATCAACATCACATGCAAGAACGTCGCCGTTCGTCAGCTTAATTACAGCCACCCGAGTGGAGCTGAGCGAGCGGGTAGTGGAAGCACACGGCGGCATTTTTATTATTAAAGTACGGTGATGTAGCTGAATGAGCAAGTGGCCACGAGCGGGCAGCGGATTTTGCAGAGAGCGGAGCGAAATACCGGTCCAGTTCCGCTCCGGTCCGCTCACACCGCGAGTGTGAAGCCCAAGCCCGACCCAGAATCCTGCTGTGTCCTACACAGTCATCGACAGTATGTTCAGTCATAAAACGGCTCTATTATTATTATTCTTAAAAAAAAAAGTGATCGGATCGGGAAATATCGGGATCGGCAGATACTGAAACGATCGGGATCGGATCGGGAGCAAAAAAATGTCATCGGGACAACCCTACCTCTAATAATGTTGCCTAAAGGAAGCATATATAGGTTGAAAAGAATTGGTCCGAGCACAGAACCTTGAGGAACACCGTATTTAACTTCAGTGTGCCTGGAGGATTTTTCATTGACATGCACAAACTGAGATCGATTGGATAAATAGGACTTAAACCAGCTTAATGCGGTTCCTTTGATGCCATTTCATTTTTCCAGTTTACATATTAGAATCTCATGGTTAATGGTGTCAAATGCAGCACTAAGATCTAGCAGAACAAGTACAGAAACCAGTCCTTTGTCAGAAGCAATAAGAAGGTCATTTGTAATTTTCACCAGAGCTGTCTCTGTACTATGATGTACTCTAAATCCTGACTGGAAGTCCTCAAGTAGACTGTTATTGTTGAGAAAGTCACACAGCTGATTGGCGACTACTTTCTCAAGGATCTTAGAGAGAGAAAAGGAAGATTTGATATTGGTCTGTAGTTTGATAAAACCCCTGGATCTAGAGTAGGCTTCTTAAGAAGAGGTTTAATTACAGCTACTTTAAATGACTGTGGCACATAGCCTGTTAATAAAGCCACATTGATCATATCTAATAGGGACAGGCTTAACTAAGGGTAAGACTTCTTTCAGTAGCCTGGTTGGTATCTGGTCTAGGAGACAGGTTGAAGGTTTAGAAGAAGAGATCATTGACGTTAGTTGGTTTAGGTTGATTGGAGAAAAGCAGTCTAAATATATATCAGGTCTTAATGCTAGTTCTTAAACTCCTGAGTTTGAGGGTAACGTGGTTCCAATTGAAGGCAAGATGCAAGTAATTTTGTCACTGATTGCTAGAATTTTATCATTAGAAAAGTTCATAAAGTCGTTTCTACTAAGATCTCTGGGAATGCATGGCTCAGTAGAGCTGTGACTCTTTGTCAGCCTGGCTACAGTACTGAAAAGAAATCTAGGGTTGTTTTTATTTTCCTCTATTAAAGATGAGTAGTAGGCTGCTCTGGCATTACGGAGAGCCTTCTTATACGTTTTAAGACAGTCCTGACAAACTAGGCGGGATTCTTCCAGTTTGGTGGAGCGCCAGATGGTTTCAAGTTTGTGCAATTTTTGTTTTAATTCACGAGTGTGGGAATTATACCAGGGAGCTAACTTCCTATGCTTTGTAGTTTTCTGTTTTAGCGGAGCAACAGAGTCGAGAGTCGTTCGCAGTAGGCTTCCAGATTCATCTATAAGAGCATCGATCTGGGAGGGACTAAGATTAACATAAAAGTCCTCCGTTTCATTAAGACATGGAAGTGAACTCAAGACTGGCGGAATTACTTCCTTAAACTTAGCTACTGCTCTATCTGATAGACACCGAGAGTAGTAGCTTTTTCCTAGAGGAGCGAAGTCCAGCAGCAATAAGTCAAAGGTTATCAAGTAATGGTCAGATAAAGAAGAATTTTGAGGAAAGATTATTAAGTATTCGATTTCTACGCCATAAGATAAGACGAGGTCGAGAGTGTGGCTATGACAGTGAGTTGGTTTCTGTACACTCTGACTGAAGCCAATAGAATCTATTGAGGAAGTAAATGCTACACTAAGGCTGTCATTTACAACGTCCACATGGACATTAAAATCCCCCACAATAATAACTTTATCTGATTTAAGGACTTAACTTGATAGCAATTCAGAGAATTCAGATAGGAATTCAGAGTATGGACCAGGAGCACGATACACAATAACAAACAGAATTGGCTGCATTGTTTTCCAGTTTGAGTGCGAAAGGCTGAGAATCAGACTCTCAAATGAGTTGTAATTTAGTTTTGGCTTAGGATTGATTGACAGGCTTGAATCAAAAATGGCTGCAACTCCTCCTCCACGTCTGCTGCCTCGAGATATATGAGTATTAATATGGCTGGGAGGACTAGCTTCGTTTAAGCAAACATAGTCTTCATCACGCAGCCATGTTTCAGTCAGGCAGAATAAATCAATATGATTATCTGATATTAAGTCATTGACTAATACTGCTTTGGATGAGAGAGATCTAATGTTTAAGAGTCCACATTTAATTCTCTTATTTTGTTTTACTACATCGGAAGTGCTAATTTTTATTAGGTTTTCATGTGAAAACTCTCTTCTGTTTGACCTGATTAATTTGGTAGGTCGGGGGACAGACACGTTCTTATGTGGTTTTGGTTTTGGGTGGGTGACTGCTCTAAAGGAGGTGCAGAGAAGTGTGTAGGACTGCAACTCTGCTTCCTGGTCTCAACACTGGTTTGTCATGTTTTAGGACTACCAATGAGATCAGCGATGTTTCTAGAAAGGAGAGCAGCTCCATCCAAAGTGGGGTGGATGCCATCTCTCCTGATCAGACCAGGTTTTCCCCAGAAAGGCTGCCAATTATTAACGAAGCCCACATCGTTATCTGGACACCACCTCGACAGCCAGCGGTGGAAAGATGACATGCGGCTATACATGTCATCACTAGTAAACTTTGGCAGGGGACCAGAGAAAACTACGGAGTCCAACATCGTTTTTGCATATTCGCACACCGAGCCAACATTAATTTTAGTGACCTCCGATTGGCGTAATCGGGTGTCATTAACGCCGACGTGAATAACAATCTTACTGTATTTACGTTTATCCTTAGCCAAACGTTTCAATTGAGCTTCGATGTCGCCCGCTCTGGCCCCTGGGACACATTTGACTATGGTCGCTGGTGTCGCTATTTTCACGTGTCTCACTATGGAGCTACCAATGACCAGAGTTGGCTTCTCAGCGGGTGTGTCGCTGAGTGGGGAAAATCGATTGGACACGTGAACATGGTGGTTAACCGTGGGCTTCGGTTTAGAACGATGCCTCCTTCGGACATTCACCCAGCCTCCCGGCTGCTCGGGGTTTGCCGAGGGACGGCTAGCTGCTACGCTATGTCGGTCCGCACCGTGTACAGCTAGCGTCAGCTGGCCGGTTACAGCGGCAGCCGACGGAGGATTGTTGGTGCGGAACCGCGCTTCCAAATCATTTATCCTCGCCTCCAAAGCAAAAAGTGAACTACATTTATTACATGTACCGTTATCAGTAAAGGAGGCAGAGTAGTAGCTGAACATCAGACACACCGGACAGGAGAGAAGAGGAGGAGGACAGGGAAAGAGAGAAGCCATCGTAGCCGCTAGGCTAGCTGTTGCGCTAAAGTAGCTAGCAGAGATGGCGCGTAAACAACAGCAAATTTAGCGAGGCAACTCAGAGAGTGAGCGATGTGTCTGCTGAAGCAGGGATAGCATGTGCTTAGTTTAAACTTGGCGGTAGTAAGCCGCTGAACAGGGAAACTACGTTAAATTAACAGAGTTAGGCTAGAGAGAAAAACACAGCCTGTCGCGTCTATCACGGAGAAACAGGAAATGACGCAAAGCGCTTACCGTCAGAGAAGTCTTTAATCATTTAACCACATGATTGTGGTTAATATACAGATAACCAGCCTGGATTCCGAAAATGTAAGGCCAGTATTTTTGACTGATTCCTACTTTTATATGTATTTTTATAATTCTTAGTTTTCATGATATATTTTGGATGATTTGTTTGATTTCTTAAATATATTCTACTTCTGATGTTCTTATTTGTGCTATATGATCACATAATTGTTGTCTGGTAGAAATGCATACTTATGCTTTTTGGATCTCTGTGAGCACGGTCCTGTCAATATATTGTAAGTGTACATCTGCATTGATACAAATAAATTGGATGAATGTCAGGACTGTGTCTGCCCCATCATTACAGCACAACTTATTCTTTAATGTTTTTATTTACGTTTCTTATGGAAATGATCTTGCTGTGCTTCACCTCTTCTGATACACAGAAATAAATCCAGAGAAATAATCCTTTGAGTCGTCTCTTTCCACGCCCTATCGTTAAATACAGGAAATATATTTGATCTCATTGATGAGATATCTACAGTATATCTTAACTATAAGCTTAAAGGCTTTTGATAAATGCTATAGACACTGAGTCTCAGGGAAGTTAAGTTGGGAAATAATCCATGGGATATGGTGTTATTAATTTCTATCTCAGTGACGTTAAGGATGACTTGGATTGATAGCTTGTTTATTATTTTCTTTATTATTAGAATTAGGGAATAGTAATCAGAATCATCAGCTGCATGGTGGTTCAGGTTCTTCTGTGTGGAGTTTTTCCTCCGGTTGGTGGCAGTGATGCACCACAACATTGTTTGCCAAACGCCATAAAAAAGACCAAACGAAGAAGAAATCGTGGCTTTATCAAAAGCAGAGGGGAAAAGTATAATATGGAAGGAAATAATCAATCAATGGACTCAGTATTGGAAGAGCCAGGAAAAAGGGAGACATTTACATAAATTACAAGGAGTAGTAGGAGAGGTAGGATGTTATGGAGACAATAGAACAAAACAAGTAATCATGAGCAGAATAAGTATAGGGCACAGTAAACTGAATAACACACTTAATATAATAGGAAAACATCCAACGGGTCAGTGTAGCTGTGGGGAGAGGGAGACAGTGGAGCATGTAATTGTAGCTTGTCCTAGATATGAAAGAGAGAGGGAAATGATGAAGACAGGGTTGCGAAAGGTTGGAAAAGTGGGAAATAACTTCAAGGGTCTAGTAGAATGTGGAAAATCTAAGGAAGGGAGAAGAATCATTATGAGATTTCTTATCTCATCTGGTCTAATTAAAAGAATATAACAAAAGAGGAAAGAAGTAAAGTCCAGCAGATGGCGGTATATGCAACATTAAGGATGCCGGCTGCCATTAAACGCCACAGAAGAAGAAGAAGTCGCGGCGTACCCGGATGTTCCATCTTCAACAATGGCGCCTGGTTTCAGTAGAAGTGTTCCTTCGTGGTGTTGAGAAAGTGTCTGTTAGCTTCACCAGTACTGATCCATCAGAGTCTCTGTGTGTCTGGATAAACCTGTCTGGATGGACTTTGTACTCTTCACCTTTTATTCTGAATGTTTTAACTCTCAATTAGTGATGGGCAAAGGGAAGCTTCGAAACAGTTCGAAGCGATGTTTCAGTATGTGTTGAAGCCTTGAAACGAATATGAAACCTAACTCTACAGTGGCATCTAGTGGCCACTTCTGTGAACTACATGCTCTGGCCAAAGAAAACTCCTAATTATGTGCCACTATGAAATGAGCTGGTGGTTTCCTTAATTTAAGTAGAATACAGGTTGAATTAAAGAAACATTATTAAAAACAAATAAATGACACATTGTTATATGCAATACAATAATCAAAGATTTTTATTCAAAAATAATATTTGTTCAGCTCTTTTTGAGCTGAGTCTGTTTCTTTTTTTCGATAACACCTGCTTTAGAAAAAATCCTTTCACAGGGTACACTTGTTGCAGGGACCCTTAAACATTTCTTAGTCAGCTGGTACAAATTAGGGAAGACAGCACGTCGCTCTTGCCAGTATTTCAAAGGATCTGCCCGTCTTGGAATAAAAGGATCTCTTAAATAATTTTTCACTTCCACAGTTGCATCCGAAGTTGCACTTTGCACAATATGAGTTTGGTTCACTCGACTGTCAAACAGATCCCACAAACTCTCTGCTGATGGGGATGTTGATGCTGCTGATGTTGATGCCGATGGTGTAGGTGATGTTTGTGAGCCTGAGGATGAAGCTTGTGGGTCTATTTTGAATGCAAAACAGCAATTACTTTACAGTACATATCTTACATATTACTCTTTCCATTATGCTACATCATGCAGTACACGGAAATAAAAACAGTACTCACCAGGTGTTAATGTAGCAGCACGTATCAACGAAGCACACTCACAAATAAGTTTCTGTTCTGCTTCATGGGCCTTCTTTGGGTTTCCAAATGCAATGGATTTAAAACGTGGGTCCAGCAATGTGGCAAAGGTTAACAAGGTGGACGTTTCATAGGTGCCACATCTGGTTTGGATCCCATCTCTTAGCAGAGTGTGTGCCTAATGTACCAAAGAAACACAAGCATTAATTATAACATTTAACATAATGATATGCATGGTCACATCTGGCATTGATGTTATTTCAACATAGCCTACCCATTTCAAGAGTCGGATTGTGTGTTGAGCCCCTCATTTTGTCGTTGACTTTATGTTGGATCATTCGGTAGAGTGGAATAAGCTTTGATGTAGGGACTCTTTCCTCCTCAGACAGCTCCACAGTTGCCAATTTGAATGGTCGAAGAAGATCCAAGCACTCAGAAATGACCTCACATTCATAGTTGTTCAGAGGTGCTTGGTCTGTAGTCAGACAGGACAGGGAAGCAGCCACCGTCTTTCTTTCGTCATATAAACGTTGTAGCATGTCATATGTACTATTCCATCTTGTTTCAACATCTTGAATGAGTTTAAGGGCAGGCCTGCCCATACGTGTCTGCATCTCGGGGGTTAGAACTCCAGGATGAGTGCATCTCAGGTGGCGCATCATTGAGGATGTATTATTGCAATAGGCAAGCTGCCTATTACAAATCATACACCTCACCTTATTTGGGGTTTCCAGTGTGAAATGCTCCCACACCACAGGTAGTGTTCTCTTGGGTGGGACTTCCATACCTAAGCCTCTAATCTTATCTAACAATAAAGTATATATAATACTAATATCTAACAATAGGCTATATTACTAATATAATAATACTAATACTAATACCTAAGGCTATATTACTAATTACAATATCTAATAATAATACTAATATCTAACATTATATACTCACTAAGTCACTCTCACAAAATCTCTAATTCTCTCTCCCAAACTATCAAACTCTCTCTCAAACTCAAACTATCTCTCAAACTATGTCTCAAACTCCAACCACGAAAACCCTCAAAGAACTTCTGCATGGTTTTTAAGCTTTTGAGATTGTTAATTGAACTAATAGCACTGCAAACCATGGCACCTGTCGAAACTCGGCGATAGCCGTTTCGAACCATAGAGGCGTTCCTTCAATCACTGAACTACAGTCACGTGACATGGGCGTCTCAGAAGCGCTGTTCGGCACATCGTTTCGAAACGTTTCGATCCGGGACTTCAGAGACGCGCCGACACGCCCGTTTCGGAAGTTACATCACTACTCTCAATCATCTCCCGAGAGCCTACGAAGCTAAGCTAGTTAGCTTAGCATGCTAGCTGGTAATAGATGTTGAAGGAGTTTGTGTGGAGTCAAAACGTCTCTCTCGTCGCGGGAAAATGAGTAAAGTCCAAGTGATGAGAGCTTTGGTGGAGCAGCGACTAAGTGCGGCTGTTGAAGAGATATTTGGGCTGTTTGAAAGAACGGTAGCAGAATACGAGGAGGAACTTTCTCGTTCTAAAGAGGAGAACGAGCGACAGCGGAAGCTACTGGACGCTGTTTTCCTGCCTGAAGTCCGGTTACACAGAGCAGGTTGGTGCTTACTTTTTATACGTTAGGTATGGCAGTGTTCTAATATGAGTTGCGTTAACGTGTGACAGGAGGTAACATGCAACACGCATAGGACCAAAACGTTTACTTCTGCATCCGTATTACAGTTGTTCACATTTGCTGAAAGACTAAATCCTAATCTCTGAACCTAAAGGTCGGTGGCCTAAACGCATGTTTTTAATTGAAGCTAAACACATTCTCACTTACAAAAACACGTGTTTCTCTGTGATGTACTTTTGATGCATTATGCTGACCACAGGCTGCAGAAGTTAAACACTATTACAGTCAGTATGTGATGGTTTGATTTATCCAGAAGAATCAGAGGTTTTGTGAATGTAGTTTGAAAACTGGGTTTTGTGTTTACAGTTTAGATGAAAGGTTGGAAGGTTTCAAGTTATTAACAATTATGAAAAACTGTAACAAATGTATTCATCTCAAGCTACTGATGACTGCATTACTGCTGGTGCATTGTATTTTTGCAGGTTGTCTGTCTGCCTGTTTTGTTTCAGAAAAAAAACAGTGTACTGGTGACTGATTGTTCAGCTGTTTGAAGCTAAGGCTGAACGATATGGACAAAATTTCATATCTCGATATTCATGCCAGATATCTTAATATCGATACGATATGACTACGGGTTCGGTGAAAACCAAATATTTTTCAGAAAAATAAAAACATCATAATACAAAAGGATGTGGAAACTGCAGTTTTATTGATAACTCACTGCCAGTCATCGACATTAACATAAAGTCACCAATCAATAAATAAAAAAACATTTAAGACCGTCTACACGGGTACCATGTCTTTTGCAATGTGGTATGTTATAGCGTCTGTAATGTCTTTATGTCTGGTGGACGCCGACTCATACGGTGTAACGCTATTGAACGCATTGCAATACACTCAATTTTCGCCAAACACGACCTGCACAACACCTCGCTCTGGTTGACATCATCATTATTAAATCCAAAATACCTCCAAATTATGGAGGATGATTCATGTTTTGGCACCAAATCAGATTCGGCACCGCCACCGGCCGCATTATCTTCCACACTCGTCTCACTTTTCTTTCTTTTGATTTCCCCGCTGCGTATGTTGCGTCTCAGTCTCCGGCTCCCTCACTCCCGCGGCGGGAGTCCCGCCCTCGTATGTTCGTCATTGGTTGGCTTCAGATCCACAGCAAGCATGAAATAACAAGGGCAATCGTAAAAATGAAGTTTATTGTGACTGCCAGAGCTGTACATGCAGGGCGAGCGCTGGGGAAATCTATATCGTTTATATCGTTGCTTTTTCGATATTAATATCTTGAATGTTCATATCTAGATATAGATACGATATTTGAAACGTCTCTATATTCTGTATGTGTGTTTATTGTTTTCCTGCAGACGTCCAGCAGCTGTTGGTGACTAAAGAAGAGGTTCAATTTGAGCAGCAGGACTGGAGCCCCAGTCTGGACCAGGAGGACTGGAGCCCCAGTCTGGACCAGGAGGACCCAGACCCCCCACACATTAAAGAAGAACAGGAAGAACTCTTGACCAGTCAGCAAGGAGAGAAGCATCGAGGCCTGGAGGAGGTTGGTATCAAGTTCCCATTGACTGTTGTCCCTGTTAAGAGTGAAGAAGACGACGATGAAGAGAAACCTCAGTCCTCAGAGCTGGTTTCAGCTGCAGCCAGAGGCTCAACAAAACAGATGGAAACAGAAGCTGATGAAGAGGACTGTGGGGGACCAGAACCAGCCAGGAACTCCGATTCACATTTACAAGCAGATACTGATAACACGACTGGAAACTCTTCTGAACCTGAGACTGATGACAGTGCTGATTGGCAGGAGACCAGAGCACCTCGGTCAGTTTTAAAGGCTTTGAAAAATGATCCTGACAGTGATTTTAGATGTAGAACTGGTAAGAAACCATTTAACTGCTCTCAGGGTTGGAAACAATTCAGCATTCGTGGAAATCCAAAGAGACACGTGAGAACTCATACAGGAGAAAAACCTTTCAGCTGCTCCGTGTGTGGTAAAGGTTTCACTGTAAATGGTACTCTGAAGACACACATGAGAACGCATACAGGAGAAAAACCTTTCAGCTGCTCAGTGTGTGGTAAAGGTTTCACTGTAAATGGAGATCTGAAGAAACACATGAGAACTCATACAGGAGAAAAACCTTTCGGCTGCTCAGTGTGTGGTAAAGGCTTCAATAGCACGTACGGTTTAAAGATACACATGATAAATCATACAGGAGAAAAACCTTTCAGCTGCTCAGTGTGTGGTAAAGGTTTCACTGAAAATGGTATTCTGAAGAGACACATGATGACTCATACAGGGGAAAAACCTTTCAGCTGCTCAGTGTGTGGTAAAGGTTTCCCTGTAAATCGACGTCTGAAGACACACATGAGAACTCATACAGGAGAAAAACCTTTCAGCTGCTCAGTGTGTGGTAAACGTTTCACTGTAAATGGATATCTGAAGAAACACATGAGAACTCATACAGGAGAAAAACCTTTCAGCTGCTCAGTGTGTGGTAAAGCTTTCAGTGATAGTGGCAATTTGAAGAAACACATGAGAACTCATACAGGAGAAAACCTTTCAGTTACAAAAGAGTCCGGCCACTGACTGTTTAACAAATGGAGCAATGAAGTGAAGTTTGCACTGTGCTATCTAGATTTGCAGGAGAACAATATGGAAGTGACAGGTTTCACTCAATAACATTTTATTCATTGTGTCATATTACAACAGAAGTTATCTGTGGACACTTAACAAACAGCAGGACTAGAACACGCTCTGTCATTTTCTACCTTCTCGAAATCGGGGCTGGGAGCTGATCTCAGCTGTCATTGGGCGAAGGATGCCAGTCTATCGCAGGGCCAACATGTAGAGACAAACAACCATTCATGCTCACATTCACACCTAGGGGCAATTTAGAGTCATCAATTAACCTATCCCCAGGGAGAACCCACGCGTGCACGGAGAGAACATGCAAACTCCACACAGAAGGCCTGGGAGTGAAACCCGCGATGCTCTCGCTGTGAGGCGAGAGTGCTACCCACCACACCACCGTGCAGCAACACGCTCATGATTGTGGGTAATATACAGATAAACCAGGCTGGATTCCTAAAATGTTAGGCCAGTATTTTTGACTGATTCCTACTTTTTATATGTATTTATTTTTATAATTATTAGTTTTCATGACGTGTTTTGGATGATTTATTTGATTTCTTAAATATTTTTGACTTCTGATGTTTGTATTTGTGCTATTATATGATCACATAATTGTTGTCTGATAGAAATGCATACTTATGCTTTTTGGATCTCTGTGAGCACGGTCCTGTCAAGATCTTGTAAGTGTACATCTGCATTGATACAAATAAAGTGGATGAATGTCAGGTCTGTGTCTGCCCCATCATTACAGCACAACTTATTCTTTAATGTTTTTATTTACGTTTCTTATGGAAATGATCTTGCTGTGCATCACCTCTTCTGATACACAGAAATAAATCCAGGGAAATAATCCTTTGAGTCGTCTCTTTCCACGCCCTATCGTTAAATACAGGAAATATATTTGATCTCATTGATGAGATATCTATATCTTAACTATAAGCTTAAAGGCTTTTGATAAATACTATAGACACCGAGTCTCAGGGAAGTTAAGTTGAGAAATAATCCATGAGATATGGTGTTATTAATTTCTGTCTCAGTGATGAATAGGACGAATTTGATGGATAGCTTTTTTTTATCATTTTCTTTATTATTAGAATTAGGGAATAGTAATCAGAATCATCAGGTGCATGGGGGTTCAGGTTCTTCTGTGTGGAGTTTTTCCTCCGGTTGGTGGCGGTGATGCACCACAACATTGTTTGCCAACCGCCATAGAAAAGACCAAACGAAGAAGAAATCATGGCTTTATCAAAAGCAGAGGGGAAAAGTTTAATATGGAAGGAAATAATCAATCAATGGAATCAGTATTGGAAGAGTCAGGAAAAAGGGAGACATTTACATAAATTACAAGGAGTAGTAGGAGAGGTAGGATGTTATGGAGACAATAGAACAAAACACGTAATCATGAGCAGAATAAGAATAGGGCACAGTAAACTGAATAACACACTTAATATAATAGGAAAACATCCAACGGGTCAGTGTAGCTGTGGGGAGAGGGAGACAGTGGAGCATGTAATTGTAGCTTGTCCTAGATATGAAAGAGAGAGGGAAATGATGAAGACAGGGTTGTGAAAGGTTGGAAAAGTGGGAAATAACTTCAAGGGTCTAGTAGAATGTGGAAAATCTAAGGAAGGGAGAAGAATCATTATGAGATTTCTTATCTCATCTGGTCTCATTAAAAGAATATAACAAAAGAGGAAATAAGAAAGAAGTAAAGTCCAGCAGATGGCGATATATGCAACATTAAGGATGCCGACTGCCATTGAACGCCAAAGAAGAAGAAGAAGAAGTCGCGGCGTACCCGGATGTTCCATCTTCAACAATGGCGCCTGGTTTCAGTAGAAAAGTTTTTTTTCGTGGTGTTGAGAAAGTGTCTGTTAGCTTCACCAGTACTGATCCATCAGAGTCTCTGTGTGTCTGGATAAACCTGTCTGGATGGACTTTGTACTCTTCACCTTTTATTCTGAATGTTTTAACTCTGAATCATCTCCCGGGAGCCTACGAAGCTAAGCTAGTTAGCTTAGCATGCTAGCTGGAAACAGATTTTGACGGAGTTTGTGTGGAGTAAAAACGTCTCTCTCGTCGTGGGAAAATGAGTAAAGTCCAAGTTATGAGAGCTTTGGTGGAGCAGCGACTAAGTGCGGCTGCTGAAGAGATATTTGGGCTGTTTGAAAGAACGGTAGCAGAATACGAGGAGGAACTTTCTCGTTCTAAAGAGGAGAACGAGCGACAGCGGAAGCTACTGGACGCTGTTTTCCTGCCTGAAGTCCGGTTACACAGAGCAGGTTGGTGCTTACTTTTTATACGTTAGGTATGGCAGTGTTCTAATATGAGTTGCGTTAACGTGTGACAGGAGGTAACATGCAACACGCATAGGACCAAAACGTTTACTTCTGCATCCGTATTACAGTTGTTCACATTTGCTGAAAGACTAAATCCTAATCTCTGAACCTAAAGGTCGGTGTCCTAAACGCATGTTTTTAATTGAAGCTAAACACATTCTCACTTACAAAAACACATGTTTCTCTGTGATGTACTTTTGATGCATTATGCTGACCACAGGCTGCAGAAGTTAAACACAATTACAGTCAGTATGTGATGGTTTGATTTATCCAGAAGAATCAGAGGTTTTGTGAATGTAGTTTGAAAACTGGGTTTTGTGTTTACAGTTAAGATGAAAGGTTGGAAGGGTTCAAGTTATTAACAATTATGAAAAACTGTAACAAATGTATTCATCTCAAGCTACTGTTGTTGCTGTTAATAATGTTGATTTGGACACTAATGTTACAGTAAGGCCAGCGGAGGTGGCACATGCTATTGAGATGCTTGATAACAACAAAACATGTGGTACAGATGGTATTGCTGCAGAGCATCTTAAGCATGCCAGCTATAGGCTCTCTCCACTGTTAGCCATGTGTTTCTCTGGTATCATGGTGCATGGTGTTCTCCCTGATTCCATCTTGTCTGTTTTGCTGGTTCCTGTGCTTAAGGAGAAGGCTGGCAAATTAAACAGCATGGACAATTATAGGCCAATTGCCTTTGCCAGTACCCTGTCTAAGGTGCTGGAAAAAAATATTTTAAATAGGATCGAAATGTATGTATTAACTACAGACAATCAATTTGGGTTCAAGACAAAACATAGTACTGACTTATGCATTTATGCTTTAAAGGAGATTGTCGCTAAATATCAACGCCAAAACACCTCTATGTTTCTCTGTTTTATTGATGCCTCTAAGGCATTCGATAGAATCAACCATGCAAAACTATTTGAAAAACTACTCATGAGAGATGTTCCTAAATATATTGTCAGAATTCTAATGTATTGGTATGCTCAGCAAACATTCCAGGTCAAATGGGATAATACTGTTTCTGATCCTTTTCATGTGGCGAATGGGGTCCGTCAAGGAGGAATATTATCCCCTATTCTTTTTAATGTATATATTGATGACCTTTCAAGACAGCTAAATGAATGTACAACAGGATGTATTGTGGGAGATCAAGTTGTGAATCATCTCATGTATGCTGATGACCTGGTTTTACATTGTCCATATTCTGCTGGGTTACAAGAGCTGTTGAGGATATGCACACAATATGGAAGAGAATTTGACATCAACTATAATTCCAAAAAGAGTAAGGTTGTTGTTGTGAGATCTAGAGAGGACAAAAAAATCCTCTTTTCCTGCTTTCCACCTCGCAGATGGCCTCTTAGAAATATGCAGGGAATTAAAATATCTAGGACATGTCTTCTCAGATGATCTCATGGATGACGGTGACATTCGTCGTGGTGTAAAATATATGCACAGGCCAACGTGATGTTGAGGAAATTTTCCATGTGTTCCACAGATGTTAAGTGTGCTTTGTTGAGGGCTTATGTCACGCCGCTGTATACAGCTCATCTCTGGTCCTCTTACAGAGTGAGAACTATGCAGAGGCTTAGAGTGGCATATAATGATGCCATGAGGTTGTTGCTCTGTGTTCCTAGGTGGCACAGTGCTAGCCAGCTATTTGTGTCCTCTAATGTACCTACATGTCAGGCACTGTTACGAAAGCTAATGTTCAATTTCATGTGTCGATTGGATTTATCAGAAAATAGCATCATTATACCCTTAACCAACCCTATGATGGGCTATCGGTTCACATCCAGGCTTCGAAAGCATTGGCATGATAGCTTGCACCTATTTTAGTATAGTATTTTTGAGTATGTATTTTAATGTGTCATATGTGTGTGTGTATGTTGGATGTGAGTGGACCATCTGGGTCATTCCGTGTCATTTCATCAAATGCCTCCCACCTGACCATCTCAGAATGTCCTGAAAAAATTCAAGTACAAAGACACACTTGTTAATAGGACAAATCCAAAATATTAGGTCTCTACTTTCAATAGTTTTCTCATGAAACGTCATTCAATGAAGGGTAGTTTAGACGGTTTTTGGCATCATGCTCTGAAAAGCCATTTTTTAAACGGCAATATCTAGAAAACTATCTCACCTGTGGCCTTCAAAATTTCTACAGTGTATATCTGTTACTAAAAGCCTCCAGACATGGAATATCAGGGGTGTAGCTCAATGATAACCTAGTATGGTAGGTACTTAAAAAGGGGCTTGTTGAAATAAAGTAGTACATTTGAAGGATGACTGAGCTCCCATTTTTACAGATAAAAGACTTCTATCACTTCTGCCTTGATCTCTGGTGTTAGCTTAAACATTCTACAAAATATGGGTTCTCTCAGATGATTAGTTTCACAGATATTAAGGCTCAAAAATGGAAGTAAACACATCTTTGCCCAACTTCAGAGTCATATTCCAAAAAACTGACAACACGTATCAGGTCCAAACTTACTTTTTTTTAAAGATCATATTCTTGTTAAAATCATATTAAAAAATCGGGAGGGTGTTTTGCCTCAATTTGTCGCAGTGATTTTTTAAAAATCCTGATATTGGTGGGGTTTTTGTGGCTCGTTTTGGTACTGCATGTCCTAACGGCCTACTTGTAAACATCACAGGAGGGCAATTCAATTGTGCTTTTTATCATTTACCAAAGACTTACATGTGACTAAATGCTACTGATAAATTTTGCCTCACGAAAACATTAAAATGGATCACAGTTGTAGTTACAGAGGCAATACGTCCTTGAATGTGAGTTAAACATGGTGAAAGCAGCTTTTAAGGTCTTAAACCATGAACAAACATAGCAAAATAATGAAGACTGTACATTTTGTCATACTTTAAGTACATACATTACACAACCAAATCAAATAATAATCTTAATTTGGGCATAAATATTTTACATTACAGTACAAAAGTCTCCAAAGTGCGATATTGAATAACAGTTTGTCTCTATGCTCACTATGAGGGATCACACATTTTTCATCTTTTAGATCCAATTCCTTAGTCACATTCATTAATTTGGCAGTGACTTTACAAATAGTCTAATGTACATCTCTGCTCTATTGTGCTCATCTTTTTTGATGGCATACATGCACCCAGTTTCTGTAGAGGGAACGTCTATCCTTGCAATTCTATGCTGCAGTGGGACATTGCACATGTCTTCTATTCTTGGCCAGTAGAAACTCTTGGCAGGGCCATGTGGGTGCATGAACTGAACCAGTACATCTTCATCTGAAACATCTCTGATACTTCCTATCCACCATTTCTGATCATACACACAACTCACATATTGTCTCATAGTGAGCACAGAGACAAACTGTTATTCAATATCAAACTTTGGAGACTTTTCTACTGTAATGTAAAATCGTTATGCTCAAATTAAGATTATTATTTGATTTGGTTGTGTAATTTATATACTTAAAGTATGACAAAATGTACAGTCTTCAATTCATTTGTTCATGGTTTAAGACATTAAAAGCTGCTTTCAGCATGTTCAACTCACATCCAAGGACTTATTGCCTCTATAACTACAACTGTGCTACAATTTAATGTTTTCATAAGGCAAAATTTATCAGTAGTATTTAGTCACATATAAGTCTTTGGTAAATGGTAAAAAAAAACACAATTGAAATGCCCTGCTGTGATGTTTACTTGTAGGATATTAAGACATGCAGTACCAAAAACGGCCACAAAAACCCCACCAATATCAGGATTTTAAAAAATCACTGCGACAAATTGAGGCAAAACACCCTCCTGATTTTTTAATATGATTTTAACAAGAATATGATCTTTCAAAAAAAGTACGTTTGGACCTGATACGTGTTGTCAGTTTTTTGGAATATGACTCTGAAGTTGGGCAAAGATGTGTTAACTTCCATTTTTGAGCCTTAATATCTGTGAAACTAATCATCTGAGAGAAACCATATTTTGTAGAATGTTTAAGCTAACACCAGAGATAGAGGCAGAAGTGATAGAAGTCTTTTATCTGCAAAAATGGGAGCTCAGACACTCTTCAAATGTACTACTTTATTTCAACAAGCCACATTTTACGTACCTACCATACTAGGTTATCATTGAGCTACACCCCTGATATTCGATGTCTGGAGGCTATCAGTAACAGATATACACTGTAGAAATTTTGAAGGCCACAGGTGAGATAGTTTTCCAGATATTGCTGTTTAAAAATGGCTTTTCAGAGCATGATGCCAAAAACCGTCTAAACTACCCTTCATTCAATGATGTTTCATGAGAAAACTATTGAGAGTAGAGACTTAATATTTTGGATTTTTCCTAGTAACAAGTGTATCTTTGTACTCAAATTTTTTCAGGACATTGTGAGATGGTCAGGTGGGAAGATTTTCAGAAATTTGATGAAATGACACGGAATGACCCATCTGAGTCCATAATAAAGATTTATATATACTGATGACTGCATTACTGCTGGTGCATTGTATTTTTGCAGGTTGTCTGTCTGCCTGTTTTGTTTCAGGAAAAAAAACAGTGTTACTGGTGACTGATTGTTCAGCTGTTTGAAGCTAAGGCTGAACGATATGGACAAAATTTCATATCTCGATATTCATGCCAGATATCTTAATATCGATACGATATGACTACGGGTTCGGTGAAAACCAAATATTTTTCAGAAAAATAAAAACATCATAATACAAAAGGATGTGGAAACTGCAGTTTTATTGATAACTCACTGCCAGTCATCGACATTAACATAAAGTCACCAATCAATAAATAAAAAAACATTTAAGACCGTCTACACGGGTACCATGTCTTTTGCAATGTGATATGTTATAGCGTCTGTAATGTCTTTATGTCTGGTGGATGCCGACTCATACGGTGTAACGCTACTGAACACGTTGCAATACACTAAATTTTCGCCAAACACGACCTGCACAACACCTCGCTCTGGTTGACATCATCGTTATTAAACCAAAATACCTTTAAATAATGGAGGATGATTTATGTTTTGGCACCAAATCAGATTCGGCACCGCCACCGGCCGCATTATCTTCCACACTCGTCTCAATTTTCTTTCTTTTGATTTCCCCGCTGCATATGTTGTGTCTCAGTCTCCGGCTCCCTCACTCCCGCGGCGGGAGTCCCGCCCTCGTATGTTCGTCATTGGTTGGCTTCAGCTGTCGATCCACAGCAAGCATTAAATAAGGTTTGTGGTTGGCTGGCCATAGCGATGCATTCAAGGGCAATCGTAAAAATGAAGTTTATTGTGACTGCCAGAGCTGTACATGCAGGGCGAGCGCGGGGGAAATCTATATCGTTTATATCGTTGCTTTTTCGATATTAATATCTTGAATGTTCATATCTAGATATAGATACGATAACGATATATCGTTCAGCCCTATTTGAAACGTCTCTATATTCTGTATGTGTGTTTATTGTTTTCCTGCAGACGTCCAGCAGCTGTTGGTGACTAAAGAAGAGGTTCAATTTGAGCAGCAGGACTGGAGCTCCAGTCTGGACCAGGAGGACCCAGACCCCCCACACATTAAAGAAGAACAGGAAGAACTCTTGACCAGTCAGCAAGGAGAGAAGCATCGAGGCCTGGAGGAGGTTGATATCAAGAGTGAAGAAGACAACGATGAAGAGAAACCTCAGTCCTCAGGGCTGGTTTCAGCTGTAGCCAGAGACTCACCTGAACAGATGAAAACAGAAGCTGATGAAGAGGACTGTGGGGGACCAGAACCAGCCAGGAACTCCGATTCACATTTACAAACAGATACTGATGACACGACTGGAGACTCTTCTGAACCTGAGCCTGATGACAGTGCTGATTGGCAGGAGACCAGAGAACCTCGGTCAGTTTTAAAGGCTTTGAAAAATGATCCCGACAGTGATTTTAGATGTAGAACTGGTAAGAAACCATTTAACTGCTCTCAGTGTTGGAAACAATTCAATTTCTGTGGAAATCTGAAGAAACACATGAGAACTCATACAGGAGAAAAACCTTTCAGCTGCTCATTGTGTGGTAAATGTTTCACTGAAAATGGTACTCTGAAGAGACACATGAGAACGCATACAGGAGAAAAACCTTTCAGCTGCTCAGTGTGTGGTAAACATTTCATTGAAAATGGAGATCTGAAGAAACACATGAGAACTCATACAGGAGAAAAACCTTTCAGCTGCTCAGTGTGTGGTAAAGCTTTCACTGTAAATGGACATCTGAAGACACACATGAGAACTCATACAGGAGAAAAACCTTTCAGCTGCTCAGTGTGTGGTAAACGTTTCATTGAAAATGGAGATCTGAAGAAACACATGAGAACTCATACAAGAGAAAAACCTTTCGACTGCTCAGTGTGTGGTAAAGGCTTCAATAGCACGTACGATTTAAAGATACACATGATGAATCATACAGGAGAAAAACCTTTCAGCTGCTCAGTGTGTGGTAATGGTTTCACTGTAAATGGACATCTGAAGAGACACATGATGACTCATACGGGGGAAAAACCTTTCAGCTGCTCAGTGTGTGGTAAAGGTTTCACTGTAAATCGACGTCTGAAGACACACATGAGAACTCATACAGGAGACAAACCTTTCAGCTGCTCAGTGTGTGGTAAACGTTTCATTGAAAATGGAGATCTGAAGAAACACATGAGAACTCATACAGGAGAAAAACCTTTCAGCTGCTCAGTGTGTGGTAAAGCTTTCAGTGAAAGTGGCAATTTGAAGAAACACATGAGAATTCATACAGGAGAAAAACCTTTCAGCTGCTCAGTGTGTGGTAAAGGTTTCATTGAAAATCGAGATCTGAAGAAACACATGAGAACTCATACAGGAGAAAAACCTTTCAGCTGCTCAGTGTGTGGTAAAGGTTTCATTGAAAATCGAGATCTGAAGAAACACATGAGAACTCATACAGGAGAAAAACCTTTCAGTTACAAAAGAGTCCTGCCACTGACTGTTTAACAAATGGAGCAATGAAGTGAAGTTTGCACTGTGCTAGCTAGATTTGCAGGAGAACAGTATGGAAGTGACAGGTTTCACTCAATAACATTTTATTCATTGTGTCATATTACAACAGAAGTTATATGTGGACACTTAACACAGAGCAGGACTAGAACACGCTCTGTCATTTTCTACCTTCTTGCGGGGGGGCTGGAGCCGATCTCAGCTGTCATTGGGCGAAGGACGCCAGTCTATCGCAGGGCCAACATGTAGAGACAAACAACCATTCATGCTAACATTCACACCTACGGGCAATTTAGAGTCATCAATTAACCTATCCCCAGGGACAACCCGGAGAAAACCCACGCGTGCACGGAGAGAACATGCAAACTCCACACAGAAGACCTGGGAGTCAAACCCGCGATGCTCTCGCTGTGAGGCGAGAGTGCTACACCACCGTGCAGCAACACGCTCATGATTGTGGGTAATATACAGATAAACCAGGCTGGATTCCTAAAATGTTAGGCCAGTATTTTTGACTGATTCCTACTTTTTATATGTATTTATTTTTATAATTATTAGTTTTCATGTCGTGTTTTGGATGATTTATTTGATTTCTTAAATATTTTTGACTTCTGATGTTTGTATTTGTGCTATTATATGATCACATAATTGTTGTCTGATAGAAATGCATACTTATGCTTTTTGGATCTCTGTGAGCACGGTCCTGTCAAGATCTTGTAAGTGTACATCTGCATTGATACAAATAAAGTGGATGAATGTCAGGTCTGTGTCTGCCCCATCATTACAGCACAACTTATTCTTTAATGTTTTTATTTACGTTTCTTATGGAAATGATCTTGCTGTGCATCACCTCTTCTGATACACAGAAATAAATCCAGAGAAATAATCCTTTGAGTCGTCTCTTTCCACGCCCTATCGTTAAATACAGGAAATATATTTGATCTCATTGATGAGATATCTATATCTTAACTATAAGCTTAAAGGCTTTTGATAAATACTATAGACACCGAGTCTCAGGGAAGTTAAGTTGAGAAATAATCCATGAGATATGGTGTTATTAATTTCTGTCTCAGTGATGAATAGGACGAATTTGATGGATAGCTTTTTTTTATCATTTTCTTTATTATTAGAATTAGGGAATAGTAATCAGAATCATCAGCTGCATGGGGGTTCAGGTTCTTCTGTGTGGAGTTTTTCCTCCGGTTGGTGGCGGTGATGCACCACAACATTGTTTGCCAACCGCCATAGAAAAGACCAAACGAAGAAGAAATCATGGCTTTATCAAAAGCAGAGGGGAAAAGTTTAATATGGAAGGAAATAATCAATCAATGGAATCAGTATTGGAAGAGTCAGGAAAAAGGGAGACATTTACATAAATTACAAGGAGTAGTAGGAGAGGTAGGATGTTATGGAGACAATAGAACAAAACACGTAATCATGAGCAGAATAAGAATAGGGCACAGTAAACTGAATAACACACTTAATATAATAGGAAAACATCCAACGGGTCAGTGTAGCTGTGGGGAGAGGGAGACAGTGGAGCATGTAATTGTAGCTTGTCCTAGATATGAAAGAGAGAGGGAAATGATGAAGACAGGGTTGTGAAAGGTTGGAAAAGTGGGAAATAACTTCAAGGGTCTAGTAGAATGTGGAAAATCTAAGGAAGGGAGAAGAATCATTATGAGATTTCTTATCTCATCTGGTCTAATTAAAAGAATATAACAAAAGAGGAAAGAAGAAAGAAGTAAAGTCCAGCAGATGGCGGTATATGCAACATTAAGGATGCCGACTGCCATTGAACGCCAAAGAAGAAGAAGAAGAAGTCGCGGCGTACCCGGATGTTCCATCTTCAACAATGGCGCCTGGTTTCAGTAGAAAAGTTTTTTTTCGTGGTGTTGAGAAAGTGTCTGTTAGCTTCACCAGTACTGATCCATCAGAGTCTCTGTGTGTCTGGATAAACCTGTCTGGATGGACTTTGTACTCTTCACCTTTTATTCTGAATGTTTTAACTCTGAATCATCTCCCGGGAGCCTACGAAGCTAAGCTAGTTAGCTTAGCATGCTAGCTGGAAACAGATTTTGACGGAGTTTGTGTGGAGTAAAAACGTCTCTCTCGTCGTGGGAAAATGAGTAAAGTCCAAGTTATGAGAGCTTTGGTGGAGCAGCGACTAAGTGCGGCTGCTGAAGAGATATTTGGGCTGTTTGAAAGAACGGTAGCAGAATACGAGGAGGAACTTTCTCGTTCTAAAGAGGAGAACGAGCGACAGCGGAAGCTACTGGACGCTGTTTTCCTGCCTGAAGTCCGGTTACACAGAGCAGGTTGGTGCTTACTTTTTATACGTTAGGTATGGCAGTGTTCTAATATGAGTTGCGTTAACGTGTGACAGGAGGTAACATGCAACACGCATAGGACCAAAACGTTTACTTCTGCATCCGTATTACAGTTGTTCACATTTGCTGAAAGACTAAATCCTAATCTCTGAACCTAAAGGTCGGTGTCCTAAACGCATGTTTTTAATTGAAGCTAAACACATTCTCACTTACAAAAACACATGTTTCTCTGTGATGTACTTTTGATGCATTATGCTGACCACAGGCTGCAGAAGTTAAACACAATTACAGTCAGTATGTGATGGTTTGATTTATCCAGAAGAATCAGAGGTTTTGTGAATGTAGTTTGAAAACTGGGTTTTGTGTTTACAGTTAAGATGAAAGGTTGGAAGGGTTCAAGTTATTAACAATTATGAAAAACTGTAACAAATGTATTCATCTCAAGCTACTGTTGTTGCTGTTAATAATGTTGATTTGGACACTAATGTTACAGTAAGGCCAGCGGAGGTGGCACATGCTATTGAGATGCTTGATAACAACAAAACATGTGGTACAGATGGTATTGCTGCAGAGCATCTTAAGCATGCCAGCTATAGGCTCTCTCCACTGTTAGCCATGTGTTTCTCTGGTATCATGGTGCATGGTGTTCTCCCTGATTCCATCTTGTCTGTTTTGCTGGTTCCTGTGCTTAAGGAGAAGGCTGGCAAATTAAACAGCATGGACAATTATAGGCCAATTGCCTTTGCCAGTACCCTGTCTAAGGTGCTGGAAAAAAATATTTTAAATAGGATCGAAATGTATGTATTAACTACAGACAATCAATTTGGGTTCAAGACAAAACATAGTACTGACTTATGCATTTATGCTTTAAAGGAGATTGTCGCTAAATATCAACGCCAAAACACCTCTATGTTTCTCTGTTTTATTGATGCCTCTAAGGCATTCGATAGAATCAACCATGCAAAACTATTTGAAAAACTACTCATGAGAGATGTTCCTAAATATATTGTCAGAATTCTAATGTATTGGTATGCTCAGCAAACATTCCAGGTCAAATGGGATAATACTGTTTCTGATCCTTTTCATGTGGCGAATGGGGTCCGTCAAGGAGGAATATTATCCCCTATTCTTTTTAATGTATATATTGATGACCTTTCAAGACAGCTAAATGAATGTACAACAGGATGTATTGTGGGAGATCAAGTTGTGAATCATCTCATGTATGCTGATGACCTGGTTTTACATTGTCCATATTCTGCTGGGTTACAAGAGCTGTTGAGGATATGCACACAATATGGAAGAGAATTTGACATCAACTATAATTCCAAAAAGAGTAAGGTTGTTGTTGTGAGATCTAGAGAGGACAAAAAAATCCTCTTTTCCTGCTTTCCACCTCGCAGATGGCCTCTTAGAAATATGCAGGGAATTAAAATATCTAGGACATGTCTTCTCAGATGATCTCATGGATGACGGTGACATTCGTCGTGGTGTAAAATATATGCACAGGCCAACGTGATGTTGAGGAAATTTTCCATGTGTTCCACAGATGTTAAGTGTGCTTTGTTGAGGGCTTATGTCACGCCGCTGTATACAGCTCATCTCTGGTCCTCTTACAGAGTGAGAACTATGCAGAGGCTTAGAGTGGCATATAATGATGCCATGAGGTTGTTGCTCTGTGTTCCTAGGTGGCACAGTGCTAGCCAGCTATTTGTGTCCTCTAATGTACCTACATGTCAGGCATTGTTACGAAAGCTAATGTTCAATTTCATGTGTCGATTGGATTTATCAGAAAATAGCATCATTATAGCCTTAACCAACCCTATGATGGGCTATCGGTTCACATCCAGGCTTCGAAAGCATTGGCATGATAGCTTGCACCTATTTTAGTATAGTATTTTTGAGTATGTATTTTAATGTGTCATATGTGTGTGTGTATGTTGGATGTGAGTGGACCATCTGGGTCATTCCGTGTCATTTCATCAAATGCCTCCCACCTGACCATCTCAGAATGTCCTGAAAAAATTCAAGTACAAAGACACACTTGTTAATAGGACAAATCCAAAATATTAGGTCTCTACTTTCAATAGTTTTCTCATGAAACATCATTCAATGAAGGGTAGTTTAGACGGTTTTTGGCATCATGCTCTGAAAAGCCATTTTTTAAACGGCAATATCTAGAAAACTATCTCACCTGTGGCCTTCAAAATTTCTACAGTGTATATCTGTTACTAAACGCCTCCAGACATGGAATATCAGGGGTGTAGCTCAATGATAACCTAGTATGGTAGGTACTTAAAAAGGGGCTTGTTGAAATAAAGTAGTACATTTGAAGGATGACTGAGCTCCCATTTTTACAGATAAAAGACTTCTATCACTTCTGCCTTGATCTCTGGTGTTAGCTTAAACATTCTACAAAATATGGGTTCTCTCAGATGATTAGTTTCACAGATATTAAGGCTCAAAAATGGAAGTAAACACATCTTTGCCCAACTTCAGAGTCATATTCCAAAAAACTGACAACACGTATCAGGTCCAAACTTACTTTTTTTTAAAGATCATATTCTTGTTAAAATCATATTAAAAAATCGGGAGGGTGTTTTGCCTCAATTTGTCGCAGTGATTTTTTAGAAATCCTGATATTGGTGGGGTTTTTGTGGCTCGTTTTGGTACTGCATGTCCTAACGGCCTACTTGTAAACATCACAGGAGGGCAATTCAATTGTGCTTTTTATCATTTACCAAAGACTTACATGTGACTAAATGCCACTGATAAATTTTGCCTCACGAAAACATTAAAATGGATCACAGTTGTAGTTACAGAGGCAATACGTCCTTGAATGTGAGTTAAACATGGTGAAAGCAGCTTTTAAGGTCTTAAACCATGAACAAACATAGCAAAATAATGAAGACTGTACATTTTGTCATACTTTAAGTACATACATTACACAACCAAATCAAATAATAATCTTAATTTGGGCATAAATATTTTACATTACAGTACAAAAGTCTCCAAAGTGCGATATTGAATAACAGTTTGTCTCTATGCTCACTATGAGGGATCACACATTTTTCATCTTTTAGATCCAATTCCTTAGTCACATTCATTAATTTGGCAGTGACTTTACAAATAGTCTAATGTACATCTCTGCTCTATTGTGCTCATCTTTTTTGATGGCATACATGCACCCAGTTTCTGTAGAGGGAACGTCTATCCTTGCAATTCTATGCTGCAGTGGGACATTGCACATGTCTTCTATTCTTGGCCAGTAGAAACTCTTGGCAGGGCCATGTGGGTGCATGAACTGAACCAGTACATCTTCATCTGAAACATCTCTGATACTTCCTATCCACCATTTCTGATCATACACACAACTCACATATTGTCTCATAGTGAGCACAGAGACAAACTGTTATTCAATATCAAACTTTGGAGACTTTTCTACTGTAATGTAAAATCGTTATGCTCAAATTAAGATTATTATTTGATTTGGTTGTGTAATTTATATACTTAAAGTATGACAAAATGTACAGTCTTCAATTCATTTGTTCATGGTTTAAGACATTAAAAGCTGCTTTCAGCATGTTCAACTCACATCCAAGGACTTATTGCCTCTATAACTACAACTGTGCTACAATTTAATGTTTTCATAAGGCAAAATTTATCAGTAGTATTTAGTCACATATAAGTCTTTGGTAAATGGTAAAAAAAAACACAATTGAAATGCCCTGCTGTGATGTTTACTTGTAGGATATTAAGACATGCAGTACCAAAAACGGCCACAAAAACCCCACCAATATCAGGATTTTAAAAAATCACTGCGACAAATTGAGGCAAAACACCCTCCTGATTTTTTAATATGATTTTAACAAGAATATGATCTTTCAAAAAAAGTAAGTTTGGACCTGATACGTGTTGTCAGTTTTTTGGAATATGACTCTGAAGTTGGGCAAAGATGTGTTAACTTCCATTTTTGAGCCTTAATATCTGTGAAACTAATCATCTGAGAGAAACCATATTTTGTAGAATGTTTAAGCTAACACCAGAGATAGAGGCAGAAGTGATAGAAGTCTTTTATCTGCAAAAATGGGAGCTCAGACACTCTTCAAATGTACTACTTTATTTCAACAAGCCACATTTTAAGTACCTACCATACTAGGTTATCATTGAGCTACACCCCTGATATTCGATGTCTGGAGGCTATCAGTAACAGATATACACTGTAGAAATTTTGAAGGCCACAGGTGAGATAGTTTTCCAGATATTGCTGTTTAAAAATGGCTTTTCAGAGCATGATGCCAAAAACCGTCTAAACTACCCTTCATTCAATGATGTTTCATGAGAAAACTATTGAGAGTAGAGACTTAATATTTTGGATTTTTCCTAGTAACAAGTGTATCTTTGTACTCAAATTTTTTCAGGACATTGTGAGATGGTCAGGTGGGAAGATTTTCAGAAATTTGATGAAATGACACGGAATGACCCATCTGAGTCCATAATAAAGATTTATATATACTGATGACTGCATTACTGCTGGTGCATTGTATTTTTGCAGGTTGTCTGTCTGCCTGTTTTGTTTCAGGAAAAAAAACAGTGTTACTGGTGACTGATTGTTCAGCTGTTTGAAGCTAAGGCTGAACGATATGGACAAAATTTCATATCTCGATATTCATGCCAGATATCTTAATATCGATACGATATGACTACGGGTTCGGTGAAAACCAAATATTTTTCAGAAAAATAAAAACATCATAATACAAAAGGATGTGGAAACTGCAGTTTTATTGATAACTCACTGCCAGTCATCGACATTAACATAAAGTCACCAATCAATAAATAAAAAAACATTTAAGACCGTCTACACGGGTACCATGTCTTTTGCAATGTGGTATGTTATAGCGTCTGTAATGTCTTTATGTCTGGTGGATGCCGACTCATACGGTGTAACGCTACTGAACACGTTGCAATACACTAAATTTTCGCCAAACACGACCTGCACAACACCTCGCTCTGGTTGACATCATCGTTATTAAACCAAAATACCTTTAAATAATGGAGGATGATTTATGTTTTGGCACCAAATCAGATTCGGCACCGCCACCGGCCGCATTATCTTCCACACTCGTCTCAATTTTCTTTCTTTTGATTTCCCCGCTGCATATGTTGTGTCTCAGTCTCCGGCTCCCTCACTCCCGCGGCGGGAGTCCCGCCCTCGTATGTTCGTCATTGGTTGGCTTCAGCTGTCGATCCACAGCAAGCATTAAATAAGGTTTGTGGTTGGCTGGCCATAGCGATGCATTCAAGGGCAATCGTAAAAATGAAGTTTATTGTGACTGCCAGAGCTGTACATGCAGGGCGAGCGCGGGGGAAATCTATATCGTTTATATCGTTGCTTTTTCGATATTAATATCTTGAATGTTCATATCTAGATATAGATACGATAACGATATATCGTTCAGCCCTATTTGAAACGTCTCTATATTCTGTATGTGTGTTTATTGTTTTCCTGCAGACGTCCAGCAGCTGTTGGTGACTAAAGAAGAGGTTCAATTTGAGCAGCAGGACTGGAGCTCCAGTCTGGACCAGGAGGACCCAGACCCCCCACACATTAAAGAAGAACAGGAAGAACTCTTGACCAGTCAGCAAGGAGAGAAGCATCGAGGCCTGGAGGAGGTTGATATCAAGAGTGAAGAAGACAACGATGAAGAGAAACCTCAGTCCTCAGGGCTGGTTTCAGCTGTAGCCAGAGACTCACCTGAACAGATGAAAACAGAAGCTGATGAAGAGGACTGTGGGGGACCAGAACCAGCCAGGAACTCCGATTCACATTTACAAACAGATACTGATGACACGACTGGAGACTCTTCTGAACCTGAGCCTGATGACAGTGCTGATTGGCAGGAGACCAGAGAACCTCGGTCAGTTTTAAAGGCTTTGAAAAATGATCCCGACAGTGATTTTAGATGTAGAACTGGTAAGAAACCATTTAACTGCTCTCAGTGTTGGAAACAATTCAATTTCTTTGGAAATCTGAAGAAACACATGAGAACTCATACAGGAGAAAAACCTTTCAGCTGCTCATTGTGTGGTAAATGTTTCACTGAAAATGGTACTCTGAAGAGACACATGAGAACGCATACAGGAGAAAAACCTTTCAGCTGCTCAGTGTGTGGTAAACATTTCATTGAAAATGGAGATCTGAAGAAACACATGAGAACTCATACAGGAGAAAAACCTTTCAGCTGCTCAGTGTGTGGTAAAGCTTTCACTGTAAATGGACATCTGAAGACACACATGAGAACTCATACAGGAGAAAAACCTTTCAGCTGCTCAGTGTGTGGTAAACGTTTCATTGAAAATGGAGATCTGAAGAAACACATGAGAACTCATACAAGAGAAAAACCTTTCGACTGCTCAGTGTGTGGTAAAGGCTTCAATAGCACGTACGATTTAAAGATACACATGATGAATCATACAGGAGAAAAACCTTTCAGCTGCTCAGTGTGTGGTAATGGTTTCACTGTAAATGGACATCTGAAGAGACACATGATGACTCATACGGGGGAAAAACCTTTCAGCTGCTCAGTGTGTGGTAAAGGTTTCACTGTAAATCGACGTCTGAAGACACACATGAGAACTCATACAGGAGACAAACCTTTCAGCTGCTCAGTGTGTGGTAAACGTTTCATTGAAAATGGAGATCTGAAGAAACACATGAGAACTCATACAGGAGAAAAACCTTTCAGCTGCTCAGTGTGTGGTAAAGCTTTCAGTGAAAGTGGCAATTTGAAGAAACACATGAGAATTCATACAGGAGAAAAACCTTTCAGCTGCTCAGTGTGTGGTAAAGGTTTCATTGAAAATCGAGATCTGAAGAAACACATGAGAACTCATACAGGAGAAAAACCTTTCAGTTACAAAAGAGTCCTGCCACTGACTGTTTAACAAATGGAGCAATGAAGTGAAGTTTGCACTGTGCTAGCTAGATTTGCAGGAGAACAGTATGGAAGTGACAGGTTTCACTCAATAACATTTTATTCATTGTGTCATATTACAACAGAAGTTATATGTGGACACTTAACACAGAGCAGGACTAGAACACGCTCTGTCATTTTCTACCTTCTTGCGGGGGGGCTGGAGCCGATCTCAGCTGTCATTGGGCGAAGGACGCCAGTCTATCGCAGGGCCAACATGTAGAGACAAACAACCATTCATGCTAACATTCACACCTACGGGCAATTTAGAGTCATCAATTAACCTATCCCCAGGGACAACCCGGAGAAAACCCACGCGTGCACGGAGAGAACATGCAAACTCCACACAGAAGACCTGGGAGTCAAACCCGCGATGCTCTCGCTGTGAGGCGAGAGTGCTACACCACCGTGCAGCAACACGCTCATGATTGTGGGTAATATACAGATAAACCAGGCTGGATTCCTAAAATGTTAGGCCAGTATTTTTGACTGATTCCTACTTTTTATATGTATTTTTATAATTTTTAGTTTTCATGACGTATTTTGGATGATTTATTTGATTTCTTAAATATTTTTGACTTCTGATGTTCGTATTTGTGCTATAATATGATCACATAATTGTTGTCTGGTAGAAATGCATACTTATGCTTTTTGGATCTCTGTGAACACGGTCCTGTCAATATATTGTAAGTGTACATCTGAATTGATACAAATAAAGTGGATGAATGCCAGGACTGTGTCTGCCCCATCATTACAGCACAACTTATTCTTTAATGTTTTTATTTACGTTTCTTATGGAAATGATCTTGCTGTGCATCACCTCTTCTGATACACAGAAATAAATCCAGAGAAATAATCCTTTGAGTCGTCTCTATCCACGCCCTACCGTTAAATACAGGAAATATATTTGATCTCATTGATGAGATATCTATATCTTAACTATAAGTTTAAAGGCTTTTGATAAATACTATAGACACCGAGTCTCAGGGAAGTTAAGTTGAGAAATAATCCATGAGATATGGTGTTATTAATTTCTGTCTCAGTGATGAATAGGACGAATTTGATGGATAGCTTTTTTATCATTTTCTTTATTATTAGAATTAGGGAATAGTAATCAGAATCATCAGGTGCATGGGGGTTCAGGTTCTTCTGTGTGGAGTTTTTCCTCCGGTTGGTGGCGGTTATGCACCACAACATTGTTTGCCAACCGCCATAGAAAAGACCAAACGAAGAAGAAATCGTGGCTTTATCAAAAGCAGAGGGGAAAAGTTTAATATGGAAGGAAATAATCAATCAATGGAATCAGTATTGGAAGAGTCAGGAAAAAGGGAGACATTTACATAAATTACAAGAAGTAGTAGGAGAGGTAGGATGTTATGGAGACAATAGAACAAAACACGTAATCATAAGCAGAATAAGAATAGGGCACAGTAAACTGAATAACACACTTAATATAATAGGAAAACATCCAACGGGTCAGTGTAGCTGTGGGGAGAGGGAGACAGTGGAGCATGTAATTGTAGCTTGTCCTAGATATGAAAGAGAGAGGGAAATGATGAAGACAGGGTTGCGAAAGGTTGGAAAAGTGGGAAATGACTTCAAGGGTCCAGTAGAATGTGGAAAATCTAAGGAAGGGAGAAGAATCATTATGAGATTTCTTATCTCATCTGGTCTAATTAAAAGAATATAACAAAAGAGGAAATAAGAAAGAAGTAAAGTCCAGCAGATGGCGGTATATGCAACATTAAGGATGCCGACGGTATATGCAACATTAAGGATGCCGACTATCATTAAACGCCAAAGAAGAAGAAGAAGAAGAAGTCGCGGCGTACCCGGATGTTTCATCTTCAACAATGGCGCCTGGTTTCAGTAGAAGAGTTCCTTCGTGGTGTTGAGAAAGTGTCTGTTAGCTTCACCAGTACTGATCCATCAGAGTCTCTGTATGTCTGGATAAACCTGTCTGGATGGACTTTGTACTCTTCACCTTTTATTCTGAATGTTTTAACTCTGAATCATCTCCCGAGAGCCTACGAAGCTTAGCTAGTTAGCTTAGCATGCTAGCTGGAAACAGATGTTGACGGAGTTTGTGTGGAATAAAAACGTCTCTCTCGTCGTGGGAAAATGAGTAAAGTCCAAGTGATGAGAGCTTTGGTGGAGCAGCGACTAAGTGCGGCTGCTGAAGAGATATTTGGGCTGTTTGAAAGAACGGTAGCAGAATACGAGGAGGAACTTTCTCGTTCTAAAGAGGAGAACGAGCGACAGCGGAAGCTACTGGACGCTGTTTTCCTGCCTGAAGTCCGGTTACACAGAGCAGGTTGGTGCTTACTTTTTATACATCAGGTATGGCAGTGTTCTAATATGAGTTGCGTTAACGTGTGACAGGAGTTAACATGCAACACGCATAGGACCAAAACGTTTACTTCTGCATCCGTATTACAGTTGTTCACATTTGCTGAAAGACTAAATCCTAATCTCTGAACCTAAAGGTCGGTGGCCTAAACGCATGTTTTTAATTGAAGCTAAACACATTCTCACTTACAAAAACACATGTTTCTCTGTGATGTACTTTTGATGCATTATGCTGACCACAGGCTGCAGAAGTTAAACACAATTACAGTCAGTATGTGATGGTTTGATTTATCCAGAAGAATCAGAGGTTTTGTGAATGTAGTTTGAAAACTGGGTTTTGTGTTTACAGTTTAGATGAAAGGTTGGAAGGTTTCAAGTTATTAACAATTATGAAAAACTGTAACAAATGTATTCATCTCAAGCTACTGATGACTGCATTACTGCTGGTGCATTGTATTTTTGCAGGTCGTCTGTCTGCCTGTTTTGTTTCAGAAAAAAAGCAGTGTACTGGGGTGCAGTCGAATAGTCAAAAAATAAGGTCCTAACTCCTATTCCTATCTCCTATTCCTTGACCTCTGGGGAAAACGTCACGGGGTTAAGGAAAGGCGATAGGAGAACGCAAAAGGACTTAGGAATGGTCGACCGCGGTGCTCAGAGAATCCGACCGGACTTTCACTAGGCTACGTCATTAAAACGCGGCCGCTGATGATTGACAGCTGATGATCGGCACCGGCGATTGACGTGCGTCTGCGCTGGATAAACTACAATAATGGACTACAAAAAGCATTGGAGCTCCTTTCCTTTGCATTTAGAGAATTCGAACGGCTCTTATCATGGCGGTCACTTGTTTACTTCCGGGTCACTTCTTCAGTTAGGAACCTTCCTAAGCAAAAAAGACTATTCGACTGCACCAATGGTGACTGATTGTTCAGCTGTTTGAAGCTAAGGCTGAACGATATGGACAAAATTTTATATCTCGATATTCATGCCAGATATCTCGATATCGATACGATATGACTACGGGTTCGGTGAAAACCAAATATTTTTCAGAAAAATAAAAACTTCATAATACAAAAGGATGTGGAAACTGCAGTTTTATTGATGATACCTCACTGCCAGTCATCAACATTAACATAAAGTCACCAATCAATAAATAAAAAATCCAACATTTAAGACCGTCTACACGGGTACCATGTCTTTTGCAATGTGGTATGTTATAGCGTCTGTAATGTCTTTATGTCTGGTGGACGCCGACTCGTACGGTGTAAAGGTGTGTACACACCGGAAGAACTGCCCGACTCGCGTCGGTAAATGAAGTCGGGCTACTTAATATGGCCGACTCGAACAACGACATGGGCGGTTCACACCTACGGAATTACAGCCGACGCCATACGTTCCGCGCTTGCGCGAGATGTAATGTCTCCAAAACAACAGGCGGCGCTTATCTGTATTGTGGGTCAAAAAAACACGAAAACCGGAAGTAGCCGGTCCTCTCTAGACCACCTTCTTCGATTCCACTGGTTATCTGGTATGTTTACCATCGTCACTTCCAGGCTTCACTGATTCGCTAGTCAAGCTGCTAGCCTCCACCAATCAGAATGGTAAAAGAATGACCGACTCGAATGGCGGATTACACATTTGAATCGGCTGAAATGAACGCCGACGTGGGCCGATTCGAGCGACCACACCAAGGAGACTCATGTCACGGACGCCGACTCTCTCAAAGACGCCGATTTTCGGTCCGGTGTGGACCCGCCTTAACGCTACTGAACGCATTGCAATACACTCAATTTTCGCCAAACACGACCTGCACAACACCTCGCTCTGGTTGACATCATCGTTATTAAATCCAAAATACCTCCAAATAATGGAGGATGATTAATGTTTTGGCACCAAATCAGATTCGGCACCGCCACCGGCCGCATTATCTTCCACACTCGTCTCACTTTTCTTTCTTTTGATTTCCCCGCTGCGTATGTTGTGTCTCAGTCTCCGTCTCCCTCACTCCCGCGGCGGAAGTCCCGCCCTCGTATGTTCGTCATTGGTTGGCTTCAGCTGTCGATCCACAGCAAGCATGAAATAAGTTTTGTGGTTGGCTGGCCATAGCGGTGCATTCAAGGGCAATCGTAAAAATGAAGTTTATTGTGACTGCCAGAGCTGTACATGCAGGGCGAGTGCGGGGGAAATCTATATCGTTTATATCGTCGCTTTTTCGATATTAATATCTTGAATGTTCATATCTAGATATAGATACGATAAAGATATATCGTTCAGCCCTATTTGAAACGTCTCTATATTCTGTATGTGTGTTAATTGTTTTCCTACAGGCATCCAGCAGTTATTGGTGACTAAAGAAGTGGTTCCCTTTGAGCAGCAGGACTGGAGCTCCAGTCTGGACCAGGAGGACCCAGCCCCCCCACACATTAAAGAAGAACAGGAAGAACTCTGGACCAGTCAGCAAGGAGAGAAGCATCGAGGCCTGGAGGAGGTTGGTATCAAGTTCCAATTGACTGTTGTCCCTGTTAAGAGTGAAGAAGATGAAGACAACGATGAAGAGAAACCTCAGTCCTCAGGGCTGGTTTCAGCTGCAGCCAGAGGCTCAACAGAACAGATGGAAACAGAAGCTGATGAAGAGGACTGTGGGGGACCAGAACCAGCCAGGAACTCCGATTCACATTTACAAACAGATACTGATGACAAGACTGGATACTCTTCTGAACCTGAGACTGATGACAGTGCTGATTGGCAGGAGACCAGAGAACCTCGGTCAGTTTTAAAGGCTTTGAAAAATGATCCTGACAGTGATTTTAGATGTAGAACTGGTAAGAAACCATTTAACTGCTCTCAGTGTTGGAAACAATTCAACATCCGTGGAAATCTAAAGAGACACATGAGAACTCATACAGGAGAAAAACCTTTCAGCTGCTCAGTGTGTGGTAAACGTTTCAGTGAGAATGGAAATCTGAAGACACACATGAAAACTCATACAGGAGAAAAACCTTTCAGCTGCTCAGTGTGTGGTAAAGGTTTCACTGTAAATGGACGTTTGAAGACACACATGAGAGCTCATACAGGAGAAAAACCTTTCAGCTGCTCAGTGTGTGGTAAAGGTTTCATTGAAAATGGAGATCTGAAGAAACACATGAGAACTCATACAGGAGAAAAACCTTTCAGCTGTTCCGTGTGTAGTAAAGGTTTTATTAAAATGTATGACTTAAAGACACACATGAGAACTCATACAGGAGAAAAACCTTTCAGCTGCTCAGTGTGTGGTAAAGGTTTCACTCTAAATGGACATCTGAAGAGACACATGATGACTCATACAGGAGAAAAACCTTTCAGCTGCTCAGTGTGTGGTAAATGTTTCATTGAAAATGGAGATCTGAAGAAACACATGAGAACTCATACAGGAGAAAAACCTTTCAGTTACAAAAAAGTCCGGCCGCTGACTGTTTAACAAATGGAGCAATGAAGTGAAGTGTGCACTGTGGTATGTAGATTTGCAGGAGAACAATATGAAAGTGACACGTTTCAATTCAATTCAATTTCAATTCAATTTTATTTATAGTGTCAAATCCCAACAGAAGTCATCTCAGGACACTTAACACATTGAGCAGGACTAGAATACGCTCAAAATTTCAAGAGTCAACACAATTTTAAAGTTCCAACAACACCCAGGGGCAAGTGTTACAGGGACAGTGGCGAGAAAAAACTGCCTTAATAGGCTTTTAGGCAGAACTCTCGTGCAGCCCAGGCCCTTGGGTTCCAACTGCATTTGGTGTTGGTAGTATGGTAGTAGTAGCATTAACTTTAGTGGTGGTATTAGTGGTGGTATTAACAGAAGCAATAGTATCAACAGTAGTAGTCCAGGGCAAACCTGAGCCAGCCCTAGCTATAAGCGGTGTCAAAGAGAAATGTTTTAAGCCTACTCTTAAATGTGGGAACAGTGTCTGCCTCACGAACCGGAAGACGGTTCCACAGAAGAGGAGCTTGATGGCTGAAAGCTCTGGCCCCTGTTCTAATTTTGGAGACTTTACGAACTACAAGTAACCCTTTATTCTGAGAGCGTAGTGCTCTAGGAGGACAGTAGGGTTTAATGAGCTCTTTAAGATATGATGGTGCCTGTCCATTAAGAGCCTTGTAAGTGAGGAGAAGGATTTGAAATTCTATTCTGGATTTTACTGGGAGCCAGTGCAGAGAAGCTGATACAGGAGAAATGTGATCCCTTCTTCTGGTTTTAGTCAGAACACGAGCTGCAGCATTCTGGACCAGCTGGAGAGATTTAAGAGATTTATTAGAGCAGCCTGATAATAAAGAATTACAATAGTCCAGCCTTGAGGTAACAAATGCATGGACGAGTTTTTCTGCATCTTTTTGAGACAGCATTGGCCTAATTTTAGTAATGTTACGCAGGTGAAAGTAGGCTGTCCTCGTGGTTTGTTTAATATGACAGGTCCTGATCAAAGATAACTCCAAGGTTTCTTACAGTAGCATTTGAGGCGATGGCAATCCCATCAATAGTCGCTATATCTTTAGACAGCGAGCTTCGGAGAGGTTTAGGCCCAAGTACAATAACTTCCGTTTTATCGGAGTTTAACATCAGGAAATTACAGGTCATCCAGGATTTTATGTCATCAACACATGGAGTTTAACTAGCTGATTGGTTTCTTCAGGCTTGATCGATAGATATAACTGACCATCATCAGCATAACAATGGAAGTTTATAGAGTGTCCTCTAATTAGGGATGCTCCGATCGATCGGCCGCCGATCGTTATCGGCCGATATGGACCCTAAAAAGGTTGATCGGCGATCGGTCAAAGTGCCGATCAGAAAAGCCGACGCATATTTATATATTTTTATTACCCGAGACTGTTTTTCTGCGCCTGACGCAGGGTGGGAATTTCGTCTCCGGTGGCCTGTCAAAGTTCCAGTGTAAACAACGCTAGTGATGTCTGGTGGGCTTTTATCAGCCACCCTCGTGCGCACAGTCGGCTCGTCCCGTGTCTGTTGATCAGAGTTCGAGCCGCGCAGGTGAAGTATCAACATCACATGCAAGAACGTCGCCGTTCGTCAGCTTAATTACAGCCACCCGAGTGGAGCTGAGCGAGCGGGTAGTGGAAGCACACGGCGGCATTTTTATTATTAAAGTACGGTGATGTAGCTGAATGAGCAAGTGGTCACGAGCGGGCAGCGGATTTTGCAGAGAGCGGAGCGAAATACCGGTCCAGTTCCGCTCCGGTCCGCTCACACCGCGAGTGTGAAGCCCAAGCCCGACCCAGAATCCTGCTGTGTCCTACACAGTCATCGACAGTATGTTCAGTCATGAAACGGCTCTATTATTATTATTCTTAAAAAAAAAAGTGATCGGATCGGGAAATATCGGGATCGGCAGATACTCAAACGATCGGGATCGGATCGGGAGTAAAAAAACGTCATCGGGACAACCCTACCTCTAATAATGTTGCCTAAGGAAGCATATAGGTTGAAAAGAATTGGTCCGAGCACAGAACCTTGAGGAACACCGTATTTAACTTCAGTGTGCCTGGAGGATTTTTCATTGACATGCACAAACTGAGATCGATTGGATAAATAGGACTTAAACCAGCTTAATGCGGTTCCTTTGATGCCAATTCATTTTTCCAGTTTACATATTAGAATCTCATGGTTAATGGTGTCAAATGCAGCACTAAGATCTAGCAGAACAAGTACAGAAACCAGTCCTTTGTCAGAAGCAATAAGAAGGTCATTTGTAATTTTCACCAGAGCTGTCTCTGTACTATGATGTACTCTAAATCCTGACTGGAAGTCCTCAAGTAGACTGTTATTGTTGAGAAAGTCACACAGCTGATTGGCGACTACTTTCTCAAGGATCTTAGAGAGAAAAGGAAGATTTGATATTGGTCTGTAGTTTGATAAAACCCCTGGATCTAGAGTAGGCTTCTTAAGAAGAGGTTTAATTACAGCTACTTTAAATGACTGTGGCACATAGCCTGTTAATAAAGCCACATTGATCATATCTAATAGGGACAGGCTAACTAAGGGTAAGACTTCTTTCAGTAGCCTGGTTGGTATCTGGTCTAGGAGACAGGTTGAAGGTTTAGAAGAAGAGATCATTGACGTTAGTTGGTTTAGGTTGATTGGAGAAAAGCAGTCTAAATATATATCAGGTCTTAATGCTAGTTCTTAAACTCCTGAGTTTGAGGGGAACGCGGTTCCAATTGAAGGCAAGATGCAAGTAATTTTGTCACTGATTGCTAGAATTTTATCATTAAAAAAGTTCATAAAGTCGTTTCTACTAAGATCTCTGGGAATGCATGGCTCAGTAGAGCTGTGACTCTTTGTCAGCCTGGCTACAGTACTGAAAATAAATCTAGGGTTGTTTTTATTTTCCTCTATTAAAGATGAGTAGTAGGCTGCTCTGGCATTACGGAGAGCCTTCTTATACGTTTTAAGACAGTCCTGACAAACTAGGCGGGATTCTTCCAGTTTGGTGGAGCGCCAGATGGTTTCAAGTTTACGCAATTTTTGTTTTAATTCACGAGTGTGGGAGTTATACCAGGGAGCTAACTTCCTATGCTTTATAGTTTTCTGTTTTAGCGGAGCAACAGAGTCGAGAGTCGTTCGCAGTAGGCTTCCAGATTCATCTATAAGAGCATCGATCTGGGAGGGACTAAGATTAACATAAAAGTCCTCCGTTTCATTAAGACATGGAAGTGAACTCAAGACTGGCGGAATTACTTCCTTAAACTTAGCTACTGCTCTATCTAGACACCGAGAGTAGTAGCTTTTTCCTAGAGGAGCGAAGTCCAGCAGCAATAAGTCAAAGGTTATCAAGTAATGGTCAGATAAAGAAGAATTTTGAGGAAAGATTATTAAGTATTCGATTTCTACGCCATAAGATAAGACGAGGTCGAGAGTGTGGCTATGACAGTGAGTTGGTTTCTGTACACTCTGACTGAAGCCAATAGAATCTATTAAGGAAGTAAATGCTACACTTAAGGCAGTCATTTACAACGTCCACATGGACATTAAAATCCCCCACAATAATAACTTTATCTGATTTAAGGACTAAATTTGATAGCAACTCAGAGAATTCAGATAGGAATTCAGAGTATGGACCAGGAGCACGATACACAATAACAAACAGAATTGGCTGCATTGTTTTCCAGTTTGGGTGCGAAAGGCTGAGAATCAGACTCTCAAATGAGTTATAATTTAGTTTTGGTTTCGGATTGATTGACAGGCTTGAATCAAAAATGGCAGCAAATCTCCTCCACGTCTGCTGCCTCGAGATATATGAGTATTAATATGGCTGGGAGGACTAGCTTCGTTTAAGTAAACAGTCTTCCTCACACAGCCAGGTTTCAGTCAGGCAGAATAAATCAATATGATTATCTGATATTAAGTCATTGACTAATACTGCTTTAGATGAGAGAGCTCTAATACATAACTACATCAGATGTGCTCATTTTTATTAGGTTTTCATGTGAAATCTCTCTTCTGTTTGACCAAATTAATTTGGTTGGTCGGGGGACAGACACCGTTTCACTCAATAACATTTTATTCATTGTGTCATAACACAACAGAAGTTATCTGTGGATACTTAACACAGAGCAGGACTAGAACACGCTCATCCATCCATTTTCTACCTTCTTGCGGGGGGGCTGGAGCCGATCCCAGCTGTCATTGGGCGAAGGACGCCAGTCTATCGCAGGGCCAACATGTAGAGACAAACAACCATTCATGCTCACATTCACACCTTTGGGCAATTAAGAGTCATCAATTAACCTATCCCCAGGGAGAACCCGGAGAGAACCCACGCGTGCACGGAGAGAACATGCAAACTCCACACAGAAGACCTGGGAGTCAAACCCGCGATGCTCTCGCTGTGAGGCGAGAGTGCTACCCACCACACCACCGTGCAGCAACACGCTCATGATTGTGGGTAATATACAGATAAACCAGGCTGGATTCCTAAAATGTTAGGCCAGTATTTTTTACTGATTCCTACTTTTATATGTATTTTTATAATTATTAGTTTTCATGATTTATTTTGGATGATTTGTTTGATTTCTTAAATATTTTCTACTTCTGATGTTTGTATTTGTGCTATTATATGATCACATAATTGTTGTCTGGTAGAAATGCATACTTATGCTTTTTGGATCTCGGTGAACACGGTCCTATCAATATATTGTAAGTGTACATCTGCATTGATACAAATAAAGTGGATGAATGTCAGGTCTGTGTCTGCCCCATCATTACAGCACAACTTATTCTTTAATGTTTTTATTTGCGTTTCTTATGGAAATGATCTTGCTGTGCATCACCTCTTCTGATACACAGAAATAAATCCAGAGAAATAATCCTTTGAGTCGTCTCTTTCCACGCCCTACCTTTAAATACAGGAAATATATTTGATCTCATTGATGAGATATCTATATCTTAACTATAAGCTTAAAGGCTTTTGATAAATACTATAGACACTGAGTCTCAGGGAAGTTAAATTGAGAAATAATCCATGAGATATGGTGTTATTCATTTCTGTCTCAGTGACGTATAGGACTAATTGGAATGATGGCTTGTATATTTTTTTCTTTATTATTAGAATTAGGGAATAGTAATCAGAATAATCAACTGCATGGGGGTTCAGGTTCTTCTGTGTGGAGTTTTTCCTCCGGTTGGTGGCGGTGATGCACCACAACGTTGTTTGCCAAACGCCATAAAAAAGACCAAACAAAGAAGAAATCGTGGCTTCATCAAAAGCAGAGGGGAAAAGTTTAATATGGAAGGAAATAATCAATCAATGGAATCAGTATTGGAAGAGTCAGGAAAAAGGGAGACATTTACATAAATTACAAGGTAGGATGTTATGGAGACAATAGAACAAAACAAGTAATCATGAGCAGAATAAGAATAGGGCACAGTAAACTGAATAACACACTTAATATAATAGGAAAACATCCAACGGGTCAGTGTAGCTGTGGGGAGAGGGAGACAGTGGAGCATGTAATTGTAGCTTGTCCTAGATATGAAAGAGAGAGGGAAATGATGAAGACAGGGTTGCGAAAGGTTGGAAAAGTGGGAAATAATTTCAAGGGTCTAGTAGAATGTGGAAAATCTAAGGAAGGGAGAAGAATCATTATGAGATTTCTTATCTCATCTGGTCTAATTAAAAGAATATAACAAAAGAGGAAATAAGAAAGAAGTAAAGTCCAGCAGATGGCGGTATATGCAACATTAAGGATGCCGACTGCCATTAAACGCCACAGAAGAAGAAGAAGTCGCGGCGTACCCGGATGTTCCATCTTCAACAATGGCGCCTGGTTTCAGTAGAAGAGTTCCTTCGTGGTGTTGAGAAAGTGTCTGTTAGCTTCACCAGTACTGGTCCATCAGAGTCTCTGTGTCTCTGGATAAACCTGTCTGGATGGACTTTGTACTCTTCACCTTTTATTCTGAATGTTTTAACTCTGAATCATCTCCCGAGAGCCTACGAAGCTAAGCTAGTTGGCTTAGCATGCTAGCTGGAAACAGAGTTTGACGGAGTTTGTGTGGAGTCAAAACGTCTCTCTCGTCGCGAGAAAATGAGTAAAGTCCAAGTGACGAGAGCTTTGGTGGAGCAGCGACTAAGTGCGGCTGCTGAAGAGATATTTGGGCTGTTTGAAAGAACGGTAGCAGAATACGAGGAGGAACTTTCTCGTTCTAAAGAGGAGAACGAGCGACAGCGGAAGCTACTGGACGCTGTTTTCCTGCCTGAAGTCCGGTTACACAGAGCAGGTTGGTGCTTACTTTTTATACGTTAGGTATGGCAGTGTTCTAATATGAGTTGCGTTAACGTGTGACAGGAGGTAACATGCAACACGCATAGGACCAAAACGTTTACTTCTGATGCATTATGCTGACCACAGGCTGCAGAAGTTAAACACAATTACAGTCAGTATGTGATGGTTTGATTTATCCAGAAGAATCAGAGGTTTTGTGAATGTAGTTTGAAAACTGGGTTTTGTGTTTACAGTTTAGATGAAAGGTTGGAAGGGTTCAAGTTATTAACAATTATGAAAAACTGTAACAGATGTATTCATCTCAAGCTACTGATGACTGCATTACTGCTGGTGCATTTTATTTTTGCAGTTTGTCTGTCTACCTGTTTGGTTTCAGAAAAAAAAACAGTGTACTGGTGACTGATTGTTCAGCTGTTTGAAACGTCTCTATATTCTGTATGTGTGTTTATTGTTTTCCTGCAGACGTCCAGCAGCTGTTGGTGACTAAAGAAGAGGTTCCCTTTGAGCAGCAGGACTGGAGCTCCAGTCTGGACCAGGAGGACCCAGACCCCCTACACATTAAAGAAGAACAGGAAGAACTCTGGACCAGTCAGCAAGGAGAGAAGCATCGAGGCCTGGAGGACGTTGATATCAAGTTCCCATTGACTGTTGTCCCTGTTAAGAGTGAAGAAGACCACGATGAAGAGAAACCTCAGTCCTCATTTAACTGCTCTCAGTGTCGGAAACAATTCAGCATCCGTGGAACTCTAAAGAGACACATGATGAATCATACAGGAGAAAAACCTTTTAGCTGCTCAGTGTGTGGTAAACGTTTCATTGAAAATGGACATCTGAAGCCACACATGAGAACTCATACAGGAGAAAAACCTTTCAGCTGCTCAGTGTGTGGTAAAGGTTTCAATAAGAATGGAAATCTGAAGACTCACATGAGAGCTCATACAGGAGAAAAACCTTTCAGCTGCTCAGTGTGTGGTAAACGTTTCATTGAAAATGGACATCTGAAGTCACACATGAGAACTCATACAGGAGAAAAACCTTTCAGCTGCTCAGTGTGTGGTAAACGTTTCACTGTAAATGGTCATCTGAAGTCACACATGAGAACTCATACAGGAGAAAAAACCTTTCAGTTACAAAAGAGTCCGGCCGCTGGCTTTTTAACAAATGAAGCAATGAAGTGAAGTTTGCACTGTGCTATCTAGATTTGCAGGAGAACAAGATGGAAGTGACAGGTTTCACTCAATAACATTTTATTCATTGTGTCATATTACAACAGAAGTTATCTGTGGACACTTAACACAGAGCAGGACTAGAACACGCTCTGTTATTTTCTACCTTGTCGCGGAGGGGCTGGAGCCGATCCCAGCTGTCATTGGGCAAAGGTCGCCAGTCTATCGCAGGGCCAACATGTAGAGACAAACAACCATTCATGCTCACATTCACACCTACGGGCAATTTAGAGTCATCAATTAACTAATCCACCGTGCAGCACCACGCTCATGATTGTGGTTAATATACACATAAACCAGGCTGGATTCCTAAAATGTTAGGCCAGTATTTTTGACTGATTCCTACTTTTTCTATGTATTTTTATAATTATTAGTTTTCATGATATATTTTGGATGATTTGTTTGATTTCTTAAATATTTTCTACTTCTGATGTTTGTATTTGTGCTATTATATGATCACATAATTGTTGTCTGGTAGAAATGCATACTTATGCTTTTTTGATCTCTGTGAACACGGTCCTGTCAATATATTGTAAGTGTACATCTGCATTGATACAAATAAAGTGGATGAATGCCAGGTCTGTGTCTGCCCCATCATTACAGCACAACTTAAATATTTAATGTTGTTTTGTTTACGTTTCTTATGGAAATCATGTTGCTGTGCATCACCTCTTCTGATACACAGAAATAAATCCAGAGAAATAATCCTTTGAGTCGTCTCTTTCCACGCCCTATTGTTAAATACAGGAAATATATTTGATCTCATCTATAAGACATCTGCAGTCAATCTTAAGTATAACCTTGAAGGCTTCTGATAAATACTATAGACACTGAGTCTCAGGGAAGTTAAGTTGAGAAATAATCCATGAGATATGGTGTTATTAATTTCTGTCTCAGTGACGTATAGGACGAATCGGATCGATAGCTTGTTTATCATTTTCTTTATTATTAGAATTAGGGAATAGTAATCGGAATCATCAGCTGCATGGGGGTCCAGGTTCTTCTGTGTGGAGGTTTTCCTCCGTTGGTGGCGGTGATGCACCACAACGTTGTTTGCCAAACCATAGAAAAGAACAATCGAAGAAGAAGAAATCGCCGCGCACCCGGATGTTCTCTTTTCAACAATGGCGCCTGGTTTCAGTAGAAGAGTTCCTTCGTGGTGTTGAGAAAGTGTCTGTTAGCTTCACCAGTACTGATCCATCAGAGTCTCTGTGTGTCTGGATAAACCCGTCTGGATGGACTTTGTACTCTTCACCTTTTATTCTGAATGTTTTAACTCTTAATCATCGCCCGGGAGCCTACGAAGCTAAGCTAGTTAGCTTAGCATGCTAGCTGGAAACAGATAGATGGAGTTTGTGTGGAGTCAAAACGTCTCTCTCGTCGCGGGAAAATGAGTAAAGTCCAAGTGATGAGAGCTTTGGTGGAGCAGCGACTAAGTGCGGCTGTTGAAGAGATATTTTGGCTGTTTGAAAGAACGGTAGCAGAATACGAGGAGGAACTTTCTCGTTCTAAAGAGGAGAACGAGCGACAGCGGAAGCTACTGGACGCTGTTTTCCTGCCTGAAGTCCGGTTACACAGAGCAGGTTGGTGCTTACTTTTTATACGTTAGGTATGGCAGTGTTCTACGTTGCGTTAACGTGTGACAGGAGGCAAGGGCGTAACTTTGAACATTGGGGGGGTTGAGATTTCCGCAGGTGTATATATATATATATATATATATATATATACACACAGGTAAAAGCCAGTAAATTAGAATATTTGGAAAAACTTGATTTATTTCAGTAATTGCATTCAAAAGGTGTAACTTGTACATTATATTTATTCATTGCACACAGACTGATGCATTCAAATGTTTATTTCATTTAATTTTGATGATTTGAAGTGGCAACAAATGAAAATCCAAAATTCCGTGTGTCACAAAATTAGAATATTACTTAAGGCTAATACAAAAAAGGGATTTTTAGAAATGTTGGCCAACTGAAAAGTATGAAAATGAAAAATATGAGCATGTACAATACTCAATACTTGGTTGGAGCTCCTTTTGCCTCAATTACTGCGTTAATGCGGCGTGGCATGGAGTCGATGAGTTTCTGGCACTGCTCAGGTGTTATGAGAGCCCAGGTTGCTCTGATAGTGGCCTTCAACTCTTCTGCGTTTTTGGGTCTGGCATTCTGCATCTTCCTTTTCACAATACCCCACAGATTTTCTATGGGGCTAAGGTCAGGGGAGTTGGCTGGCCAATTTAGAACAGAAATACCATGGTCCGTAAACCAGGCACGGGTAGATTTTGCGCTGTGTGCAGGCGCCAAGTCCTGTTGGAACTTGAAATCTCCATCTCCATAGAGCAGGTCAGCAGCAGGAAGCATGAAGTGCTCTAAAACTTGCTGGTATACGGCTGCGTTGACCCTGGATCTCAGGAAACAGAGTGGACCGACACCAGCAGATGACATGGCACCCCAAACCATCACTGATGGTGGAAACTTTACACTAGACTTCAGGCAACGTGGATCATGTGCCTCTCCTGTCCTCCTCCAGACTCTGGGACCTCGATTTCCAAAGGAAATGCAAAATTTGCTTTCGTCAGAAAACATGACTTTGGACCACTCAGCAGCAGTCCAGCTCTTTTTTTCCTTAGCCCAGGTGAGACGCTTTTCGCGCTGTTTCTTGGTCAACAGTGGCTTGACACGAGGTATGCGGCAGTTGAAACCCATGTCTTTCAAGCGTCTCTTGGTGGTGGATCTTGAAGCACTGACTCCAGCAGCTGTCCACTCCTTGTGAACCTCCCCCACATTTTTGAATGGGCGCGGTGATCCCTATTGCTTGTACATTTTTTCTGACCACAGTTTTCCCTTCCCTTTGCCTCTCCATTAATGTGTTTGGACACAGAGCTCTGAGAACAGCCAGCCTCTTCAGCAATAACCTTTTGTGTCTTTCCCTCCTTGTGCAATGTGTCGATGGTCGCCTTTTGGACAGCTGTCAAATCTGAAGTCTTCCCCATGTTTGTGTAGGCTTCAGGACTGGACTGAGAGACCATTTAAAGCCCTTTGCAGGTGTTTTGAGTTAATCAGCTGATTAGTTTGTGGCACCAGGTATCTTCAAAATTTAACCCTAACACAATATTCTAATTTTGTGACACACGGAATTTTGGATTTTCATTTGTTGCCACTTCAAATCATCAAAATTAAATGAAATAAACATTTGAATGCATCAGTCTGTGTGCAATGAATAAATATAATGTACAAGTTACACCTTTTGAATGCAATTACTGAAATAAATCAAGTTTTTCAAAATATTCTAATTTACTGGCTTTTACCTGTGTGTGTATATATATATATATATATATATATATATATATATAAACCCAGGTTAGGTTTACCAGCCCAAATAGTTTGTGCCTAAAATAAAGGTGACCGACTCAGAAAATGCATAAGAATGGTTCTTGAACTTGTACAGAATACACATTTGAGCGTGTGCAAGTGTTCTTTTTAGGACTTTTGGTCCTTAATTGCCTCTAACTTTAAGTATTTTGTCCCAATCACAAATGGGTTTGTAGTGTTTCCCACAGGAGAACATTTTGAATAATTTCATTTTAATGCATCAATTTGGTGAATTCTGAGAAACAAAATATGACATATCAATTACTGACCAATTTCTTACAAACTGCTGGTACTGATACAAATGTTCAGTAACATGATTTGAGCGGGAGGGGGCACAGACATATGGGGTCAGTTCAGTCTCATTAATAATGAATACACAGAGAAGGTTTCACAAATATATTTTGTGATTTATATATAAATGACTCTTCTCACAAATACATTTCGTTTTAAATAAATGTAACATAAATTTATAAATATATGAATTAAAAAAATATTTGTAATTTTCATCAAAAATGTATTTGAATGTTGTTACATTTATATACAAACTGTTTAACTTTAATTTACAAGATGCTTTTCATTTGTGAACTTGTTTGCATTTATTCGTGAACTGGTCTGCATTTATTTGTGGATTTTTGAGACTCTCCTGATGTGGCTGGATTCACAAATGCTTTTTTTTCAACAAGGAACTCTCTGTAGCCAATCAGATGCCTCCCTCGTTTTCAGCCAATCATATGACTGCATTCCCACGAGGGGTACCTGACCATGACCAGAGCACAGCTTTTTCTCTGCGCATTTTGCTTTGCTTTTCGGTAAAAGAAAAAAGAACAGCCTCAACATAGCGTCTGGTCATGGCAATCCCGATTCAAGTGTAAGTGAAACTTTACTAATTAAGCTAGTTACCCTCTTGTCTTCAGTCGTGAAATGTTTTTGGACCATCAATTAATCGTCTTGCTAAGTTAGTTAGTTTGAGAATTATTTGGAACTTTCTTATTGTAGCCTGTTGTACCTCCATAAGCTAGCACTAGCTAGCATTGCTTATGTCTTAGTTTCCTCATGCTTATTGTGTTCTTCCGCAACTACATCTTAATATGAAATAAACATGAGTGAAAATAACTTGGCTGTGTGACAGGATCTATCGCCTCAAGCCGAGGTAGCAGCACGGGCTTTTATGCAATTGTTAGCAAGGGAGCTGTCCGCGCCTGCTGCTTCTACCTCCTCGTACATAGAAAACCAACCACCAGTCAGGGCAGTGAGCACACCAGTCAGGGCTGGAGACAGTGCCCATTCTGTGACCAATAATGATAGGGTGAGGCAGGCCATGAGAAGGTGAAGACATTAATCTACTATCTCTATATTTCACAGTTCAGTAGTTCATGTTTTGTGTCCTGTTGATGTTTGTGCTTCTGATATTTGAAAACATGGCATAAAAAACCATCAACTGAAGCCATACATTTTTATTATGGACCAGTAATGTTAGATTTATACTGGTTTTCATCACAAATGTTTTTGTTATTTTCCACATCAGGCAATTTCCAAGTATGTTTGGTGAGCAGCCAAGAGGGGAAAAAAAGATTCACTTCTCCTGCTCCTGCCCCCTGCATGATTAAAAGGACAGATTTTAATATATACGTCCTTTCGGGGCCCAGCCAGTTCACTCCAAAGGGCTCTGAAGAGCTAGAACATGCGCATGCTGGCCTGGGAAAGAGGATGCTCAGTTTACCGGACAACTTCATACACAGTGAGGTAATCGTATATACAACATTGTAGATTGCTCAATGATTAAACATGTAATAACTTTCTATATTGTGAATCTTATTTCACTTTGTTTTAAAGATTGTTGCTCTACTTGAGGGGGAATTTCCCAGACTTAAAACCCTAAAAGGAGGCTGGATGTTCTATAAGGCTACAGGTAAAAATGTTCTCAATATCCAATGATGGGGAAAATATAGCATTAAATGTTTTTCACACTCAAAGCCCCAGGGATGTGTTAGGTGCCATCCTACTTTGAAATACCATTAATATCACTCCAAGTGGTAAACAACATATTCAAGTTTTCCTGAAATCAATGTATGCATATTAACAAGGTTTTAAAGGACACTTGTGTTGTTCATCTTTACATTTCAAAATAGGTGGTAGCGGACTTCGTAAATTGAGCATCATTCCAACCGAGTCCGAGGGGTACTCCATGAGGTTGCTTAAATCCAGTTCCAACAATGGGAAGAATATGGTGTTCATAGTTCCCCTACAGGAGCAGCTCTCAACTGAACCCCTCCCCTATGACTCGCCTGAGTTTGCGAAGATGCAGCTGAAGAGATGCCAGTTCTGATGAAAATAATCAGTGCACAATTTGGGGAAGTGGAGTTGTAAATCTATGTACGGTGTAATATTTTGGCAAGTTGCATATGGTCAAATTTCATGTACATTAAATGTTCTCTTCCATAGCGTCACCAGAGGTGCTGCGTGACCTCATGAGGTTCTGGGTTGGCTGGGAGCTGCCAGCAAAAAAACTATTTGTTGACGTTGCAACCTGGACCTACCCGAAGGCTTTCACCTGCTTCTACAAATTGGAAGCTTCCCGGCCACTACCAGACCTACCCGATCTTTCACCATGAAATGATGATGGCCATCAGTTCCGGATTTGGTCTTGTGTAGTTTCAAATAAGGTCCCTTTTCATTTTGCAATATTGAATGTTTCATGTTTGTCGAGCTAAAGAGTTCATGATGTTCTCAAGACTGAAGCAAATGTGGTAAAGAATGCCATTTTGTGCTCACAGAAGTACAATTCTGGCTTCCTCTTAAACATTTTGAAATGAAGACTAATAGCATTTTGATGTGTACATTGTATTTAATTGTGCCTTTTTTGCATACAATTTGTAATTAAAAGAAAATCAATGTCTTGCTTTACCGTCGTCATTGTAAGGTTAAACAGTGACATTGGACAGTTAAACTTTTGATAAAACTTAGCCCTATAGCAGTGACAGACTCTCCTACTGAGGAAGTGGTTTTGTCTCTTCGCCCCGTGCTGTCCGCGTCCAGCTTGTTGCCATGGTTATGGTTCTACGCTACAAGCAAACAGCTGTCCAGCCGTACCGCTTCGAACCGGACTCCGACCCAGAACCAGGACCAGCTCCTGTTGAAGTTCTACGCCGTGGATGCAGCAGGATGTTTCTGGATGGTTAGTTAACCTGTCTGTGTAACGTTTTGGACGGTAACTCGATGTGTGTTAGCGTAGTTAGCGCTAGCCACAATGACGCTAATGCTGCATTCTTCGCTCTATAAGTAACGTATCTGTGAGCTATTTCAGCAACAATTAATATCGTTAGTAGTGCTTTGTTGTTGACAGTTCACAGTTGCATGTTTTCCAAATGGGGAACATTATATTTAAACTGATGAAAACCCGATGAAAACAGCGTCCTGTATGCGGGCAGTTTGTTTACATCACATTAACGGGATTAAAAACCTGATCCTCTACACATAAAGATATACAAGGAACGGGATTTGGTCAGTATCATGTCGTCCTCCAGAATTATGTGCTGAATTTTGAATTATAGGCTGTGTGCTGTGTTTTATAAACGTGATTGTGCTCCATCTCAACATTACATGCTAAACTTACTGTTACAAAATTCAAACATGAGGTTTACACCTCAGCTTGTCAGCAAAGTCCGTCAGGTTACCATATTAACAAGATTTGTTGTTGAAATGCTCAAATTCTGTACTATATTCATCTAGGTGACCATGTGGGCCTTCAGACACCGAACATGTCTGCTGCATGGAGACACCACAGGTAATGTTACTTTGTTACACCAAGTTGTCTGTTGAGATTATTATTCACATAACATGACGATTATCATGATTCACACTAGGTAAGAAGACGGATGCAGCAGCTGGAGGAGGAAGAGGCTTGCATGGTGGGACATCCTGGTTGGAACTGTCTGTCTGAATGTTCTCTCTCCAAAACGCATGAAATGCTTTACACGTAAGAGGAATACAGCAGTCTGTTGTTTGTTTATCAATTGTGTTTTATAAAAATAAATCCCTCTATGCAACATATTATGTAGTCTTCCTGACCGTTACTTCAGTAATATTAACCATGACACATTTTACAATTACTGTAAAGACTTGATGGTCAAATTAATCAGCAGTTGAAGTTCCCAGTTATCTCAGGACACTTCACACATTGCGCAGGACGAGAACATGCTCATGATTTTCAGAGGCAATACATTTTCAAAATCCCAACATCACCCAGGAGGTAGCATTGCAGTGTGACAGTGGGGAGAAAAAACGGACTGTTAGGCAGAAATCTTAGTTAGTTCTGTCTTTGTTTGTAGTGTTTCTGAACTGTTTTACAGAGATAGGCCTTTATTTTTGCATCCCCTCAGTGGATTGGACTAAACAACAGAAACATCTGTCATAGTAACATCATAAATCTGCAGCAGTTTATTGAAGCATTCCTAAAATGTTTTTCCTCCAGGTTGATTATACAATACAAAACAAAAAAAAATTAACAGGTAGTATGGCAATAAAATATATTTTCGTAACTTGCAAACTGTCTGTTGAGGCTGCACATTTGTGGCCGACTCTGCAGGGTCATATCAAGCTCTTCTGAAGTCAAGGAAGAGCTGCCCTCCAAAGTATCCTCCTCCTCTACCGGGTCCAGGCTAGCTCTCTTTGATGGTCTCCTTATTGGAGTGGATGTCAAACAGGTCTGGAACCATGGCTGTGCCAACACCGAAGCCCTTGCAGGACACAGTAGCCTGGGTAGCTGTAACAGAGTTATATGGAGGAATGAAACCCATCATATAACATAGTAGAAATACACATCTGCACGACTACTAGTAGTTGCTGTTAAACCTGATCTAAAGTAGGCTACATGTCAAGCTACACACCTTTACTTGGGTAAGGAGCCTGTAGTCCTCCTAGACAGGTAACTGCCAACAGTAGCTGTGGTGGGTTGCTGTGGGACGCTGATGTGAGCTGCTGCTCTGTAAGCAGACAGTCAGCCAGACAGACAGTCAGAGTTTACAACTACATCTTAAATGTGGAACACATAACTATTTCACTATAACTGATGTCGTGACGCTCCAATAGCTCGTAAAATACCTTCGTTAGCAGTGCAAAAAGAAACGTTTGTTGATGTCGTCTATGCATCGCTGTGTAAACAAACAGATCAGCTGCTCTTGCTGCTGCATTCAAGCTACAAAACGTTCCCAAGCAAACTGATGTCAAGGCGTTATTTAACCGGTTTGAGGTGTTTCACGTTGGAAAAGCCCCCGCAGTACTACGTATCGTTAACAGTCCTCAATATCAATACAATGGAAGCTTTTAACGCAACACGCCAATGCTAACTTGAGCGCAACACGCCAATGCTAACACACCAATGCTAAGAAAGCAACGGTAACTGTAACACGGCATATTACACAATATTTTGAAACTTAACGCTTCTGTGTCTGTGGTTGGCTCTCGGACTGTCGGTATGGATCCAAACTGTGGCCTCAGGTTAGAGGTATATCCTGAGCTGTAGCGACCCATGTTGTCAAAGCTCCTGTCGGTGAAGTGCGTTGCACACACAAACACACATTTACGGACACGTGTGCGCACATTTCCATCGTAGATGCTCTGACGATGCCAGTAAATATCAGCAGTTGGACTGCCAACTCGCTTTCTGTTGATTTTGGCATTTTGGTTCACTGGTTTGTATGTACATCACACTGACGGCCAACAGGTATGGGGATTATGTGGGCGGGACCACACAGGTGGAGCGATTCTAATGGGCCGAGATGACCCATATAAGGCACAGCAAAATTTGCTGCTGACGTCATTTAGTGGACAGCGAACCGTTCGTTTATCAGGAGGATTTGTTTCAAACTGAGAAAGTGAAACAGGGAGATGGTGGTCTTTTCTGATACTGTGGGGATTTTTTTGACACCCCAGGGACCCATTTTAGGTTTGAAAAACATGGAAAAGTCGATTTTTCATAATAGGGCCCCTTTAACACTTTCTATCGCCAGTAGGTGGCGCTCTGAAGTTATAACAGTTTAGATTTTTGTGGTCGAAGCATGAAATTCGTCCATGTTCAGGGCGCCGTCCCGGCCATGCCCTTTGACTTATGTAAGACCTTTCGATGATTTTGCATCACTGAGGCCTGTAGAACAGTCTCAGCGAGTTTGGCAGGAATCGGATCAACGCTGTAGGAGGAGTTCGTTAAAATACAAACCCTATAATTGGCTAAAATGGCCTAAAACTGCCCAAAATGGCTGATTTACTGTAGCGCCCCCGAGTGGTCAATTTTAATAAAACCTTCAGGATATGTTTTAGGGAGATATGTCAACATATCCTGCAAGTTTCGTGATGATTGGGTTAAATATTGTGGAGTTATGTTTATTGATTTCTAAAGCCCCGCCCCTCTGATGTTCATTGGCTTATAACTTCTGAACACAACAATATTTTACAATGCCCATGATAGTGATTGATCGGCTCAGTCTCGTGATGATACACAGCAATTTTGGTGAGAATCAGGTGTACGGTTTAGGAGAAATTAGCAAAAACGTGTTTTTCACAAAATTCAAAATGCCGGAAAATGTTGCAGGTTTTTTAACAAGCTTTTTTTAGCTAATTTTAATCCTAAGGCCTCCAAAAAGGCAGCACAAGTTGCGGAAGAAGAAAAATTAAAACTGCGAGCAGTGATGAACGGGCCCTTGCACGGCACGTAACTAGGTTAGTGCTACGACCGCCTGATGTGTCGGACCGCCTGGCCTGGCCACCGCCACGGGGCGGGTCGTCCCCGGCCACCGCCACGGCTGGAGCCTGTTGTCCCCGGCCACCGCCACGGCTAGCGCCTGTCGGCCACCGCCACGCCGCGGGTCATCCCCGGCCACCGCCACGGGGCGGGTGGTCCCTGGCCACCGCCACATTGCCGGTCGTCCCTTGCCTTGAATCCTCTCTTGCCTGAATCGTCGTGTTGATCATTGTATCAGACGAGTGAAGTCGTCGTGCTCGACTGGGGTGCAAAGTTCCACGACACTGGGACCTTATGCGGGTGTAAAAATGACATTTTATGTCGCCAATAGGTGGCGCTCTGATTGTGAGTCAATATTGCAGTGCAGACGTGTTCAGGGTGGGACTCTCATCAAACGTGAGAAGTTTGAACCAGATCGGACGATGGACACTGAAGTTATAACAGTTTATAGTATTGTGGCGAAGCATGAAATTCGTCCATACTTAGGGCGCCGTAATTGCGCTCCTGTAGGACTTATGTAAGACCGTTTGATGGTTTTTAATCATCGAGACCTTTAGAACAGGTTCACAAAGTTTGGTAGGAATCGGATCAACGGTGTAGTTAGTTAAAATACGAACCCTACAATTGAAAAAACGTGAAAAATGGCTGATTTACTGTAGCGCCCCCGAGTGGTCAATTTTAATAAAACTTTCAGGATATGTTCCAGGGCGATATGTCAACATATCCTGCAAGTTTCGTGACGATTGGGTTAAATATTGTGGACTTATGTGTATTGATTTCTAGAGCCCCGCCCCTCTAATGTTCATTGGCTCATAACTTCTGAACGCAATCCTTTTATAGCAATTGAGCTCAGTCTAGTGATGACACAGCAATTTTGGTGAGAATCGGATCTACGGGTTAGGAGAAATTAGCAAAAACGTGTTTTTCACAAAATTCGAAATGGCGGAAATTTTTTTCAGGCGGACTTTGGTGCTCCAAGAGGCTTTTTTTGTAGAGCACACTTGCCTGCACATGTGTGGCGAATTTTGTGTCAACTAGAGTTAATAATTGCAAACATTAGAATAACAATAGGGCTTTGTATCTCCTGCCGTCTCTTTCTCAAAAATGTTATATACAGTAAACACAAATCTGGCAACCATTAAAAAAAAAACATTATTTTGTCAATGAACTGAAAAATGTAGGCCTATTACAATTATTTATAGCCTACTAAGGTAATGAAATGTTTTTCAAAATTAACTTTTTACTGAGATTAAATATTGCGGGTGAGACATAGACTCAAAATGCCGTTGCTCATTAGTAACTTGCTATTATCTCGGTATATGCATCAGCAAATATCCGGTAATGGGTGTTGGTTGGCATTACACAAAAACAGAAATATAAAGACAAACTAACAGTGATGGTATAAAAAGATTAAAAGAAAACAGTCAAAAATTAAACAATAGAGAAATTATTTTTATTGTGATTTTTTTAATACTTAATACAGTGAAAAACATGTATACATGTTTTCCTAGGGTCAACCCTAGGAAATCATTTATAATTCATTATAACTGTAAAAATAAGTATTTATTTAAAAAAATGTTTGAAATCTTCACATCAAGGCCATGTGATTACATGGGTGTCCATCATAATGCCTGTTAAATTTGAATTTGAATTGAAAAGTCGTTATTACATTCCTTTTGGTTAGAGGCTGATTTTGTCAAATATCAGAAGTTTTTGATGCTGATTAAAGATGTCATGTGAACTAACTTATTATGTGGAAGTATTTTTAAGTGTTAGTGTTATATTTCTTAGAAAAAAGTGGCAATTTATCCACAACTTTATTATCAAAGCTATGGAAGGTTAGGATAAAGTTATTATTTTGCATGGCTTTAATATTTTTGAAATGTTTAGCTTTAAATACATAATTAATACATATTCACTTTCAACTTTAAGCTGTATATAATATATGTAATTTCATAATGAAGCAGCAGTGGGTGAACAGTGACAATGTTGAAAATCAACAGCAGCTTTAAACAGACTTGATAACAATATGATAAATGTTTGTCAAAGATTAAAATTTAGATCTGTAAAATTACATTTATTAACTTTCTATTGTTTCATAGTTATTGTAATATAATAGAGCCTCTTTCCCCCCAATAGATGCCATTATCAAGCAAAGAAAAAGTGGCTCATCACAGAGCATGAGTCAATGCAGATCCTGCAGCAAGGGCCATTTACCTTGCCAAAAGGCAAGAAAGGTGGTTGTACACAAACACACACACACACACACATACTGACACAGACAGACAGAGACATACACACACACACACTCACACACTCACATACAGACTTTTCCAGTGAAATACTGTCTACTGAAAGTCAGAGTAATGTAGTTATTTAGAATAATTGCTTTCATTTTTCTATTTTACTATTTAGTTATCAAAGGAGAAAAAGAGAGGGAAAGACTAAAGATACTCCAATAGCTGAGCTTTCCAAATCAAAGCAGGAGAAGTTGAGGCAAAAGTAGAGAAAGTATCAGCGAGACCACAGAGAACAGAAAAGAATGCTTGCTGATGTTTCGTGGGACAGGTCATCTAGGTGGTGGGTGAAGAAGTGGAAGTGAGCTGCATGCAACAACTGGGTGAGAAGAATGTCTTCACCTGGCCTCATCCACCTGACATCGTATTCTATTATGAGTCTGATGTGCTGCACCAAATCTCTGAGCCAGAACCTATGAACTCACGTCATTCAAAACTCATAACAGGCAACTGGAAACAATTCCATGCACACACAGCCTTTACATGCAGGTGTTCTGTCACACTGACAGACTGGACAGGAATAGGACATAAAACATTTCAAACCACACAGACACAGCCATAAACACCCAATTCTACAACTTTTGACATGTTTAACACAAATTCATTGCAGTCAGATTCAGAGTTCAGTTCAGCGTTCACATGATTTTTGGATGTTTGTTTCTTAAATTAATTCTTAAAAGAACATGAGTTCACATGATTTTTAGATGTTTGTTTCTTAAATTAACTCATAAGAACATGAGTTCACATGATTTTTGGATGTTTGTTTCTAAATTAATTCATAATAGAACATGAGTTCACATGGAAATTTCCTAAAGAAAACACCCAATTCTTATTGTTGTTGTTATTTCTTCATTGAAAATAATAAAAAGCACAAGTTCAATTGACCTTGTTGACTGTCATGCTTGATTTGTAGTGCCAGTTTCTTCTGTAAAACATGGTCAGGTGGTGTAACTGGTTTTGTCAATTGGCTTAACCAGTATTTTTCATAAAAAGATACAATTTAAAAGGAAAATTCATGGGGGAATAAGATGTAATCCTCTATTGGAATGTACTACCATATTTTTTTAACAGTTTATACATAATTTGTCAAATGTTATTTAGAAAACGCCAAGGGTTTTCAGCATTTGTCCTGGTCTATATTGCAAATACGCATTAAAATGTTATTTTAAAATAATCCTAATCAAATCTATTTTTAAGTAATATATTAAAATTAAGTAACTGTTTCTATAATTACACTTACATACATTCTAGGTGGAAATAGATATTTAATATTTCTCCTTTTGTTGTGGTTATCATATTATGTATGATGTGTCGTTGCAACTGAAATACCAGTTTAGTCTAGTGCAGGTGAGAGTTGGCAATGAAATACCAGTAGACATAATATCCGAATCTGAAGATCTTTTAATGCTGCAGCATGAGCCATCCCCAGTGCGACGCAGGAATGACTGAAGAGTCACTCTTTCTGTTGGCACTTATAATGCAGTTGAATCTACATATAGGTCTGACATCCTGCAGCCCCCGTTCCATGTGTCCCCAGGATGTTGTCTTTGATCAAAGGGTCATTGTCTTATCCTGCATCAAAGGGCTTGTTTGGTGACGCCCCTGGTGGCAAATGGTCCTGCAATACGCATTGAGGACAAACAGCCATTTGCCCACATAAATACATGAATAAATAGGAATTTCCCTCACATTCCCCCCTTTTGATTAATTTGTAAATCAAACAATTAAATCAACAATCAATGGGTACTGTCATAAAAGGATCACATTGGGATTACAGAAATCTATATCGTTTCTTATATAAGTTGCTGGATTTGTATTAAGTGTTATACAATTTTATTTCTTTCGGTCAGGTGATACGATTGCTCAATGATCGGGATCCTGTTTTCTTCCTCTTCAAGAGTGTTCCTTCTTATCCCAAGCCGTGGTGCAGAGCTGAACATACTGCTCAACTATCTTTCCTGCTTCGTCGGTGTTGTTATGCACGTCGGAGCACAAATGCCGGTCCACAGAAGTGTATAGAGCACCATCAAGACGGGTGGAAAACTGGACCACCACTGTTCCCCACGGACCAAATTGGTCACACAGCCATTGTTGTCCGTCGGCATCACAGCAGTCGCTCCTGTGGTTTTTTGCTGGGTCTTCTTCTTCTCGTCCTCGTAGGGTTACGGGTCTGTTCCCCCCGTCCGGATCTCTGCCTTGAGTGGTGGCTCCTTCCTGCAGTGGCTGGCGTGGATCCACGTGGCTCTCTCTGCTATCTTCACAGTCGTGTTGGTTATCAGGAGTATCAGAAATGGTCCTGTCCAGCGTGGTTTTCTCCAATGACGTCTCCTGCAGTCTTTTATCACCACCCAGTCTCCAGGCTGTAGTGGTCCTTGCAAGAGGGTTGGTAGGGCTGCTCTGACCTGTGTGTGGACAGACTTGAGAGTTGGAGAGGTTAATGCAGTAGTCAAGCATAGCATAAGTTGGCTGGATTCCTTGTCTTCTCCCGACATGGGTCTGAGGCACACTAAGCACTTTGGGAAAAGAAAACTTTAGAACAAAATGTTTGTGAGTGGTTAGAGAAGTCCCGTGTACACTAGGAACTGTCAGCTGTTTCTACCATCTCTAGCCAGGCACTGATACAAACATCTTTGCAAACCCAGGTTGTCCTTTGGAGGAGAGAGAAGGTGTTATTTGGGAAGAAAGGTTAGGCATTTTCACATTTTACATTGTTATCTGAATGGGTCGTGGTGAGCAGGTTTCCACAATTGCCACCATGCAGTCGTGTGGCTCACCATCCACTGCTGCAGACAAAAGGCTTGCTGGTTAAGTACAATGCATCAGGTTATAGTGACATTAGGGAGTGAGAGCAAAACATTATGGTAATGCATCATCTGTGCTGGAGTGAGGTGGCTCATTCTCCACTCCAGGAGAATGGATGCAACTACCTGAGGAACAAAATGATTTAGCGATGACATTCATTCTTTCTTTTTACAACAGTCTGTGTCAAAAGGTTGCTCTGAGTCGGGTCAGCCCAAGGTCGGGGCGGCAGTCAGGGTTTGTACAAGCTAAACAAAGCTGGCATGTCCGACGTTGTCCAAGTCCGTGTGTTTGTCAGTCGATGTCCATGATCATGTGTCATGCTCTGCAGAGGCTGTGCCATCTCAGCATCATTTTAAAGATGGCTTGGATCCGATTATCGGTTAGTTAGTTTTTTAAAACCTTATGGGAAATAATGTGGCCTAGGAAGTTTACTTCCTGTTTTACCCACTACAATTTTGAGAGGCTGACTTTGTGGCCTTGTGCTGCTAAAAACTTTAGCAGTGCCACTGTGTCAGCCTGGCATGCCTGTTCACTTTCTGAAAACCAAAGTGAATTGTCGACCTACTACATAATTTTACTCTTGCAAGGATGTTTTAAGACCGTCTCAGTAGCCCATCGCGGCTCTGGTATGTGTCCAAAAACGACCTGTGACATAACTGTGTGTGGATCAGAAACCAATGGAGCTCTGGCATAAACCGCGTTGTTCTCTGCTCTCATATCCCAAACAAATTGCAAGACCGCCGGTTGTTTTTCTTGAGGTGCCTTTTCACTGGAAAGATAGGTGTGCAACAAGGTGAATCTGGACATGCGACAACTCCATGCTCCATGAGCAATCCAAATACTGGAGCTACCCCAAAATAAATGATCACCATGTTAACAAATCTGACTCATATCCTCTAAGCCATTGTGTCTCAAAATCTTCATCAGCTGTGAGTGTGATGCATTCAGTGCAATGTTAATTGTCAATGTATCTGTGTGTACCCTCCCCCCCCCTTTACGATTTGCATTGCAAAGGTTGTTAGCTGTTGACCAACAGAGTGAGGATGATCACACTTCAAATCCCATGTGTATTCATACAAAAGGAGGAGTTGGGTCAAAAGTGACACCCTGAAAATGCCTATTTTCTCTGGTGTGTGTTGTATGTGTGTTTTGCTCACCCATGTCCAGTCCCTGTTCCGTCTCTCTGCTTAGTCACCAACCTCCTCTCCCATGTGTCCTTCTCCATGCTGTTCCTGGATTTGTTACTATAACTCCTGTCCTCTGGTCAGAATTGCCATTCTTCTGAGTTTTTTTTTTTTTGCTTTGGTCTGGACAGTCTTTAATCCAGTGAACTCCCACAGTGGTGACAGGCGTGGTGAGCGGTGTTTTTGAAATGTCCATACATGAGCCCTGCCCCGTCTGCCTGGTCTTCCTCTGCCCTGATGCTGTAGTTTCCGTTCATAGGCCTGCAGTTGAGCCATTTGCAGTCTATTTTCCAGCTTTGCCTTCTTCTTGTCAGCTTTCTCCTCAGTTCTTGCTCACATATTTGGCATAGCTGGAGTGTTCAGATCAGGCAAAGGTGCAGCAGGTCCGATGACTCGTGTCCGGCTGTCGCAGGTAATAGTTGTTGTGGTGCAGCTTCAGGAGGTGTGTAGGGAGGAGGAGGCCGTGCTTCGCCAGAGAAACAGTCCAGGTCCTGGTGTACTCTGCCTGTGGGAAAATTAGCACACTGGGTTTTAGTTCCCCACCCCCCGCTATGTTAATTCTTTTGTATGTCCCTGTGCAATACTGCTCCCAAACCTCCAGATACTCACATGTTCCGTCTCCATGCTTGTCACACATGGTCTTTGCACACCCCTCATATAAAATTTTGGACCCCATAGTTTACTTTGAGTCTTACCCATGATGAATCATTTCAACAAGTCTTACCAGAAAGAACCCAGAGATTCTGTGATACCACACACAATTTCTAATGTGGACCACAGCCGTAAAAATAGCTGTAGCCCGATCCGGATCCTAATAAACAAAAACAAAAAACAACAAACAAAGCAAACAAAGCAAACAAACAAACAAAAAAAAAATAATAATAATAAAAAATAGAAACTTTCAACTGCGCTCAGTCAGTCGGGACCTTTCAATGAAATATAAATTTTCCAGATATTCATTGAAAGGGTGATTGGCCCCTACGTCCAATCTGGTCAGCCCGTCTGGACTTGGTGCCGACCCCTGGTACCTCTATTGTCAGATCAGTACTCTTGAGATCGGGTGCTACTGCCTCGTTAGCTCTATTAACGCGTTCACGTCTGCCGTTAAGTAGATTCTGGATAAAATAGAATAAAAGTTTAACTGCGCTCAGTCAGTTGGGACCTTTCAATGAGATATCATTTTCCAGATATTCATTGAAAGGGTGATTGGCCCCTACGTCCAATCCGGTCAGCCCGTCTGGACTTGGTGCCGACCCCAGTCAGATCAGTACTCCTGAGATTGGTCGCTAACCTCTCGTTAGCTTAACTCGATTAACGCGCCTGCAGACGCCGATAATAGACCCTTTCGGCCCTTAAATGCGAGTTATTTCCTTACTCGATCAGCGTGTCCCAGACATCGGTGATAGACCCGTCGGCCCGTACGCGAGTTATACCCATTAGGCCTCTACTATTGAATATTATCAGATATTATGTCCTCACCTTTTAAGTTCTTTTCACTTTGGATTGCTGTGTCAAGGATTCCGTGAAGCACAACCGATTCAGGCGCCCTCCTTTCTAACCCCTTTGGTCGGTTACGATCCTCTGTTGGGAAGAAGCTTTGGGCTCCGGAACCCAGTCTTTGGGTCCGGCTGCGCAGTTGACCTGTCGGTGTGTCTCAGGAAATCCTCGAAGCCAGCAATCCCGGACGAGCCCCCATATGTTGTTGCAACTGAAATACCAGTTTAGTCTAGTGCAGGTGAGAGTTGGCAATGAAATACCAGTAGACATAATATCCGAATCTGAATGGGGGAATAAGATGTAATCCTCTATTGGAATGTACTACCATATTTTTTTAACAGTTTATACATAATTTGTCAAATGTTATTTAGAAAACGCCAAGGGTTTTCAGCATTTGTCCTGGTCTATATTGCAAATACGCATTAAAATGTTATTTTAAAATAATCCTAATCAAATCTATTTTTAAGTAATATATTAAAATTAAGTAACTGTTTCTATAATTACACTTACATACATTCTAGGTGGAAATAGATATTTAATATTTCTCCTTTTGTTGTGGTTATCATATTATGTATGATGTGTCGTTGCAACTGAAATACCAGTTTAGTCTAGTGCAGGTGAGAGTTGGCAATGAAATACCAGTAGACATAATATCCGAATCTGAAGATCTTTTAATGCTGCAGCATGAGCCATCCCCAGTGCGACGCAGGAATGACTGAAGAGTCACTCTTTCTGTTGGCACTTATAATGCAGTTGAATCTACATATAGGTCTGACGTCCTGCAGCCCCCCCTCTCCATGTGTCCCCAGGATGTTGTCTTTGATCAAAGGGTCATTGTCTTATCCTGCATCAAAGGGCTTGTTTGGTGACGCCCCTGGTGGCAAATGGTCCTGCAATACGCATTGAGGACAAACAGCCATTTGCCCACATAAATACATGAATAAATAGGAATTTCCCTCAAAGATGATAAAAAATTAATAAATAGCACAGCAGCAGTGTTTCCCCTAGAATTTTTTTCAGGCCCGGTGATTCCCACCGAAAAAACCCTAAACAGATGAGACGCTTTGGATGGTGTATTGGTGCAGTTGGATCAAGTCAGGTGGCACAGCAAGGAGTCTGCAATTCTGCAATTATTATATTTGCATTCAACATTTTTATTCAACCAGAGTGTATTCAAGACCACAAGGAGAGAGTGACTTATTTAGGTGCCGGTTGATGGAAATGGTTTTGTGTTTACAGTTTAGAGGAAAGGTATCAAGGTTTCAAGTTCTTAACAATTATAAAAAACTGTAACAAATGTATTCATCTCAAGCTACTGATGACTGCATTACTGCTGGTGCATTTTATACATATTTTATGTTTGTGTCCGTCTGCCTGTTTTGTTTCAGAAAAAAAAACAGTGTACTGGTGACTGATTGTTCAGCTGTTTGAAACATCTCTATATTCTGTATGTGTGTTTATTGTTTTCCTGCAGATGTCCAGCAGCTGTTGGTGACTAAAGAAGAGGTTCCCTTTGAGCAGCAGGACTGGAGCTCCAGTCTGGACCAGGAGGACCCAGACCCCCCACACATTAAAGAAGAACCGGAAGAACTCTGGACCAGTCAGCAAGGAGAGAAGCATCGAGGCCTGGAGGAGGTTGATATCAAGTTCCCGTTGACTCTTGTCCCTGTTAAGAGTGAAGAAGATGAAGACAACGATGAAGAGAAACCTCAGTCCTCAGGGCTGGTTTCAGCTGCAGCCAGAGACTCAACTGAACAGATGGAAACAGAAGCTGATGAAGAGGACTGTGGGGGACCAGAACCAGCCAGGAACTCAGATTCACATTTACAAACAGATACTGATGACAAGACTGGAGACTCTTCTGAACCTGAGACTGATGACAGTGCTGATTGGCAGGAGACCAGAGAACCTCGGTCAGGTTTAAAGGCTTTGAAAAATGATCCCGACAGTAATTTTAGATGTAGAACTGGTAAGAAACCATTTCGCTGCTCTCAGTGTTGGAAACAATTTAGCTTCCGTGGAACTCTAAAAAGACACGTGAGAACTCATGCAGGAAAAAAACCTTTCAGCTGCTCAGTGTGTGGTAAATGTTTCACAGTAAATGGTACTCTGAAGACACACATGAGAACTCATACAGGAGAAAAACCTTTCAGCTGCTCAGTGTGTGGTAAAGGTTTCACTCTAAATGGTATTCTGAAGAGACACATGATAACTCATATAGAAGAAAAACCTTTCAGCTGCTCAGTGTGTGGTAAACGTTTCACTGAAAGTGGACAGCTGAAGAGACACATGACAACTCATACCGTAGATAAACGTTTCAGCTGCTCAGTGTGTGGTAAAAGTTCCACTTCAAGTGGATATATAAAGATACACATGAGGAATCATACAGGAGAAAGACCTTTCAGCTGCTTAGTGTGTGGTAAAGGTTTCACTGCAAATGGATATCTGAAGAAACACATTAGAACTCATACAGGAGAAAAACCTTTCAGCTGCTCAGTGTGTGGTAAAGGTTTCACTCTAAATAGAGAGCTGAAGAGACACATGATAACTCATACAGGAGGAAAACCTTTCAGCTGTTCCGTGTGTAGTAAAGGTTTTATTAAAATGTATGACTTAAAGACACACATGAGAACTCATACAGGAGAAAAACCTTTCAGCTGTTCCGTGTGTAGTAAAGGTTTTATTAAAATGTATGCCTTAAAGACACACATGAGAACTCATACAGGAGAAAAACCTTTCAGCTGTTCAGTGTGTGGTAAAGGTTTCACTGTAAATGGTACTCTGAAGATACACATGAGAACTCATACAGAAGAAAAACCTTTCAGCTGTTCCGTGTGTAGTAAAGGTTTCATTAAAATGTATGACTTAAAGACACACATGAGAACTCATACAGGAGAAAAACCTTTCAGCTGTTCCGTGTGTAGTAAAGGTTTTATTAAAATGTATGACTTAAAGACACACATGAGAACTCATACAGGAGAAAAAACGTTCAGCTGTTCCGTGTGTAGTAAAGGTTTTATTAAAATGTATGCCTTAAAGACACACATGAGAACTCATACAGGAGAAAAACCTTTCAGCTGTTCAGTGTGTGGTAAAGGTTTCACTGTAAATGGTACTCTGAAGACACACATGAGAACTCATACAGAAGAAAAACCTTTCAGCTGTTCCGTGTGTAGTAAAGGTTTTATTAAAATGTATGACTTAAAGACACACATGAGAACTCATACAGGAGAAAAACCTTTCAGCTGTTCCGTGTGTAGTAAAGGTTTTATTAAAATGTATGACTTAAAGACACACATGAGAACTCATACAGGAGAAAAAACTTTCAGCTGTTCCGTGTGTAGTAAAGGTTTTATTAAAATGTATGCCTTAAAGACACACATGAGAACTCATACAGGAGAAAAACCTTTCAGCTGTTCAGTGTGTGGTAAACGTTTCACTGAAAATGCTACTCTGAAGGGACACATGAGAACTCATACAGGAGAAAAACCTTTCAGCTGCTCAGTGTGTGGTAAATGTTTCACTCTAAATGGTACTCTGAAGACACACATGAGAACTCATACAGGAGAAAACCTTTTAGCTACATAAGAGTCCGGCCGCTGATGGTTAATCAACTATAGCAATGAAGTGACGTTCACACTGTGCTATCTAGACTTGCAGGAGAACAAAATTGAAGTGACAGGTTTCACTCAATAACATTTTATTCATTGTGTCATATCACAACAAAAGTTATCTCTGGACACTTAATACAGAGCAGGACTAGAACACGCCATGATGGGGGTTAATTGACAGGCTAAACCAGCCTGTATTCCTAAAAACACCCATGTTAGGCCAGTATTTTGAAATCAAACAAATGGCGCTCGGCAAAGTCCAGACTCTTCTCTGTTCTGGTGCCTCAGTGGTGGAACGAATTCCCGACTAATGTCAGGACAGCAGTCATTTGCCATCTTCCGAAAAAGGCTCAAGACTCACCTGTTCAGACTTCACCTCGACTCTACATAGCCTGACCCACTAACACACCCCCCCCCCCCCCCCCCCTTTACTCAGATGAGGACCTAACACTTGTTCTATTTTTAGCTCTTACTTTATCGGCAATGATACGTTGTGGTTTCTTTGTTTCCTCCTTTTGACAAATGTAGTTATTGTAAGTCGCTTTGGACAAAAGCGTCTGTTAAATGACCTAAATGTAAATGTATTTTTGAGTGATTCCTACTTTTTCTATGTATTTGTATAATTATTAGTTTTCATTTTGGATGATTTATTTGATTTCTTAAATATTTTCTACTTCTGATGTTTGTATTTGTGCTAAAATATGATCACATTATTGTTGTGTGGTAGAAATGCATACTTATTAGGGGTGTGAATCTTTGGCTTCACTTCGATTTGATTAACGATACGGTAGTTGGCGATTCGATTTAAGGACGATTTCTTTTTGTAACGATTCGATTCGAGTCTGTAAACCACGATTCGATTCAGTAACTATATCCATTCTATATCCATGAAATAAACATGCAATAATGCGAGTGAGACTTTTTGTATTCTTCTGAAAGGTGAAAAAATAACATATTTATTCTATAAAAAAGTAAACCTGCATAATATTTTATGCTGAATACAAAAATGTAATTAAAATATGCTTGGTAATTTTTAACATTTTCAATAGACTACATGCTGGCAGGGGAGAGAGTGTCTTAAACGTATTAAAACATTAATCATAAGTGTTGGGGATGTAGCAGCAGCAGATTTGGTTATCATATGATTATCCATATTAATAATTATATTTAATAGATTATTATGATATAATCATGAAAATATGGGGCACCACCCTGGGATCAGGGAAAAGATAACCTAAAACTGTATTCAGTCTCAATATAAAAGGTTTTATACTCACATGCCAATCATCGTGATCATTGGCATAGAAGTATAAAAACAATAGAACAATTAAAAAGGCGTGAAATTCGAGCACTAGCCTTCACAACCTGCTGTTATCCAGTGACATATACACAACAAGCACAAGAGACCGCTAGTTATAATATAATAAGATTTATTAAAATCAGTAATAATGATCACAATCAATAACACTGCAATTAACAAAGCCTTATTACCTAACTACCTAACACACAAAGCTAAGCTAAACAAGGGACGAGACACACGTGGAGTGTGTGCGTGCGTGTGTGTAGAGAGAGAGAAAAAGAGAGGGAACAGTCTGTTGCTCGTCCAGCGAGTTTGGGGGAAAGACTGCAGCCTAGGACAAAGAAAAATTCTGCAGACGTAAAAGTTCACCTCCTGTTGTAATGGTGTCACGGTGGAGAGAGGAAGTCCTTAAGGCGGCGCTGGTTTATATAGCTCACGGCTGCTCCCGGGGACCCCCTGGGGTACCTGTGCTTGTCAGCCAATAGGGCACCAGTTGTGTGACGTTGCACTTAGCACCTCGGTGAGAAGTGAAACTAAAATGGCGGTTGTAGTTTTTAATCCCCTTTGTCCCTTTGTTCTGACCGCATGTGAAGGCTTTTGTAGGCCGCATTGAGTAGTCCTAATGGTGAGGTCCCAACATAAGTAAGAATCACGATTAATCTGATAAAATGCCTATTGAAACTGAATCGTTTATTATTTTTCCCACATCACAGCCTTTTTGGGGGCCTTAACATATTCAGAAGTTGAAAAAAAATTAAATGCTAATAGAAAACGGCAAAAATTCAATGATTTTAAAGGTCTCATAGTTGGCCACAGAAAAGTGACTCGCTAGCGCCACCTAACGCAAAGAAGGATGGCCAGCTCACACCGTAACTCCAATTGACTTGACATTTTGCCCAGACATGCAGATCCGTGTGCTCTACAAAAAATTACATTATGGGATCAAAGTCCGCCTTCCGAAATTTTCCGCCATTTTGAATTTTGTGAAAATCACCTGTTTTTGCTAACTCCTCCTACACCGTTGATCCGATTCCTGCCAAACTCGCTGAGACTGTTCTAGAGGCCTCAACGATGCAAAATCATCAAAAGGTTTTACATAAGTCAAAGTGCGTGGCCGGGATGGCGTCCTGAACATGGACGAAATTCATGCTTCGACCACAAAAATCTAAACTGTTATAACTTCAATGTACATGGTCTGATATGATCAAAACTTCACGTTTGTCAAGAGTACCACCCTGAACACATCTGCACTGCAATATTGACTGATATTCAGAGCGCCACCAACTGGCGATAGAAAGTGTTACGTTTTATACTACAGCAAACTCTTCCTAGCAGCTTTATCGGATTCACCTCAAACTTGGTCATCATGTACTCAAGTCTTCAATGATGAAGAGTTATCAAAAGGTCTTGCATAGGTCAAAGGGCGTGGCCAGGGCGTGATGTTTTTGCTAGTGTACAGGAAGTTGTGGTAACGTCAAGAAACAATGTCCAATCTGCTTGAAACGTGCAGGACATGTTGACATCTCTCTCTCGAATATATCCTGAAAGTATTACTAAAATTGACCACTCGGGGGCGCTACAGTTAATCAGCCATTTTAGGCTATTTTTCCCATTGTAGACTTTGTATTTTAACGAATTCCTCATACACCGTTGATCCGATTCCTGCCAAACTCTCTGAGACAGTTCTAGAGACATCAACGATGCAAAATCATCTAAAGGTCTTGCAAAAGTCAAAGGGCGTGGCCGGGATGGCGTCCTGAACATGGACGAAATTCATGCTTCGACCACAAAAATCTAAACTGTTATAACTTCAATGTACATGGTCTGATATGATCAAAACTTCACGTTTGTCAAGAGCAGGGTGCGAGTTACGGGGGAGCAGGGGGAGCCATGGCTCCCCTGGTGGCCACCTGAGCTCCCCTGGAAACATGATTTGTGAAATTTGGGGGGAGCTCTAAAATATTGATATGATTGCCAAATTAATTATATTTTGGCCATGGTTTTCCCTCAAAGGTGTAAAATAAGAGAAATAAAATTGTATTTTTAGTTTGTGATTCATGAAAAAAGTGTTGCCTGCTTGCACGTCGGAGGCGCTTGAAGCGTGGTGCCGCTGGCTGCTCTTATCGCGTGGTTGGCTCTGTGTACAGCTATAGGCTATAGCCCATGTGATGTATGATGTGATGATGATCGATCGGGGTGTTTCATGTAAATATTGTACATAGACCTATGGTGTGCGTGCAACGGATTTTCTCTTTATAATAGGCATATGCTGTTGCTATTAATGACAGGATCAGCATTTAAACTTTGCCCCCCTCCAAAAAAAAAAAAAAAAAAAATGATCGCCCGCCCCCAGCCCCGGCTCCCCCGGACACCGTGGTATAACTCGCACACTGGTCAAGAGTACCACCCTGAACACATCTGCACTGCAATATTGACTGATATTCAGAGCGCCACCTACTGGCGATAGAAAGTGTTAAGTTTTATACTACAGCAAACTCTTCCTAGCAGCTTTATTGGATTCACCTCAAACTTGGTCATCATGTACTCAAGTCTTCAATGATGAAGAGTTATCAAAAGGTCTTGCATAGGTCAAAGGGCGTGGCCAGGGCGTGATGTTTTTGCTAGTGTACAGGAAGTTGTGGTAACGTCAAGAAACAATGTCCAATCTGCTTGAAACGTGCAGGACATGTTGACATCTCTCTCTGGAATATATCCTGAAAGTCTTACTAAAATTGACCGTTCGGGGGCGCTACAGTTAATCAGCCATTTTAGGCTATTTTTCCCATTTTTCCCATTGTAGACTTTGTATTTTAACGAACTCCTCATACACCGTTGATCCGATTCCTGCCAAACTCTCTGAGACAGTTCTAGAGACATCAACGATGCAAAATCATCTAAAGGTCTTGCAAAAGTCAAAGGGTGTGGCCAGGGCTTGCGTTTTGGTCAGTGTACAGGAAGTTGTTGTAACTTCAGGATGCAATGTCCAATCTGATAAAAACTTGACATGTTTGATTAGAGTCTCACCCTGAACACGTATGCACTGTAATATTGACCTTAGGTCAGAGCGCCACCTGATGGTACCTGGAAATATCGTGTTTTTACACTTTTACAGCTCCTTTTAGGATATTGAACACCTTTAACTTTGACATACCTGCATTAAACTTTGTAGGTACATAGTAAAGCCTCTTGGACCCATACCCTAAACCCAACAGGATGTCAGCCATTTTGCATTTATTGTGAAGTTTTAAGCAATTTTTCGCCTCTTTCATGCAGTATATTTTAATGAACTCCTCCTTAACCGTTGATCCGATTCCTACCACACTTTATGAGCCTGTTCTAGAGGCCTCAATGATTAAAAATCATCAAAAGGTCTTACATAAGTCAAAGGGCATGGCGAGGACGACGCCACAAACATGGACGAATTTCATGCTTCACATCACTCTAAACTGTTATAACTTCAGTGTCCATTGTCCAATCTGGTTCAAACTTCTCACATTTGATAAGAGTCCCAGCCTGAATGCGTCTGCACTGCAATATTGATTCACAATCAGAGCGCCACCTAATGGCAACATGAAATGTGACTGATTTTATGCCCTTTTTCTGAGTAACAGCCAGCCCTTAAGGTTGGGCTTAAATGCATGAAATATTTTTTGCTCGATAGACCATGTGGAGATGTACAAAAAATCCTCTTGGACCCACCGCCTAAAGTCAACATGAAGTGGGCAAAAACAATGTTTTAAACCCATTGCGTAACTCACTCATTCCTCTCACTCACTAATCCATACAGAACAGTCATACACACAGGCTGCAACCACTAGGGGGAGGCAGAGGTCTATCAGTGAGACATGGAGAAGGTTGTTCAGCTCTGTGACTGTAAACAGACGGGGAATGTAAGGAGCTTCTGTTTAATGCAGTTCCAGTCTGCTTTCCACCAGATCAACCGTCATAAAACTTTCCACACCTAGTAATGACTTTATACATTGTCTAATCTTTATACATTGTCTAATCTGTTGCACCTCAGACAGCTTTCAGTTGAACCTTCACCATAAACATCACAACTATTATAACTATTATATACACGGTCCCAGTGTCGTGGAACTTTACACCCCAGTTGAGCACTACGACGTCAATCGTCTGATACAATGATCCACACGACGATTCAGGCAAGAGAGGTTTCAGGCAAGGGACAACCAGCGGCGTGGCGGTGGCTGGGGATGACCGGTGACGTGGCGGTGGCCGGGGACGACCTGCGCCGTGGCGGTGGCCGGGGACGACCCGTGCCGTGGCGGTGGCCAGGCCAGGCGGTCCAACACGGAAGGCGGCCGCAGCACTAACCGAGTTACGTGCCATGCGAGGGCCCGTTCATCACTGCTCACAGTTTTAATTTTTATTTATGTTTCTTAATGAAATCACCTCTTCTGATACACAGATGTTGTAATATTACGTCCACGATCTGGACGTCCGAAGCTAAACTAGATCAGCAGATCCTGAGACAGGTTGTACTTCCTGAGCTGGTGCTCACATCCCTGAGGAGCACCTAGGTGCTGGATGTGTCCAGTAGTTGGTTTTGCAGCACACTTTGTTTTCTGCAGAAGGGAATACATCCAAAGAAGTAATCCTTTGATTCGTCTCTTTCCACTCCCTTCACCCATTTGAATTAAGCTTTGTATCTTAGTTACCTGGTCGTATTTTTGAATGGTCCTGCATCATTTCCTCATTCCCCAGAGATGGGAGATCTCTGCATTTCTATTCTGAAAAAGAGCATCCGATCACGGAAATATCCCCATTTTGCGTCATCGGAGGCTGCTTTGGTTAGAGGGAGGAAGACGACAACACCAGTTCCTCATGTTTTCAATCCGCCTATAGGGGGCTGGACCCACTGAGACTACAGACCTGTAACAGACCAGAGATGGGACCTCACTTAAGACACGTTGTGAGCGGAACTGTACCGGTCCTTTTAGAATAACCAGCCTTACCACCTGGTAAGCTGGCCAACGGACAGCCAGCCCGGCCGCCGGCCATTCTAATTTTAATTTACTTCATAATATAATTCTGAATAAATAGTTAACAGTATGTCATAGTCTGTCTTCTCTTTAGTCGGTCTTAACAAATCTCAAATAAACCAACACGCCTAACAACATCACCTTCATTTTAATGAGATGGAGTTCCTCTGGTTCCTTCTGTGTGTTTTTTGTTCTCCGGTTGGTGGCGGTGATGCACCACAACGTTGTTTGCCAACCGCCATAAAAAATACCAAACGAAGAAGAAATTGCGGCGCTGCTAACCTGCCGAAGCATCATCATCAGTGACAGCGAGTAGGAAGCCTCCGCGGCTGCTGGAAAGGCTGGCCGGACTGTGAATGGACAGGAGATGGCAGAAGAAAATGACGGATCAGGAAACGAATTAGGAATGGAGCTCAGTGGCAGGTGTAGAAGAAATTGTGTTACCTTACATTTCTTATTTGGTTTTGGTATAATGTTCCTTTCTCTCTAAACATCAAATGTCCTGCTGAGCTGTTTTCCATTGTGTTAACCCTTGCCGTCTTGATGAAAAGACTCTTTGATCATTCCCTCTTCCTGAATGGTCTCTGTCTCAAATACATTGATCAAGGCCCGATGAGTGACCCCTGTAGTGACATCGTCTAGCTCTCCCTATAACGGTCACACCTTGTAGATATCAACAGATGTCTCTTCCTCTGCAGAGAGACATGTGTTGATTCAATGCAAATCCACTCATGACACCTTCCCTTTTGTTCTCTCGACTGTTCTGTATAAATCCAACTCGGCCAGGCCATTCGAGAGACTGGATCTTCATAGACACACTGTGAATTTCTTTTCTCCACTGTCAGTGATTAAACCTCATTTGAACCAGCTACAGAATTGGACCTGAAGAGTTTTCTTCCACACAGGGGAATTGAAAGCTGGAGTGAGGAGAAAGCGGGGAAAGCCAGGGCGAAAACGCAAGAAAAAAGGAAGGAGCTCAATATCAGAAGAAACAGATAATGAGCAAGTGAGACAGGGCGAGGAAGAGCACAAAGTAATCGTCAGGCTGGAACAAGACGGTGTGTCGTTCGCTGAGTGTAACCCGGTTCTCCTTACCAAGGGGATAAACAATCTAGTGGGAGAGGTAAAAAGTGTGAAAGTTCTGCGCAGTGGAGCACTGTTGATTTTTTGCAGAGACAGCGCACAACTTGGGAAAGCGATTAGGCTGAATAAGATCGAGGGGAAAAAAGTTCAAGCCACGATTGCTAAGGGTGGGGGTCTCACCCGAGGAGTGATTTTTGGTATCCCACTGAGTGTGTCTGCTGAACAGATAAAAGAAAATGTGATGGGTGCAAGAGTGAGGGAAGTCAGACGCCTAAAAACTACTCGTGAGGGCCAAAAATGTGACAGTTTGTTGGTGTTGCTCACGTTTGATGAGGACCGACACCCTGCTAAAGTGTTTATCGGATATATGAGCTATGACTCTATGTTCCTCCGCCGCTTAGGTGCTTTAAATGCCAGAAATATGGGCATGTAGCAGCAGTATGCAAGGGTAAACAAAGGTGTGGGAGATGTGCAGGGGAGCATGAATATGGGAAGTGTGAAACAGGAGCTAAACTTAAGTGCTGTAACTGCGGAGGGGAGCACACTTCTGCATATAGAGGGTGTGAAGTCAGTAAGAGAGCAGAAGAGGTGCAGCGAGTGAAAACATCCCAAGGGGTCACATACGCGGAAGCGGTCAGAAAGGTGGGTATAAAATAGGAGTTGGCTTACTGAATACCAAACTTGAGACCTATTAATCTTGAATGAATAAATCAGAAGGCACTGATTCCAATATCTGCACTCTCCACAGGTTGTCCGGTAAGAACAGGAATGGTATTGATGGGTTAATGAATCCAATTCACACACACTCTCATTGAGATGCCCCTCATTTATTGGAGAATTCTTCTGTTGATACTGTCTGTGTGGTTACTACAATAAAGAAATAAACAGAAATGTGCATATTAATCATATAAAATAATTATAATAAACAGAAACAGACTGGTATAAATTATATAATGCAGTAATAAGGCTATGTAAAGATAAACAGTAAAAGATGAATAAATGAGAAGATTTGAGTGTTTAGAGACTTAAGGGACTGTCAACAAAAGCAACCTCTTAACTCAGGAAGGCCCATATCTATCTCACTTGCATAGTGTGCACAAAGGGAGAGACAAATAAATGCGCGACGATCCCTTAATGGACGCATCTGCACGTTCACTACACTGCCGTGCCATAACTAATAAACACCTGAAAACCACAGCGGTACTCCATTAATCAACATAACAATATTATCATGGGTCATATACATCAATTGGACTATCAAATTGGCAACAATTAACTGATGGACAAGACACCTTACAGTACGATAAACTTAATTGCCGAATAACACTCAGAATATAATTAAGACCAGTATCAGAATGATAGCGTATTACTCACACTCTCATGGACGCACAAGACGGAGCAAATCAACAAAAAGGAGAAGCAAGAGTCCAGAAAACACAGCTGCAGGATAAATAGAGTCCAAACGGCTGGGATGAATGAATAAAATCCAGAACTGCTGCGGTGAACAAAACTCTCCTCATCGACTCGCGCCAGACACTTCTCTCCGTGTAGCAGAGGTCTCTGATTGGTTCAGCGCATCCAGACATTAACTGTTCATGTGAACACCATGCGCAAGGTAACAGGCTCTAGGACTGAGCATGTGAACTGTGAATGGGCTGATGAGGGATGCTATGTTGGAAATGGGCAATGAAGGGCTAACCTTCTGAACAGTGGGGATGCAGCCAAATGGCAGTAGTGTTAAGATGGCAGACAGGCCTGAAATGAGAACATGTGAGGGATGCAGAAGAGTTAAAGGAAAACACCACCGCATTTCCATACTGAACTATGTTCTGCTCTGATCGCCCTGCGTGGTTGACTCCGCCGTCGGTGTGTGAATGTGTGTATGAATGGGTGAATGTCAGTCATTACTGTAAAGCGCTTTGGACAAAAGCGCTATATAAATGAGGCCATTTGCCATTTGCCATTTGATCTTAGACGAGGTGATACATACCTCCCTCTCCTCTGTGCGTGCACTCAATGGCTCTTGCGCGCACTCCGCGCAGCGCTAATTTGCTAGCATGTAGCTTGTCCCAGTATATTCCTTAGGATCCAAAGGGGGGTGAAGTTAGAAGCGACCAAGCACTTCCACGTTGTCCCTAAATACGGTTACGTGAGTAGTTACACGACCCAAGTTTGGTTACACAATAACAACTGGAAGCACTTCCACGTCGGCGCAGTAATATCATCACTCCGCTCCCCCTCTTACTTCCGTCAATAGAACCTACGTGACCTGCACGCCTGCACTACCTGTAGTAGTTTGTGCACAGTTGAGGAAGCATCAGGTTGTAGTAAGATAGTTTGTGAACAATCAAACATCATGGTTATAACGTGCATCGTACAGGGTTGTGAAAACAAGCAGAATATATAGTCCCGTCATGTTTTGAGTGATGATATTACTGCGCCGACGTCGAAGTGCTTCCAATTGTTATTCCGCCATACTATATAGTTATCCTTGTTATCCGCTTAGAAAAATGTAAATGCCAATTTATAACAATCCTTGTTATCCGCTTAGAAAAATTGGCATTTAGTGGAAGTGGAGGACATGTTGAAGGCAGGTTTACCCAGCTCGCAGATACCGTCACAATCATCTGTATGGGGTGGTGGATCTTCATGGTCTTAAGTATATTGCAGTGGAATGCAACAAGTCTTGTAGCTAATGGGCAGGAGTTTAAAGTGATGGTTTGGAGTGAAATGGACCCTAGGTAATTTCCACCAAGACATCCAGCCAAACACCCCTTCGGAAGCATTTTTAGCGATGGTCAGCAGTGGTCAAGATAGGGCGATCAGCCTAACGGCTTCGTAATAGCCTGATGGTAGTGATGGTGAGATGAAGCCTCTTGAAACATCAAAGCCTCTCAGCCAGATGAACCACCAAAGTGGTTCGACCCCAAAGCTTCAAATATGTACGCTAGGGACACCTAGTGGTGAATGAAATTATGAAGAAAGTAAAAGAGTTTCCTGTCAACCTAACATAAGATGTTTGCTATATGTGCCGATCCAACATCAAATCATTTGAGAATTAAAGTCATCTTGGTGATACATGTGTGTGAGTGTGCCTTTCATAAATAGTTCTGAACTCAAGATTGAAATTAAGTCATTTGGTAAACCACAGACTTGGATTTGAACCTACAACACTTTGATAATGTGTCTCAGTCCTTAGACACTACACCACCCGAAACATGAGATAGGAGTAATACTTATAATGATATATAATAATAATCATTTGTAATATAAGTAATGGATGCATGGAGGTGGATCATTGTAGCTCTATCCTAGATTTGAACTTGCAACACTTTGACAACAAGTCCAACTTCTTAACCGCTACACCACTGCCTCTTTGTAGGATGACCAGCAGTAGTAATAATTACAATAATGATGTATAATAATAATAATAATAATAATGATAAAGTGATATATTAGTCAAAGTGGTAGGCCAACACTGCAATTCCACCTTGGATTTGAACCTACAATGCTTTGATAATGTGCCCATTTTCATAATAATGATGTATAAGAATATATAAGAATAATTAATAAGAATACTGATAAGCCCACAAGTTAGTATTCGTGTATGAGGCATTTTTCTAGTCATAATGTCCCGCCAATTGAAAACCTGTATCACCGCGGTACCTGTATCGCGAAAAAGTAGCCCGAAACGGAGCCTCGCTCGTCATATGCTACGTCATTTTGCCGAGGTGAATCAGATCTCGACACGGAGCTTCGTTGGGGGAGGAGCCGAAATTCTCGACACATGCCTCGAAGCCTCGACGCAAATCATAACATCACTACCTGATGGTACATACATTATATCTCGTAGATTTCCCCACTAATAATGCATGGAATGTTACCAAACTTCTGCAGTAGTACACATAGGGTCCGTACTCACAAAACGAGGCATTTTAAAGTTTGTAAGTACATCAGGAGTTTATTTAAAAAGAACACTTGCCTGATAGCTTCTACTGCTAAAGCTATGCTGTTTGCGTAGACGGCACGTCCGTGTTTACACAGCTTCTTCTTCATTGGTGTTTAATGGCAGTCGGCGTAGACCCAGCTGTTTCCGTTTCCGTGAGTTTCATGCGAGAGTATGAAAAGATTTTGCTAAAAAAAATTTTTAAACGACTGAAGACCACTGGCAGGTCTCGACCGGGCCGCCGACTGAAGACCACTGGCAGGTGTCGACCGGGCCGCCGACTGAAGATGACTGGCAGGTGTCGACCGGGCCGCCGACTGAAGACCACTGGCAGGTGTCGACCGGGCCGCCGACTGAAGACCACCAGCAGGTCTCGACTGGGCCGCCGACTGAAGACCACTGGCAGGTCTCGACCGGGCCGCCGACTGAAGACCACTGGCAGGTGTCGACCGGGCCGCCGACTGAAGATGACTGGCAGGTGTCGACCGGGCCGCCGACTGAAGACCACTGGCCAAGACATGGGCTAGTGGCTCGGCTGTTACTGAGACATGAGCTGGTAGCTTGGCTATGACTTAGGCATGGGCTGGTAGCTTGGCTGGAACTGTGGCATGGGCTGGATGCTTGGCTGTGGTTGAGGCCTGGGCTGGTAGCTTGGCTGGAACTGTGGCATGGGCTGGTAGCTTGGCTGTGGCTAAGGCCTGGGCTGGTAGCTTGGCTGTGACTGAGGGCTGGGCTGGTAGCTTGGCTGGAACTGTGGCATGGGCTGGTAGCATGGCTGTGGCTGAGGCCTGGGCTGGTAGCATGGCTGGGACTGTGGCATGGGCTGGTAGCTTGGCTGTGACTGCGGCCTGGGCTGGTAGCTTGGCTGTGGCTAAGGCCTGGGCTGGTAGCTTGGCTGTGGCTAAGGCCTGGGCTGGTAGCATGGCTGGAACTGTGGCATGGGCTGGATGCTTGGCTGTGGCTGAGGCCTGGGCTGGATGCTTGGCTGTGGCTGAGGCCTGGGCTGGTAGCATGGCTGGAACTGCGGCCTGGGCTGGTAGCATGGCTGGAACTGTGGCATGGGCTGGTAGCTTGGCTGTGGCAAAGGCCTGGGCTGGTAGCTTGGCTGTGACTGAGGGCTGGGCTGGTAGCTTGGCTGTGACTGAGGGCTGGGCTGGTAGCTTGGCTGTGACTGAGGCCTGGGCTGGTAGCCTGGCTGGAACTGTGGCCTGGGCTGGTAGCATGGCTGTGGCTGTGGCCTGGACTGGTTGCTGGGACGGGCGGGCCTCCGCTGGAACTGGCGACGGACGGACCCCCGTCAGAACTGGTATGGGTTGAGCACTCGTGAGCAGCATCGGGGAGGCTCGCTTCCTCGTAGAGGTAAGATCTTAAGCCCGAGCCCGAGCCCGAACCCGACCCGACCCGGATTTCGGGTCGGGTCGGGTATAAAATGTCAATCATTACGTTCGGGTCGGGTCGGGCCGGGCTTCTCTCTCGCTGACTTTTTTTTTTTTTTTTTTTTTTTTTAATATATGTTTATAGAAATGTATAAACGATGTGTGGAGAATAAGATACTAAACTGAGGAATACTTGTTATAAAATAAATAATTAGGGAAAAAAAAACAGAGAGGGCGCTGTAATTGCTATTTAACTAAACGGGACAGGAGCCGCAGCACAGACATCCACCCCGTCACTAGCCATGTTTCCATCCAAAGTGATTCGAATTACTGGGAAATGCGCATTAAAAGAAATTCGAATCATGTGTGTTTCCATCAAAAGAACGGACTTTGGTGAAAACTACAAATTCGCGCGAGTTTTCTAAGTCACGCGAGATTTTCCGCGGGTTGGCATGGCAACCAGCCTGTAAACATTCCGTCGTCTTCCTGCCGGTGACACCGGCTGGACCGGCCGGTGCTTGGGTGAGGTGCATGGGCTTTTCACACAGCCCTGTGGGCACAATGGGCCCGAGTTCGGCCGTGTTCAGCTGTCTGTCTCCCGGCTGGTTTGCGTGCTGCGCGTCTTGGCGTTTCGCGTTCGACGGAGAGTCCGCCTGTGTGGACTCGCGTGGGGCTGGGCGGGCCGGTGTTTGACCGATGTCCGAGGGCTTTTCAGCCAGCTCTGACGGTGAGAGTCCCGACAGTTCGGCGTGGTTGAGGTCTCTATTTAAATGTCAAACACCGGAAGCAGTCGGGGTGAAAGTGCGCTACGTCACACTTGATTCGCATACAGCTGTTTCCATCCCATTCGAATCAACCAAAACCCGGCCATAGCGAGCGTATTTCATTTTGTGCGAATCAGGGGATTTTAATGCGAATCACGGCGTTTCCATCATCATTTTCCGATGCGATACATCTAGATGCGCATCTAAACAGCTGATGGAAACGCACCTATTGCTCTTCTTTGTCTCTCTGCGCGCTCTCTCTCTCTGCGCGCTCTCTCTCTCTCCCTCTCCCCGTCTCTCTCTCTGCGCTCTCTCTCTCTCCCTCTCCCCGTCTCTCTCTCTGCGCTCTCTCTCTCTCTCTCTCTCTCTCTCTCTCTCTCTCTCTCTCTCTCTCTCTCTCTATCTCTCTCTCTTAAAGTGCCGCGCTAGATTTTTAAGGACGTACTCTGAGTCCTCACAAATAAAATATGAAATTTCGGGTTTGGTTCGGGCTCGGGCCTGCAAATCAAGTTAATTGCTCGGGTTCGGGCCGGGTCGGGCTTTAATCCCGCGGGCCTGGGTCGGGTCGGGCTGGATTTTTTAGGCCCGATCTTACCTCTACTTCCTCGTGCTGCACCTCCTCCTCGAGGCCGGCAACCGACGAGCCAACTCCCGGTTAGTCAGCTGGATGCTCCTTGGCCCTCCCACGGCCAGACGAGTACCCCAAAACGGGTTCGGGCAGGAGCTGGGAAGCTGTGCTGTTGCTGAGACATGGTCTGGTGGCATGGCTGTGACTGCGGCATGAGCTGCTAGCATGGCTGTGGCTGAGACATGGGCTGGTGGCTTAGCTGCGGCTTCAAAAAAAAGTTTGCTAGCATCAATTTGGCTAGCAGGATTGGTCATGAAGTCCTTAACCCACTTGATAATGTCCTGACCATGAGCTGCTGGGTCCTCCTTCGGTCGGTTCATTCTGTCAGGCGAGGACTCGGAAACAGGAGGTGAGGACCCAAATGCAGTTAAAAAAAAGGATTTATTTAAATAATAAACTAAATACAAAACAAAAACTAAGACCAAAAAACAAAGTATCAAACCAGGAAGACCACAAGGCAAAAACACGACCGTCAAAAGAAACACTTACGAAAGAAAACCGGAACACAAAGGGACACGGGAGACAGGACGCAGGTACAAAGAAAAATCCAGGGACATGACGTGGTGCAGCATGCAGGGGGTAACAGACGACGGTAACAGACGACAGCGACAACACAGTGACAACACAGTGACAATGAACCGACAATGAGACAGGGGAAACACACAGACTATATACACAGGGAGGCAGGGAGCTGACGAGGAACAGGTGAAACACATTAGGGCAGGCAGGGTAATCAACACGAGAGGGTGGGGGAGTCAAGACAGCGGAAACAACAAGGACTAGGAAGTACAAGACAGGAAATCACACCACGGCATAATTACAAAATAAAACAGGAAATCAAATCCAAGAAAACACAGATCATATCAAAAACACAGATCATGACAAACCCAGTATAATCTGTATTCAAAAAACATGGCTGAGAGCGCAATGGGATTTCATAATTCACGGATACACGGCTATAAGAAATGACAGGAAGATGGGGAAAGGTGGTGGGGTGGCTACTTTTGTCAGAAATGAAATAAGGTTTAGTACTGTCCAATTAGGGAGTGAATGTGAGTCCATAATAATTAAGGTTTGGACAGGCAAATATGAGCTATCAATAATTAGGGCCACGGGGCAATCGCACCGAGCACTATTGTTATTCTGTGGATTTTTTCCTAGTTATTAGGGCACCGGGGTAATCGCACCGAGCACTGGCCCCCTACAGCTATGTCTATCTCACATATCACAACAAAGGATTAGTAAGTATGAATGACGGGAGGGGAACAAGGTATGACTGTGTTCAAAACAAAGAAAGTGTGATTGATTTAACGCTGATGTCAAATGAAATGGCTGGTGTCACTGCGTGGGAGGTGTTAAGTGAAACATTAATGGGTAGTGATCACTATCCAATCACTATTAAGATTGGAATAGAGCTGCAACGGGAGGAAGACATGAGATTGCCAAGATGGAAAATTGATAAAGCTAATTGGGAGATTTTCCGGGCAGCGTGTAGAAACAGATTTGAACAATTACATAAAGAGGAATGGACAGATGTGGAGGAGTTGAATAAGGAAGTAGTCACAGCTGTAATACAATCAGCAAATGAGTCAATACCAAAAACATCAGGGTGCAGAAGTAAAAAGAATGTGCCGTGGTGGGATGAAAATTGCAGACAGGCAATTAGAGAACGGAATAGGGCATTTAGGCTATTAAAGAAACATCATTCAATGGGGTCGTTAGTGCAGTATAAAAGGTCGCAAGCAGTGGTTAGGAAAACTGTAAGAGCAGCTAGGCGTGCATGCTGGCGGCAATATTGTAGTAAGATAGGTTGGGAGGTACAGCTGTCGGAGGTTTGGGGAATGATCAGGAAAATTAGTGGAATAAGAAGGAATATAACAATCCCAGTATTGACAAGTAACAGTAGAACAGCGGTTAGTGGTTTAGAAAAAGCGACGCTATTGGCGGAAACACTAATCAAAGTTCACTGTTCAGAAAACTTATCAGCAGAGGCTAGGCAACAAAGGAATACAATGCAAGCACAAAACACCTGGGTTAACAGGAAAAAACCCACAACAGAAGAGTACCTGGATCTTCCATTCAGTGTGTACGAGTTAAAGGGGGTCATCCCCAGCACCCGGCAGTCAGCGGCAGGGAAAGACGATATCTGCTACTGTATGTTAGACAACATGGATGACAGGTCACTAGAGGTAATATTAAAATTAATTAATAAAGTATGGGAGTCAGGGGAGATTCCAGCTGCAAACACTCGATTATAGTGCCGATTTTAAAACCAGGCAAAGCTGCATCAGACCCGTCAAACTATAGACTTATTGCTCTTACATCTCAATTAGGGAAAACTATGGAAAAGATGGTTACAGAGAGGTGGATGTATTTCATAGAAAGTAGAGACCTTATGTCCTCGTGTCAGAGTGGGTTTCGCAAAGGGAGAAATACAATGGATTCAGTGTTGTGCCTAGAATCAGAAATTAGGAAAGCTCAGACAAATAAAGAGATGGTGGTTGCTGTGTTCTTTGACATAGAGAAAGCATATGATATGCTGTGGAAAGAGGGCCTGCTAATTAAACTGGATAAGTTAGGAGTGGGAGGGAAGCTATATAACTGGGTGTTGGGCTTCCTGTTTGGGAGGAGAGGTCAGAGTAGGGAATGAGTATTCACCAGTATGTATGGTTGAAAACGGAACGCCACAGGGAAGTGTGTGCAGTCCAATACTCTTCAACTGCATGATTAATGACATCTTTGAGGAGGTGGGGGGAGGAATAAGTAAATCACTATTTGCTGATGATGGGGCATTATGGGTAAGGGGGAGGAATCTGAAATATCTACAGAAGAAGTTGCAGACAGCGGTTGACGCAGTGGAACAGTGGGCAAATAGGTGGGGATTTAAGCTATCAGTTACAAAAACTCAAGTGATATGTTTCACAAAAAACGCCATAAAGACATATCAATAAGGTTATATGGTAAAACACTGGAGCAAGACAAAGTCATTCGTTTTTTGGGTGTCCTGTTTGATGAAAAGCTCACCCGGAGAGAACACATTGAGAGGACAAAAGACAAATGTAAAAATGTTAATAACCGTTTGAGATGCCTGTCAGGTCGTGATCGGGGTGCAACCAGGAAATCTCTATTAAACATATATCAAACCATGATGAGAACCAGATTAGACTATGGGAGTGTTGCGTATATGTCAGCAGCAGAAAGTCACCTTAAGAAGCTGGATGTGGAGCAGGCTAAAGGACTCAGGGTATGTAGTGGGGCATTTAAGACCTCCCCAGTTGCAGCTCTGCAGGTTGAGATGGGGGAAGAGCCATTAAGAATAAGAAGGGTAAAGCTCATGTTGGCATACTGGGTTCACCTGCAGGGCCATAAAAGATCTCACCCAGCAAAGGCTATATTAGAGGACTGCTCAGAGCATGATAAGTTGAACTTCTGGAGCTTAGGCTGGGTTGGAAATGCTAAGGCAGAAAGTGTTGGCTTGTGCAACATGCAGTATACTCCAAATGTTTCATTACCGGAAATTCCTCCCTGGCTGTTCCCGATGCCATCAGTGGACTTTAATATCCAACAGAAGATCAAAAAGCAAGGAGTTACTGGAGTCGTGGTTCAAAAGTATATCGAACAGAATTATGCAAATACAATAGCAATATTTACAGACGGATCAAAAGAGCCAGAAACTGGGCGTACCGGAGCTGCGGTGTACATTCCGGAATATAAAGTGGCAATTAAGGAGCGAGCAACAGACCACGCATCAGTATATACAGTTGAACTCCTGGCTATCACGCTTGCACTGAGATGGTTAGGGGGAAACAACAGGGCCAAAGCACTCATAGCATCAGATAGCTGGGCAGCCCCCAACAGTATTAAGACCATGAAGTCATGCAGGCAAGATTTGATCATGGAGATCCACCAAAAGTTATACAGCTTTCATAATAGGGGGAGAACGGTCAGATTTCTGTGGGTTCCTGCTCAGGCAGGCGTTGACGGCAATGAGGATGCAGACATACTTGCAAAACAAGCACTCAGGTCACAAGCAGTAAACATCAACATCCCACTAGGGAAAGCAGAAGGAAAGACAATCATTAAATCACAAATGCGAAAAGTTTGGCAGGAATACAAATGAGACCGGAAGACACTTCTACAATATACAAAAACAGGTGGGGAAAGGAGGAATGGTGGGCAGGAGCAGGAAGGAGGAGGTGGTCATTACCCGCCTCAGATTAGGACACACAGCGCTTAATAGCACGCTACACCAAATCAGCAAACATCCTACTGGTGAATGCAGAATGTGTGATCATCCTGAATCTGTGCAACACGTTCTCATGGAATGCAAGGGTTATGAGAGAGAGAGGAAAGAACTAAAAGCAGCAATGCATAGGGAAAAAGTGAGCTTCACAGTAGGGAACATGTTGCAAAGATCAGAAAGCATTAGGAGGTATGTGAGCAAGTACTTATATATATATATATATATATATATATATATTTTTTTTTGTCATCTATCCTAACTGCACATCGAATGTACCACACTCCAGTCCGGTAGGTGGCGGCGATGCACCTGTAAACTGGATGCCAGCCGCCAATCAAATCCAACAGAAGAAGAAGAAATCGCGGCGCACCCGGATGTTCTTTTTTCAACAATGGCGTCTGTTTTCAGCAGAAGAGTTCCTTCGTGGTGTTGAGAAAGTGTCTGTTAGCTTCACCGGTACTGATCCATCAGAGTCTCTGTGTGTCTGGATAAACCTGTCTGGACGGACTTTGTACTCTTCACCTTTTATTCTGAATGTTTTAACTCTGAATCATCTCCCGGGAGCCTACGAAGCTAAGCTAGTTATCTTAGCATGCTAGCTGGAAACAGATTTTGACGGAGTTTGTGTGGAGTCAAAACGTCTCTCTCGTCGCGGGAAAATGAGTAAAGTCCAAGTGATGAGAGCTTTGGTGGAGCAGCGACTAAGTGCGGCTGCTGAAGAGATATTTGGGCTGTTTGAAAGAACGGTAGCAGAATACGAGGAGGAACTTTCTCGTTCTAAAGAGGAGAACGAGCGACAGCGGAAGTTACTGGACGCTGTTTTCCTGCCTGAAGTCCGGTTACACAGAGCAGGTTGGTGCTTACTTTTTATACGTTAGGTATGGCAGTGTTCTAATATGAGTTGCGTTAAAATGTGACAGGAGGTAACATGCAACACGCATAGGACCAAAACGTTTACTTCTGCATCCGTATTACAGTTGTTCACATTTGCTGAAAGACTAAATCCTAATCTCTGAACCTAAAGGTCGGTGGCCTAAACGCATGTTTTTAATTGAAGCTAAACACATTCTCACTTACAATGTACTTTTGATGCATTATGCTGACCACAGGCTGCAGAAGTTAAACACAATTACAGTCAGTATGTGATGGTTTGATTTATCCAGAAGAATCAGAGGTTTTGTGAATGTAGATTGAAAACTGGGTTTTGTGTTTACAGTTTAGATGAAAGGTTGGAAGGTTTCAAGTTCTGTCTGCTTCTTGATGCCTTCCAGGAGAACCAGGAAGCCATGGGCCGTCCTAAGCAGACCACACCTTAGGGCGTGGTGTCATTGATAAAATGCTGCCTGTAGGTGCGTGTCCACAGGGGCGATTTTAAACGCGTGTGGACGCGCCGCTTCCCAGTATTGCACGCTTGGTGGGCTGCCACTAGAGGATGATTGACAGGCGCTCTCCTTTAAAGGGGCCCTATTATGAAAAATCGACTTTTCCATGTTTTTCAACCCTAAAATGGGTCCCTGGGGTGTCAATAAGTCCCCACAGTATCAGAAAAGACCACCATCTCCCTATTTCACTTTCTCAGTTTGAAAGAAATCCTCCCGATAAACGAACGGTTTGCAGACTGTCCACTAAATGACGTCAGCACCGAATTTTCCTGTGCCTTATATGGGTAATCTCGGCTCATTAGAATCGCTCCACCTGTGTGGTCCCGCCCACATAATCCCCATACCTTTTGGCTGTCAGTGTGATGTACAAACCAGTTAACCAAAATGCCAAAGTCAACGGAAAGCGAGTTGGCAGTCCAACTGCTGATATTTACTGGCATCGTCAGAGCATCTACGATGGAAATGTGCGCACACGCGTCCGTAAATGTGTGTTTGTGTGTGCGACGCACTTCACCGACAGGAGCTTTGACAACATGGGTCGCTACAGCTCAGGATATGCCTCTAACCTGAGGCCAAAGTTTGGATCAGTACCGACAGTCCGAGAGCCAACCACAGACACTGAAGCGGTAAGTTACTAAATATTAGGTAATATGCCGTGTTAGACTTTACCGTTTCTTTCTTAGCATTGGTGTGTTAGCATTGGCGTGTTGCGCTAAAGTTAGCATTGGCGTGTTGCGTTAAAAGCTTCCATTGTGGACCGTTAACGTTACGTAGTACTGCGGGGGCCCAAACCTGTAAAATAAAGCTAGACATCAGTTTGCTTGGGAACGTTTTGTAGCTTGAATGCGGCAGCGATCAGCTGGTCAGTGTTTGTTTACACGCCGAGCCAAAGACAACGTCACCAAACGTTTGTTTTTGCACCGCTAACGAAGGGATTTTACGAGCTATTGGTGCGTCACCACATCAGTTATAGTGAAATAGTAACATGTTCCACATTTCAGATGTAGTTGTAAACTCTGACTGTCTGTCTGACTGTCTGTCTGCTTACAGAGCATCAGCTCACATCAGCTCCCACAGCGACCCACCACAGCTACTGTTGGCTGTCACCTGTCTAGGAGGACTACAGGCTCCTTACCCAAGTAAAGGTGTGTATCCTGACATGTAGCCTACTTGAGATCAGGTTTAACAGCAACTACTAGTAGTTGTGCAGATGTGTATTTCTATTATGTGATAACATGGGTTTCATTCCTCCATACAACTCTGTTACAGCTACTGTATCCTGCAAGGACTTTGGTGTTGGCACAGTCATGGTTCCAGACCTGTTTCACAACCACTCCAATAAGGAGACCATCACAGAGAGCTCGCCTGGACCCGGTAGAGGAGGAGGATACTTTGGAGGGCAGCTCTTCCTTGACTTCAGAAGAGCTTGATATGACCCTGCAGAGTCGGCCACAAACAGTTTGTGTTTGTGTTCTGAGATAACTGGGAATTTCAACTGCTGATTAATTTGACAATAAAGTCTTTACAGTAATTGTAAAATGTGTCATGGTTAATATTACTGAAGTAATGGTCAGGAAAACTGCATAATATGTTGCATAGAGGGATTTATTTTTATAAAACACAATTGATGAACAAACAACTGACTGCTGTATTCCTCTTACGTGTAAAGCACCATAACCAGCTGTATATTTCATGCGTTTTGGAGACAGAACATTCAGACAGACAGTTCCAATCAGGATGTCCCACCATGCAAGCCTCTTCCTCCTCCAGCTGCTGCATCCGTCTTCTTACCTAGTGTGAATCATGATCATCGTCATGTTATATGAATAATAATCTCAACAGACAACTTGGTGTAACAGACAGTAACATTACCCGTGGTGTCTCCATGCAGCAGACGTGTTCAGTGTCTGAAGGCCCACTTAGTCACCTAGATGAATATAGTACAGAATTTGAGCATTTCAACAACAAATCTTGTTAATATGGTAACCTGACGGACTTTGCTGACAAGCTGAGGTGTAAACCTCATGTTTGAATTTTGTAACAGTAAGTTTGGCACGTAATGTTGAGATGGAGCACAATCACGTTTATAAAACACAGCACACAGCCTATAATTCACAATTCAGCACATAATTCTGGAGGACGACATGATACTGATGTTGGGGTTGTAGCAGGGGCAGATTTGGTTATCAATAGTTAACTATCAATATCAATATGATTATCGGTATTAATAATTATATTTAATATATTATCATGATATAATCATGAATAAACGGGGCACCACCCTGGGATCAGGGAAAAGATAACCTAAAACTGTATTCAGTCTCAATATGAAGGTTTTATACTCACATGCCAATCATCGTGATCATTGGCATAGGAGTACAAAACCAATCGAACAATTAAAAAGGCGTGAAATTCAAGCACTAGCCTTCACAACCTGCTGTTATCCAGTGACATATACACAACAAGCACAAGAGACCGCTAGTTATAATATAATAAGATTTATTAAAATCAGTAACAAAGCCTTATTACCTAACTACCTAACACACAAAGCTAAGCTTAAACAAAGGGAGAGACACACGTGGAGTGTGTGTGTGTGTGCGTGCGTGTGTGTGCGTGCGTGTCGCGAGAGAGAGGGAGAGAGAGAGAGAGAGATGGCTATGGGCGGCCACCAGATGGAGCTATTCCTCGCAGCGTTCAGGGGCGGAGCCACTGAGGTTCAATGGGGTAGCGAGAGAGAGAGAGAGAGAGGTGGAGCTATTCCTCGCAGCGTTCAGGGGCGGAGCCACTGAGGTTCGATGGAATAGCGAGAGAGAGAGATGGCCGTATGTAGCCACCAGATGTAGCTATGTCCCTAGCGTCCACCGGGAACAGCTGGCTTAGGACACGTGTGTGCGGCATGTATGTGTGTGTGTGTTAGCGGGTCACAAACAAAGAGAGAGAAAATGCGCGAGCGATATTCGGAGGGACAGAAAGCCGTGCTGCTATCACACGGGCTCGTGTGAATGAACTGGCGTTTATTCCGCGAGACCGGTCTTTTAACTGATAGTAGAGGCTTTCTGAGCTCGCGAATATGGCGGAGGTTAGTCGAAAACACTGTTACAGAAATCAACCCAGCTGTGTGGGTACACGATCAGCATTCACATACAGCAGCACATGAACAAACGGACTCGGCGATTCGCGATCAGAACTTAAAACACATTAACAAGAATTACAAGCATGTCCTACACTATCGAATCTCTGCTTCTGCCCAGACAAATAGCCTCTTACTTTTGTCGATGTGAGATGCGTCGATGTGAGGTTTCCGTCCCGTGCGTTGATGGCGTTTCTTTACGCCGGCAGCGGACGGTAGTTTACGAGCGCTGGTTCAGCGCCGGATCCAATTAGTTGAAGAAAACAGTTAGTATTTCTTCCTTCTGCAGGAACAATCGCGTGGCTCGTCGATTTAGTCAGCTGATTTCAGACAAAGACGGGTCGAGTTATCCGTTCTGCTGGCAGCTGGGACGAAGAAAGTTTCTTCTTACCGCGGGGAACGGGAGAGTCGCGCTGTCGCGGTGGTCTCCTCGGGATCCAAAATGATAAACAAAAGAAAAATAAAACGAGTAGAGAAAAAGAGGGGTAAAACAGTCTGTTGCTCGTCCAGCGAGATTGGGGGAAAGACTGCGGCCTAGGACAAAGGAAAACGTTGCAGACGTAATGTTCACCTCCTGGCGTAACCAAGTTACTTTGGAGAGAGAAAGTTTTCTGATGGCCGCGGGATTTATAGCTTACGGCTGGTCCGGGGGACCCCCTGGAGTCCCATGCAGTTCGCAGCCAATGGAGCGCCAGCGGTGTGACGTCAGATCCCGTGACCAGGTGGAGGTGACACTAAAATGGTGGTTGTAGTTTTTTTATCTCCTTTGTCCCATTGTCCTGGCCGCATGTGTAGGCTTCTGTAGGCCGCATTGTGTAGTCCTTCTAGTGAGGTCCCAACACTGACCAAATCCCGTTCCTTGTATATCTTTATGTGTAGAGGATCAGGTTTTTAATCCCGTTAATGTGATGTAAACAAACTGCCCGCATACAGGACGCTGTTTTCATCGGGTTTTCATCAGTTTAAATATAATGTTCCGTCCCCATTTGGAAAACATGCAACTGTGAACTGTCAACAACACGGCACTACTAACGATATTAATTGTTGCCGAAATAGCTCACAGATACGTTACTTATAGAGCGAAGAACGCAGCATTAGCGTCATTGTGGCTAGCGCTAGCTACGCTAACACACATCGAGTTACCGTCCAAAACGTTACACAGACATGTTAACTAACCATCCAGGTTCGTCCTGCTGCGTCCGCAACGTAGAACTTATACAGGAGCTGGTCCTGGTTCTGGGTCGGAGTCCGGTTCGAAGCGGTACGGCTGGACCGCTGTTAGTTTGTAGCGTAGAACCATAACCATGGCAACAAGCTGGACGCGGACAGCACGGGGCGGAGAGACACAACCAATTCCTCAGTAGGAGCGGGGTCAGGGGTCATCTCATTAGCATAAGGCTACACCCCGACAGAATCACCCGTTTGAAAAAGTGGGGTAAAAAAGCTGAAAATGAGGAGTGTGATCCACTCCGAAATACATGTTCCGATTGTTTTTTCCAGTTGAGGAATTCAAAGACCAGGTTTGGAGACATCAATAACTTATATTCACTTGTGGAAAAATAGCATAATAGAGGGCCCCTTTAAACAACACATTTTTGCGAGCGTTCGCGAGCGTTCCCGAGGCGGCGAGTCGAGCCCGGCGCCTCTGATTAGCATAAAGTAGATTCGACTTCAACTTTAGGCAAATGAGGAGCGGCCAACTCGCGCGCCGTCTCTCGACATTCGCCGCGACGCTACCAGAATGCATTGCACGGCTTTTCACATAGACAATGAATGGGACGCGGGGAAACACCGCTGCCTGTGGACACGCACCTTTTGTCAGTCTGCTCTCTGTCTCTCTGGTGGTTGAGCAGCTGACTGCTGCTATGGCCTACAACCTGCTATAGTTTATTTTCTTATATACATACACACATGCCCACACGCACACCAACACACACTACATTTGATGCCACACACAGCCACGTTATGTTCCTTTTGGGTTGTTTAGTTTAATAAACACTGAGACATTCTCAGAGCTCTGTGTGTGCCCTCTCCTTTGTTTCAACCTGAGAGCCAGGGTTGTAAACACAAGTTATTAACAATTATGAAAAAGTGTAATAAATGTATTCATCTCAAGCTACTGATGACTGCATTACTTCTGGTGCATTTTATTTTTGCAGGTTGTCTGTCTGCCTCTTTTGTTTCAGAAAAAAAACAGTGTACTGGTGACTGATTGTTCAGCTGTTTGAAACGTCTCTATATTCTGTACGTGTGTTTATTGTTTTCCTGCAGACGTCCAGCAGCTGTTGGTGACTAAAGAAGAGGTTCCCTTTGAGCAGCAGGACTGGAGCTCCAGTCTGGAGCAGCAGGACTGGAGCTCCAGTCTGGACCAGGAAGACCCAGACCCCCCACACATTAAAGAAGAACAGGAAGAACTCTGGACCAGTCAGCAAGGAGAGAAGCATCGAGCCCTGGAGGAGGTTGGTATCAAGTTCCCATTGACTCTTGTCCCTGTTAAGAGTGAAGAAGGTGACGATGAAGAGAAACCTCAGTCCTCAGGGCTGGTTTCAGCTGCAGCCAGAGGCTCAACTGAACAGATGGAAACAGAAGCTGATGAAGAGGACTGTTGGGGACCAGAACCAGCCAGGAACTCAGGTTCACATTTACAAACAGATACTGATGACAAGACTGGAGACTCTTCCAAACCTCAGACTGATGACAAGACTGGAGACTCTTCCAAACCTCAGACTGATGACGGTGCTGATTGGCAGGAGACCAGAGAACCTCAGTCAGTTTTAAAGGCTTTGAAAATTGATCCTGAAGGTGATTTTAAATGTAGAACTGGTAAGAAACCATTTCGCTGCTCTCCGTGTTGGAAACAATTCAGCATCCGTGGAAATCTGATGAGACAAGTGAGAACTCATACAGGAGAAAAACCTTTCAGCTGCTCAGTTTGTAAGACCTCTTTTACACAAAGTCAGCATTTACATACACACATGAGAACGCATACAGGAGAAAAACCTTTCAGCTGCTCAGTGTGTGGTAAAGGTTTCATTAAAATGTATGATTTTAAGAGACACATGAGAACTCATACAGGAGAAAAACCTTTCAGCTGCTCAGTGTGTGGTAGAGGTTTCACTCTAAATAGTACTCTGAAGGCACACATGAGAACTCATACAGGAGAAAAACCTTTCAGCTGCTCAGTGTGTGGTAGAGGTTTCACTGAAAATGGGACTCTGAAGAGACACATGAGAATACATACAAGAGAAAAACCTTTCAGCTGCTCAGTGTGTGGTAGAGGTTTCACTCTAAATAGACATCTGAAGACGCACATGATAACTCATGCAGGAGAAAAACCTTTCAGCTGCTCAGTGTGTAGTAAAGGTTTCACTCTAAATAGACATCTGAAGACGCACATGAGAACTCATACAGGAGAAAAACCTTTCAGCTGCTCAGTGTGTGGTAAAAGTTTCACTCTAAATGGTACTCTGAAGACACACATGATAACTCATACAGGAGACAAACCTTTTAGCTGCTCAGTGTGTGGTAAAGGTTTCATTAAAATGTATGATTTTAAGAGACACATGAGAACTCATACAGGAGAAAGACCTTTCAGCTGTTCAGTGTGTGGTAAAGGTTTCACTGTAAATGAACAGCTGAAGAGTCACATGAGAACTCATACAGGAGAGAACCCTTTCAGCTGCTCAGTTTGTAAGACATCTTTTACACAAAGTCAGCATTTACATACACACATGAGAACGCATACAGGAGAAAAACCTTTCAGCTGCTCTGTGTGTGGTAAAGGTTTCATTAAAATGTATGATTTTAAGAGACACATGAGAACTCATACAGGAGAAAGACCTTTCCGCTGTTCAGTGTGTGGTAAAGGTTTCACTGTAAATGAACAGCTGAAGAGTCACATGAGAACTCATACAGGAGAGAACCCGTTCAACTGCTCAGTTTGTAAGACATCTTTTACACAAAGTCAACATTTACATAAACACTTTAGAACTCATTCAGGAGAGAAACATTTCTGTTGCTAAGTTTGTAAGGAATATTTTCCACAGACGCAACAATTACAGAAACAGATGAGAACTCACACAGGAGAAAAACCTTTCAGCTACATAAGAGTCCGGCCGCTGACGGTTATGGTTAAAGGTTGTATCAGCGATTCTGGTTGCCCTCACTTCCATTGCGAGATCCAAAACAAACAGAGCCAGCTAGCCCCTCCCTCCCGTGTTTTGAAAATGATCATGAGCGTGATTGGTTCAACACTGTTTATTTTGCTTTTGAGGTGTTGGTAGTACCATTTGTTTTTGTGTGCGATCTCGGAGCCTAGGCTGCCTAGAGAGACTTTTTGACTGCCTGCTTATGGGGCGGGATCGGCTAGCGGATCGTGAGTTAAAAACAGATGAATGTGATCATTTATGTTTCGGCCCAGAAATGCTGATACAACCTTTAATATACAGATAAACCAGCCTGGATTCTGAAAAAAAAACAATGTTAGGCCAGTATTTTTGACTGATTCCTATTTTTTCTATGTGTTTTTATAATTATTATTTTTCATGACATTTTGGATGATTTGTTTGATTTCTTAAATATATTCTTCTTGTGATGTTTGTATTTGTGCTAAAATATAATAATAACATAATTGTTGTGTGGTAGAAATGCATACTTATACTTTTTGGACCTCTGTGAACACTGTCCTGTCAATATATTGTAAGCAGGGCATGAAATTGGCACCCGCCCGCACGCCAAATGCGGGTGGGATTTGTGATTGGGGGGTGAAACTGTCAATCTACCTGCCAACATTGGCGGGTAGCCAATAAGACAACACAACACTGAGCATGTTAAGCACCCGCCCCCCACCTCCCCTCAGCTGGTGAGTTTGACGGCGCGTATAGCCCCCTTCACAAACGTTGCTACTCGCCCGTCACTCGCTTTCTCACTGAATTCTACTCGCTGGCAAAAAACATTCACTGCCGCCGGCGGCGAGTTCAAGCGGCAACTCTGTGGAACTTTCTGTTGACGTCACTGTCAATCATCTCTATACTACATTCTGATTGGTACTCGCTTCACTCGCATCTCAGAAAGTTAAAATTATTTTATCTCCGTCCCCGCCCACATCGCATCGCCTGTCCTGGCCACATTCAGCTAGAACACATTCACATTCATTGACAGTTGTCGCTCAGAGATGGGCGAGTGGCGACGTATGTGAATGGGGCTTTAGTCAAAACCAAAACACCAAGGAAGGCTGAGGAATATTCACCTACTTATATTATTATTAATAATAATAATAATAATAATAATAATAATAATAATAATTGTCGTAATAAACTAATACTATAAAGGCTCAGCACTGTCTTTTAGTCATTTTTGTTTTCATCTTTTCTTGAATGCTTAAACTCCTCAACCCCATTTAGTATGTCAACATTTGTATCAGTACCAGCAGTTTGTAAGAAATTGGTCAGTAATTGATACATCATATTTTGGTTCTCAGAATTCACCAAATTGATGCATTACAATGAAATTATTCAAAATTTTCTCCCAGGGGCCCCTGGACCCCCCTAGAGGATCACAAGCCCCCCCACCATAGTCTCCAAAAATCCTGTGGGATTGCAAACCCATTTGTAATCGGCACAAAAAACTTATTTAGAGGCAAAAAAAAACACTTGCACACACTTTAATGTGTATTCTGTACAACTTCAAGAACCATTTTTATGCATTTTCTGAGTCGTTCACCTTTATTTTAGGCACAAACTATTTTGGCTGGTAAAAATTCACTGTGGCAGGTGGATTTCAAAATCCACCTGCCACAGTGGCCGGTGGCCAAAAAAGTTAAAGGAAAAATCCGGTCATTTTTTACCCCAATTTCGTTGTCCCCAGGGTCATCCCGACTTATTAGAAGCCCGAAAAAAAACAGACAAAAAATGTTGCCTAGCCCAAGGTCTGTTCCTGCCTGGCAGCCTTCCAGACTCACTCCAATGCTAACCCATTGGGGCAACTGTTATCTGATTTCCTGGGCCTCAGAAAACAATTCCAAGACCTATGCAACACAGGTTGGGTCCGTACGAGACACGACGGCGCTTGTTTTTTTTTATCTCAAATAGTGTGGCAAAACGACATAAATATGTGTGTTTTTGCATGGAGTCAAATCACCCTGTAGACATTAGCAGTAGATAGCCGAGCGTTTTCCTCGTAGATTTTGTATCCATAAAGAAACGATCGAGCTGGTTTAGACCACGATACCAGAACACAAAGAGATGCTGCGCTTATGATTTTTAGGTGCACCAGTGCAACCTACAATTTTTTTCAGTCGCACTCATAAAACATTTGGTCGCATTTGCGACCAAAATGGTCGCACTCTGGAGCCCTGACTGGGAGGGACTACAGGCGCTCGGCTATCTACTGCTAATGTCTACAGGGTGATTTTAGGTGAGTTACTCCATGCAAAAACACACATATTTATGTCGTTTTGCCACACTATTTGAGCTAAACGAGTGCCATCGTGTCTCGTACGGACCCAACCCGTGTTGCATAGGTCTTGGAATGGTTTTCTGAGGCCCAGGAAAGCAGATAAAAGTTGCCCCAATGGGTTAGCATTGGAGCGAGTCTGGAAGGCTGCCAGGCAGGTACAGATCTCGGGCTAGGCAACGTCAATTTTTGTCGGGTTTTTTGCTTCGAATAAGTCGGGATGACCCTGGGGACAATGAAAATGGGGTCAAAATTGACCGGATTTCTCCTTTAAAGTTAACTTCAGGCCCTGATTGTAAGTGTACATCTGCATTGATACAAATAAAGTGGATGAACGCCAGGTCTGTGTCTGCCCCATCATTACAGCACAACTTATTATTTGTTGTTTTTATTTATGTTTATTAATGAAATCATGGTGCTGTGCATCACCTCTTCTGATACACAGATGTTGTAATATTACATCCATGATCTGGACGTCCGAAGCTAAACTAGATCAGCAGACCCTGAGACAGGTTGAACTTCCTGAGCTGGTGCTCACATCTCTGAGGAGCACCTAGGTGCTGGATGTGTCCTGTAGTTGGTTTTGCATCACACTTTATTTTCTGCAGAAGGGAATACATCCAGAGAAGTAATCCTTTGATTAGTCTCTTTCCACTCACTACCCTGAAAGGAATGCTTCACCCATTTGAATTAAGCTTTGTATCTTAGTAACCTGGTCGTATTTTTGAATGGTCCTGCATCATTTCCTCATTTTCCCCAGAGATGGGAGATCTCTGTATTTCTATTCTGAAAAAGAGCATCCGATTACTCAAATATCCTCATTTTGCGTTATCGGAGGCTGCTTTGGTTAGAGGGAGGAAGACGACAACACCAGTTCCTCATGTTTTCAATCCGCCTATAGGGGGCTGGACCCACTGAGACTACAGACCTGTAACAGACCAGAGATGGGACCTCACTTAAGACTCGGGTTGTGAGCGGAACTGAACCGGTCCTTTTAGAATAACCAGCCTTACCACCTGGTAAGCTGGCCAACGGACAGCCAGCCCGGTAAGTTCGCCGCCGACCATTCTAATTTGTTTCATCAATCATCTGCATTATTAAAATGGATACACATCCTGTAGACAAAGTAAGAACCCAGGATATGAAGAAAGGGAGGTGAAGGGATAACACTGGTTTACTTGGAGTTTAGGGATTCAGATGAGGAAGTTAAAACAGAGAGCAAATGAGCAGGGACAGGGCAGGCAGACGGTCAATCTTTTTTTCTACAGGGTATCGATTCCAGGAAGCAAGGTTGTGTTGCCATGGAGCTGGGACCAGCTCTTGCACCAAGAAAGGGAGGGTTAAAGTCTAAACCACAGTTCCTCCCACCTTTATTTGATAAAGGAGAAATGTATATAACACTTTTCTGCAAGAAATTGTGCATCTTTTTCTGGGCAATCTGAGTTCCTTATCAGCTTTGATACCTTTGATTTTTCAAACAGAAAAAGTCCTTGATATCTTGATGTTACTTAATAATACAATTCTGAATAAATAGTTAACAGTACGTCGTAGTTAGTCTTTTCTTTAGACTGTCTTAACAAATCTCAAATAAACCAACACGCTTAAAAACATCACCTTAATTTTTAATGAAATGGAGTTCCTCTTGTTCCTTCTGTGTGTTTTTTGTTTCCCGGTTGGTGGCGGTGATGCACCACAACGTTGTTTGCCAACCGCCATAAAAAAGACAAAACAAAGAAGAAGTCGCTGCACAAACACATCAGGAATTATTATATGAAATACTGTTAAAAACATCCAGATTAACACAGCAGGGGAGGGAAATAACATCCATGTGGGTGCCAGCTCACTTAGGGACACAAGGAAACGAGAAAGCAGACAAAACTGCTAAGGAGGCAGTAAAGAAAGAGTAAATTATCAAAAGCAGAGGGGAAAAATTTAATATGGAAGGAAATAATCAATCAATGGAATCAGTTTTGGAAGAGCCAGGAAAAGGGAGACACTTACAAGGAGTAGTAGTAGAGGTAGGATGTTATGGAGACAATAGAACAGAACAAGTAATCATAAGCAGAATAAGAATACGGCACAGTAAATTGAACAGCACACTTAATATAATAGGGAATCATGCAAATGGTCTGTGTAACTGTGGGGAGTGGGAGACAGTAGAACACGTGGTGATAGCATGTCCTGGATATGAAAGGGAGAGGGAGAGGATGATTAGAGGGTTGCGGAAGGTAGGAGTGAGGGAAATTAAGTATTATAGAATGTGTAAAATCGAGGGAAGGGAGGAGAATCATCTTGAGATACCTAGTATCAACTGGATTAATTAAAAGGATGTAGAAGAGGAGGAACGGGAGAAGTAAAGTCCAGCAGATGGCGGTAAATGCAACACTAAGGATGCCGACTGCCATTAAACACCAAAGAAGAAGAAGACGAAGAAGAAGAAGAAGAAGTAGTCGCTGCGCACCCGGATGTTCTCTTTTCAACAATGGCGTCTGGTTTCAGTAGAAGAGTTCCTTCGTGGTGTTGAGAAAGTGTCTTTTAGCTTCACCAGTACTGATCCATCAGAGTCTCTGTATGTCTGGATAAACATGTCTGGGTGGACTTTGTACTCTTCACCTTTTATTCGGAATATTTTAACTCTGAATCATCGCCCGGGAGCCTACGAAGCTAAGCTAGTTAGCTTAGAATGCTAGCTGGAAGCAGATTTTGACGGAGTTTGTGTGGAGTCAAAACGTCTCTCTCGTCGTGGGAAAATGAGTAAAGTCAAAGTGACGAGAGCTTTGGTGGAGCAGCGAATACGTGCGGCTGCTGAAGAGATATCTGGGCTGTTTGAAAGAACGGTAGCAGAAAACGAGGAGGGACTTTCTCGTTCTAAAGAGGAGAACGAGCGACAGCGGAAGCTACTGGACGCTGTTTTCCTGCCTGAAGTCCGGTTACACAGAGCAGGTTGGTGCTTACTTTTTATACGTTAGGTATGGCAGTGTTCTAATATGAGTTGCGTTAACGTGTGACTGGAGGTAACATGCAACACGCAAAGGACCAAAACCGTTTACGAGCTGTAAATATTGTTAGAATTTGTGAATGCCAAAATCAGCAGGTACATGACCCTAATAATCAAAAAACCTAGGGTTGATTTAAGCCTCTTCCTCTGTTTCTTCAAATCTGGCAAAAACTTTGTAGTTTGCTGCATCCATACATTTTGCACAGAATTTCTTGTAGTCCTCTCTTTTTTCGAAGGCAAAAGTGAATAATTCAGCTGGAGAATCCTCGTCCCCATTCTTGCAGTGAACTGAGGATCTCCGCTTGTTCCAGTTAGTCCATCGAAAGAACAGCAGGAAGTTTAAGTCGGCCTTGGAAATTTTCTTTTCTGCACCAGTCAGCTGCAACTGCAACGCAATCCCTCAAAAAAATATTTTCCTGCAGAAAACAAAAAAATTCAGTGTAGTCAAAGTATATAGTAGGCTACATATTTGTGTTGTTCTCAAATAATACCTCAAAATTATCGAGCATTTGCAGTGCATAATCTTAAAAGGAATACCGTTTTAATCAACATTTGTGTAATTCAAGACTTTACAGTTGTGAAATTCTGTATTTCTACTTCATTTACCTCTGTTGGGGATGTAGCAGGAGCAGATTTGGTTATCAACAGTTAATTATTAATGTCAATATGATTATTGATCATTATATTTAATATATTATCATGATATAATCATGGATAAATGGGGCACCACCCTGGGATCAGGGAACAGATAACCTAAAACTGTATTCAGTCTCAATATAAAGGTTTTATACTCACATGCCAATCATCGTGATCATTGGCATAGAAGTATGAAACAATCGAACAATGAAAAAGGCGTGAAATTCAAGCACTAGCCTTCACAACCTGCTGTTATCCAGTGACATATACACAACAAGCACAAGAGACCGCTAGTTATAATATAATAAGATTTATTAAAATCAGTTATAATGATCACAATCAATAACACTGCAATTAACAAAGCCTTATTACCTAACTACCTAACACACAAACGTGGAGTGTAGGGCTGCAACGATTCGTCGATGTTGTCGACAAAAATCGATAATAGAAAATGTCGACAATGAATTCCATTGTCGACAATTGTCGCCAGACGTGTTTTTCCAACGGAGTGAGGCATCTCACTTCATTACAATCTCTGCCGAGAGTCGCACATGCGCAATAGCGTCTCTGCCGAGCAGTAAAGCATACAGAAATGGCGGCGTCCTGCACAGCAGCTACGCATACCAAAACGTCTAAAGTTTGGGAGCATTTTAGCCTGGATACGGCGAAAAAAAAGATTACCGGTACTTGCAAGGTTTGCAAAGCAAAGCATCACGGCAGCACCTCGGTTATGCACAAACATTTAAAGAGAAAGCACGTCGGACAATTGATCGAAACAGAGTCTGACTCGCCTCGGTAAGATTCAAGTAACATTCAAGCCAATACGTTTTGTTTTTGATGTACATTGTACATTTTATAAGCGTGTTTTCGCGTTAAAAGAGAGCTTTAACGTTATGCCTGACTGTGCCTGACAAAAGTATTTTAAATTAAATGCATGCAGTCCGAAGAAGAGAGCCACCATGGATCCCCTTCTGCAAAAGAAGCAGACGTGCACCCCGCAACAGGCGACTGCCCTCACTGAGTCAGTATTGCAGATGCTGATCTATGATATGAGGCCGCTCTCCATGGTCGATTGTGCCGGGTTTCAACAGATGATAACCCAGTTCAACCCCGACTACATCCTGCCATCCAGAACCCATTTCACCCTCTTGATGGAGCAGAAATATAGTACAACGTTTCTGAAGGTAATTGTTTAAAATGCACACACACACACACACACACTTCATAATTCATACAAGCAATCACAAATTTAATTTAAAAGCAATTATATATTTCATTCATATAAGCAATTATATATTTACATTCATATATATTATAATAGCTGAAATACATAACTTAATTTTGGTAAAATCATAGCTGCAATTATTAAAAATGTAAAACTTGTATGTTGAATAGTTTCTGTTGACATGTAGGTTTTTGCACTTTAAATATTTACATAATCCAACTTTTGTGTTTAAAGGTAAAGGAGATCCTAAAAGAGGTCAACAGCTCCCTCACACTGACGTGTGATGTTTGGACCAGCCGTGCCACGGAGGCATATCTTGGAGTTTCGTGTCATTTCATCACCAAAGACTGGCAAATGAAGACTTTGAACCTCGCCCCTCTACCTCTGGAGGAGAGGCATACTGCTGCGAACATCATGATATGGATGGGAAGAGTTGATAGAGAAATTTGACATCTTGCCTAGCAAAATTAAAGCAATAGTACATGACAGCGGTTCTAACATTGTGGCGGCAGCTCGACTCCTGGAAGAAAAACACGGTTGGTCTTCAGTCCGTTGTGCTGGGCACACCCTCCAACTTATCGTCAACAGTGCCCTCAAAGAGCCCAGCATCAACAAAGCTACTGGTGCTGCAAGAAACCTAGTGGAGCACTTAAGGAGAAGTGAGCTGGCAAATTCAAAACTGAAGAAGAAGCAGCAGCAAATGAACACCGCAGAGCACAAGCTGATCCAGGACGTCAGTACGCGATGGAATAGTACCTATTACATGGCAGCGAGACTCCTGGAGCAGCGCTGGCCAGTCACTGCAACTCTCTCAGACCCTGAGGTAACACCAAGAGGCAAGCACTACTTTGACCTGAAACCAGAGCAGTGGGTGCTACTTGAAGAGCTGGTGCAAGGATTGGGGCCTTTTGAATGTGCTACTGTTTTCCTCAGTGGACAGGAGTATGCTACTGCTTCATGTCTTCCACAGCTGGTCAAAGGGCCAAACGGTCCATACAGCAAACCCAGTTTGAGACAAGCTCAGGAAAAGCCTTTTGAGCCATTGCAGGAAAAGGAATAAGTGAGAGATGGGAGAATCTTAACACTGTGTCTGCAGAGAGAGACAACCCACTTGTTCTTGCAGCTGCCATCGACCCAAGATTCAGAAAGCTGAAGTTTATCTCACCTGAAGATGGCACAAGGGTGCAAAGTACGGTTGAAGTTCTTGCTATCAAAGAAGCAAAGGCCGAGACTGGGATACATGATGACCCTGAGCTACAGCAGAAGAGGAGGGCTCATGTCCCAGGGGGAAAGTCAGCACTGGATAACCTGCTTCTGACACTGACAGTCTGAGTGAGGAAGAGGAGGAAACCCAGGAGGACAAAAAAATCCAAATGGTGAGGAGGGAAGTTCAGATGTTCTTCACAGAGCCACCAATAGCCTAAAAGGATGACCCTCTCAGCTGGTGGAGAGAAAATGAGGGGCGTTTTCCCACATTGTCAAACCTAGCAAGATCTCTTCTGTGCATTCCTGCAACATCCACCCTGGCAGAGCGAATCTTCTCAGCAGCAGGAAATATCTGCTCCCAGAAGAGAGCAAGCCTCACACGAGACCATGTGGATATGCTGACTTTCCTTAGTATGAATAAACTGAACGACATAGCCTGAGCCTGATTTTAAACCTGGTCTGTCCACCATGACAGGTTTGTGTCCAGGTTGTATCACAAAGTCCATGTTTACAACTTGAATTTGGACAACTCTAAATGCTTTATTTTCAGCTGTGTATCTACAAACGTCAGCCGTTAAAACCGTTAAATTTCAGAATTGTAAAGTTCTTTTGCAACAGACTGCAGTTGACCACTGAATGTACTTCACAAAATGCACTTAATATTTGTTTTGTTTACTGTTTTACTGCTGCTAATGTGCCTGACCTTGGTTTACAGGAACAAATGTTTACTTGATTTTAGTTTATTATTTAATTTTTATAAAACACATTTGCCTGTCCTTAAAAAATGGACAGAGGTTTATTTATTTATTGATTTATGTCTATACTGACCGAGCACTGTGCCTAATTGGTTTTAGATAGGACATTTTAATTTACTTTTTGTATGAACTGAACATCAGCAGCAAAGTTGAATAAAAGATGCATTTTTCATTGAAGTACCCATCTTTCTTGTGTTTAAATTATCATTTGCCACCGTGTCACGGTGGAGAGAGGAAGTTCTTCGGGCGGCGCCGGAATATATAGCTCACGGCTGCTCCCGGGGACCCCCTGGGGTACCTGTGGTTGTCAGCCAATAGGGCACCAGTTGTGCGACGTTGCACTTCGCACCCAGGTGCGAGGTGACACTAAAATGGTGGTTGTAGTTTTTTATCTCCTTTGTTCCTTTGTCCTGACCACATGTGGAGGCTTTTGTAGGCCGCATTGTGTAGTCCTAATGGTCCCAACACCTCCCAGATTCAGCTTGCATATGAAACGGGTCGTTCTGTGTCATTTCATCAAATTTCTGAAACTCTTCCCACCTGACCATCTCAGAATGTCCTGAAAAAGATCAAGTACAAAGACACACTTGTTAATAGGACAAATCCAAAATATTAGGTCTCTGTCAATAATTTTCTCATGAAACGTCATTGAATGAAGGGTAGTTTAGACGGTTTTTGGCATCATACTCTGAAAAGCCATTTTTAAACAGCAATATCTGGAAAACTATCTCACATGTGGCCTTCAAATTTTCTACAGTGTATATCTGTTACTAAACGCCTCCAGACATGGAATATCGTGGGTGTAGCTCAATTATAACCTAGTATGATAGGTACTTAAAATGTGGCTTGTTGAAATAACGTAGTACATTTGAAGAGTAGCTGAGCTCCCATTTTTGCAGATGTTACGTCCCCTGGGAGGTCTAGGGGCTGTGGGGAGTAACACATTACAAAAAGGAAACTTAACTCCCAAATCAGTTTAAGGCTTTATTATGTTGCCAAGAAAACACACTGACTCACGCTTTGAGCACGCAAAGTGAAAACACAAACAGAAAACAAGCTTCCCTTTAAAAGAACAGGGAAGCCGGTGGCACCACACAAGTAAGCTTCCACTAGCAACAAAAACACTGGACAGTTCAGTCTGCTCCCGCTCTCGAAATACACATGCAGCATGGACGCTGCTGGATGACCCACTGGCTGCAGCCACAGCTCTGGCCCCAGCTTAAATCATTCCCCTGATTAACAACTGGAGACAGCCATGCACACCTGCTCCGGCGGGGGAGGGTAGTACCTGGAGGACACAGGAGCACAGAGAGGAGAGCAGCCACAACCACACACAACCACTGACGGCTCTTAGGCCGTAACAGCAGATAAAAGACTTCTATCACTTCTGCCTTGATCTCTGGTGTTAGCTTAAACATTCTACAAAATATGGTTTCTCTTAGATGATTAGTTTCACAGATATTAAGGGTCTAAAATGGACAACACATCTTTGCCCAAATTCAGAGCCATATTCCAAAAAACAAGTATCAGGTCCAAACTTACTTTTTTTGAAAGATCATATTCTTGTTAAAATCATATAAAAAATCGGGAGGGTGTTTTGCTTTAATTTGTCGCAATGATTTTTTTAAAATCCAGATATTGGTGGGATTTTGGTGGTCGTTTTTGGTACTGCATGTCCTAACAGCCCACTAGTAAATATCACAGCAGGGCAATTCAATTGTGTTTTTTTACCATTTACCAAAGACTTACATGTGACTAAATGCTACTGAAAAATGTTGCCTTACGAAAACATTAAAATATAGCACAGTTGTAGTTACAGAGGCAATTAATCCTTGAATGTGAGTTAAACATGCTGAAAGCAGCTTTTAATGTCTTAAACCATGAACAAACATAGCATGATATTGAAGACTGTACATTTTGTCATACTTTAAGTATATAAATCAGTGTTTCCCCTAGAATTTTTTTCAGGCCCGGTGGTACCCACCGAAAAAACCCTAAACAGACGAGACGTGTGGGATGGTGTATTGGTGCAGTTGGATTAAGTCAGGTGGCACAGCAGTCTGCAATTCTGCAATTATTATATTTGCATTCAACATTTTTGTTCAACCAGAGTGTATTCAAGATCACAAGGAGAGAGTGACTTATTAAGGTGCTGGTTGATGGAAATGATCAGGGTCCAGAAAAATATGGCTGGAAAATGATGAGCATCACATTAATAGCTACAGATACTGTAAAACACTACAACGACATATGAGTGCATATATTGTCTTATTTTATCAAGTAAAATATAAGTTATAGGTTTACTCAACAGCAGTTTACTCAAAGTTCCACATCTTATCAAAAACAATCCTCCCCCCCGGGGAGGGGGGGCAAACGGGCTTTGGCCGGTTGTATACGTCATCACGTCCTAATACTACACACATGGCGTGATGTTGTTTTTAAGGAGCGCCGTCTCTGCTTATATTTCTCGACAACACTCGACCTGCATCAGCGCATGTGCGCACGAGCGGATCTGTGCGAGCAGGCAGCGCGAGCGCAGCGGGTTTTGGACGGAGACACACAGCGGCATTTTTATTATGTAAAAATAAATAATAATGTAATGTAATAAAATAAATATTATGGACCCTATTGACCGGTTCCGCTCACACCACGAGTCTGAAGAGTGCAACAGCTTATCAAAGCACAGTGTCAACGTTCCGTGTTTTCAAAGTAGAAAGCGACATCGTGGTGGTTTAACGAGGCGGAACGGCATCAGAACAACATCAAGCGCGTAAAGTAGCCTACACGGAAGAAGAACGTAGCGGGAGCGCGCGGCGAGGATTGTTGCGGCCGCGCGTCTTGCGGAGCAAGTCTGCTGTGCTGCGCGGAGGCGCTCCTAATGTAAATGATTATTGATTTATGAATGAATTGATAGGTGGCTTATTTTTGGTATATTGATTTTTTTTTTGGCCTGGCGGCAGGTCTCCTTGGCCTGGCGGGCCGCCAGGCCTGTACAATGGTAGGGGAAACACTGTAAATTACACAACCAAATCAAAAAATAATATTAATTTGAGCATTAAGGTTTTATGCTGGCTTATTTTTGGCGTATTGATTTTTTTTTTGGCCTGGCGGGAGGTCTCCTTGGCCTGGCGCCCCCGCCAGGCCTGTACAATGGTAGGGGAAACACTGGGTGTTGGTTGGCATTACACAAAAACAGAAAGATAAAGACAAACTAACAGTAACGGTATAAAAAGATTAAAAGAAAACAGTCAAAAATTAAACAGAGAAATTATTTTTATTGTATTTTTTTTATACTTAATACAGTGAAAAACATGTATATCATATTATGTATGATTATAAAAAATGAATAAATAGCACAAGCAGTGTTTCCCCTAGAATTTTTTTCAGGCCCTGTGGTACCAACCGAAAAAACCCTAAACAGATGAGATGCGTGGGATGGTGTATTGGTGCAGTTGGATCAAGTCAGGTGGCACAGCAAGCAGTCTGCAATTCTGCAATTATTATATTTGCATTCAACATTTTTGTTCAACCAGAGTGTATTCAAGATCACAAGGAGAGAGTGACTTATTTAGGTGCCGGTTGATGGAAATGGTTTTGTGTTTACAGTTTAGAGGAAAGGTTGGAAGGTTTCAAGTTCTTAACAATTATGAAAAACTGTAACAAATGTATTCATCTCAAGCTACTGATGACTGCATTACTGCTGGTGCATTTTATTTTTGCAGTTTGTGTCTGTCTGCCTGTTTTGTTTCAGAAAAAAAACAGTGTACTGGTGACTGATTGTTCAGCTGTTTGAAACGTCTCTATATTCTGTATGTGTGTTTACTGTTTTCCTGCAGACGTCCAGCAGCTGTTGGTGACTAAAGAAGAGGTTCCCTTTGAGCAGCAGGACTGGAGCTCCAGTCTGGACCAGGACCCAGACCCCCCACACATTAAAGAAGAACAGGAAGAACTCTGGACCAGTCAGCAAGGAGAGACGCATCGAGGCCTGGAGGAGGTTGGTATCAAGTTTCCAGTGACTGTTGTCCCTGTTAAGATTGAAGAATATGAAGACAACAATGAAGAGAAACCTCAGTCCTCAGGGCTGGTTTCAACTGCAGCCAGAGGCTCAACTGAACAGATGAAAACAGAAGCTGATGAAGAGGACTGTGGGGGACCAGAACCAGCAAGGAACTCAGATTCACTTTTACAAACAGATACTGATGACAAGATTGGAGACTCTTCTGAACCTGAGACTGATGACAATGCTGAATGGCAGGAGACCAGAGAACGTCGGTCAGGTTTAAAGGCTTTGAAAAATGATCCTGACAGTGATTTTAGATGTAGAACTGGTAAGAAACCATTTCGCTGCTCTCAGTGTTGGAAACAATTCAGCATCCGTGGAAATCTAAAGAGACACATGAGAACTCATACAGGAGAAAAACCTTTCAGCTGCTCAGTGTGTGGTAAAGGTTTCACTGTAAATGCACATCTGAAGAGACACATGAGAACTCATACAGGAGAAAAACCTTTCAGCTGCTCAGTGTGTGGTAAAGGTTTCACTCTAAATAGACAGCTGAAGACACACATGATAATTCATACAGGAGAAAAACCTTTCAGCTGCTCAGTGTGTGGTAAAGGTTTCACAGTAAATGGTACTCTGAAGACACACATGATAACTCATACAGGAGAAAAACCTTTCAGCTGCTCAGTGTGTGGTAAATGTTTCACAGGAAATGGTACTCTGAAGAGACACATGATAATTCATACAGGAGAAAAACCTTTCAGCTGCTCAGTGTGTGGTAAAGGTTTCACAGTAAATGGTACTCTGAAGACACACATGAGAACTCATACTGGAGAAAAACCTTTCACCTGCTCAGTTTGTGGTAAAGGTTTCACTCTAAATAGACATCTGAAGGGACACATGAGAACTCATATAGAAGAAAAACCTTTCAGCTGCTCAGTATGTGGTAAATGTTTCACTCTAAAGGGTACTCTGAAGAGACACATGCAAACTCATACAGGAGAAAAAACTTTCAGCTGCTCAGTGTGTGGTAAAAGTTCCACTTCAAGTGGATATATAAAGATACACATGAGGAATCATACAGGAGAAAGACCTTTCAGCTGCTTAGTGTGTGGTAAAGGTTTCACTGTAAATGGATATCTGAAGAAACACATGAGTACTCATACAGGAGAAAAACCTTTCAGCTGCTCAGTGTGTGGTAAAGGTTTCACTCTTAATAGACAGCTGAAGAGACACATCTTAACTCATACAGGAGAAAAACCTTTCAGCTGCTCAGTGTGTGGTAGAAGTTTCACTTCAAATGAATATCTGAAGAACCACATGAGAACTCATGCAGAAGAAAAAACTTTCAGCTGCTCAGTGTGTGGTAAATGTTTCACTCTAAATGGTACTCTGAAGACACACATGAGAAAACACAGGAGAAAAACTTTCAGCTGTTCCGTGTGTAGTAAAGGTTTTATTAAAATGTATGACTTAAAGACACACATGAGAACTCATACAGGAGAAAAACCTTTCAGCTGTTCCGTGTGTAGTAAAGGTTTTATTAAAATGTATGCCTTAAAGACACACATGAGAAATCATACAGGAGAAAAACCTTTCAGCTGTTCAGTGTGTGGTAAAGGTTTCACTGTAAATGGTACTCTGAAGACACACATGAGAACTCATACAGAAGAAAAACCTTTCAGCTGTTCCGTGTGTAGTAAAGGTTTTATTAAAATGTATGACTTAAAGATACACATGAGAACTCATACAGGAGAAAAACCTTTCAGCTGTTCCGTGTGTAGTAAAGGTTTTATTAAAATGTATGACTTAAAGACACACATGAGAACTCATACAGGAGAAACAACTTTCAGCTGTTCCGTGTGTAGTAAAGTTTTTATTAAAATGTATGCCTTAAAGACACACATGAGAACTCATACAGGAGAAAAACCTTTCAGCTGTTCAGTGTGTGGTAAACGTTTCACTGAAAATGGTACTCTGAAGACACACATGAGAACTCATACAGAAGAAAAACCTTTCAGCTGTTCCGTGTGTAGTAAAGGTTTTATTAAAATGTATGACTTAAAGACACACATGAGAACTCATACAGGAGAAAAACCTTTCAGCTGCTCAGTGTGTGGTAAATGTTACACTCGAAATGGTACTCTGAAGACACACATGAGAACTCATACAGGAGAAAAACCTTTCAGTTGTTCCGTGTGTGGTAAAGGTTTCACTGTAAGTGGACGTCTGAAGAAACACATGAGAACTCATACAGGAGAAAAACCTTTCAGTTACATAAGAGTCCGGCCGCTGATGGTTAATCAACTATAGCAATGAAGTGACGTTCACACTGTGCTATCTAGACTTGCAGGAGAACAAAATTGAAGTGACAGGTTTCACTCAATAACATTTTATTCATTGTGTCATATCACAACAGAAGTTATCTCTGGACACTTAACACAGAGCAGGACTAGAACACGCTCATAATTGTGGTTAATATACAGATAAACGAGGCTTGATTCCTAAAATGTTAGCCCAGTATTTTTGACTGATTCCTACTTTTTCTATGTATTTTTATAATTATCAGTTTTCATGACTTATTTTGGATGATTTATTTGATTTCTTAAATATATTCTACTTCTGATGTTCTTATTTGTGCTATTATATGATCACATAATTGTTGTCTGATAGAAATGCATACTTATGCTTTGTGGACGTCTGTGTACACGGTCCTGTCAAGATCTTGTAAGTGTACATCTGCATTGATACAAATAAAGTGGATGAATGCCAGGTCTGTGTCTGCCCCATCATTACAGCACAACTTATTCTTTAATGTTTTTATTTGCGTTTCTTATGGAAATGATCTTGCTGTGCATCACCTCTTCTGATACACAGAAATAAATCCAGAGAAATAATCCTTTGAGTCGTCTCTTTCCACGCCCTATTGTTAAATACAGGAAATATATTTGATCTCATTGATGAGATATCTATATCTTAACTATAAACTTAAAGGCTTTTGATAAATGCTATAGACACTGAGTCTCAGGGAAGTTAAGTTGGGAAATAATCCATGAGATATGGTGTTATTAATTTCTGTCTCAGTGACGAATAGGACGAATTTGATGGATAGCTTTTTTATCATTTTCTTCATTATTAGAAATAGGGAATAGTAATCAGAATCATCAGCTGCATGGTGGTTCAGGTTCTTCTGTATGGAGTTTTTCTCCAGTTGGTGGCGGTGATGCACCACAACGTTGTTTGCCAACCGCCATAGAAAAGACCAAACGAAGAAGAAGTCGCTGTGCAAAAAGATTTGGAGTCTTGTACATAGAATGACAGGGGTGTTTCAGCAGGCAGCAATCCCTGCCCTTCTCTGTGATGGAGCTGAAGCTGTAAATAACAAAGAAAAAGCAAATATGTTAGTTAAACAATTCCATAAAGTACATAGTTCTTACAATGCAAATAGGAGGAGGCGATGTGAAGTATTTGGAAAGCAACTGGATAAATTGCAAATTAATAGTGATATTCTGATGACATCAATCTGTTGTTCTCACTAGGAGAGTTACAAAAAGCCACTAATCAGGGGAAAGATACCTCTCCAGGTAGGGACGGATTGGGTATCAATTATTTAAACATGCTGGAGAACTGATGGGGGAGGAAGTGCTTGCCCTAATAAATAATGTGTGGGAGAGGGGATGTCTTCCTAAAGAATGGAAACATGCGGTAATTGTTCCAATTGTGAAACCTGGAAAGCAACCTGATAACCCTAGTTACTATAGACCAATTGCCTTGACCTCTGTCTTATGCAAAATTATGGAACGTATGATAACGGATAGGCTTGTGGAAATGCTGGAGAAAAGTGGTTATTTTGTGACTCATCAGAGTGGATTTAGGCAGGGACGTTCAACAATGGATGCTGTTTTAAGTTTAGACATGGACATAAAGAAAGCCATCGCAAATAAGGAAGCAGTTGTAGCAGTCTTTCTGGATATTGAAAAAGCATATGACATGCTTTGGAGGGAAGGGTTATCAATTGCACTTTATGATGTTGGAATCAGAGGGAGAATGTTTAACTGGATCAAAAACTTTTCATGTAACCGGTCAATTCAAGTGAGGATTGGAAATGAACTATCAGATGAGTTTGAGGTGGAGAATGGAACCCCTCAAGGAAGCATGATAAGTCCACTTCTTTTTAATATTCTGGTTAACGGCATGTTTAGTAGAGTGGGGAAAGGATTTGGTTTTTCATTATTTGCAGATGATGGGGCTATCTGGATGCGAGGGAGGAACCTCCCCTACCTGTTTGACCAAATTCAAGGTGCTTTAGAGAAAGTGACTGAGTGGGCTAATGATTGGGGTTTTAAAATTTCTACAGATAAAAATAAATATATGGTGTTTGGAATTAAGAAAAGTATGCCGACACAGCAAATACAACTGTCTAATAATAATCTTGAAAAAGTCAAGTATTTTAAATTTTTAGGAATGTGGCTGGACGAAAGGATGACAGGGAAAAAACAAGTTGAAATGGTTTTGTTGAAGTGTGGGAAAATAATGAATGTCCTTAGGTGTGTGGCTGGGTCAGACTGGGGGGCTGATAGAGAATCAATGATGATGATTTACAGAGCAATGATAAGATCAGCTATTGACTATGGAAGTATGGTTTATGGATCAGCAGCTCCTTCATTGATCAGTAAACTTGACATCGTCCAAGCAGAAGCCCTAAGAGTGTGCTTTGGAGCATTCAGTACAACTCCAATATCAGCATTACTGATAGAAATGGGGGAGATGCCGTTAGAAATCAGGAGACATAAACTTGGTTTGAGATATTTAATGAAGCTCAAAGGACAAAATACAATGTTACCAACAAAGAACCTTCTGAATGAACATTGGGAGTTCATGGGAACATAAAAAAGGACTAAAACTAACTTTGGAGAAAAATTCAAATCTGTGGCGCAGGAAATTGGAATTGTGGACATAAGTGTGTGTCGTCCAGCTGTGGCTTCATGGTTGGTTCCAGATCCCATTGTTGACCTAAAGCTTTTGAATAAAAGCAAATCAAGGATGTCAGAGGTCGTAGTAAAGGAGGTAAAAGTCTGGCAGCAACTAAAATGGGGAAACCACCTACAAATTTATACAGATGGGTCAAAAGATCATGAGAGTGGGAAAGTGGAAGTTGGTATTAGCATACCTGAAATCGGATATAAAAAAGGATACAGAATATCAAATCATATGTCAGTCTTCACAGCAGAAATGGTGGCAGTTCTGTTGGCATTAAGATGGGTTGAGGACAATAAACAGGGAAATTCAATCATATGCAGTGATTCAACAGCAACCTTAACTATGATAAAAGAAGCTAAATCCAAGTCCAGACCTGATAAAAAGTGTGCAAATTCATTTGCAATATGGGGCACCAGAGTATAGTGAAAGAATAAACAGGTCTCTAAAAGAAAAGTGGCAAAAGTCTTAGGAGAAGGAAAGGAAAGGAAGGGCATTTTTCCTAAAGCAAGTAAAGCCGAGTGCACTTACAGGTGCAGTAGGAAAGACTCTGTAGTAATCTCAAGACTGAGACTTGGACACTGTAGGCTGAGGAGTGGGTTGGCTCTGATTGGTAAACATCCTGATGGCAAATGTGAGTGTGGAGATAGTGAGACAGTGAAACATGTACTACTCCAGGGCAAAATATACTCCAGTCAGAGAAGGACTCTCTTCAAGAAACTTGGAGCAGATGGGGAAACTGTTTTTAACATGCGCACACATCTAAATCTCGATTCTTGGGTTAAAACAAAGAAATTGGTGGATTATCTTCACAAAACAGGATTGTACAAAAGGATTTGATGTAGTTGTTAATAACAAACTGTAGGGGCAGCATTACGCCAAAGCTGCGTCTAGTCTGCCTAACTAAAGAAGTAGCAGAAGAAGTCGCTGCGCACCCGGATGTTCTCTTTTCAACAATGGCGCCTGGTTTCCATTGAAGAGTTCCTTCATGGTGTTGAGAAAGTGTCTGTTAGCTTCACCAGTACTCATCCATCAGAGTCTCTGTGTGTCTGGATAAACCTGTCTGGATGGACTTTGTACTCTTCACCTTTTATTCTGAATGTTTTAACTCTGAATCATCGCCCGGGAGCCTACGAAGCTAAGCTAGTTAGCTTAGCATGCTAGCTGGAAACAGATTTTGACGGAGTTTGTGTGGAGTCAAAACGTCTCTCTCGTCGCGGGAAAATGAGTAAAGTCCAACTGACGAGAGCTTTGGTGGAGCAGCGACTAAGTGCGGCTGTTGAAGAGATATTTGGGCTGTTTGAAAGAACGGTAGCAGAATACGAGGAGGAACTTTCTCGTTCTAAAGAGGAGAACGAGCGACAGCGGAAGCTACTGGACGCTGTTTTCCTGCCTGAAGTCCGGTTACACAGAGCAGGTTGGTGCTTACTTTTTATACGTCAGGTATGGCAGTGTTCTAATATGAGTTGCGTTAACGTGTGACAGGAGGTAACATGCAACACGCATAGGACCAAAACGTTTACCTCTGATGCATTATGCTGACCACAGGCTGCAGAAGTTAAACACAATTAGTCAGTATGTGATGGTTTGATTTATCCAGAAGAATCAGGTTTTGTGAATGTAGTTTGAAAACTGGGTTTTGTGTTTACAGTTTAGATGAAAGGTTGGAAGGTTTCAAGTTATTAACAATTATAAAAAAATGTAACAAATGTATTCATCTCAAGCTACTGATGACTGCATTACTGCTGGTGCATTATATTTTTGCAGTTTGTCTGTCTGCCTGTTTTGTTTCAGAAAAAAAACAGTGTACTGGTGACTGATTGTTCAGCTGTTTGAAATGTCTCTATATTCTGTATGTGTGTTTATTGTTTTCCTGCAGACGTCCAGCAGCTGTTGGTGACTAAAGAAGAGGTTCCCTTTGAGCAGCAGGACTGGAGCTCCAGTCTGGACCAAGAGGACCCAGACCCCCCACACATTAAAGAGGAACAGGAAGAGCTCTGGACCAGTCAGCAAGGAGAGAAGCATCGAGGCCTGGAGGAGGTTGATATCAAGTTCCCATTGACTGTTGTCCCTGTTAAGAGTGAAGAAGACAACGGTGAAGAGAAACCTCAGTCCTCAGAGCTGGTTTCAGCTGCAGCCAGAGGCTCAACTGAACAGATGGAAACAGAAGCTGATGAAGAGGACTGTGGGGGACCAGAACCAGCCAGGAACTCAGATTCACATTTACAAACAGATACTGATGACAAGACTGGAGACTCTTCTGAACCTGAGACTGATGACAGTGCTGATTGGCAGGAGACCAGAGAACCTCGGTCCGTTTTAAAGGCTTTGAAAAATGATCCTGACAGTGAATTTAGATGTAGAACTGGTAAGAAACCATTTAACTGCTCTCAGGGTTGGAAAACATTTAGAATCAGTGGACATCTAAAGAGACGCATGATAACTCATACAGGAGAAAAACCTTTCAGCTGCTCAGTGTGTGGTAAAGGTTTCACTGAAAATGGTACTCTGAAGAGACACATGAGAACTCATACAGGCGAAAAACCTTTCAGCTGCTCAGTGTGTGGTAAAGGTTTCACTGTAAATAGTTCTCTGAAGACACACATGATAACTCATACAGGAGAAAAACCTTTCAGCTGCTCAGTGTGTGGTAAAGGTTTTACTGTAAATGGACATCTGAAGAGACACATGAGATCTCATACAGGAGAAAAACCTTTCAGCTGCTCAGTGTGTGGTAAAGGTTTCACTGTAAATAGTTCTCTGAAGATACACATGAGAACTCATACAGGAGAAAAACCTTTCAGCTGCTCAGTGTGTGGTAAACGTTTCACTGAAAATGGACATCTGAAGAGACACATGATGACTCATACAGGAGAAAAACCTTTCAGCTGCTCAGTGTGTGGTAAAGGTTTTACTGTAAATGAACATCTGAAGAGACACATGAGAACTCATACAGGAGACAAATCTGTCAGCTGCTCAGTGTGTGGTAAAGGTTTCACTGTAAATGGACATCTGAAGGGACACATGAGAACACACAGGAGAAAAACTCAGTTACATAAGAATCGACCGCTGACGGTTAATCAACTATAGCAATGAAGTGAAGTTTGCACTGTGCTATCTAGATTTGCACGAGGAGAAGATGGAAGTGACAGGTTTCACTCAATAACATTTTATTCATTGTGTCATATAACAACAGAAGTTATCTCTGGACACTTAACACAGAGCAGGACTAGAACATGCTCATGATGGTGGTTAATATACTGATAAACCAGCCTGGAATCCTAAAAACACTATGTTAGGCCAGTATTTTTGACTGATTCCTACTTTGTCTTCGTATTTTTAAAATTATTTGTTTTCATGACATATTTTGGATAATTTGTTTGATTTCTTAAATATATTCTACTTCTGATATTTGTATTTGTGCTAAAATATGATCACATCATTTTTGTATATTAGAAATGCAAACTTATGCTTTTTGGATCTCTGTGAACACTGTCCTGTCAAGATCTTGTAAGTGTACATCTGCATTGATACAAATAAAGTGGATGAACGCCAGGTCTGTGTCTGCCATATCATTACAGCACAACTTATTCTTTAATTTTGTTTTGGGGGGTCAAGAAGCGAAGCTGCGAGACCCCCTATTAGTGATTCTATGTTTTCTTATTATTACTCCTCTGCCATTGAAGTCTATGGCAGCCCATAGAACGCCTTGGTAAAAAGTGCTGAAATTTGGCTGAAAGTTTCGGACCACTGTACTGACCACTCACACTCATTAACTGGCCTCTAAACCCAGCCGTCTAGCGCCACCAACGGGTCAAAATTTGGCCGAAAATTGAACCGCTTGGTCAAAAGTAATGAAATTCAGCACACAGATTCTGGACTGTTCCATGATCACTCTCACCAATTAACAGAACTCTATGCCCAACACTCTTGCGCCACCAATGGGTGTAAGTTGGACATGCATTCCTGACGTGGACCATGACTCGTGCATCTGATTTTCACTAAAGAGGTAGGGTTGTGATCCTTGGATCAACCCAAGTTCAACGATACATGGTCCGTCACTTTCGGCCATATTGGACCTCCGATATATTGGATTATCTCAGAAAGCTTTAAAAACCTTCACGGGTCACAAAGTTTGTTCAATTCGCTCGAGACTTGACACAGATGATCTTAAGACCAATCCGCACAAAAGTTATTTCAAAGATTTTTCAATTCCAAGTTTATTCTCCTGTGAGAGGCAATTGAAAATGCCGGCGAGGCTGCCAAACAGGAAGTGAGCTGACGTCTCACCGATGCTTTGACTCAACGTAACCAAACTTGGTACCTGGAGTCAAGACACTGTCCCAGTCATTCACACCAATTTTCAGGCCTCTTCATTGAATGCTGTAGCGCCACCACTAGTTCAATGTTTGACATGCATTTATGCTTGTTAATCCTTTGAAATGCATGCTGCTTACTTTGCTTACAACTCTGTGCTGCATAATGTCGCAATCACTCATCAATTTGTATGCCACTGCATTGAACGCTCTAGCGCCACCATCAGTTCAATATTGGACATGCGTATTTGCTCTTAAGTTCATTAACGTGCGTACAGCTTACAATGCTTACAGCTCTTTGCTGCATACCTTTCCAATCACTCAAATCATTTTTGTGCCTCTGCATTGAAAGCTCTAGCGCCACCATCAGTTAAAACAGGAAGTGAATCCATATCTCAGCAACACTTTCATGTATGGAAACCAAACTTGGGACATGGACTCGGGACCCCATCCTGAGGATGCTCAACAGATTTAGTGATTTTTGACCACCAGTTACCTGTTAATGTTTGTTAAAGCTTATCTAATGCTCAACTAATGCTATGATGTGACCATCATTGTGAAACATTACCCAACAAAAACATGGTATATTCTCAAAACCACACTATTGATTCATGATTAAAAATGTATGATTAGGTGTGCAATAATAATCCACATTTTTCTGTATCAACACCAAACTTGCTACATAGACTCAAGATAGCCAGAAGTTTCAGCCCAGCAGCGTTGCAGCAACATGATTAATGAAATCATGTTGCTGTGCATCACCTCTTCTGATACACGATGTTGTTATATTACATTCTGAAAGAAATACTTCACCCATTTGAATTAAGCTTTGTGTCGTTAGAAACCCGGTAGTATTTTTGAATGGTCATGCATAATTTCCTCATTTTCCCCAGAGATGGGAGATCTCCGCATTTCTATTCTGAAAAAGAGCATCCGATTACTCAAATATCCTCATTTTGCGTTATCGGAGGCTGCTTGGTTAGAGGGAGTAAGACTACAACACCAGTTCCTCATGTTTACAAACTGCCTATAGGGTGCTGGACCCACTGAGACTACAGACCTGTAACAGACCAGAGATGGGACCTCACTTAAGACTCGGGTTTTGAGCGGAACTGAACCGGTCCTTTTAGAATAACCAGCCTTACCACCTGGCAGTGGCGAGCGGTGACCGTTTACTGTGGTCATGCTGAAGTGTCAATACCATGCGCGCCCGTGGGGGGGCATTATATTTTTTAATAAAAAATATAATATGGTTAGTGGAAACAGCTTGTAGTGATCACGTTGGTCCAGAGTACATTTGATCACTATAAGCGGTTGATTACTAAAACCGAATTGTTATTACAGTATTTCACTTATTTTTTTATGGAGAACATCATCTAAATGCCAGTTGTATAGTTTTTCAATGAGAAAAATGTAACGAAGCGGTCGTCAGCGCGATCCTCTCGTCAGCTCCAAACCCCGCTGCTGCCGGTGTGTTTTTAAAACGAACTAGGCTAGTAGCGCCGCAGATTTCTCATTCCCCACCTTGTTTCACTGAGAGTGTTTCGAGATGGTTTTATGAATGAACAGCCAATATGTCGCTGTCAGACCGGATCGTTTGACGGGAGGGGGGTCGGCTAGCTAGCCATTTATGTTTCTCATACGTGCTAGCTTGAAAGTGACGGACGAAATTCTTTGCAGTCTTTGTGATATTTCCTTCAGGAGTAGGCCGTCCACTTGAAATTATAGCTTTCTTTTCCTCAAAAGGTCTCCGCGAAAACGGCACTGAACGCAAAGCCTGAATATAATTAATATTTTCAGCCATTTTGACCAGGCTACACAATGAATGAACCACTGACAGTTTCCCGCTGAACAATTCAAACAAGTCATTTTTGCGCATGCGCGTTGGCAGATAAGGTGCTTCACTGACAGCTTTTTTTGCCATTCAAAATGCTCATCTACAGTAAACACAGCCTTAAGCAGTAACTGTACTAGTCGGTGTCACAGTGCGCATGCGCGAAACAATTTGTTTCATCAATCATCTGCATTATTAAAATGGTTATACATCCTGTAGACAAAGTAAGAACCCAGGATATGAAGAAAGGGAGGTCAAGGGATAACACTGGTTTACTTGGAGTTTAGGGAGTCAGATGAGGAAGTTAAAACAAAGAGCAGATGAGCAGGGACAGGCAGACGGTCAATCTTTTTTTTTTCTACAGGGTATCGATTCCAGGAAGCAAGGTTGTGTTGCCATGGAGCTGGGACCAGGGGCCTGTTTCAGGTAGCTGGTTTAACATACTCTGAGTTTAATTCTGCGCTCTGAGTTGGTTGACTCAGAGTTCAGGGTTCAAAAGCAACTCTGGGTTTTCGGTTTCAGAACAGGTGATCAGCGTTGGTTTAATCAACTCTGAGTGTGTTCACGCTGGGTTGGGGGCGTGCCTGTTGACTTTAAAGAGCCATCATCAACGGATCTCTGATAACATGATCAAACATGGACCAAAACCGTAGATCCGCATACTTTTCCCCCACGGAATTAGAAATTCTAATGCACGCACATGCCGAGCAGTTACCAATTTTAACCAAAAAAAGCAATACCGCCGCGGCAGCGAGAGCGCGAGAGAGAGCTTGGCAGGAAATAGCTGAGCAAGTCAATGCGTGAGTAAAATAAAACAGTAAAATACAATGAGAGGAAAGTTTAATATCTTCCACTTATTGAATATGTAAATTGTGTGTGTCAATATACGCAGGAACAACCCCAGTTGCCCCAAGAGGACTTGGCAGCAAATGAAAATGAAGTACAAAAATATAGTTCAAACAGGTAAACTAATGTTTAATTGAAATCAAATCAATTGTGCTGTTTTGCCTGCTCTACCTAATTCAACAGCTATATTCAACATGTGATGGGTCTATATTTTTGCAGTAAATGTAAGTAATACATTTCTCAGCCACCCCAACACTGCCAATATAGGATTTAGATATATTAGAAGGCTACACCTATAGGCAAAATGCATTATATGTATGTATGTATATGTATGTATATGTATGTATGTATGTATGTATGTATGTATGTATGTATGTATGTATGTATGTATATGTATGTATGTATGTATGTATGTATGTATGTATGTATGAATGTATGTATGTATGTATGTATGTGTCTTCAAAATAGGGCTTACTGAATATTAGGGTAACATTTTCCTCCATGTTAGCAAATCGAAAAAAAGCAGAGGCCCGGAAGACTGGAGGGGGTCCACCACCTGCAGCCCTCACAGTGGCTGAGGAGATAGCCCTCAGCCAACAGAGTATACGTCCTGTGGCTGAGGGCATCCCTGGAGGGAGCTCCTCTGATCCCCCCACCCCCCAGGATAGAAGTGCTTTTATAAGAGGTTGGTTATTCAAAATAATTAAATATGTACACGCAACCCAGCGCGTTGCAAATTAGATGGGGCAATATTCTGGCTCAAGTAATAAGTTCACTGTCTAATCATCTTCTTCCAGTTACTGATGGCGTCATCGCCCTACTGGAACCAGATGCCCTCACCAACCTCCATGCAATTGTAACAATTCTTCACCTTCCACAGATTATTAATAATGTATTGATAATTGCTGAACACAACTGTTAATGTCATTACAGGAAGATGATGGAGAAACATTGTCTGCGGCATTTGAAAAGGAAGAGGAAAGGCCTATTGAGGTTAACACCTTTTTAAAAATAACATCTAAAAGTTGATGATAGCGTTGTACAATTTAAAACTGACATCTTCTTTCTCTCAAACAGGATGAAATCGAATTCAATGAGAGGCCAGCCACTTCTAAATCACAGCTTACCTCTGTAAGATTCTCCCTGGAATTATAATGAAACGCTCTACTTGGTACTGTGAAATCCAATGTCATCTTTTGCATTCCTATAGCTTCCAGTCAAAGAGCTCTATAAAATCTATCTGGAAAAACTAATAAACAAAGCAGACTTGGAAATGGACCACATTAGGCAAAAGATGAAAAAGGAAGCTTTGGAGATCCAAATTTTGGAACACAAGTTAAAGGTGGGTGAGGTGCAAACTGGGATACTGTTTCCTTCTCCAAAAACATACCCAATATGACTTTTTTTTTTGGTGCTTTCAGGAAATAAAGAAATCCTCATAAAAAGTAGATTGTCTTCATTAGAACACGGGCTGTGGTGGGACAAGTTCTTTTATTGAACAGTGTCACCCCCTACCAGAGGCTGGGTCTGTCACACGAGTTTACATACAGGAAGGTGAAAGAATGCCGAAAAACATTTCGGAAATAAAATACATTTAACTACATAGAAAACTCAAACAAAATGGTTTTGGCAGAGTCTTTCTCGAACCACCCTTCCCTCCTGTGGATCCATGGCATGGTTTGGGTTGATGTGCTGATGCTCATCTGCAACTGTAGGTGGGCAATTTTCCCCTCTCAAAATTGCGATGTTGTGAAGCACCACACATGCAATCAGGGCCGGCTCTACCCCCCCCCCCCCCCACACACACACACACGAATTACACCAGCCAAATGAACAATCACACATGTTTAATTTTTTTTTTTTTGCTGGAGGGGCGCCTCCAGCAGATGGCGCTCTAGGCGACCGCCTATATCGCCTATGCCAAGAGCCGGCCCTGCATGCAATTATTATGTCGCATGCCCTTTCGGGTGTGACTCGCAGCATTTGGAGGCACTGAAATCTAGCCTTCAGGATCCCGAACGTGTTTTCCACCCTGGCCCTCGTCCTCATATGCGCCAGGTTGTAGCGCTGCTGTGGTCCTGGCACGGGATCGGCATACGGGGTCAGAAGGCAAGGCTAGCAGGGGTACCCTCTGTCACCTAAGACATGACCGTCGAACTCTCCTACGATACAGGGGAAATATTAATCATCTGAACAAATATGGATTATAAGTCCTTCAAATATAGGCTTAACTCACCACGGGCAAAGCGAGTGCTCAGATTAGACTCCCGAAATATGCGGGCGTCATGCACAGACCCCGGCCACTTTGCCTCCACTTGGGTGATGACATTTCTCGCATCACATACAACCTTCAAATTGCAGAGGAGTATAATTAGATACAGAGGCTGTTTTGTTAAGCATCTTTAATTTAAAATGCTGAAGGTCTAGGCCTTCACCTGTACCTGCACATTGATGCTGTGGAAGGACTTCCTATTAACATATTCTCCTTCATTTAGTGAAGGAGCTTTAATAGGGATATGCGTTCCATCGATGCACCCGATGACACCCGGAAAACCTAGAACATTACAAATTAATTTATTTAATTAAATTGTGCACATTATTTATTAAATTAAAACGTTCCAAGAAACAAATTGTTGCTACATTGTTGCTACTGTTACCTGCAATTCTGTAGAACTCTTCCTTAATTGTTCGTATAGGTCGGTGACTTGGAAACATCACAAACGTGTAAAGAAAACGTTTCAGTGCCAAAGTCACATTTCTGACAGCCCGACACACGGTTGCCTTAGAAATGTGCTCGGCGTCACCGACGTTGTAAAGAAAACTGCCGTTGGCAAAAAAACGGACTGCCACACAAATAATTTGTATCGAACTTAAAGCATGCCCCCAGTGCGTTTGGCAGTTAACGTGGGGGCTGAGAAGGTGGTCTAAATAAATGATAGATCGCGCTGAAAAACGATAGCGCTCGTGAAGGAAATTGTCAGGAAAAGAAAGTATATCCAACCGGGGTCTTAATAATCGTTCCTCACGGAGATTCCTTCTGAGGATCGCAGCCTCTAGGTCCACGGGCTCTCGGAGAAAAGGACATGCCATTTCTAACACTTCCTTCTGTCGGAGAGCTGCCTTCAGCCTTATAGGCAACAAACTCAGAGTAGGTCTAACTACCTAGCGAGCAGGTTAGACTCACGGCGTATGTTGCCGCAGCAACTAACTCTCGGTTGCGCTGAACCTGCTACCTGAAACGGAAAACCCAGAGTTTCCACTAACTCAGAGTGAACAAACTTGGGGTTGCCTCAAAACCAGCTACCTGAAACAGGCCTCAGCTCTTGCACCAAGAAAGGGAGGGTGGTGATGCACCACAACGTTGTTTGCCAACCGCCATAAAAAAGACCAAACGAAGAAGAAATCGCGACGCTCAAGGTTTGCAAATGTATGGGCAAGCAGTAGAGAGGGTAAAAGAGTTGAAATTATTGTGAGTAGTTTGTGATGAAAGACTGACTTACAAAAATCACGTAGACAGTATTGTGAGCAAGTGTGGAAAAGTTATAAATGTCATGCGGTCCCTATCAGGAAGTTTGTAGGGTGCTGAACAGGATACACAGATGATGATTTACAGGGCAATGGTCAGATCGAGGATAGATTATGGGTGTTTGTGTTACGGGACGGCAGCAAAAACAATTCTCAAGAAATTAGATGTAGTGCAGGCAAAGGCACTGAGAGTCGTCTGTGGGCCTTCCGTTCCACCCCAATTGCAGCCTACTTGTGGAAATGGGGGAGACCCCATTGGGTATTGTGTGCGTGTCAGTCTTTCACACACAACATTTGGCGACAAGGATGGCTGGATTTAGCCTTCCCCCACCCGAAGTGTTTCTCGCGGTACCCGGGGAACCCGCAGTGCCATGGACACGGTGGCTGACAGGTTTTAATGCCTATGTTGATGCGCTCGGATTCTCCGACGACGAGCTTCCCGACAAGCGAAAGACCGCTATCCTCGTCCACTGGCTCGGTACCGAGGGCCAGCGTGTTCTTGGAGCGCTCGGCTCAGCAACAACTTTCGAGGATACAGTCAAGCTGCTGACGGACCATTTCTCTGGGAAACAACGTGTCCTGATACGGCGGTACAGACTCAGGAAGCGCCACCAACGACCCGGCGAGTCCATACAGACTTTTGTAGCTGACCTACGTGAGCTGGCACGAGCCTGTGAGTATGGAGCATTGCATGACCAAATGATCAGAGACCAGCTGATAGAAGGCACGTCATGTGACAAGACACGGGAAAAACTGCTTATGGAACCTGATGATTTGACACTGACTGATGCAATCAAAATAGCGTTGCAAGTGGAATGTGCTCTAGAATGCTCTACTCTGCTGACCAGCCCTGCTCACCACACAGCGTTAGCACAACAGCTGCAGCGCGCAGAAACGTCACAGTTTTCCCCGTCCACTGATTGCGATGACAGCCTGCCTGTGCAACAAATGAATAGACAGCGCCCCACTGTGGGCTCCAGACGCAATTGCGGCAACTGTGGATCCAGTTCTCATGCTACAAGAGCACCACAGTGCCCTGCCCGTGGACAGGTTTGCAGAAACTGTTCTAAATTAAACCACTTTGCTAAAGTCTGTCGTTCAGCTCCAACCAATGAAGCACAGCAGCACAGGCTTCCCCAGTCCACTTCCGGACACACAGAAATTAGTAATATCCGTTCTACACGAGTATCATTCAAAACTTGCACAGTGCAGCTGGGGGAGGTAAGCGTGCCACTCATCCTGGACACTGCGGCTGCAGCGTCGCTCCTCAATTTGGCCACATACAGGAAATTATTTTCCCGCATGCCACTGGGACCCCCATCCACAAGCTTGCGGGGATATGCAAATTCTGCCATTGAGATTGTGGGCACAATTGACCTGCCTGTCCGCTATGGTACGACGCACCTTCCCTCCTTCCCTTTTCATGTGGCACAGCGGAGAACCAACCTTCTTGGCCTCGATCTCTTCATTGCACTGGGCTTCTCTCTGATGGACAATAGTGGAAGAGCTATAATGCAGGTCTCCCCAACGATGCACCAGCAGTGGCCAGCGCTGTTCGACGGCCTGGGCCGCTTGACAGCATTCACTCATCGGCCCCTGGTTGACCCTGCCGTGGCACCAGTTATGCAGCCCCTCAGGCGCCTGCCACTCACCTTCCGGGAGGGCGTCACTGCAGAGCTCACCTCCCTGCTAGAAGAGGGCATCATCGAGCCAATCAATGCAGCACCTTGGATCTCAAACCTGGTGGTCGCACAGAAAAAGTCAGGGGGCCTCCGGGTCTGTGTGGATCTGCGACAGGTCAACAAAGCTATCATTCCAGACAAATATCCTTTACCTACAGCTGAGGAGCTCACCTCTCTTTTCCATGGATCAACGGTCTTCACAAAGTTGGATTTACACCAGGGCTACCTGCAAGTTCCCCTTCACCCGGCCAGCCGGGACCTGACAGCATTTGTGCACACGCTGGGGTGTTCAGGTACACACGCATGCCGTTTGGTCTTAGCTCTGCCCCCAGCTGCTTCCAAAAGGTCATGTCTACAATTTTCGCTGGGGTCCCAGGGACAGCAGTTTACCTGGACGACATTGTGGTGCATGGGCCAGACCAAGCCACCCACGATGCCCGCTTACACAGAGTGTTTGTGGCCCTCACCAAACATTTACATTTACATTTAGGTCATTTAGCAGACGCTTTTGTCCAAAGCGACTTACAATAAGTACATTTGTCAAAAGAAGGAAACAAAGAAACCACGACATATCATTGCCGATGCAGTAAGAGCTAAAAGTAGAACAAGTGTTAGGTCCTCATCTGAGTAAAGTAGTACTTCAAGAGCAACAGTGCTACGATCTGAGTGCTATAGGTAAGGTTTTTTTTTTTTTTTTGCCGGGGGGGGGGGGGGGGGGGGGTGTCGAGGGAGGGTGTTAGTGGGTCATGCTATGTAGAGTCGAGGTGAAGTCTGAACAGGTGAGTCTGGACTTTGCTGAGCGACATTTGTTTGATTTCAGCGATGGTGGTACCAGCCGGCCAGCTGAAGTAGAGGAGCGGAGTGCTCGCTTTGGGGCATGAGGTTTGACCAGTGTTTGAAGGTAGGCAGGTGCCGTTCCATTGATGGCCCTGAAGGCCAGTGTCATCGTCTTGAATTGGATGCGTGCTGCAACAGGGAGCCAGTGGAGGTCACGGAGGAGGGGGGTCACGTGGAGAATTTGGGTAGATTGAAGATAAGGCGTGCTGCAGCGTTCTGGATACGCTGCAATGGTTTAATCGCATAGGCCGGGAGTCTGGCCAGGAGAGAGTTGCAGTAGTCAAGGCGGGAGATGACCAGTGCTTGGACCAAGAGCTGCGTTGCATCCTTTGTGAGGAAGGTCCGAATCCTGCGGATATTGTAGAGGGCAAATCTGCAGGATCGGGCCACAGCAGTGATGTTGGGGGTGCAGGATAGTTGGTCATCGAGGATTACACCCAGGTTCCTCGCAGTTGAGGAAGGAAATACTGTGATGCCCTCAACAGTTACCGACAGGTCCATGCGAGGGCAGTCTTTCCCTGGGATGAAGAGGAGTTCGGTTTTATTCAGGTTAAGCTTGAGGTGATGTGCAGTTGTCCAGACAGAGATGTCAGCCAGACAGTCCGAGATGCGAGTTGCAATGTGAGCGTCAGAGGACGGGGGAAAAGAGAGGAACAGCTGGGTGTCATCAGCGTAGCAATGGTAGGAGAATCCATGCGATGTGATAACAGAACCTAGTGATCTGGTGTATAGTGAGAACAGAAGCGGTCCTAATACTGAGCCTTGAGGGACACCCGTGTCCAGAGAGCAGGGTTTGGACATAGAGCCATTCCATGTGACCTGAAAGGTGCGGTTTGTCAGGTATGATGTAAACCAGGTGAGAGCAGAGTCGGTTATGCCAAGTTCAGCCAGAGTGGAGAGGAGAATTTGGTGGTTGACTGTGTCGACTGCTGCAGATAGGTCAAGGAGAATGAGAACGGAGGCGTTGGATGATGTTTTGGCGTCTCGCAGGGACTCGGTCACCGTGAGGAGGGCCGTCTCAGTGGAGTGGGCAGTCCTGAATCCTGATTGGTTAGGGTCTAGGAGGTTGTTAGGCGAGAGATAGGATGACAGTTGGTTGTAGGCAGCACGTTCCAAGGTTTTAGAGAGGAATGAAAGAAGAGATACAGGTCTGTAGCTTTGGATGTCAGTAGCGTCAAGGGTGGGTTTTTTCAGGAGAGGCTTCACGATAGCGGTCTTAAAATCCACTGGAATGACACCTGAGGTGAGGGAGGAGTTGATCAGGGTGGTGAGGAATGGCAAGATGTCGTGTGAGATGTCCTGGAGAAGAGAGGAGGGAATCGGGTCAAGGGAGCAGGTGGTGGCACGGTTAGATGTAACAAGTGCGTGAACGTCTTCAGAGGTGAGGGGGCTAAAGCTGGTAAGACCATCCGAGTTGAGAGTTGGGGGAGATGTCTTCTGGGAGGGAATAGGCGTGAATGAGGAGCTGATGTCATTTACTTTCTTGGTAAAGTAAGTTGCAAAGTCATCGGCAGTAAGGGAGGAGGGAGGGAGAGGGGTAGGAGGGGTGAGGAGGGAAGAGAACATGGAGAAGAGTTTCCTGGGGTTGGAGGCAGAAGAGTTGATCTTTGCCAGGTAGAAGGCAGATTTAGCTGCCGAAACAGTTGAGGTGAAGTCAGAGAGGAGGAGGTGGTAGTGAGCAAGGTCCTCGTGCTGTCCCGATTTCTTCCATTTTCTCTCTGACGCTCGCAACAATGATCTGTTCAAACATCACCTGACACTGAACGGGGAGAAATGTCTCTTCTCAGTACCGACTGTGGACTTTATTGGATTCCGCCTCTCAGCTGATGGCATTGCACCTCTCTCCTCCAACGTTAACGCAATAAAACGCATCCCTGAACCAACCTCCATCACACAGGTTGCATCGTTCCTAGGAATGACGGCTTATTATTTGCGTTTCCTGCCCAACAACTCACAAACGACAGCACCCCTCCGCCAGCTCCTGAAGAAGGAGGAGCCGTGGGCTTGGTCACCACAGTGCTCTGAGTCATTTTCCATGCTGAAAAAACAATTAACCTCACCTCCTGTCCTCGCCCATTTCAGCCTCTCAAGCCCAACCTTCATCACCTGCGACGCCTCCACTGCTGCAGTTGGAGCTGTCCTGTCGCAGCTTCATGACGGCACGGAGAGGCCAATCGCCTTCGCATCTCGGGCCCTGACACCCACTGAGCAGCGGTACTCCGTGGGTGAACGTGAAGCATTGGCCTGTGTGTGGGTGTGCGAGAGGTGGCACATGTATGTCTATGGCCGTCATTTTACCATCAGGATGGACCACCAGGCCCTCACAACAGTGCTCTCCACGTCAGGTTCGGGACACAAGCCTCTCCGACTCCATCGCTGGGCGGAACGCCTCCGCCAGTACCACTATGACCTCATCTTCACGCCGGGCAGGGAAAATGTGGTGGCAGATCTCCTTTCTCGCTCCATCGCAGCCCCAAACCCTTCTGTACCATCACACGATGAAGAACCAGCTCTCATCCAAGCGCTCTATGCACCATTGCAGCCAGTAGTCACACTGGAGGAACTGAACACTGAATCAGGACGAGACCCGATACTATCCAAGCTGTGCACCTACATCAGAAACGGCTGGCCGTCCCACATCCCAGAAGAGTTGAAACCGTTTGCTCGGGTGAAAGATGAGCTCTCCTGCTGGGCAGACACGTGTGTCTCGAGGGGGCTCTGCACCGTCGTCCCAAACACTTTGCGTGCACGTGTCCTGTCAATGGCACATGAGGGCCACCTGGGAATCGTGAAACTCAAGCAGCGGTGCCGTGAGTTGGTGTGGTGGCCAGCCATCGACCGCGATATTGAACATCTGGTCCAGGACTGCTCAGCGTGCCTCCTCAGTGGGAAAACCGGACCCCCTTCAACCCCTCCCCTGCAACCGCTCCCCTGGCCTTCACGTCCCTGGGAACATGTACAGCTGGACATCTGTGGGGAAATCCATGGCCGTGGTGTTCCCCACCACCAGCGCTTCCTGGTGGTCGTTTATGACCTCCACTCTAAGTGGCTGGAGGTTGTGCCAGAGGGGAAGGTGAGGTTGCACGTCATGGTTCGGATACTGGATGGCCTCAGCGTGCCTCGGGCCATAACAACAGATAATGGCCCGCAGATGACATCTGCGGAGTTCTCTGACTTTCTTGCCAGCAGGGGTGTCAAGCACATCCGAACCGCTTTTTACCACCCACAGGCCAACGGTGGAGTAGAGCGTTTTAATGCAACACTGAAGAACGGGATTCGTGCACACCTGGCCCAAGGCTGTGCATTCGAGGAGGCACTCAACCAGACCTTGCTGCACTACAGAGCGAGCCATCACTCCACCACGCTTGTGTCACCAGCGTTTCTGATGCTCGGACGAGAATTGGGACTGCCATTACACAGGCTCCGAGCACCAAATAGTGACTTTCCCATGCCCTCCCTGGCCCGAATCTGAGGGACTGTTGCTGCACGGCAGCAGAAGACGAGGGAAAGGGTGGACAAGAAGTGCAGGGCGAGGCCACCGTCCCTTCAGGTCTCAGACTGGGTCAGGGCTCGACGGCCGCAGCGACACAACAAGTTGGCCTCGTTCTGGTCCCAACCCAGACAGATCAGTCGCCTTCTTGGCCCCGCCACATTTCTGCTCGACGACGGATCACGGTGGCATGCTAGTAGGCTGAGGAAAGTCCCAGCACCCCTCTCTGAGCACTTGGCCACGGCACGAGCCCAGTCACCATTCCCCCGGCCCCGGTCCCACCCCCCGCAGCACCACGCCAGGAGGTTGTGGTGCCGGACCCGAGTCCAGTGCGGGCCAGGGCTCGGCCTGTTGCCTTGCAGGACTATGTCACGAATTACCATGCTTAGTCTAGCGGTTGTCTTCACAGATTCTTGCCTAGTACATTTTGATATCTTGATTAGATGTTCAGTTTTCTTGACGAATGTTTGGGTTGGTTGTTAGTTGGGGTGGTTTGCTGTTTGCTTTTCGTGGGGGGAGGAAAATGTTATGTTCTAATAACATGGTCACACTGTGATACATGGGTTTGCTGTATGTTGCTAAATAGTGGTTACGGTTCCTTTAAGAGACTGTGTGATTATTATGGGATGCGACGTGACGTGTAATGCGCGCGCATTGTAAAAACAGTGAATCTACACATGAGACTGAAGTAAAGAAAGGCAGTGTATGTTCTGAAGCAACACGTGTGCGTGTCAGTCTTTCACACACAACAGGTATCAGAAGGTCTAAGCTGGCAATGTAGCATATCTGTAAATTAAGGGGACATCAAGGGGAGAATGTGGGGGAGCTGGCTTTGGAAGGTGCATGGGAGTGGGGAGGAGCAAGAGTGAAAAGGGAATGTTTCATTTTTAAAGTCAATGAGGAAATGGGGAGGATGGAGTTTGGGGAGGAGGGGGTGGCCCCCGTAGTGTACTGGCCAACTATACCACCATGGATTCTACCAGTGCCAGAGATAGATGTAAGTGTGTTAGCTCATGAGAGAACTGCAACAGTTGGGGGAATTGTAAAGGAAAGGCTAAATAACACGTGGGGACAGTACATACAAATATATACTGATGGGGCTCAAGACCCAAGGACTGGGAAGTCTGGGTTTGCTTTTTGCATCCCAGATTTGGATGTTGTTAAGTATATAGGCGACTGTCTGAGGGGGTTTCAGTTTACACCACAGAGCTGCTTGCAATAATCTGGGCTATGCAGTGGGTGGAGGAGGTCAGGCCAGTTGTGATATGCTCCGACTCTGCTTCAGTGCTGATGACAGTGAGGGAGGGAGGGCTTGGAGCCAGGTCAGACCTCATGGTGGAGCTTCTTACCCTGATGTACAGGATTGAGCAGGTGGGAGAGTCGGTGGGGTTTATGTGGGTCCCAGCTCATGTGGGGATAGAGGGGTATGAGCTAGCTGATGGGGCAGCAAAAAGGGCTTTAAGAAGGGAAGAAATCGATGTAAAAGTGAGGCTGGGAATAACTGAGTGTAGGTCAATCATTAAAAAGAACATCATGGCTGTGTGGCAGGAGGAGTGGGATAAGGAAAAGAAGGGGAGGCATTACTACAGCTTGCAGAATAGAGTGACAAAGAGCCAGTGTTTTTTGGGAAAGGAAAGGAGGCATACAGTCATGATGACCAGACTGAGGCTGGGGCATTGCGGACTCGCATGGGACCTACAAAAACTTGGGAAACATGAAAATGGACTATGTGGAGTGTGTAAAAAACAGCAAACAGTGAAACATATCCTGATGGAATGTACTGGACTCACTCAGAGGGAACATCTGTATGCAGCTGTGGAAAAGCCTGGGAACAACACCGGTTACACTAAAGAGCCTTCTTAATCCCACTGAGAACCAGCCTGGGACTAAAAAAGCTGTCCTGGACTTCATAACGGCCACTGGATTACTCCTATGGTAATAGGATGGACTGACTGCGTTTGAAATATATATATGTAACGGTGTTAGCAAATACTTTATTTTTGTTCAATTATGTTAAACCTGGAAGACAGCCATGGCTATTTTTATTTAATTTTGTTCTTTATGTCATGCACTTTTATTTTGAAATTACGCTTTTAGCTTGAAAGAGCAGTGTTGCACGGTGGGAGATTCAGTGCAGAGAATCCCTCACCACAGGTAACATGGCCTCCTGTTTACAGAGACACATATTAGACCATTAAAATGTCCTATGCCCATTACAAATGGTTTAGCTTTTGGCTAAATATGCACTGTGGTCATATCTATTGTTGAGCACCACTCGTTTTCACATTTCAGTGTAAAAGAGTGTTTGTCAGAGGGAAAAAAAAACGTTTAGCATGTTCGCTGCTAGCTGGGGCTTGTGTCTAACGGGGAGCATACGTCAGTCCGACGGCCCAAAAGTCCGACCGCCCATCTCTCCGACTACCCATTAATCCGACTTTTCTAGGCCCATTGGTCCGACTGCCCATTGCTCCGACCAAAATAATCTCTGTATTCCGACCAGGGTTTAATCCGACCATCCAGAATTCCGACTTTGGACCGAACCGGCTCTGGGTCAGTTTGGAAAGGCTCGAGGCGAAGGAGATTCACAGTCATGGTTTAAATGTGAAGCTCCCCACTGCGTAAAAACGCAGCGCAGCCAGGAGCTGCACCTCAGGGCTGAGGGCAAAGTTGCAGCGGGTTGCTCTCTGGATGTGTGGAGACAACAGAGTGATCAGCCGTTGGATCTCCGCACGGGCCAGCCGGTACTTTGCCTCACCAGCCCGGTCTGACAGCACGTCCAGTGGGGAGAAGTGCTGATGCACGTATGCATTTATGGAAACCGTCTGGCTTCGCGCACGGCGACGCTGTTGGTTCGCCGCGAGAATGTGCTGTATTGCAGCCATGGACTTTGCCTTTTTCTTTACTTTGTTTTTTTTATGTGTAGTACTATAAACTCATATATGCAGATGTGTGTGGAAAACTTAAACCTGTAATTCAATGAAACGTTTTTTTTTTTTTTTTTTTTAGCGCATTACAACATTGAGAATTGTTTGTTCTTTTTTTTTTTTGTAATTCAAGTTTTTATTTCTTTTATCTCTGGTGTATGACATTAGAACATTTTACATTTTCAGACATCTTATGCACGTTACATGAGGTGTCAGTGGCATAGAAAAACAAAAATAAAATAAGAATACCACATAAATTATGTAAATGATATAAATGATGCGATGATGTAATGATGTATAGGGGACATATTGATGCATTCACATAGCTGGAAAACATATACATACAATAGGTGGATACATACATGTTGGATACACTCAGAAAACGGCGTTCAAGCTGTAGGATCATCAGTCATAGTGATGTGAGTCCAAAACAAGTCCCAGTCTGGTGCCTTGACCTTATTCTTGTTATTCATCTTGTCGAGCATAACTTCATATGAAGCTGTTTTTACCATAATGTTTATCCACTCTTTTAGTTCAGGGGCTTTAGGTGTTTTCCACAGCTTAAGTATTGCCCTGGCAGCCGTTGTAGTCCCTGCCATGATTACAGAGAACTCTCCACTTGATATGTTTACTATTTGGCTTCTGTCTCCTAATAGACATAACCTGGGAGATAACGGTATGCCACTTCCCAGCCATTTGCTCAAATTGTCCAGGACTGTTTAGAATTGTTTGTTCTTGTGGTTAATTGTAATATCCATTACTAGTATGATCATGTTTTTGTTTAAAATAGGGTCTGTGAATATCATTTCCTCATTTATTGATGCAGTCATTTGGGTACTTAATGATCAGTAAAACAAAATGCCTCGAGTCCATATTTATGTTTCTTCAGTACCTATGGCTGATGGTTTGACTAATTTTAAATAAAATATTGCCCACCCCTGTGTTATTACAGTAACACTGGTGCACGTTGTGCGCAAATGATGCGCTGAGGTCCGGGTTGTTAGCGGAGCTGTCCATGGTGCTGATCGGCCTCCATGACGATGCGTCGCACAACAGGGCCAGGCTGCCTGGTGGAGGTGAAGAAGGCTAGCGAGGAGCTGGAGATAAACATGCGGGGATGGGTTATCATGATGAAACAAATGTACGCCACCGTGAGTGACAGCAGAGATGAGGAGTTTGCCGCGAGTGCTGGTTGGATAAATCGTTTCCTCCGCCGCAACAACTTCACTTGCAGAAGACGAACAACTATTGACCAGAAGGATGCCAGAGAATTCACCGAGAAGCTGGAGAAGTTTGTGACATTTTCATCCCGGATTTTTGAGAGGAAGGAATTAAACGCCTGGTCCAAATAAACGCCTGGTCTGTTAAGTGATTGAAACAAATAAACGCCCCGGCTATTATTTGGTATTTTACGGTATGCATTAGTGTGTTTTACTATTGTGCATTTCCTTTTGCTGCAATAAACATTTGCTTATAAATCGTGATACAATGGAAACTGGTAAAAACAAACGTGTAAAATTACAGAAAGGAGTGTCAGGCTGGGAAGTGAAGTTTTGCTCAGAGGGAGAGAGAGAGCGGGAGATTGTTACTGAGTTTTATATGTTAACATCTGATTTGTCAGTGATTTATGATGCTGTGGTTTTAAGGAAATTATATAACAACCTCTGAGACCCATTGTAGCGTATACGCTACAAATAATCATGTTTTCTTTAGAGCGTCACAACTCCGTAATGGTTTACGCTAGAAAGATGCGGGTTATTTCCTCTTAAACTAGAGAAACGGGGCTAAACAACGGTGCCCTGCTTGCCCATGTGAGCGATTTATTTCTGACAACAAAACGAATGCGTAAAGTTGTAAAGATGTGACTAGATGTCTCCTTGTTTCCGCGGCGCATTTCTCCGTTGTGTTTATGTATATCGATCATTGTTTTTATCCGCCATCTAGCCAAAGTCCATGGCTGCAATACAGCACATTCTCGCGGCGAACCAACAGCGTCGCCGTGCGCGAAGCCAGACGGTTTCCATAAATGCATACGTGCATCAGCACTTCTCCCCACTGGACGTGCTGTCAGACCGGGCTGGTGAGGCAAAGTACCGGCTGGCCCGTGCGGAGATCCAACGGCTGATCACTCTGTTGTCTCCACACATCCAGAGAGCAACCCGCTGCAACTTTGCCCTCAGCCCTGAGGTGCAGCTCCTGGCTGCGCTGCGTTTTTACGCAGTGGGGAGCTTCCTGGAGGTGGTGGGGGACGGCACCGGCCTCAGCAAGGCATCGGTGTCACGGAGTGTGGCAGCTGTGACACCGATTCTCCTGCGTCGTGCCCGGACCCACATAAAGATGCCCACCACACGAGACGAGGTCCGCTAGGTCCACCAAGGGTTCCACGCAGTGGCTGGGATCCCCCCGGGTGATCGGTGTGAATGAGACTCCTCCGAATCCAATCAACGACTATTCGGGGTCACCTCTAGTGTTAACAAAAGTCAAAACTAACGGAACAGCCTACCCAGCACCCCTCAAAACAAACTCCAGTATATGGTTATTGTCCCCAGCACTTTTCAAAATAAACTGACGCCCTACTTCTGCAGCCGTCTTGTCTGTGGATTTCACTGAACAAAATGTCATGCAGAGATTATAATTTAATTTTTTTTAACTTTAGTTTCTTTTGGATTTTTGTGCGTATGGAGCCGTTTTGGTCCGTGTTTGTAAGTCTTTTTTTTCCTGGATAAAAGTTTCTAAAGTTGCAACAGTGTGTGATTGAAATCCACCACGGTCTGCTTCCCGTTCAAGGCATCTCCTCCTTCGGATGCCGAGACTTTGTGTTTATTAATTAAGCTTTCACTGACTGTATCACATCTGTGCACATGTCTTAAAAAATAAAAGGAACAGGAGCAGGACCCACGCACTTTTGACTACACTGTGGCGCCGTCAAAATACAAGTTGATATCTCAGTCTATCCTGCTTCTGGGCCGGATTAGTCGGTCTAATACACTGTCGTAATTACTGGGAGTCGTAACACCGGGCATACTTAGGTCGGGGAAATGGGAGGTCGGACTAATGGACAAAAAAATATAGAAATGTATGGTCGGAGAAATGGGAAGTCGAAATTTTGGGTAGTCGGATAAATAGAGAGTCGGACTAATGGACGCAAAAATTAAGAAATGTATGGTCGGAGAAATGGGAAGTCGGACAAATGGGAAGTCGGACAGACGCCATGCGCCCGTGTCTAACATCGGGAGATGCTGTCTCTAAACAGGTGACCACTAATAAGTGTATGCTGACTGAGAGCTGTGGTTGTGCTTCCAAACTTTGTTACAGGTATGTGTGTGTGTTATTTGGCGTATTTTTCTGTCATATTGTGGGTTTATTTTGTGTTCAGAAAACTGTTGTAAATGGCAGAGCCTACCTGCAATTTTGCATTTATACCAGCAGGGTGGCGTCAAAGCTAGTTTCTTCTTTTTGTACTATTAAGCACTTTATGATAAAACGGGAGCTTTGGAGTGGGGATGTTTGCTCTGCTGTTATGTAGCTTTTTGTGACATGATGTTTTATTGGGTGATATTGAATTGATAAAGATTTATAAGGAAATGTATTTTATTTTTTTAATTGAATTTCAGACTTTGTATAAAATATCCACTATACGGTCAATTGTATTTTCAGTGCAGAGAATCCCTCACCACAGGTGACCACTAATAAGTGTATGCTGACTGAGAGCTGTGGTTGTGCTTCCAAACTTTGTTACAGAGAATAAAACTACACTCTACAGCTCCACATCTGATCTCGTGTGAGTCCTTGGTGAAACAGCAGGCAGGCAGGACAGGGAAGGTCACATATATACACTCAACAAAAATATAAACGCAACACTTTTGTTTTTGCTCCCATTTTTCATGAGATGGACTTAAAGATCTAAAATTCATTCCAGATACACAATATTACCATTTCTCTCAAACATTGTTCACAAATCTGTCTAAATGTGTGATAGTGAGCACTTCTGCTTTGCTGAGATAATCCATCCCACCTCACAGGTGTGCCACATCAAGATGCTGATCTGACATCATGATTAGTGCACAGGTGTACCTTATACTGCCCACAATAAAAGGCCACTCTGAAATGTGCAGTTTTGTCTCACAGCAAAATGCCACAGATGCCACAAGCATTGAGGGAGCGTGCAATTGGCATGCTGACAGCAGGAATGTCAACCAGATCTGTTGCTCGTGCATTGAATGTTCATTTCTCCACCATAAGCCGTCTCCAAAGGCGTTTCAGAGAATATGGCAGTACATCCAACCGGCCTCACAACCGCAGACCACGTGTAACCACACCAGCCCAGGACCTCCACATCCAGCAGGTTCACCTCCAAGATCGTCTGAGACCAGCCACTCAGACAGCTGCTGAAACAATTGGTTTGCATAACCAAACAATTTCTGCACAAACTGTCAGAAACCGTCTCAGGGAAGCTCAACTGCATGCTCGTCGTCCTCATCGGGGTCTTGACCTGACTCCAGCTCGTCGCCGTAACAGACTTGAGTGGGCAAATGCTCACATTCGATGGCGTCTGGCACGTTGGAGAGGTGTTCTCTTCACGGATGAATCTCGGTTTACATTGTTCAGGGCAGATGGCAGACAGCGTGTGTGGCGTTGTGTGGGTGAGCGCTTTGCTGATGTCAATGTTGTGGATCGAGTGGCCCATGGTGGTGGTGGGGTTATGGTATGGGCAGGCATCTGTTATGGACGAAGAACACAGGTGCATTTTATTGATGGCATTTTGAATGCACAGAGATACCGTGATGAGATCCTGAGGCCCATTGTTGTGCCATACATCCATGAACATCACCTCATGTTTCAGCAAGATAATGCACGGCCCCATGTTGCAAGGATCTGTACACAATTCTTGGAAGCTGAAAATGTCCCAGTTCTTGCATGGCCAGCATACTCACCCGACATGTCACAAATTGAGCATGTTTGGGATGTGCTTGACCGGCGTATACGACAGCGTGTACCAGTTCCCAATAATATCCAGCAACTTCGCACAGCCATTGAAGAGGAGTGGACCAACATTCCACAGGCCACAATTGACAATCTGATAAACTCTATGCGAAGAAGATGTGTTGCACTGCAAATGGTGGTCACACCAGATACTGACTGGTTCTGAGTCCCCAGACCCCCAATAAAGCAAAAAAAATCACATTTCAGGGTGGCCTTTTATTGTGGACAGTCTAAGGCACACCTGTGCACTAATCATGATGTCAGATCAGCATCTTGATGTGGCACACCTGTGAGGTGGGATGGATTATCTCAGCAAAGCAGAAGTGCTCACTATCACACATTTAGACTGATTTGTAAACAATGTTTGAGAGAAATGGTAATATTGTGTATCTGGAATTAATTTTAGATCTTTAAGTCCATCTCATGAAAAATGGGAGCAAAAACAAAAGTGTTGCGTTTATATTTTTGTTGAGTGTATGTATATATATATATATATATATATATATATATATGTGACCTTCCCTGTCCTGCCTGCCTGCTGTTTCACCAAGGACTCACACGATATATATATATATATATATATATATATATATATATATATATATATATATATATATATATATATATTTATTTAATTTGATTTATTTATTTATTTTTGTTTGGTGGTTTATTTATTTATATAATTTTTTGTCCTGTGGGTGGCAGCAATGTGCCGCAAAGGCATACAGCCTGCCGAAAATTAAAAGACGAAGAAGAAGAAGAGTCGCTGGATGTAAGGGGCCGGAATCTTGCATATATACAGAAGAAACTGCAGAGAGCAATTGCAACAGTGGAGCAGTGGGCAGATGAGTGGGGCTTTAAGTTTTCTGTTGCAAAGACACAATGTATATGTTTTTCTGGTCGCCACAAAGAGGCTTCTTTGAAGTTATATGGTCAAAAAATTGAGCAGGTCAGAGTTGCCAGATTGCTTGGAATGTGGATGGATGAAAAATTAACATGGAGACAGCACATTGACAAAGTGAGGGATAAGTGCAAGAGAGTCAATAACCTCTTAAGATGCCTGTCAGGAAGAGACTGGGGTGCAACCAGAGCGTCTCTGTTAAATATCTATCATGCAATTATGAGAGCAACACTTGATTATGGGTGTTTAGGCTATCTAGCAGCAGCGGATAGTCATCTGAAAAAGCTTGATGTGCAGCAAACACAGGGACTGAGAACATGTAGTGGAGCTTTTAAATCCTCTCCAGCAGCAGCCATACAGGTGGAAATGGGGGAGCAACCATTAGGATCAGGAGAACCAAACTTCTGTTGGCATACTGGATACATTTACAAGGGCATAGGACATCACATCCTGCTAAAACCATCCTGGAGGACTGCTGGGAACACAATAAATCCAATATTATGAGTTTTGGGTGGATTGGAAATATAAAAGCAGTACAAGCAGGTTTAGAGCATATACAGTTCAGTCCGACAGTCCCACATTCATGTACTCCTCCCTGGTTATACATAACACCATCAGTAAACTTTGATATACAGCAACAGTTGAAGAAAAGAAAAAGGCATGTCTCGGCGGGAAGGGTAGCTGAAAGCTATCTGGAGCAACATATTTCAGACAAGACGGTAATCTATACTGATGGGTCAAAAGACCCAGATACTGGTAGAACAGGAGCTGCAGTTTTCATTCCACAATACAAAATACACATCAAGAAAAGAACCACGGACCATTTATCAGTGTATACAGTTGAGCTTATAGCTATCATTTTAGGCTTGGAGTGGATAGAGGAAAATAACCATAACAATACACTAATAGCGTCTGACAGTTGGGCAGCACTTACAAGCATCAAAACCATGAAATCGTGTAGACAAGATCTCATATATCAAATATATAATCTACTTCTCAGAATGCACAACAAGGGCATGACAGTTTGCTTCATTTGGGTTCCTGCCCATGTAGGGATAGAAGGAAATGAGGAAGTTGACATGCTGGCCAAACAATCACTCAGATCACTCACGGTAGAGACAGTAATTCCATTATGTAGGGCAGAGGGTAAATCAATAATTTGCTTGGACGAATGTTTAACTGGATCATTAACTTTTTATATAACCGGTCAATTCAAGTGAGAATTGGAAATGAACTATCAGATGAGTTTGAGGTGGAGAATGGAACCCCTCAAGGAAGCATGATAAGTCCACTTCTTTTTAATATTCTGGTTAACGGCATGTTTAGTAGAGTGGGGAAAGGATTTGGTTTTTCATTATTTGCAGATGATGGGGCTATCTGGAAGGTAACTTTATTTGTACCCGAAGGTAGATTTGGTTGCAGGTACAAAGAAAGAATTGGCTGCTTACACACACACGCAGACAACATTAACATCATCGACCGACATAGACATAAAAGTGACAACAGTGCTCCAGACATAGGAATATGGATAGGAAGCATACAAAAGGGTATTACTATCAAAAGATAAATAAATACTAAATGCAAGCCATCATGGCAGATACAAAAAAAAAAAAAACAGGTCAGAATAAATAAATAAATACAATCCATAGGTTAATAAGTTAGTGAGTGGCTTAATTACTTATTGACTATTTAACGTTTTGACAGCTGAGGGAACAAAACTGCCTCTGTATCTCTTTGTTTTGCAGGCAGGCATTTTGTACCTACGGCCTGATGGGAGAAGTTGAAATTCACCATATAGTGGGTGGGATCCATCTTCTAAGATAGACCCAGCTAGTCTCTGTAGCTGCCTTGTATGCAGGGATTCTGGGTTCAGCTGTGGCTCTCCGATCAGCCTACTAGCCCACTTCACGATTTGGTTCAGGGAATTCTTATTTTTTAGGGATAGGTTACTAAACCAAGACACCAGGCTAAAGGATATAACAGATTCAATGAAGCAGCGGTAGAACATGGTTAGCAGGAACCTCCCCTACCTGTTTGACCAAATTCAAGGTGCTTTAGAGAAAGTGACTGAGTGGGCTAATGATTGGGGTTTTAAAATTTCTACAGATAAAAATAAATATATGGTGTTTGGAATTAAGAAAAGTATGCCGACACAGCAAATACAACTGTCTAATAATAATCTTGAAAAAGTCAAGTATTTTAAATTTTTAGGAATGTGGCTGGACGAAAAGATGACAGGGAAAAAACAAGTTGAAATGGTTTTGTTGAAGTGTGGGAAAATAATGAATGTCCGTAGGTGTGTGGCTGGTTCAGACTGGGGGGCTGATAGAGAATCAATGATGATGATCTACAGAGCAATGATAAGATCAGCTATTGACTATGGAAGTATGGTTTATGGATCAGCAGCTTCTTCAGTGTCCAGTAAACTTGACATCGTCCAAGCGAACATTGGGAGTTTATGGGAACATCAAAAAGGACAAACAAATTTTGGAGAAAAATTCAAATCTGTGGCGCAGGAAATTGGAATTGTGGACATAAGTGTGTGTCGTCCAGCTGTGGCTTCATGGTTGGTTCCAGATCCCATTGTTGACCTAAAGCTTTTGAATAAAAGCAAATCAAAGTTGTCAGAGGTCGTAGTAAAGGAGGTAACAGTCTGGCAGCAACTAAAATGGGGAAACCACCTACAAATTTATACAGATGGGTCAAAAGATCATGAGAGTGGGAAAGTGGCAGTTGGTATTAGCATACCTGAAATCGGATATAAAAAAGGATACAGAATATGAAATCATATGTCAGTCTTCACAGTAGAAATGGTGGCAGTTCTGTTGGCATTAAGATGGGTTGAGGACAATAAACAGGGAAATTCAATCATATGCAGTGATTCAACAGCAACCTTAACTACGATAAAAGGAGCTAAATCCAAGTCCAGACCTGATAAAAAGTGTGCAAATTCATTTGCAATATGGGGCACCAGAGTATAGTGAAAGAATAAACAGGTCTCTAAAAGAAAAGTGGCAAAAGTCTTAGGAGAAGGAAAGGAAAGGAAGGGCATATTTTTCAGTGCAGGAAAGCATAAATAAAGACGAGTGGACTTACAGGTGCAGTAGGAAAGACTCTGTAGTAATCTCAAGACTGAGACTTGGACACTGTGGGCTGAGGAGTGGGTTGGCTCTGATTGGTAAACATCCTGATGGCAAATGTGAGTGTGGAGATAGTGAACATGTACTACTCCAGGGCAAAATATACTCCAGTCAGAGAAGGACTCTCTTCAAGAAACTTGGAGCAGATGGGGAAACTGTTTTTAATATGCGCACACATCTAAATCTCGATTCTTGGGTTAAAACAAAGAAATCGGTGTGTAGCGACTAATTGTCCCTTTAATTAGCCGCTTGGAGGCTCAGTGAGGTCTTGTCCGACGCGCTCGTAAAGAATCCTTCTTTCCCGACGTTAGTTTTAAGTGTTTATTGAACTAACAAATTATATGACAACAAAATTATAAGTCATGTAAATTAATGAAAAGCAAAGAAACGAAACGTAACGAAGCGGTCAACAAAATTATACAACCCCACTCACCCCCCATGTCTAACCAAGTGCGCCGTGAAACTGAACAGGTGAAATACTGTAAAACCACACCCAGGTGATAATCACCGTAAATGCTAGTAACAAAAGGGGCGTGTGTAAGATAAGCAAATAATAATAAAGGCCATACCATTTTTGGCTCCTACACGGTTATCTTCACAAAACAGGATTGTACAAAAGGATTTCATGTAGTTCTTAATAAGAAACTGTAGGGGCAGCATTACGCTAAAGCTGCGTCTAGTCTGCCTAACTAAAGAAGAAGAAGAAGTCGCTGCGCACCCGGATGTTCTCTTTTCAACAATGGCGCCTAGTGTCAGTAGAAGAGTTCCTTCGTGGTGTTGAGAAAGTGTCTGTTAGCTTCACCAGTACTGATCCATCAGAGTCTCTGTGTGTCTGGATAAACCTGTCTGGATGGACTTTGTACTCTTCACCTTTTATTCTGAATGTTTTAACTCTCAATCATCTCCCGGGAGCCTACGAAGCAAAGCTTTTTAGCTTAGCATGCTAGCTGGAAACAGATTTTGACGGAGTTTGTGTGGAGTAAAAACGTCTCTCTCGTCGCGGGAAAATGAGTAAAGTCCAAGTGATGAGAGCTTTGGTGGAGCAGCGACTAAGTGCGGCTGCTGAAGAGATATTTGGGCTGTTTGAAAGAACGGTAGCAGAATACGAGGAGGAACTTTCTCGTTCTAAAGAGAACGAGCGACAGCGGAAGCTACTGGACGCTGTTTTCCTGCCTGAAGTCCGGTTACACAGAGCAGGTTGGTGCTTACTTTTTATACGTCAGGTATGTATGGAAGGTCATCCAGTTCAAATATACGTGAATTCTAACACGTTAACAACACGTAGACTGCACGTAGACAACACGTTAACAACACGTAGACAACACGTTGTCAACGCGTCAATTTTTTCACGCGTCGTTAACGTGTCGTTAATGTGTTGTTTACGTGTTGTCTACGTGTTGTCTACGTGTTGTTAACGTGTTAACGACGCGTCAACGACGCGTTCATTTCATGTAATTGTGAGCCCTTTGGCCAATTTTCCAGTTTGAACGGGTGAGAGTCATAAGTTCCCATTGGCTACTGAGAAGTAGGGTTAAACCATTTCTGTAAGCCTGGGGCATTTTCCACCGACTATTTAACATGATAAGGAACCTCTTATTTCTTTGCCATTTTCTTCCTTTATTGTGTAGCTTATAAAAATAAGACATTTGGATTGCAGTTTTATTACTTTATTAATGATTACTAATTATTAGTTATTAAATTATAGATTTTTTTTTATCAGGATAAAATTGCCTCCTTTTGCTCCACTATAGTGAGCATTCATGCTTTAACACCATTCTTCAAACTTTAATTTTAAAGCCTTAAAAACATTAACAATCTTGTCGGGAAAACGTTACTGCAATGGTACTCACTCAATGCTTTAATGAATATCTGAATTTGGAAAACATGGAACTTTCCTCTGAGCATTTTAATTTAATATATGACCAGCAGGGGGCATATCATACTATACTCTTCTTCCTGATGAAATGGTAAAATACAGGTTAAGTATGTCCAGGTTTTATTTTGATGCTTGGGGTGGGAAGCCCTGTTGACATCATTTTATATTGTTTTTATATTTTCTTCTCTTTTGACCATAAGAACAGAACATGCATTTTCCCTTTTATAACAAGAAAGCACAGTGAATACTGCTGAAGCTGCACAGTGCTTAATAAGCTATTTTATTAACAGAAAATATTTCAACACCTCTCGTGACAAAATTTGCTCAGATACAGTCGGTGTCACTCGTCTACTGGCAATAGGAAAGGAGTCTATCAGCTATATGCAGCAAGTTTACAGCCGTGGCCATGGACGGGAAATTACTGTTCCAAAATGTCAATTACACTTCGGAGTGTATCTATAGCCAGACTACCAATTGGGCCAGCCAGAGTGTCCACATCCTGGAGTTGTTGCATCTGTGCATAGCTTGGACTGAATTGGTTAGCAGGGACTGTTACTACTTCTTGCCAATTCAGAGCAGGAAGAGCAGCAGCTGCATCTGGTTGTGCAGTGTTGTATCCAAAAATCTCTGCCATGGCTGTGAGTGGTTGTGTTTGCCTCTGAAGACATCCTTGGACAAATATCTGACATGGTGTGTGGTGGCCAACAGTGCGCAAGCCATGGTTGTTCCATTGTTCCCTGAAGACCTCCAGGTCCCGGTTAATCCGTGGCAGGTAAACATGATGCAGTGCCCACAAGTGCAGCTCATTGGTACAGTCAATGATTCCATCATTTTCAAGGAAGGAGAAAAGCTGGTGGTACACATTAGTCATTAGGGGTGGGAATCTTCTACCATCTCACGATTCGATTCAATTCCGATTTTTGGGGCTACGATTCGATTTAAAATCGATTTTCGATTCAAATCGATTTTCGATTCAAAACTATTTGATTCATAATGATTTCTGCTTCAATCTATAGGTGTGCAAAGGATCCTCATGATCTACTCCAGTCTGCTTTGCGAGAGAATGACAAATGGAGACATTAAACTGTCTGTTTCACATTTATTACGTTTTAAACATGTATCTCTGCTCAGATGGATTTATTACAACTGTTAAGTAACAAAAATAAGAAATGCCTCTTTATAAAAAAAAAAGAAACAGTGCAGTTAAAGATGCTGCCTTTTTAAATTCGAAGGAAAGTGCCTTTTCCAAAAACAGTGTGTGGACCTGCACAACTGCTACTCTAAGTAGCTAGTTATAAAATAAGTTGGGACAAAAATAAAGTGCCTCTGTATAATATATATAATAATTTCTTTTTACATGGAACACAACTGTTGTACAAATGAAAAACATAAATATTTCTCAGTAGCTTTAAGAAAAACAAGTTATGAAAATAAAAGTGCTTTTTTTGTGAAAAATAGTAGCCATAAGTTAGCTGCCTCTGCATTTTTCATTAAAGTGCCTCTTGCAACAATAGAACTGTCCACAACAGTGCAACTAATTGTATGATTGTCAACAAATCATGAAAGACAGGACATAAGACAGAACTTGACATGAACTGTGTCCAAGATTACTGTCCATTTGCAGGTGCAACATCCAGGTTCTTTTGTAGGAAAAGAAGCTGGTCCACATGTGCTGGTGTAAGACTACTTCGCTGAGCTGTCACTATATCCCCAGCAGTGGAGAATACTCGTTCAGCTGCAACGCTAGTGCCAGGCACACACAAGTAGCGTTTAGCTTGTCTAGCCAAGAGAGGGAAACCTGTCTCATGGGTGCTCCACCAGCTGAGGGGGTCCTCTGACAGAGACAGTGGAGGGGCTTCCAGGTATTTCTTCAGCTCCTCTTCAGCTCTGGTGCTGGCAGATTTACGGACAGCACTGGCCGCAACAAATGTCTTGCCCAATAGAGTAACTAGTGCAGAAGGCCTTCTTTTTGGAGCAGGGCCTTCTTCTGGGTCTGGCTGTGGTGTCCCAGGCATGACCTCAGCCTCCTCCAAGTTCACACGCCGCTACAGAGGAAAAATCAACAATCATATTAGTCATTATGTACAATATATTATTAACTATAACATATTATATCACACCACCAGTCCCTCATTTTATGGTAAAATAAAATAAGAATACAATACAACCATGCAAGATGGGTGTATGAGATGGCATCATTTAACTTTGACCTACATTTAATACATATGTGTTATGCAGTTTACAAAAATATATATTGTTTAAGAACAGTTATTACCTCAAATGCTGCAGCATCTCCAACTATATTTGCATGGACTTCCAGCTGGTCCTCCTGGGTGAGGAAAGGCAAGGCTTTGAATCTCGGGTCCAAAAGCGAAGCAGCGTAAAGCATGCGTTTATCCCGCGCACTACTGTATCTTTTTGCCATATCTTCATGGATTGCACGTTTGATTTCACGAATAACTGGAGCGTCAGCAACAGTGCCAGCTGGCCCTGTGTCATGCAGCAACTGAGCATGCAGAGGAGCAATAACAGAGAGCGTAGGTGTAGAATCCTCCGACATGATGTGCGTTGCTTCTTTCATTGGTTTCAGCGCGGATGCTATTTCCTCGGCAGTGGAGACGTCCGTCTCGCTGAGTGCAGATGTCGCTTCCACATCTTCTCACATTTGGGGATAGGAGCGCGGCACAAATAGCAGGCTGCTGTTCGAGGAATCGCTCGATCATGTCCAGTGCGCTGTTCCATCGTGTAGGGACATCGGTTTTCAGTTTATGCACCGGCAACTGTAGAAGTTTCTGTTTCTCTTGCAGTTCATGATTTGCGATGGTGCTGCGGTGAAAGAAACCAGTTATTCGTCTGATCCTCCCAAGCAGTCTTGACACAGCAGTTAGCTTCAGTGCTCTTTGAGCAGCCAGGTTGAGAGTATGGGCAAAACATGTTATGTGTGCCAAGTTATCAATCTGTGTAGCGGCGAGCATATTGGCTGCATTATCAGTCACTATGACGAGATCCGAGACAGTCAGTCCCCATTCTTCAGCAACGGAGTGAAACATGGCATTAACATTTACAGCAGTGTGGCTTTCGTGCATTACGCGAGTTTGCAAAACTCGGGACTCGAGCAGCCACGTATCAGTTATATAGTGAGCGGTGAAAGTCACAAAAGACTGAGTTGCTCTCGATGTCCATGCATCACATGTTAGTGCCACTCTGGCGGTTTTGGTCAAGGCACTGGCGACCTTTATTTTAGTCTCTTGGTAAAGCTGCGGCACAGCTGTCTCAGTGAAAACCTTGCGTGATGGTATAGTGTACCTGGGCTCCGCTGCCTGCAACATGCAAATAAACCCCTCGTTCTCCACCACACTGTAAGGTCGTAAGTCTTTGGCGATGAAGCAGGCGATAGACCTGGTTATTTTTTTTGCCCGCTCGGAGTTGGCAGAGAGTTTGGTGAAGCAATGCAATGTGCGTTGGTCTGCCGCTGGTGGCTGACTCTGTGCCGTGTCCATTAACTCTGGGTGATGCCTGGTGATGTGAGCCCGCGCATTTGTGGTGTTCCCGAAGTGTTTAATCTTACTTTTGCAAATCCTGCAAACTATGAAGCTCATGTCAAGCTCGGTCTTTCCAGGCATTCGGTAAAAACCAAAATGAGTCCAAATCTTTGCCTTCAACGAGGACGGGGCCGGTTGAATCTCTCTTTCCTCCTCCATTAGTGTAGTTTTCTCCTTGTTTTGGTGGTTTCCGCACATGCATGTGTTCAGAACAGGCTGCGTGGTGATGTCATGACGCCCCGACTCCCGCGTCGTTTCAAAATAAAAGTCGACAGCCAGCGGATTTTTATTATTATATATATTTTTTTTTTGGGACTTTGGGACATTTTAAATCGATTCTGAATCGGAGTAAATGAGAATCGTGATTCTTATGAGAATCGATTTTTTTGCACACCCCTATTAGTCATACCCCGCCAAATATCCCCCCAAAGTCTCTCAATCCGCTGGTTATGGACACTTCTGCCCCGTATGGCACTTCCCCGTTCTGATCCACGGTAAATGTTCATGAACAAGCAAACGGCATTGTTTTTTGCCCCCGTAGTCACACCTTACTCGAGATGGTACCCCATACCTAGCAGTGGCTTGAACAAACTGATCAAACACTGTGCTACTTCTGTTATTGTCTGAAGCCTGCAAAAACACAACCTTACTGCTGAAGCCACAGATTCCACCATGGATCACCATTCTCCACCTAAAAATTAAACAAAAAGCTGTTATTTGTATTCTGTGTTAGGATAACCGTGTTAATAACTTCAGGGTGCTATGCTCGCTCCTGCTAAAAATGTAGGGTTGCAGTCAAAGTGCAATTTTCTATGTACTGTAATATCAATGAATCAGTAATATAATACAAAACAGACACAGCAAACATCTCATAATTACAAGTTATATAAAAGAGTACACCTGAATTTATAAAACCTGTTTACAGTTCAATAGACTGGGAAACACTTCACAAAAAAAAAAAAAGGAATATTAATCTGTGTCCTAACAAAACACATCTGTGCATGTTTATTCTGATGTCATCATAGTCATCGGATTCACAAGTCCCTCACACCAGTACGGCCAATTTTTTTTTACATTTGCATGCAGCATATTTATATCCTGCAAATTATCCAGTTAGTTGAATATTTAGTCTCAATTAAATAAATGTATCATCAGCCTACCTGATGAGCTTGTGGTTCCCATCAATGTGCCACAGCGAGTTGGGACCTGCAACACTGTAGGTTCTCCGGTGCAATCGGTGAGACAATGCTCTGTGTGCAGCTCCGGCTGGATTCACTCGAATCAAACTCTCTCTCACTCTCCCTCTCTGCACTCGAACATCCATAGAAGCTAGTCTGGCCACAACAGCATTAGCTCCCATCTCTTCATTTTCTCCAACCAACTGCCGAACCACTTCATCAAGTTCTGCATCAGAAAGGCGTGCATACCTCATTAAATAGGACAAGTTGAACAACCTAGGAGAGAGAACACATTTCATGCTCAGAATGACCCAACTCACATAAATGGATTGTCTTACCTATATACATAATACGTACTTCAACTTTTGCTCGTTCCAGTTTACTTTGACCTTCAGACGCCCAATGCCAGCTAGAAATGATTTTTTTTTTTAACCAATTTCACTGAATTTATAGTACCGTATTGTCCCGAATATAAGACGGTGTTTTTTTTTCCTGGAAATCCATCTTAAAAAGGGGGGGGGGGGGGGTCGTCTTATAATCATGGTTGACTTGTAAGTCAGGGCTCAAACAGTGTAAAATATATTTAGGAGCATGTGTGCGCATAACCAAACATTATTCAGTTGGTCCGAGGAACTTTGCTAATTTTTTTTTAGATTTGTTGTCTTTTTGTCTTTGTAACTAAAGCACATATGTGTGTATATCAGACGAAGACGCAGTCATCTCTCTCTCTAATTTTTAAATTTAGGAGCATGCACTCGTTGGGAAAGAAACCTTACTGTCAAGTAGGGGTGGGACGATATGGGTAACTCACGATTCGATACTGTGACGATATTTGTCCCACGATAACGATAATATCACGATACACGATATCTGCGATATTCGATATATTGCAAGAAATTTCATCAACGATATATCACGATATGTGACTGAAAAAGAAAAAATATGCGTAAAAAATAAATTCTAAAACTTTGTACAATGTACAAATGAATAAACACTGTCCAGCTGGACACATTAAAGTGCATGAACATTAATAACATGTCTTATGTAAACCAGGACAGTGCTTTCTGATACTGAAAAGTCAGTAGCAACTTGTTTTATGTAAACTTGGGCCCGTTTTAGTTTAACAATAGCTAAACAAGATAAGAATAACATCAGAATTAAATGAAATATTGGGCACATTTCAGTATGCAACCAATTATGTGCAGTTATGTTCACCCATCCAGTACCTGGGAAGTCGGGCCTCAAACCGCTTGGAGCTCACAGCAACACCGGGCAGCACACGGCTTCGCGGATCCACACATGCGGACCCTCCGGCGGACGGTAAACACGCGCCGCCCGGAATCCTGCCCGTAAATAGGCAATCGAGCCCGGCCGAAAAGTGGGTCCTCATGCCCTCAATGCTGTGTGAAAAGCGCTTGAAGCTCACAACAGCACCGGCCAGCACACGGCCACGCTTATGCGGTGTTCACACCGGACGCGATAGACGTGAATACAATCGCGTGAGACGCGTGTATCGCGCCGCTTGATCATTTTGGACTATTCGCGTCATTCGCTTCATTCGCGTCATTCGCGCATGACGCTCATTTTTGAACCGGTGCTGCTCTAGCGGGGGAAACGAGGGCAGCGCCGGCGGGGAGCCGGCGGGTCACGTCGGCGGACCCTCCTCCTCCGCCTCGGGGTACCCGATGCCAGAGTCCGTGAGTCCGTGAGCCTCTAAACTCTAGCGCGCCGCTCGGAATCCTGCCCGTAAATAGGCAATCAGACCAGGCAGCGGGCGGCCCCCGCGGTTCCGCTCCGGAGAACCGTAAACTCTTAGACGCACCGACGGGAGTCTAAAAAAACCCGTAGACCCAAAATATCGATATTTGCCGTCAGTGTATCGATTTATTTATTGCGACAGAGAGCACAACAATATATTGCAATATCGATTTTTTTCCCCACCCCTACTGTCAAGCACCGCAAGTGAATAAACTAACAAACAAAGAACACAATATTTAAACATTTAAAATAGCCCTGCAATCTGAGGAAAATATGTATGCCTTGCAATTGTCATTCATACCTCAATCTCCGTTTAACTGTACTGACTGATACATCCAGGATTTCAGCAATTTGTGCAATTACAAATCCACATGAAAGCAGGAATCTCAGGTGTTCTTCTGTGATTAGGTAGCTGGATCGACCAAAATCACCTGTCCGGACCAATGGGGCTTGATATCCAGAGGTACCTAATGTTGCAAAAAGGGATTTAGTGACAAGATATGAACTAATATGCATGCATGTCAGCCACTATGCCGAAGATCACACTGAGACAGTCCATGTCTTCTTAAGGCTAATTTAAACCAACAGCAGACAGGATTGATAGTGCTCTCCTGATTAGGCCTATATTTTATTACACTCATACAGGTGGAGTTGTGGAGGTGCATGGATATGGGATGGTAAGGTGTATTGACCTGGTGTTTTTAGTTGTATTAAATACAATGCATTTAAAGCAACACTATGAATTTAAGTTATATGAAGAATATTTTGCTTGAATGAATACTGATGGTCTGGCTGCAGGAATATCGCCAACTTAATGGCAGGTGTTCCAGTCAATGTTTTTATAGGGAATAGTTTAAACTGGTTAAACAGACAAAAATAACATAATCTAGACCTCATAATTCCTAATTTCAAGAAATTGATAATTAGATATGGTTATGGTAAAGGTAGGTAGAGGTTGGAGTCTGGCAATTCTAGTGACATTGTCAGGATTTATATCAGTTTGAGATTAAATACTACCTGTGGCTCTCACACACGTTACAAGAGACTGCTTAACTTAATTGGATGTCTTTCTGGTCAAAACCTGGTCCTGGGAGAGATGGTACACCTCCCACTTTGGATGGAGCCTCTCTCATATTTAAGAACTTGGCCGAGTTTGTTAGCGGTCTTAAACCATGACAACCCAGAGTTGAGATCAGGAAGCAGAGTCACCATCTAATACACCTCTCTGCACTCTTGTACAGAGACAGGCACTTTCACACTCATTTATATTGGTCAGATCTACCTCCTGCACATCAGTTAAGCATGTTGAAACCAAGTTAACCTTTAAGTGTCTCCAAACTTGAAAGCCTTGACATAACACATGATGTAATCTCTAGCAGGCATGACAACTGTCCTGTTCACCCAAACCTCAAAACGTACTTCTTTAAAATAAGATATAACTAGATGTTTGTAATACTCTTAGGATGTATTCATTTGTTTACTTTTAAAGTATGCTGCTGAGATACTTCATTTTCTTTTAATTCGTCTCATGCATTACAGTTTTCTGTTATTTTTTGTGTGTGAATTATGCCTTGCAATGAAAAGCACTTTGAATTGCATTAACTTGACTGACTGACTAGAGAGAGCCCACTGTATGAATTGAAGAAAATACCTTCATCTTGAGTTGACAAAGCCGTTTGCACTAGTTCGTCTGCATCATCCAACGGGAGAATCCTCCCTCTTGCCCATCTGATGCTCCTCTCAAGGGTCTCCAGTCTAAGGAATAAAAAAAAAACGGGTGTAAGGAACACAGGTAGGACCCAAGAATGCAGGCTCGACTCGAGATTAACCAGAAAAACGGTTTTAATTACAGCAGAGGTCGGTACACGGGTGTTCAGTCCACAAAGGCAAAGGTACAAATCCAAAAGGCTAAGGCGCAAAGTCAAAAAGGCAAAAACTGGTCACACTGGGAAGGCTCACAAGAAAACTCTACGGAAATCGCTGGAACGCTGATACAAGGTACAAGACGAACTGGCAACAAGAGGAAAAGCACACACAGACTAAATACTCTCGGGGGGGGGGGGGGGGGGGGGGGGGGATAACGAGGCCCAGGTGCAGCACATTAGGGCAGGGTAGGCAATCACACAGGAGGGCAGGAAGTTAAGGGACAACAAATGAGTAACCAAAGTAAAACAGGAAGTACGAGACTAGAAACACTGGGAGGACAGACAAACCACTATACACCACGACGGGGCGTGACAACGGGACCTGTATGAACTAAGAAGAATTTAAACAACAAGCTACCTAGACACTAAACACATTCAATAAGTGTGCGTTTAAAGTCAGCGTTTGTCAAAATCCTCAAAACAGAGTAAATTCAATTCATCCCCAATGCTAACTTTAGCCTGCTACAATTCGAGGCGTAACAGGCGAGTTTGCACAACTGCTAACACACATAATAGCTGTCAGCTTTAGCGTTATTTCAAACATGTACATATGTAATTGGTGATTAATGACTGTTTTACCATTAAATGTGTGCTCAGCCGCATGGAGGATATTTAGAATTTGCCACAATACCAGGCCAAACAACCTTTGTTAGCTTGCCAATAGCATGCATTTATTCATTTGGAGTCAAACATAAAGTAGTATTACCTTACAAGTACTGGCCGCAGGACATCACTTGAAACATTATCCGTGAGGAAAAGTCTTGAACATTCTAGCTTGACAATGATCCAGAAAAGTTGAAAGAGCCATGACCTTCGGTCCTTGTAACCCGCTCGCATCTATTTTTTTCCAGACCCCGTGCAGATCCTACGGAAGCCTGTTGCATTGCAACATTTTGCTCAACTCACCTCAAATTACACACCGCCACCTACTGGCCAAACTAAAATAGCCGTCAGGCAGACTCGAGCATAAGTAGCACATTGCTGCTCAAATGGATATTTTTATTAACATTTCCCTAAAAACCCAAGTTTTCATACTCTGATCTGTGCAGCAGTTAGTTATAGGAGATACACTTTCAAACAGCACTGCTCAAATTCTGTAAACGTTTATCTAAATACAGCTTTTTGATTAAGAGCTCTTTCACATTGTGTTTTAGGTCAACTAATGACCTATAAATAGACATCTAAATTTCTAATAAGGACAGTTCCAGAAACAATAGCAGGTCGATCAGCTAAAGCTTGAAAACTACTTGACCATGTGCGTAATTTCCTAATGTCCTACTATAGTGACTCTTTGTTTACTTGTAATAGCATACACATCAAATAATATGAAATATGAATAAGAACGATGCAACAGGTTTGAATCATATTCAGTCATTTAATAGCCAAACAAAAACAGCCATTATTAAATGCTCTCAGTGACTTTAAGCCAGACCAAAAGTGGGAGTTTGAATAATGCCCTCACACATAAACTTGGTGAATTGTGCATAAGTGTCATGGATAGACAGTTTCAAATTTACAAGGCAGGTGTTGGCTTCAGGGTACTTCCGCCCTGTCTCGTGAATGAAAGTCAGTGTTGGGTGAGGGGAAAAACCAAGAGCTGGCACTCTGTCAGCTCCAGAGGCAAACACCAGGATTTCTTCCATTGTGATCTCTGACACACCATCTGTTAAATTGTGCAGTAAAACAATAATCAACAGCTGAAAATAGAGAAATTATGTCAGCAAAAGTCGGAGTAGCTCAAATGAAATCTCAAACATACTCAGCACAACTGTTCGAGTGAATCATTCATTTACCTTCAATATCTAGTAGGAAGTCTCTCCAGTACCCTTCCACTCTCTTCTCTTTTCGCCACCAGTTGCTTTCAGGATGGGACAGCGTTGCTTTGAACAGGGAGATCAAGTCTGTAGCCTTTAAAGGCCTCTCTGATGAATAAAACACCTCTTTGAAGATGCTGGGGTAGATTTTCATCAGGTCCAGGAGACCAAGTGTGTTCAGTCCTTCAGCAAGTCTGTAAGGAACAACTAAAATTAAAAAAAGATCGATAGATCTCCTTTTCTATACACATAGAAAAACAAAACAAGTGATGTATAAGTAAGCATGTTCAGAGAAAAGCATATTAGGCCAACACACCCAAGTGATGAGAATCAAGCAATTGCCATAGGTTAAGTGAATCAGGAGTGCCACAGAATTGCTCTTCATTACCCATTTACGTATCCTTTAACACAAAGACAGACCCAACACATTGTGAACAGTCGACCTTTGGCCCAAATCAAACAGAAGCAAGTGAACTATATTAGACAACAGTATGTGGCACCATGAAGGTTTATTTTTCAGCAATAAATACTTATTTTCCAGCTCACCCAAGCATTTTCCTAAAAAAAATAAGTAAAATCTGGTTCAACTGCTGTAGATCGGTCATGAACAAAATTAAGGATTTAAAATAGTTAACACAATTTACAATTTATAGACACCATTACAGATGAACGTGGGACTATACACTAGAGGTCGACCGATAGTGGATTTTTAAAGGCCGATATAATAACGATAGTTTGGAGCAGGAAAAACCCGATAGCCGATTAATCGGCCGATACCGAGCCCCCCCCCCCCCCCCCCCCCCCCCCGTTTATGCTTGTTGAACAGGTGGTACTTATTGCCTCCACCAAGGAGGTTATGTCTGTTCACTTTCAACTTGTGAAGGTTTAAATACACTTATGGTACAGACACACCAACTCCGGCAGCGACGCAACGGACCGTCGAACGCACCCGCGAGTGGGCAGTTCTGTGTTCAAGTTGGATCAATTGGATAGACGTCCTGCGAAGTGGGCGGGACTTGAGTTTTGCTCTGCCGTTTCCAACATGGCGGCCGGGCCACAAACGATCTCATTTTACAGTTAAACTACACGCTAAAGCATGTTTCTGAAAACATTTGAGGCGGGAAATGTGTAGTGCAGTAACAGAATCTGGATTCATATTTGATCAACACTGCCTAGTTTGATAGTTTGAACGAAGTTTCTGGAGCCGGCGGCATTTGCATAAAGTTCAATCCATCGAACTTTATGCAAATTCACGTACGGCGACAGGGCAGTCAATTCGACGTGCCGTATCCATCATGCGGAGCTCCTGCTCTACATAGGGTCATTCCGTGTCATTTCATAAAATTTCTGAAAATCTTCCCATCTGACCATCTCAGAATGTCCTGAAAAAATTCAAGTACAAAGACACACTTGTTACTAGGACAAATACAAGATATTAGGTCTCTACTGTCGCAGTGATTTTTTTAAATCCTGACATTGGTGGGGTTTTTGTGGCCGTTTTTGGTACTGCATGTCTTATTATCCTACCAGTAAACATCACAGGAGGGCAATTCAAATGTGTTTTTTACCATTTACCAAAGACTTACATGTGACTAAATGCTACTGATAAATCTAGCCTCACGAAAACATTAAAATGTAGCACAGTTGTAGTTACAGAGGCAATAAGTCCTTGAATGTGAGTTAAACATGCTGAAAGCAGCTTTTAATGTCTTATGAACAAATAAAGCATAATATTGAAGACTGTACATTTTGTCATACTTTAAGTATATAAATTACACAACTAAACCAAATAATTATCTTAATTTGAGCATAAAGATTTTGAATTACAGTAGAAAAGTCTCCAAAGTTTGATACTGAATAACAGTTTGTCTCTGTGCTCACTATGAGACAATATGTGAGTTATGATCAGAAATGGTGGATAGGAAGTATCAGAGATGTTTCAGATCAAGATGTACTGGTTCAGTTCATGCACCCACATGGCCCTGCCAAGAGTTTCTACTGGCCAAGAAGAGAAGATGTGCAATGTCCCACTGCAGCATAGAATTGCAAGATTTGACGTTCCCTCTACAGTAACTGGGTGCATGTATGCCATCAAAAAAGATGAGCACAACAGAGCAGAGATGTAAATTAGACAATTTCTAAACTGACTGCCAAATTAATGAATGTGACGAAGGAATTGGATCTAAAAGATGAAAAATGTGTCATCCCTCACAGTGAGCATAGAGACAAACTGTTATTCAATATCAAACTTTGGAGACTTTTGTACTGTAATGTAAAATCTTATGCTCAAATTAAGATTATTATTTGATTTGGTTGTGGTATTTATATACTTAAAGTATGACAAAATGTACAGTCTTCAATATTATGCTATTTGCCGTTGAGATACTTCAAATTGTACAAGATAAATAAATAAAGCCAGCAAGTAAGGACAAAATAGACATACCTTTTTGAGTTTCAACTGCAAATCCAGATCTTCTACTTCTTCGAGAGTGGGTGGAGGTGTAGAGCAAAGGTTTTGGTAGAGCCTCTCGGAAAAAAAAGAAGGTAACACTCCTCCATGCACCAATGCGACAGCCATCATCACTCCATATGTTTTGTAGAGACCTCTGTGTAATGCTGCAAAAATGGAAATGTTGAAAAAGATTTTCCAGTGGATAACAGTTGGCAAAGATCCACAGGATAAGGTGTTAACAAACTCAAATCTAACATTTGAACAAAAGGCAGGAATATCAGTTAAATAAGTGCCATGTGTGGGTACTAACAATGGCTGTCCAGGGACAGGTTTTTACTGTTCTGTGGCCCTGTAAATAGGGTGCTGTCTTTGAGAGCCATCATAAGCAATCGGAAAAACTCCCGTGTAGGGCCCCCCTCGTCCACTGAACCCTCTGCTTGCATGAAGTCATCCATAAATATGACACTTAATTTGGCTTCTGGATTGAAACTCCTCCTTGAAAAGGCTCGGATGGCACCATCCAGTATGTTCTCTCTGCATACATTAATCATATTACAGCTGGGCGTCTCTCCAATCCGGACCTTTGATGCTAGAGTGGTCAGTAAGGTTTTCAGATCTGATCTGGAACAATAACACAACAGTAACCGGGTATGTCCATGAGCAGTGGCAGCTGATGGAAGTTGCATTATCATATTATTATATTTTATCTGTATGAAGCACTCTATTGGCCTACTGTCCCCAGCTCATTTAATACAGTAAATGATCTATTAATATTAAAGTAGGAATCTACCACTTACTCGTTAGTGTCATTAACATGACTCAAATTCAGGAAGCCAGCAGTTGTATCCAAGGGCAGGGATGAGATATTTTGAGGAGTGTTCTCTTCTTCGGGAACCAGAGTGTCCTGGCAAAGAACAAAAATTCAAACCTGAGTAAACTCAATTACCATTAAATAATGAAGTTTTAAATTAAATAGTAATACAGGAGCCTCACAGCAATGTCTGTGTCCATTACGTCATCCCAGGTTACAAAAACGGTGCAGGATTCATTGATATGATCAATTATTCTGCCCGTTGTTGTACTTCTTATTGGTGATGCCATGGCTCTCTGAATAGAGAACACCTCTGTTGCTATGTCATCCGAGCCGACAAAGTCAAATAGGTGCTTAAAAAAAAAGAAAAAATATATTAATGCTGAGCAGATATAATCTCGTTTAAGGTTCTTATACAATTAAAGAAAAAAAAGTGTACATTGACAATGTTGCATATAATTTAAATCTTTAATTTATAAATTTGGGGGATTTTTGTAAATTAGCAATAATGCACCATACAGTATCTGATATCCAAACACAATTTTCAACTACCTGAATTGGCTGCATGAGGTGAAACCTCCTCCTTACACAATGGCCATCTTGGATATTTCACTTGCAGTGGAATGCCATCCTGCGGCTCGGCGTGATTGCTCAAATTAAGCCGTCTTCTTTCCAAAGCCTGTCAAAGAGAACAAGAAATAAACCCGTCTAGGCTTGGTTTAATAAAAAAAAATTAAAAATTAAAAAAAGTCACTCCATGCCTCTTTGCGTTTTCTGTAAACGTCTACTTCTCTGCGCTGTGCCTGGTCCTGTGGGGGGAGAAGAAAAAAAATCTCTCACACACACACACACACGCACGGCTGAGTGTGCTTACCCTTTCTTGGTCAGTCTGCAGACTTCTAAGGTATTCCTCATCTTGTCTTGCACGTAGTGCTCGCCACTCATGTAAATCCTATTGGACAACATTAAGAAATGTAAAAACATTCAATTTATGATTGACATTGTTTTATATTCAAAGTCACTCATATGAAACTCAAAAGACAAAAGCTTACATCAGCAATATCATCTGCTACTTCCACCACATCTGTTCCTTCCACTACATCTGTGTCATGAGATTCCTGTACGACCTGTAAAACATCAATAAGTGTGATATAGCAATGTCAACAATTGATTGTCTTAACACTTCAAAAATGTTGATGTGGGATAATCGTCATTGATGAATGTCCAATAGATGATGCTGATAACTGTACTTACATCCCTCTCCATTGTATGAGGCCTCTCCGGGGAGTTACGCAGAGTATGCACCACCTGAACATCCTTCAAAATACCAGGACAACACCCCATTTTTTGGCAAATTATGAAATATGCCATTATATATGAAGTATACAATAAGCCTAGAAACAGCTTTAAAAAGGCAGGGTTGGTAATGTAGAAAATCTAGGAAGATGCATCTCCTCGGGGCTCCGTATAACAGCTGTCAGGTGTAAAGACCATTTCAAATAATATATAAAAAAAGTGTATATTGGAAATGGTTACCAACACTGCCTTTAAAATGGAGCTTGAACAGGTATTGATAAAAGGTGCCTACATCATCTTGGTCCAGGCTTTGGCCAGAGTCCAAGACTTCTTCTGCATCCTAAAGAGACCAAAATAATGTATTGGTTATTTGATCATCTGGATGTAAACACCTACAATATACTGCTAAAATGTTGCTTTTCACAGATTTGTACGGTGGTAAAAAAATATTCTTACATTACACCCATCTTGCTGTTCGTCAACCTGCTCTGCCAGACTCTCCTTTAAAAAGTAGGGAGTAAATGTTACTATGACATAGTTCAGTTATATGCAAGTCCACATGAGCAGGTCAACCCAATACAGTGACAATTAGATTTACACATTCAAAATTCAGTTTATGATTATACAATACTTTTAGCTCAAGGTATGGTCAATGTACAGTACCTTTTGGGAGTATATATAAAGCTGATCGATTAAGCTCTCTGCTGGCTTTCAGTACAGATGGTGACAGTGGAGAAACTTGAAGTCTTGTAATTTTTTTATGACAATCTACCCTTGCCAACTCAAAATCAGTGTTGCCCACTCTTGGAAACGCATTTTGGAGGACAGCATGGAACTCCTCCACTGACAAGGACACTGGCACCTTTATTTTTCTCAAAGCTTCTGCTACAATGCAAGTTGCATGAAAGAAAATCACTACAAAACAAGTAATTTGTGCAAAATTATCTTACAGAAACATATAATGTAGCCTGTGCATAGTCTTGTCACGATACCAACATTTTGGTACCGGTACCGGTACCAACATGTGTTTCGGTACTTTTCGATACTTTTTCAAATAAAAAGTGAATCCAAAAAATGTCATTACTGACTTTATTTTAATAGAAAATCTTAGAACAATAACATATTAATCAGCAAACAAAATACCACAAAGACAAGCTTTTCTAATGCACACAATTTTAAAAATGTTAAAATATAAATACAATAATATAATATCAAATATAATAATATAAATAAACCAGCTCTATTTTTTTCTTCCAGAGCTACTTTTGTTAAGAGTGAAGGGGGGTGGCGCTTGCTTTTAGCACTGAATGTGGCTTTTTTTCCTGAGTAAATGACCTGTCGTTCCCTGAGTTCAGTGTGCACGTCTGGGTGCTTGTCCTTTAAGTGTTTGTCTAAGTCGGAGGTGTTTCCGCCGTTAGCCATGCATGTTTTAAACACCGTTTACACAGTGGTGCATCGGCGTTAACTGCCTCGCCTTGCTCATTTGTTTATAGCTAAAGTACGGCCATATCGCACTTCGCGGCGCTGGTTTGTCCGCAAGTTGCGGCGTGATGACGGTTGCAGCAGCCATTCTCCTCTCCGTGCTTCTCTCGCTTGCGCTCTCTCGCTCTCTCTCTCTCTCTCTCTCTCTCTCTCTCTCTCTTTCTCTCTCTCTCTCTCTCTCTCTCTCTCTCTCTCTCTCTCTCTCCGCATTTTGCCTGAACGTCCTCAACCTGAAAAAATGACAGAAAATATGCAGACTGGAAACGTAAAGCCAAAAGCTTAATTAGCCAAGGATTCCTAAAAGAATAAATTGTAATCAAAACGGAGTAGATAACCGGACATAAAATACTGGATCCAACCGTTTTAAAAACCTCTTTAAGAAACTGTAGTAAATGTAGGCCTACTGCCAAACTACTTTACTGTGGAGTCCTCTATTTCATAAAACCTTAAACAGGGATCCTACAGCTTAAGGCAAGTTAAATTCAAGACCTTAAGACTTTTTTAATGCCACCTGGAACGAAATTCCAGAGCAATTTCACAATAAAATAAAAACAAAAAAAACGTGGATCTGCTCTGCGCCTCCCTGTCGCAACCACATTACCGGTTTGTTGGTTCCATGGTGAGAGGCATTCGGTAAAATATTTAAAAATGCATTTTAAGATTTTATGGATCCGCGGGAACCCTGTTATATGGCTGAAATCGTTCTATCCAACGTGTCGTTTCCAAATATGGCATTTTTGCCAAGTTAGCTTGCTAAATAGGCTAATGTTAGCCAACACTACAGCACACACACTTCAATCATGGATGCGTTATAAGAATCCCAACTACAAATTCATTGAGACAACGTCACGGAATATTTTATTCACCTGAATTAAACATGACTTACCTAAATTACTCCGTCAATGGTTAGCTTAAACATAGGTTACAATACCGACGCAAACTTCAACCTTGTGAACATCACTTGGGGTCCGTTACAGATAATTCTAAGTACGGTACTTACCTTTCTACAAGACTCCCGGAAGAACTCGGCTGCACCTCTCGGTTCTGAATTCGTTCAATGATACCATTAAATCGGTTACTCATAGCACTGATGTAATCGCAAGTCGACATAGCGCACCGTCCGCCACCAACAGAAAGTACTGCCGCGTGCAGCCAGCAAGCCACGGTCAGGTCTGTGGCTGCAAATGAGTGGGGGAGGGGAAGCAGCGTTGTGATTGGCTGCAGTTTAACAGGCAAATATACAGCCTGCAAGTGACTTGCACCTCGCTCTTTAGTCAAGCCCGTTTCTTTTTTTTTTTCAATTTAGAAATCTTTATTTTAGATTGCGAACAAGCAGACAATCGGCAAAAATAGATATTCCTACAAATAAAACCAGTGTGCAAATAATACACACAAAAATATAGCTAAACTGTCATGACTGTGGGTTTTTGTAGTGTTGGTTTTCTGTTGCTATGACAACATGTGAACGCTGACGGTAGCGGCATTTATTCAAATAAATATAAATATAAATAATATGGGCGATCAAATAAACGCCCATGAAATGACAATTTGGCGCCATTACCCTAAGGACCTTAACAAATGTATTTTCACAAGTTGTCATATCATATTTCGAAAAATAAATGCGTAGATCATTGCGGGGTTACGCTAGCTTAAATGACGGTTTCCACTATAGCGCCGTCATTACAGTAGCCTACAAACACACTTAATGTTACGTTACTAATATAAGAAAGCACAGCCATTTAAACGGAGCAATATACACCTTTTCAAAGATGTAAACATAAACATTACAAACAACATAGGCCTACTGTTGTATCTGGAAATATACTATACTGTAAAAAGAATAACAGTTGAGCAAATGCATATAAATACATTTTGTGCCACATTTGCATGATCTTGAGGGTGCAATTAAATCTGTTGAACCATGTTAATATGTTTTAATATCGCCCAATGCTGGTTTAGGATACAGGCCATTGTAACGAATACCTGTCTTTGGAAAACAATGTGAACCTTTTTTGAGCATTTTTTAATTTAATTTAGGTCTATGACCAGCAGGGGACACACTAACAATGGGGCTTGTTAAAACCTAAACAAACCTCTTTTTGTTCAGAGATTAGGTACTCATCAGACATATTTTGGTAGCCTACACGGGTGTTATTTACCCATTTTAATGGATGGTAGGCTATAGCCTTCTAAAGACCTTCAGGATTAGAATGAGTGCTTAATAGGTCAGATAATAATTTAATTTGGCTTGCTTGACAGCAGATGTTAACTACTTTGTCAAAGTCCTTTTTTTTATTAAAGCCATTTACCTGAGAATGTAAGTGTTTGCCCAATTATTTAAAGGCAAAGGCTATTTCCCCATGGTACAAATTTCAATGTATGCTATTTGTAGCCAGGTGTAGCCTATTATTCACTGAATATCAACCAGAATTAATTTATGGCTGCTTTTCTGACCGTTTTTATGCTGGTCTAGCAATGTGACAGACTTAAAATGGCTTACTGACAGTATGAAAAGGCTGGGAATGATGCGATTCCACTGCAAACTGCTCAAGACAGGAAACAAATTACAGACAGTTGAATATTATAAATTAATGTATATTATGAATGAATCAACGAAACAATGAATGAATGTTATTACAACAACAACAACACTAATAATAATAATAATAACACATCTGGTAAAACATGTCTCAACTCTCGGTTCTACTTGCCGACATCCAACAACACCATGCCATCTTTGTTGCAGTCATAATCCTCTCAGTCTGCTATTTCTTTGTATTTTTCTTTGATTCATCAAAATGCCTTTCTCCAAATAATATTATATACAGTATTTATCTAGCAATCTTTATCTATACAGTATTTATCTAGCAAAACCTTCCCCCAGGGGTGCAAGCAACCACAAAACTAACATTAACTATAATAATATCTATAGTAATGTGATTATGACTAACACATTATGGCAGATAATATACCAGAGTGATATGATAGTAGAAACAATGGCAGTTACGGTGAATATGAACAATAATAATGATGGTTGTGAATATGATCAAAAGATGCAAGTACTACCCATAGCAGCTGCAATAAATATGACTGATAGTGTTTTTATGGTTGCGAATGTTATAAAATCCCATAGCCCTGTATGGCGTATGGGAATGCTGTCATGTTACTCTCACACTTGGCATTTACAGAGTCGCAACCTAACAACACCTATAGCCCTGCAAAAAAAAGTTATGTTTATGTTGGGTATATTGATGTATTTTTGTTGATTGGACTCTGGTTATTTATTCTGGTGGTGTTTTTTGGATTATGGTAAAGTTAATGAGTAATTGGGTTTTTGGAACTTTTTACTATATACTAATGGTACGAAATAAACACACCTTTCTCATGATGGTCTATTTCTGTGGGTGTTTTGATGTAGAGCCAGGTGCAGTTTGAAATATTTTCTGTTAATAAAATAGCTTATTAAGCACTGTGCAGCTTCAGCAGTATTCACTGTGCTTTCTTGTTATAAAAGGGAAAATGCATGTTCTGTTCTTATGGTCAAAAGAGAAGAAAATATAAAAACAATATAAAATTATGTCAACAGGGCTTCCCACCCCAAGCATCAAAATAAAACCTGGACATACTTAACCTGTATTTTACCATTTCATCAGGAAGAAGAGTATAGTATGATATGCCCCCTGCTGGTCATATATTAAATTAAAATGCTCAGAGGAAAGTTCCATGATTTCCAAATTCAGATATTCATTAAAGCATTGAGTGAGTACCATTGCAATAACGTTTTCCCGACAAGATTGTTAATGTTTTTAAGGCTATAAAATTAAAGTTTGAAGAATGCCAAAAGGAGGCAATTTTATCCTGATAAAAAAAAATCTATAATTTAATAACTAATAATTAGTAATCATTAATAAAGTAATAAAACTGCAATCCAAATGTCTTATTTTTATAAGCTACACAATAAAGGAAGAAAATGGCAAAGAAAAAAGAGGTTCCTTATCATGTTAAATAGTCGGTGGAAAATGCCCCAGGCTTACAGAAATGGTTTAACCCTACTTCTCAGTAGCCAATGGGAACTTATGACTCTCACCCGTTCAAACTGGACAAGTGGCCAAAGGGCTCACAATCACATGAAATGAACGCGTCGTTAACACGTTAACAACACGTAGACAACACGTTAACAACACATAGACAACACGTTAACGACACGTTAACGACGCGTGAAAAAATTGACGCGTTGACAACGTGTTGTCTACGTGTTGTTAACGTGTTGTCTACGTGCAGTCTACGTGTTGTCTACGTGTTGTTAACGTGTTAGAATTCATGTATATTTGAACTGGATGGCCTTGAATGAATGAATGAATTAATTTTATTTTTCGAACACAAAAAGAAAAGGAGAAATTAATAAAGTAAAAATAAAATAGAGAACTAAGACATAACAAAATACCGCACATTGTTCGAAAAAAGGAGTGGGAAGAAGTACAATACTTTTTTAATGTCCCACCCCTATTTAACTACTCTTCAGTTTGTGACTATACCGATATCCTAACTACCTAATACACCTAAATACCTACATACCATATATACATTTCATGAATATCTATATAAATATATATATATAAATCCACATGTATATGCATACACATATATACATACATACACACATATATATATATATACATATATATATAATAAACACATACATATACACACACACATACATAGGTATGGCAGTGTTCTAATATGAGTTGCGTTAACGTGTGACAGGAGGTAACATGCAACACGCATAGGACCAACACGTTTACTTCTGCATCCGTATTACAGTTGTTCACATTTGCTGAAAGACTAAATCCTAATCTGTGAACCTAAAGGTCGGTGGCCTAAACGCATGTTTTTAATTGAACATTTCCATTACATTTAGGTCATTTAGCAGACGCTTTTGTCCAAAGTGACTTACAATAAGTACATTTGTCAAAAGAAGGAAACAAAGAAACCACAGTGGGTGTTAGTGGGTCATGCTATATGTAGAGTCGAGGTGAAGTCTGAACAGGTGATTGAAGCTAAACACATTCTCACTTATCACTTACAAAAACACATGTTTCTCTGTGATGTACTTTTGATGCATTATGCTGACCACAGGCTGCAGAAGTTAAACACAATTACAGTCAGTATGTGATGGTTTGATTTATCCAGAAGAATCAGAGGTTTTGTGAATGTAGTTTGAAAACTGGGGCTGTGTTCGAAATGCCATACTAACGTACTGCCTGCCTGCTGCAAATTTCCAGGTCCCTGTGTTGCAGGAACATGATTATTGTTGAGGTTTTATTTGTGTTTATCAGTAGTGCAGTTTATAAGTAATACCACACAGTAGAAGTTCTTACAGACAAATGTTTCCTGTTAAATGTTTTACGATTATTAGGTTCTGTACAAATCTAAATAATAAATATCTGAATATATATATTATTGTTGACTCATGTTTTAGGCCTGCAGGTCTTTTTCCCTCCTGCTCTGGAGGAGAGACCCCTGCTGCAGTGGGAGATGCGGTGTAGTGGGTAATAGCAGGTCTTTGCTCCATCACCTCATCCATGACAACAGACACTTCCAGTGTGCAGCAGTGACCTCTCCTGCCTCAGTGCTGACACCGTCAGTTCATACAAACAACACTTCTCATAATCATTGTTTAGATCAACTATTCACCACTAGTCATATATTTAAAAAAATATGGCTGGAAAATGATGAGCATCACATTAATAGCTACAGATACTGTAAAACACTACAACAACATGAGTGCATATATTGTCTTACTTTATCAAGTAAAATATAAGTTATGGGTTTACTCAACAGCTTAATAGTTAATAGAAATTCAGGTAGAAATAGGTTAACTCAGAGTTCCACAGCTTATCAAAAACAATCCTCCCCCCACAGGGAGTCCCTTGCTTTGCATTCACACTGCTCCAGCCCAAACGGGCTTTAGCCCGTACACACGTCATCACGTCCTTATACTACACACAATATGGCTTGATGTTGTTTTGAAGGAGTGCATATATTTATCGACAACACTCGACCTGCATCAGCGCATGTGCACACGAGAGGATCTGTGCGAGCAGGCAGCGCGTAAGCCGGTCCGGTTTCGCTCACACCACGAGTCTGAAGAGTGCAACAGCTTATCAAAGTACAGTGTCAACTCCGTGTTTTTAAAGTATAAAGCGACATCGTGGTGGTTTAACGAGGCAGAACGGCATCAGAACAACATCAAGCGCGTAAAGTACACGAAGAAGAACGTAGCGGGAGCGCGCGGCGAGGATTGTTGTGGCTGCGCGTCTTGCGGAGCAAGTGCTGCGCGGAGGCGCTCCTAATGTAAATGATTATTGATTTATGAATGAATTGATAGGTGGCTTATTTTTGGCATATTGATTTTATGGCCTGTACAATGGTAGGCCATAAAATCAATATGGAAAATACTGGCCATGCACAGACAAGTCCGTCTTGTTGTTGTTTAGTGGATGCTGGACAGGTCGCGAGGTGTGTGCTAGGTGTGCTGGAAAACGCGGACCAGAGTTTTGAAAAAACTGGATCGGGAGTCCGGATTGGGATTTTCCCGTGCAGGCCGATCCGATATCGATATGCATTTTTTGCTAATATCGGCGGCCGATCCGATCCAAATATCGGATCGGGACATCCCTAATATACTTAGTTAACGTCGGTAAAAACGGCACATTTGCCGCTTCGGTTACGCTCGCTATCCTCTGTGGTAAATTAGCGTTAGGGTAGCCGGCTGGCAGGACCTTCGATTCGTAATGTTAACGTACAATTCAAACAACAATGAAGTAACGTTCATTATCAATACGATTTAAAATTATCAATACGATTTAAAAGTCAGCAAATCGTGTTACAGTATACTTACATGTGTACGCGTTTTGTGTTGTGCTGTCGCCAGAATCACCGCAATCGTCCGCCATTATCCAAAACTTTTCAGAAGTCAGACGAGCCGCAATGCATTTTGGGGAAGTTGAGTAGATTTAGCAAGGTCCGCTGTATACTCAGAAATTCTAGCCAATGCAGTATACATCCGGGCATTTCTCGCGTACACAAATTCACATACTATTGTATGTGAACGCACTACGTACTCAAATTTACGTCACAATTTAGTACGAGTAGGACGTTAGTATGGCATTTCGAACACAGCCTGGGTTTTGTGTTTACAGTTTAGATGAAAGGTTGGAAGGTTTCAAGTCATTAACAATTATGAAAAACTGTAACAAATGTATTCATCTCAAGCTACTGATGGCTGCATTACTGCTGGTGCATTTTATTTTTGCAGTTTGTGTCTGTCTGCCTGTTTTGTTTCAGAAAAAAAACAGTGTACTGGTGACTGATTGTTCAGCTGTTTGAAACGTCTCTATATTCTGTATGTGTGTTTATTGTTTTCCTGCAGACGTCCAGCAGCTGTTGGTGACTAAAGAAGAGGTTCCCTTTGAGCAGCAGGACTGGAGCTCCAGTCTGGACCAGGATGACCCAGACCCCCCACACATTAAAGAAGAACAGGAAGAACTCTGGACCAGTCAGCAAGGAGAGAAGCATCGAGGCCTGGAGGAGGTTGGTATCAAGTTCCCATTGACTCTTGTCCCTGTTAAGAGTGAAGAAGACAACGATGAAGAGAAACCTCAGTCCTCAGGGCTGGTTTCAGCTGCAGCCAGAGACTCAACAGAACAGATGGAAACAGAAGCTGATGAAGAGGACTGTGGGGGACCAGAACCAGCCAGGAACTCAGATTCACATTTACAAGCAGATACTGATGACAAGACTGGAGACTCTTCTGAACCTGAGACTGATGACAGTGCTGTTTGGCAGGAGACCAGAGAACCTCGGTCAGTTTTAAAGACTTTGAAAAATTATCCTGACAGTGATTTTAGATGTAGAACTGGTAAGAAACCATTTAACTGCTCTCAGTGTTGGAAACAATTCAATTTCCGTGGAAATCTAAAGAAACACATGAGAACTCATACAGGAGAAAAACCTTTCAGCTGCTCAGTGTGTAGTAAAGGTTTCACTGAAAATGCACATCTGAAGAGACACATGAGAACTCATACAGGAGAAAAACCTTTCAGCTGCTCAGTGTGTGGTAAACGTTTCACTGTAAATGCACATCTGAAGAGACACATGAGAACTCATACAGGAGAAAAACCTTTCAGCTGCTCAGTGTGTGGTAAACGTTTCACTGTAAATGCACATCTGAAGAGACACATGACAACTCATACAGGAGAAAAACCTTTCAGCTGCTCAGTGTGTGGTAAAGGTTTCACTTCAAATGGACATATAAAGACACACATGATGACTCATACAGGAGAAAGACCCTTCTGCTGCTCAGTGTGTGGTAAAGGTTTCACTTCAAGTGGACATATAAAGACACACATGATGACTCATACAGGAGAAAAACCTTTCAGCTGTTCAGTGTGTGGTAAAGGTTTCACTGAAAATGGCTCTCTGAAGAAACACATGAGAACTCATACAGGAGAAAAACCTTTCAGCTGTTCAGTGTGTGGTAAATGTTTCACTGAAAATGGCTCTCTGAAGAAACACATGAGAACACATACAGGAGACAAACCTTTCAGCTGCTAAGTGTATAACCAGGGTTGCCGCGGATCTTGAAAAGTCTTAAAAGTCATTAAATTTAATTTTCGATAATCAAGGTCTTAAATTTCTTAAAAAGTCTGGAATTATTGGGTTGGCGGCATTAAATTTAATCGGGGGCAGAATTAATGAGCGGGTGTATATTTGTTCAGCTTTATGTTCTATTTTACAAACTACAATGTCCGATTGGTCACACTGATAGCATGCTGGGGCTACAGTCTATTAAGGCAGGAACACACCGGCCCAACCGTTGGACGTCTGAAGCGTTTGGAGAGGCTCGGACGAGATCGGGAACACATATGTTTGGTGTGTACAGCTGCGTCGGAAGCTTTCGGAGCCGCGCGGACGTTGTCTGATCAGACTGAGCATGCGAAGTCTGAGGAGGTGGGCCGTTGGACGTCTGAGCCATTGGATACTCTGATTGGCGGTGTGCTAGCGAATCAGAGTATCCAATGGCGGTGTGTGGGCGGGGCGGAAGTGACGATGGTAAACTCCGTATTACTCGTTCCCTATTGAGACGACGTCTTCGTACGGCCGTGTGTGGTTTGGCCCGCCCCCCGCATTTAAACGTAGAAGGAGAGTGTTTCTCCATCTCCGGAATTCAATTCTGCGGTTCGGCGGGCCGAGCAAAGGAGAAGAAGGAGGAGATGCTTGTCATAGATAATGACATCGAAAAGAAAAGTGCGGAATTGCGTCACATTCAATAAAAAACACAGCCACTGTTCGAGCAATTAATCAGACCTTTGTAAAAAAAAAAGAAATCATTCAATTCATATGTATAGTGTTTGCACTATATTTTGCACTATATTTAAGTTATTTTGTTGTTTTCTGTCATTGTTATACCATAAGTTTTGTTTTTGGTAAAATGACAGTTGTTAAGAACGTTACTATTCGTTATTCAAACTGAATACAACTCATAATGAACAGTATATAGTGTATTGTCTCGATTTTTTTTGCAACGGTATTGGTATTACATTTTCATTTTAGAGGTCTTAAAAAGGTCTTAAAAGTCATTAAATTTGTATTTCAAAAATGTGTAGATACCATGATAACAACTTTCAGAAGGACTCAACATTTACAGAAACACATTAGACCTCACACAGGATAAAAACCTTTCAGTTACACAACAGTCTGGCAGCTGACTGTTTTCACTCAATTACATTTTATTTACAGTACCATTGTTGGGACCTCACCAGAGAGAACCAAGATCGGCCTGCATGGACGCCAAAAGCCTTCACATGCGGTCAGAATAAAGGAACAAAGGAGATAAAAGAGCTACAACCCCCAATCCTCCATCTTGTTTTACTTCTCACTAAGGTGTGAAGTGTGACATCACACATCTCTGGTGCCCTATCGGCTGACAACCACAGGGACCCCAGGGGATCCCTCAGAGGCAGCCGTGAGGTATAAAAGCCGGCTTTCTCTTGCACCCTCCTCTTCACCGTAGCACACCGCTACAACAGGAGATCGCCGCCTACTGCAGGCCCTGTTTGCCTGCAGAAGGAAGAACACAACTGTTTCTTCATCCAAGCTACCAGCGAGAAGGATAACGGCTACGACCTGCTCTCAGCTGGAGCCAGCTGACCAAATCGCCATTTTATTGTTTGCCTGCAGAAGGAAGGAACACAAACTGTTTTCTTCAGCCAAGTTGATCAGCGAGAAGGATAAGCCCCGCTCTCGTCCGGATTCAACCGACTCGTCGCACCCTTCTGCCATACGAGGACTCGCCAACCACAGCCCGTCGCCGCCGCTGCGTCAAGAAACGACGCCACCGCATAGGACAGACTCAAGCACATCGACAAAAGTAAGAGGCTATTTGTCTGGGCAGAGGCAGAGATTCGATAGTGTAGGATATGCTTGTAATTCTTGTTAATGTGTTTTAAGTTTTGCTTTCTGTATTGTTGTATTTGAATGCTGATTGTGTACCCACACCGCTGGGTTTATTTCTGTAACAGTGTGTGGCCTAACCTCGGCCACATTCACGAGCTCAGTAAGTGGTCTACTATTGGTTAAAGGACCAGGGTCCCGCCACAGGTACACACACATACACCGCCCCTACACGTATCCTACGTCAGATGTTTCTCTGGATGCTAGGGAAATAGCTCCACCTGGTGGCTGCGCCCGGCCATCTCTCTCACTCTCTTTTTTTTCTCCCCACACACACATACACACACGCAGGCACACACACACACACAGGGGTTGAAATTAAGCTGTTTTACTCGCCAAATGCGAGTAATTTTTGTATTTGTCGAGTAATTTATGAAGACCACTCGCCACTCTGGCGAGTAATCTAAAAAAATAAAAGCCCATCATATCTTTCTTGTGTAGAAGCTTTTAATGTGAAGCAGCAAAAACAGGAAGTTGTGTGTTTTGATCAGCAACTTAACACGTCTCCCGTCAGTTCTGGGATGGACGCCTCTCATTGGCGGTTAGGTGTAGGCATGAGGAGTGAGGAATCAGGGTAAGCCAATCAGAGGCAGAGTAAGGCGGGCTATCCCAGATGATCCTGCGAAAATCAACACCACTTCCCACACTTGTTCATTCATACTTTGTAGACCTTTTTACCGCAGCCTATAAACTATTTTTTCCCGATTTAGCTACTCCATTATGTGGAGATTTCTTGTGGGGGGGCAGCCCCCAAGAAAAAAAACGAGGACGGAGGAAGAATCGACCGACAGCGTCTCAGCGCCCACCTCGTCTCAGTCAAAACCGGCGAAATATTATGTTCGGAAATTTAATGAGAAGTGGCGCTACACGGTGTCGGGTGAGGCAAGAACTCTCTGACTCCGACAGAGATTGAAGTGTGTTACAAATGAAATGAAAAATGTTTCTGTATATATATACTGCTAATAAATATTGTGAAGAAAAGAGACTGCGATTACTATGATTGAAAATAAATTTAGACAGACATACGAAAAAGTAATTCTAACAAATGGCAATTTAATATTTTTGTCTGGTAAAAAATCTGTTTGTCTAGTAAAAATTTTCATCTACTCGCCAGTTGTCTGGTAAGCCAAAAAGTTAGTTTCAACCCCTGCACACACACACTTCACGTGTGTCTCTTCCTTTGTTTAGCTTAGCTTTGTGTGCATTTAGGTAGCTAGGTAATAAGGCTTTGTTAATTGCAGTGTTATTGATTGTGATCATTATTACTGATCTTAATAAATCTTATTATATTATAACTAGCGGTCTCTTGTGCTTGTTGTGTATATGTCACTGGATAACAGCAGGTTGTGAAGGCAAGTGCTCGAATTTCATGCCTTTTGATTGTTCGATTGTTTTTTTTTACTTCTATGCCAATGATCACGATGATTGGCATGTGAGTATAAAACCCCTTTATATTGTACAGTTTTCGGTTATCTTTTCCCTGATTCCAGGGTGGTGCCCCGTGTATTTATGATTATATAATAATAATATATTAAATATAATTATTAATATCGATAATCATTGACATTAATAATTATCTGTTGATAGCCAAATCTGCTCCTGCTACTAACCCAACACCATACAATAATGTGATCTCTGGACACGTTAAACAGAGCAGGACTAGAACACGTTCATGATTTTCAGAGTCGATGAATTTCAAAGTCTCTACAGCACCTAGGATTTATTTTTTGGGGGGGGGATTAAAGCTGAGATTCAAGCATTCAGTAAATATCTTCTGTTAGTCAGTCTAGTGACGGTTTGCGTTTTCCAATTCATAACTTAATTTATAAATATCTTTTGAAATGAGCTTATAACCAGACCTGTTCATATCTGTATCCCCAACAACTTTTTGTACGTTTTACTGACTCTGCATATCGACATGTTTGGGACACATTCATGGAATTTTTTTTTCTTTTCTTTGTTACATATTGATGAATGTTTATTAAATTGTGTTGAGATACAAAGAGGCCTCGGTGTACAGATCTCATCAACTGTCATTTAAAAACATGAACATGAAACCTTCACACAACGTTGAAGAAACAAAAACATGAAAAATTAGATTTACACTCGGAGAAACATTTCTATCCTTTATTTGTGACTTAAACTAAAAGGAAACGAGCTTCTGTTGAATTTGGTTCACTGTTCCCTCAAAGCTCTGAAAATGTAATAACATATTTGTCTTTCTTCAAACTGAGTTGGACAAAAAGTAGAAAGAAGCCAGTGTTTCCCAAATTGAACACAACTGTGACAGACCTTCCTCTCCTCTTATACATGTCTGTACATGTCTTCATCAACACAAGTACAGGAGAAAAACTTTTCAGCTGCCCAGTGTGTAGTAAACCTTACACTGCAAACGGGGCTTTGGAGAGACACATGAGAACTCACAGGAGAAAATCCTTTCAGCTGCTCTGTTTGTAAGAAATGTTTGCACATAGTAGAAGTTTACTGACACATGCAAAATCACACAGAAGCGCAAACTTTCAGCTGCTCAGTGGGTTCTTTCTGTGTACTCTGGCTTCCTCCCACAGTCCAAAGACATGCAGGATAGGTTCATTAAATGGTTGTCTGTCTATGTTTTTGCTCTGGTCTATCGGCCTGTGTGAGAGCTTGCCTTTTACCATTATTATCTTGTGAATGAATGTTTTTGGAACGTACATGCTGGTCTATTTTATTTTACATTTGAGTTAATGCTGCCATACATAGCTATGTAAACTATTATTACGGTGATATTTGGTTGTAGTTCTTAACTCGATTATTTATCAGAAGTCCATGTTGATCGTTAAGTATATTCTTCAACATAATTAATCATGATCATTCCTAATTAGTTACGATAGGCATTCAGTCCCTGTTATGAGCTACTGCACCTATGTCATTTGTGGCCCATTATTATAATGTCTGTTCATTATTTAAATGAATATTTGTGTTGATGTTCATAATTTTACTACTGGACTATGCATGCACTATAATAAACCGTAAACTCTTAAACATGCACTTATGTATGATCAAGAGGAGGGAATTAATGTCGGGACGAAATAAGGAAAAAAGCAATATTACAATGGAGAATATGCTCGGAAAGACATCAAAGAAAATGTGAAATCATCCAATTAATTTCTTAACAGGAATTAGGGCTGCACGATTCTGGAAAAAATGTGAATCACGATTTTTTTGCTTAGAATTGAGATCACGATTCTCTTGCACAATTTTTTTCCACAAAATGTTTATTGCACTGATGAACTTTAACAAAACAAAAAAACGTTTGTTGCTTTGGCAGAGGCATAGTAGTAGTTCTATCATTGGAAGATAAGTAATTTTTACAAAAGTAAAAAAAAAAAAATTCTCTGTGGACATGTACCTAATACGTGTCCACAGAGGCGATTTTAAACGCGAGTGGACGTGCCGCTTCCCAGTATTGCACGCTTGGTGGGCGGCCACTAGAGGATGATTGACAGGCGCTCTCCTTTAAACAACAAATTTTTGCGAGCGTTCCCGAGGCGGCGAGTCGAGCCCGGCGCCTCTGATTAGCATAAAGTAGATCCGACTTCAACTTTAGGCAAATGAGAAGCGGCCAACTCGCGCGCCGTCTCTCGACATTCGCCGCGACGCTACCAGAATGCATTGCACAGCTTTTCACATAGACATTCATTGTCTATGGCTGTGTCCTTCGGATGAATGGGACGCGGGGAAACAACGCTGCCTGTGGACACGCACCTTCACTTTCCAAACACTCAACTGCAGGCGGCTTCCTCCACTGAATCACGTGTTGTAAAGACGCTTTACCATAGGTTGAGGGAGGAGGCAGCGGCAGTGCTGCGTTTGGGGGCGCTTCAAAAAAGTGGCGCTTTGTGATGCAACTCGAGATATAAAATGCTTCAGAATCGCTGTGTGTAGAAATGAGATCACGTGTATGTGTGAATCGAGATCGCGATTTTTTAACGATTTTTTGTGCAGCCCTAACAGGAATAATAGCGAATTTTATTTAATTGTCATTTAATTTTTCTGCTACTCTACTGATCAACACTTCAATCCTGTAGGTGGCAGTAATGCACCGTCAACTGCCATTAAACTCACAGAAGAAGAAGAATTCATCACCGCCACGGCGAACGTGAGCGTCCGAATGCCGTGTCTTGGGGATAGCGTTGAAACGCGTGGGAATACAATAAACAAATCGAACAAACTTGTTAACAGACAGACAACCTATAAGTAAATACCGTCTTGGCTCGATATCAGGGCGGCTTCGTACAGATTTCAGAGCGGAGAAGAGATGAGTAGGATATTGGGAAGGGGTACTGGGAATTGGTGGACTGTGTTTTGAGTCTCGGGTACTAGGTCTGGGAGAGTAGGTCCGGTGCCGGCCGACGGCCTGTTCAGGTCCGGTATACGGTTCTGTTGCTCTGCTTCTTCCTGGCTGGTGTGCCAGGGATTAGTTAGCACTTCTGCTCAAGTGGTAAAGTGCTAAATCGCACACTAGCCAGGTAGTCAACTCGATTCATCATCATGCAATGAATGAATGAAACGTCAATTTGCTATGTTACGTTACTACGTTAGCCGAGCTAGCAAGACCTGTGCAGTGTTCCCGCCCTTCCTTCAAATCAGCCAATGAGAAGCGCTCTGGGGCCCTGAACTTCAGGCCCCGCTGCCAAAACTGAAGTGTGCGCTGCACACGCGCATGCACGCGCAGCAGCTCCCCAGTCCACAACACTGCAGACGCAGGGCCATCTCGGCTGTGCCCCACCGAGCGGAACCAGAGGAAGCACAGCATCAGGCACAACGAACTATTCACACACGACTACACTACAAAAAGTCAGGAAATTGCATTCATCAAATGAAAACTGCAGACATTTCAGTGGGGACTGAAATTATTATTAGGTTATGCTTAACGACATTTTTGACACAGGAAAACTTATAAGTTTATAATCCTGCCCTGCATAGCAGCGCCCTCTGGTGGGGCCGTGCCCCCAATGCAAAGACGCCATTGCTTATGATTGTTTGTGGAAGGAAGGACTGATGATAAAAAATTTATGATTTAGGAATTAGAGGAAGAATGTAACGGAACAGCTTCGGTGATGATACGCTGGCTGCATATATACTGGCCTAATCCTCCGGTCAGAGAAGACGCAGCAACTTCTCCACTTGAGATGACTTTATTGACCTCCAAATGAACAGGACACTGTAGTACACTGAGTTTGTACATGTGTGTGGTTTGTGATGTCTGCAGAGGACAACAATAATGAAACGATATTAGTAATAATTAACCTACTATACAGTAGCATTAATAATAGGATAACATGAATTACAATAGACATGAATAACGTGTCATACTGCAAATCACCGACAGGGTCAGTGTAGGATCGTTAAACGACACTACGGCTTTGCGCAACAGGCAGGTCACGTGACCAAGCTAAACTGAGACAGCCACGTCGGCTACCGGTCCGGTCAATTTGACACGCTAGCAACAATATGATAGCCGCCTCAATGAACGACAGCTACATTACTAAATAAACAGTCACAGAAGGAAATCAAATGTATGGTAATTAAGTTACATGTCGGGCCGTCCATGTTTCATGGGGTTCAGTAAGACATGCTAAATGGTAAGCTAACAAAGCAAACCAAGCTCATTAACCTGGTGATATTAATAGCTCTTATTACATACAAAATATAAACAATATCCACTCATCAAGTAACTTACATCATCACCGACGCACACTGTTGTACAAAGGAATAAAGAAGAGCGCTGACGATCGGTGGATCGGTTAACTCGACTATTTAACTGCACATAAAGTTTTATCGAACACACTGCGCATGTGCAAACAGTCCGTCAGTCTCGGCATGAAGCAGTTTGCTGTGACGTGTACACCTCCCAGCAGGGAATTCACAACATAGAATGTTCAATTGGATTCAAGATTTGTTTTAATGAATAGAAGAATACAAGTGCAAGTGAGTGGATGTAGATCAAAAAAGAAAATGGTACCCCTCAGGGAAGTGTCATAAGTCCAGTCGTATTTAATATAATGATAAATGAAATATTTAGTAATATTGGAAGAGGAATAGGGCAGTCTTTATTTGCAGATGATGGGGCTATTTGGAAATGAGGTAGAAATACAGAGTTTATTTTCAAACAACAAAAGGCTATAGTTAATGTGGAGGACTGGGCAGATAAATGGGGATTTCAAGTTTCAGCGGCAAAGTCTAAATTTCTGATAATTGGATACAAGAGGAAGACACCTGATTTTGGATTATGTATGTATGGTTCCCCCCTAGAGAGAGTAAAAGAATTCAAATTTTTGGGGATCTGGTTTGAAGAACGAATGACTTGGGCTGTTCATGTAAGAACATTTTGCTAAAGTGTGACAAGGTGTTAAATATAATGAGAAGTCTGGCCGGTTGTGACTGGGGGGCTGAGAGGGGGTCTATGCATTTAATATATCAGGCAATGATAAGATCTTCAATTGATTATGGGTGCTTTGTTTATGGTTCTGCAGCCCAGTCGGTGTTAAGGAAGTTAGCCACTCTGCAGGCTAAGGCATTGAGACTGTTGTGGAGCTTGATTTAACTTTATTACAAGAGAAGAATAAACATGAGATTGCTTTAACATTGGAACAAAATCTGAACAGTGGTATGGGGTCATATCTGAACATTTTTACAGATGGTGCTAGGGAACCAGAGAGTGGTAAAGCAGGTTTTGGGGGTATATATAAATCATCTGGATCTTAGGATCAGTCAAAGAATAACAAACGAAAGCTCTGTATTTACAACAGAGCTACTGGCAATTCTTTGGGCTTTGTGGTGGGTTGAGGATGTGAAAATCAGTGAAACCTTAATCTGCTCTGATTCTGCAGCTGCCCTGATGGCCTTGAAAGGAGGTAAATCAAAAGCCCGTCCTGATATTATAAATGAGATTCTAGCTGTTTTATTTAGAATTACAGAGATTGGTGGAAATGACAAGTTCTGCTGGGTCCCTGGGCATGCTGGAGTTAAAGGAAATGAAATAGCGGACTGTTTGGCAAAATCAAGTTTAAAGAAGTCAGAGACAGATATAAATATATTATTGGGAAGAGTGGAACTAAAAAAAAAAAAAAAGCAAAGTATTGAAAGGGAATGGCAAAGATTATGGGAAGAAGAGTGTTATAAGAATTTTGTATAACCTCATGTCTTAAAGTTTTCTTTGTTCAGGTTACAGCTTTATGTGTTGAACTGTTTATTACTTTAGTATCCCCATGGCTGACCTAAATGTTATCAGAGGCCTGGTAGTCATGATGTCTTGTTCTGCATGAAGGTTAACTGTCAGTGACGCATCATCTCCTGTGCCTTTAAAAGACTCAAGTCACAACAGTGATTTGAGCACTTCCTCTGTAGCATCCTCACACGTTGTTGCAGTAACTGCTCCTCTTGTACGAGATTAAAGTCAGACGTCGACTTTACTTATGTCTCCGATCTCCTCCTTGGGTGAATTTATCCGTTAACGGGAAAATTCTTTTAACAAAGAGACCAAGGGGAGACATTACTACTCTTTGCAGTCTCAGGTTAAAAAAGCCAGGCATTGTTATGAATCCAGAAGAGACTGTGTTAAAATCTGTAGGTTGAGACTTGGGCATTGTGGGTTGAATCAGTCTTTGTATGTTATTGGAAGGCATCATAATTGGCTTTGTGAGTGTGGAAAGTCTGAAACAGTTGAACATGTCTTATTGAAATGTAACAAATACACCATAGAAAGGAGCATTTTATATAAAAGAGTATCAGATTTGGGAGTTCTGTCATTTTCAGTTAAATCTTTATTGGGTCAAAATGAGAATCACCACTTGACTGCTAAAGTAGTATTACAGTTTTTACAAGATACAGGGCTGTATACGAAAATTTGAAGCAATAATATTATCCTTAGAGTGATTTCCTGAGGAGGGCAGTCATACGCCTAGAAGCGTCTAAACTGCCGGAAATCCAAACGAAGAAGAAGAAGTCGCTGCGCACCCGGATGTAATCTTTTCAACAATGGCGCCTGGTTTTAGTAGAAGAGTTCCTTCATGGTGTTCAGAAAGTGTCTGTTAGCTTCACCAGTACTGATCCATCAGAGTCTCTGTGTGTCGGGATAAACCTGTCTTGACGGACTTTGTACTCGAAACCTTTTATTCTGAATGTTTTGACTCTGAATCATCGCCCGGGAGCCTACGAAGCTAAGCTAGTTAGCTTAGCATGCTAGCTGGAAACAGATTTTGACGGAGTTTGTGTGGAGTCAAAACGTCTCTCTCGTCGTGGGAAAATGAGTAAAGTCCAAGTGATGAGAGCTTTGGTGGAGCAGCGACTAAGTGCGGCTGTTGAAGAGATATTTGGGCTGTTTGAAAGAACGGTAGCAGAATACGAGGAGGAACTTTCTCGTTCTAAAGAGGAGAACGAGCGACAGCGGAAGCTACTAGACGCTGTTTTCCTGCCTGAAGTCCGGTTACACAGAGCAGGTTGGTGCTTACTTTTTATACGTCAGGTATGGCAGTGTTCTAATATGAGTTGCGTTAACGTGTGACAGGAGGTAACATGCAACACGCATAGGACCAAAACGTTTACTTCTGCATCCGTATTACAGTTGTTCACATTTGCTGAAAGACTAAATCCTAATCTCTGAACCTAAAGGTCGGTGGCCTAAACGCATGTTTTTAATTGAAGCTAAACACATTCTCACTTACTAAAACACATGTTTCTCTGTGATGTACTTTTGAAGCATTATGCTGACCACAGGCTGCAGAAGTTAAACACAATTACAGTCAGTATGTGATGGTTTCATTTATCCAGAAGAATAAGAAGTTTTGTGAATGTAGTTTGAAAACTGGGTTTTGTGTTTACAGTTTAGATGAAAGGTTGGAAGGTTTCAAGTTATTAACAACTATGAAAAACTGTAACAAATGTATTAATCTCAAGCTACTGATGACTGCATTACTGCTGGTGCATTTTATTTTTGCAGTTTGTGTCTGTCTGCCTGTTTTGTTTCAGAAAAAAAACAGTGTACTGGTGACTGATTGTTCAGCTGTTTGAAACGTCTCTATATTCTGTATGTGTGTTTATTGTTTTCCTGCAGACGTCCAGCAGCTGTTGGTGACTAAAGAAGAGGTTCCCTTTGAGCAGCAGGACTGGAGCTCCAGTCTGGACCAGGATGACCCAGACCCCCCACACATTAAAGAAGAACAGGAAGCACTCTGGACCAGTCAGCAAGGAGAGAAGCATCGTGGCCTGGAGGACGTTGATATCAAGTTCCCATTGACTGTTGTCCCTGTTAAGAGTGAAGAAGACAACGATGAAGAGAAACCTCAGTCCTCAGGGCTGGTTTCAGCTGCAGCCAGAGGCTCAACTGAACAGATGGAAACAGAAGCTGATGAAGAGGACTGTGGGGGACCAGAACCAGCCAGGAACTCCGATTCACATTTACAAGCAGATACTGATGACATGACTGGAGACTCTTCTGAACCTGAGACTGATGACAAGACTGGAGAGTCTTCTGAACCTCAGACTGATGACAGTGCTGATTGGCAGGAGACCAGAGAACTTCGGTCAGGTTTAAAGGCTTTGAAAAATGCTCCTGACAATGATTTTAGATGTAGAACTGATAAGAAACCATTAAACTGCTCTAAGTGTTGGAAACAATTCAGCATCCGTGGAACTCTAAAGAGACACATGAGAACTCATACAGAAGAAAAACCTTTCAGCTGCTCAGTGTGTGGTAAACGTTTCACTGTAAATGGACATCTGAAGAAACACATGAGAACTCATACAGGAGAAAAACCTTTCAGCTGCTCAGTGTGTGGTAAACGTTTCACTGAAAGTGGACATCTGAAGAGACACATGAGAACTCATACAGGAGAAAAACCTTTCAGCTGCTCAGTGTGTGGTAAAGGTTTCACTGTAAATGGACATCTGAAGGGACACATGAGAACTCATACAGGAGAAAAACCTTTCAGCTGCTCAGTGTGTGGTAAAATTTTCACTGAAAGTGGACATCTGAAGGGACACATGAGAACTCATACAGGAGAAAAACCTTTCAGCTGCTCAGTGTGTGGTAAAGGTTTCACTGTAAATGGACATCTGAAGAAACACATGAGAACTCATACAGGAGAAAAACCTTTCAGCTGCTCAGTGTGTGGTAAACGTTTCACTGAAAATGGAAATCTGAAGACACACATGAGAACTCATACAGGAGAAAAACCTTTCAGCTGCTCAGTGTGTGGTAAAGGTTTCACTGTAAATGGACATCTGAAGGGACACATGGGAACTCATACAGGAGAAAAACCTTTCAGCTGCTCAGTGTGTGGTAAAGGTTTCACTGTAAATGGCACTCTGAAGAGACACATGAGAACTCATACAGGAGAAAAACCTTTCAGTTCCGTGTGTGGTAAAGGTTTAATTAAAATGTATGATTTAAGGGGACACATGAGAACTCATACAGGAGAAAAACCTTTCAGCTGCTCAGTGTGTGGTAAACGTTTCACTGAAAATGGTACTCTGAAGAGACACATGAGAACTCATACAGGAGAAAAATCTTTCAGTTACATAAGAGTCCAGCCGTTGACGGTTAATCAACCATAGTAATGAAGTGAAGTTTGCACTGTGCTATCTAGATTTGCAGGAGGAGAAGATGGAAGTGACAGGTTCCACTCAATAACATTTTATTCATTGTGTCATATCATAGTTAGACCGTGAAACATGTACTACTCCAGGGCAAAATATACTCCAGTCAGAGAAGGACTCTCTTCAAGAAACTTGGAGCAGATGGGGAAACTATTTTTAATATCCGCACACATCTAAATCTCGATTCTTGGATTAAAACAAAGAAATTGGTGGATTATCTTCACAAAACAGGATTGTACAAAAGGATTTGATGTAGTGTTTGTGCTATTATATGATCACATAATTGTTGTGTGGTAGAAATGCATACTTATGCTTTGTGGACCTCTGTGTACACGGTCCTGTCAAGATCTTGTAAGTGTACATCTGCATTGATACAAATAAAGTGGATGAATGTCAGGTCTGTGTCTGCCCCATCATTACAGCACAACTTATTCTTTAATGTTTTTATTTACGTTTCTTATGGAAATGATCTTGCTGTGCATCACCTCTTCTGATACACAGAAATATATCCAGAGAAATAATCCTTTGAGTCATCTCTTTCCACGCCCTATCGTTAAATACAGGAAATATATTTGATCTCATTGATGATATATCTATATCTTAACTATAAGCTTAAAGGCTTTTGATAAATACTATAGACACCGAGTCTCAGGGAAGTTAAGTTGAGAAATAATCCATGGGATATGGTGTTACTAATTTCTATCTCAGTGACGAATAGGACGAATATGATGGATAGCTTTTTTATCATTTTCTTTATTATTAGAATTAGGGAATAGTAATCAGAATCATCAGCTGCATGGGGGTTCAGGTTCTTCTGTATGGAGTTTTTCTCCAGTTGGTGGCGGTGATGCACCACAACGTTGTTTGCCAACCGCCATAGAAAAGACCAAACGAAGAAGAAGTCGCTGTGCAAAAAGATTTGGAGTCTTGTACATAGAATGACAGGGGTGTTTCAGCAGGCAGCAATCCCTGCCCTTCTCTGTGATGGAGCTGAAGCTGTAAATAACAAAGAAAAAGCAAATATGTTAGTTAAACAATTCCATAAAGTACATAGTTCTTACAATGCAAATAGGAGGAGGCGATGTGAAGTATTAGGAAAGCAACTGGATACATTGCAAATTAATAGTGATGATTCTGATGATATCAATCTGTTGTTCTCACTAGGAGAGTTACAAAAAGCCACTAATCAGGGGAAAGATACCTCTCCAGGTAGGGACGGATTGGGATATCAATTATTTAAACATTCTGGAGAACTGATGGGGGAGGAAGTGCTTGCCCTAATGAATAATGTGTGGGAGAGGGGATGTCTTCCTAAAGAATGGAAACATGCGGTAATTGTTCCAATTGTGAAACCTGGAAAGCAACCTGATAACCCTAGTTCCTATAGACCAATTGCCTTGACCTCTGTCTTATGCAAAATTATGGAACGTATGATAACGGATAGGCTTGTGGAAATGCTGGAGAAAAGTGGTTATTTTGTGACTCATCAGAGTGGATTTAGGCAGGGACGTTCAACAATGGATGCTGTTTTAAGTTTAGACATGGACATGAAGAAAGCCATCGCAAATAAGGAAGCAGTTGTAGCAGTCTTTCTGGATATTGAAAAAGCATATGACATGCTTTGGAGGGAAGGGTTATCAATTGCACTTTATGATGTTGGAATCAGAGGGAGAATGTTTAACTGGATCAAAAACTTTTCATGTAACCGGTCAATTCAAGTGAGGATTGGAAATGAACTTTCAGATGAGTTTGAGGTGGAGAATGGAACCCCTCAAGGAAGCATGATAAGTCCACTTCCTTTTAATATTCTGGTTAACGGCATGTTTAGTAGAGTGGGGAAAGGATTTGGTTTTTCATTATTTACAGATGATGGGGCTGTCTGGAAGCGAGGTAGGAACCTCCCCTACCTGTTTGACCAAATTCAAGGTGCTTTAGAGAAAGTGACTGAGTGGGCTAATGATTGGGGTTTTAAAATTTCTAGAGATAAAACTAAATATATGGTGTTTGGAAATAAGAAAAGTATGCTGACACAGCAAATACAATTGTATAATAATAATCTTGAAACAGTCAAGTATTTTACATTTTTAGGAATGTGGCTGGACGAAAGGATGACAGGGAACAAACAAGTTGAAATGGTTTTGTTGAAGTGTGGGGAAATAATGAATGTCCTTAGGTGTGTGGCTGGGTCAGACTGGGGGGCTGATAGAGAATCAATGATGATGACTTACAGAGCAATGATAAGATCAGCTATTGACTATGGAAGTATGGTTTATGGATCAGCAGCTCCTTCATTGATCAGTAAACTTGACATCGTCCAAGCAAAACCCTAAGAGTGTGCTGTGGAGCATTCAGTACAACTCCAATATCAGCATTACTTATAGAAATGGGGGAGATGCCGTTAGAAATCAGGAGACATAAACTTGGTTTGAGATATTTAATGAAGCTCAAAGGACAAAATGCAATGTTACCAACAAAAAACCTTCTGAGTGAACATTGGGAGTTCATGGGAACATCAAAAAGGACTAAAACTAACTTTGGAGAAAAATTCAAATCTGTGGCGCAGGAAATTGGAATTGTGGACATAAGTGTGTGTCGTCCAGCTGTGGCTTCATGGTTGGTTCCAGATCCCATTGTTGACCTAAAGCTTTTGAATAAAAGCAAATCAAAGTTGTCAGAGGTCGTAGTAAAGGAGGTAAAAGTCTGGCAGCAACTAAAATGGGGAAACCACCTACAAATTTATACAGATGGGTCAAAAGATCATGAGAGTGGGAAAGTGGCAGTTGGTATTAGCATACCTGAAATCGGATATAAAAAAGGATATAGAATATCAAATCATATGTCAGTCTTCACAGCAGAAATGGTGGCAGTTCTGTTGGCATTAAGATGGGTTGAGGACAATAAACAGGGAAATTCAATCATATGCAGTGATTCAACAGCAACCTTAACTATGATAAAAGAAGCTAAATCCAAGTCCAGACCTGATAAAAAGTGTGCAAATTCATTTGCAATATGGGGCACCAGAGTATAGTGAAAGAATAAACAGGTCTCTAAAAGAAAAGTGGCAAAAGTCTTAGGAGAAGGAAAGGAAAGGAAGGGCATTTTTCCTAAAGCAAGTAAAGCCGAGTGCACTTACAGGTGCAGTAGGAAAGACTCTGTAGTAATCTCAAGACTGAGACTTGGACACTGTAGGCTGAGGAGTGGGTTGGCTCTGATTGGTAAACATCCTGATGGCAAATGTGAGTGTGGAGATAGTGAGACAGTGAAACATGTACTACTCCAGGGCAAAATATACGCGCATGTTATATACTATATATAACATGCGCACACATCTAAATCTCGATTCTTGGTGTTACTCCCAATGCAGGTGATTAATTAGCAAAATGATAATAGTCCAGAGAATGTAATTAAACAGTTTTATTACAGGGTTCTGCTTAACAGGTTATAGGCCCACTGGTATCTCCTCAGTTTACATCAACAGTATCACTAGCAAGGCCAGGATTACGTTTTTCAAACCACTCTTTACACTGCAAAAGGTTTACACACTTAGTGAACTCACACTCTTAAGGTTTGCACACAACTCAATTTCACTGCAAACATTTTAACCACGTCACACCTTATGCCTGCCTTGACGGTTTAACTGAGACTACACCTGAGACTAAAACGAGTGGGGGTTTGTCGCAGAGCACAAACAAACAAATAAACAAACAAACAAAAAGAAAAAAAGAAACTAGTCCACCCAAGGGCAATACCCAGCTCTTTTCGCCCGTTACCGGCTCACTTGCCCGGTGGACTAGACAAAATAATAAACCCGAAATAATAAACAAAAAACGGCAAGAACAACTAATAGGCCACCGATTCTCTGCAGAGACACAAACACAAACCTTCATTACTTTATTACATCCATAAAAATGTTTAAGAGTTTACAGCCTATATCGCAACTTTAAAATACCTGGTCTGCCGAACTGTGCCCATTCACCAGCTACCAGCTACACACAAGCCCTGCAGGGCAATAAGTCTGAAAACATAAAACAAACAGTTCATATTACACAATAATGTCATGATATAAACCCTCAAAACAGGGCCTCAGCCTACCAGTTTTCTTTGTTTCCCCGCATGCCCGCACGGAGTGAGGTGTGCACCTGCCTCACTCCTCCGGCCAGAACCAACAAACTGAGTCTCGTTCCCTCTACAGGTAGGCTTATTTCTACCCGCCCCATAACTTCCTGCACCTCCCCTTCCCCACTCGGTGCCACCTACCACATTGGGTTAAAACAAAGAAATTGGTGGATTATCTTCACAAAACAGGATTGTACAAAAGGATTTGATGTAGTTGTTAATAATAAACTGTAGGGGCAGCATTACGCCAAAGCTGCGTCTAGTCTGCCTAACTAAAGAAGTAGCAGAAGAAGTCGCTGCGCACCCGGATGTTCTCTTTTCAACAATGGCGCCTGGTTTTAGTAGAAGAGTTCCTTCATGGTGTTGAGAAAGTGTCTGTTAGCTTCACCAGTACTCATCCATCAGAGTCTCTGTGTGTCTGGATAAACCTGTCTGGATGGACTTTGTACTCTTCACCTTTTATTCTGAATGTTTTAACTCTGAATCATCGCCCGGGAGCCTACGAAGCTAAGCTAGTTAGCTTAGCATGCTAGCTGGAAACAGATTTTGACGGAGTTTGTGTGGAGTCAAAACGTCTCTCTCGTCGTGGGAAAATGAGTAAAGTCCAAGTGACGAGAGCTTTGGTGGAGCAGCGACTAAGTGCGGCTGTTGAAGAGATATTTGGGCTGTTTGAAAGAACGGTAGCAGAATACGAGGAGGAACTTTCTCGTTCTAAAGAGGAGAACGAGCGACAGCGGAAGCTACTGGACGCTGTTTTCCTGCCTGAAGTCCGGTTACACAGAGCAGGTTGGTGCTTACTTTTTATACGTTAGGTATGGCAGTGTTCTAATATGAGTTGCGTTAACGTGTGACAGGAGGTAACATGCAACACGCATAGGACCAAAACGTTTACTTCTGATGCATTATGCTGACCACAGGCTGCAGAAGTTAAACACAATTACAGTCAGTATGTGATGGTTTGATTTATCCAGAAGAATCAGAGGTTTTGTGAATGTAGTTTGAAAACTGGGTTTTGTGTTTAAAGTTTAGATGAAACGTTGGAAGGTTGTAAGTTATTAACAATTATGAAAAACTGTAACAAATGTATTCATCTCAAGCTACTGATGGCTGCATTACTGCTGGTGCATTTTATTTTTGCAGTTTGTGTCCGTCTGCCTGTTTTGTTTCAGAAAAAAAACAGTGTACTGGTGACTGATTGTTCCGCTGTTTGAAACGTCTCTATATTCTGTATGTATTTATTGTTTTCCTGCAGACGTCCAGCAGCTGTTGGTGACTAAAGACGAGGTTCCTTTTGAGCAGCAGGATTGGAGCCCCAGTCTGGACCAGGAGGACCCACACCCCCCACACATTAAAGAAGAACAGGAAGAACTCTGGACCAGTCAGCAAGGAGAGAAGCATCGAGGCCTGGAGGAGGTTGGTATCAAGTTATCGTTGACTCTTGTCCCTGTTAAGAGTGAAGAAGATGACGCTGAAGAGAAACCTCAGTCCTCAGGGCTGGTTTCAGCTGCAGCCAGAGACTCGACTGAACAGATGGAAACAGAAGCTGATGAAGAGGACTGTGGGGGACCAGAACCAGCCAGGAACTCAGATACACATTTACAAACAGATACTGATGACAAGACTGGAGACTCTTCTGAACCTGAGATTGATGACAATACTGGAGACTCTTCTGAACTTCAGACTGATGACAGTGCTGATTGGCGGGAGACCAGAGAACTTCGGTCAGGTTTAAAGGCTTTGAAAAATTATCCTGACAGTGATTTTAGATGTAGAACTGATAAGAAACCATTTAACTGCTCTCAGTGTTGGAAAACATTTAGAATCAGTGGAAATCTAAAGAAACACATGAGAACTCATGCAGGAGAAAAACCTTTCAGCTGCTCAGTGTGTGGTAAAGGTTTCACTGTGAATGGAAATCTGAAGACACACATGAGAACTCATACAGGAGAAAAACCTTTCAGCTGCTCAGTGTGTGGTAAAAGTTTCACTGTAAATGGACATCTGAAGGGACACATGAGAACTCATACAGGAGAAAAACCTTTCAGCTGCTCAGTGTGTGGTAAATGTTTCACTGACAATGGTACTCTGAAGAAACACATGAGAACTCATACAGGAGAAAAACCTTTCAGCTGCTCAGTGTGTGGTAAAGGTTTCACTTTAAATAGTTCTCTGAAGACACACATGAGAACTCATACAGGAGAAAAACCTTTCAGCTGCTCAGTGTGTGGTAAACGTTTCACTGTAAATGATACTCTGAAGGGACACATGAGAACTCATCCAGGAGAAAAACCTTTCAGCTGCTCAGTGTGTGGTAAAGGTTTCACTGTAAATGGACATTTGAAGAGACACATGAGAACTCATACAGGAGAAAAACCTTTCAGCTGCTCAGTGTGTGGTAAAGGTTTCATTGAAAATGGAGATCTGAAGAAACACATGAGAACTCATACAGGAGAAAAACCTTTCAGTTGTTCCGTGTGTGGTAAAGCTTTCATTAAAATGTATGATTTAAGGGGACACATTAGAACTCACACAGGAGAAAAACCTTTCAGCTGCTCAGTGTGTGGTAAAGGTTTCACTGTAAATAGTTCTCTGAAGACACACATGAGAACACATACAGGAGAAAAACCTTTCAGTTACATAAGAGTCCAGACGTTGACGGTTAATCAACTATAGCAATGAAGTGAAGTTTGCACTGTGCTATCTAGATTTGCAGGAGAAGAAGACGGAAGTGACAGGTTCCACTCAATAACATTTTATTCATTGTGTCATATCACAACAGAAGTTATCTCTGGACATTTAACAAACAGCAGGACTAGAACACGCTCATGATTTTGGTTAATATACACATAAACCAGGCTGGATTCCTAAAATGTTAGGCCAGTATTTTTGACTGATTCCTACTTTTTCTATGTATTTTTATAATTATTAGTTTTCATGACGTATTTTGGATGATTTATTTGATTTCTTAAATATTTTTGACTTCTGATGTTCGTATTTGTGCTATTATATGATCACATAATTGTTGTCTGGTAATAATGCATACTTATGCTTTTTGGATCTATGTGAACACGGTCCTGTCAATATATTGTAAGTGTATCTCTGCATTGATACAAATAAAGTGGATGAATGTCAGGTCTGTGTCTGCCCCATCATTACAGCACAACTTATTCTTTAATGTTTTTATTTACGTTTCTTATGGAAATGATCTTGCTGTGCATCACCTCTTCTGATACACAGAAATAAATCCAGAGAAATAATCCTTTGAGTCGTCTCTTTCCACGCCCTATCGTTAAATACAGGAAATATATTTGATCTCATCTATGAGATATCTACAGTATATCTCACAGTGTTTCCCCCAGAAAATGTGTTAGTTAAGGTGGTGTCTGTCAGGGGGGGGGGGGGGGGGGGGGGATGATGAGCATCACATTAATAGCTACAGATACTGTAAAACACTACAACGACATATGAGTGCATGTCTTATTTTATGAAGTAAAATATAAGTTATGGGTTTACTCAACAGCTTAATAGTTCATAGAAATTCAGGTAGAAATAGGTTAACTCAGAGTTCCACAGCTTATCAAAAACAATCCTCCCCCCACAGGGGGTGTCTCCCCCCCATGTAAATGATTATTGATTTATGAATGAATTGATAGGTGGCTTATTTTTGGTATATATTAATTTCTTTTTGGCCTGGAGGCAAGGGCGTAACTTTGAGTTGAACATTGGGGGGGTTGAGATTTCCGCCTGTGAAGCAGGTGTATATATATATATCTTTGGAGACTATGGTGGGGGGATTGCGATCCTGTAGGGGGGTCCGGGGGCATGCCCCCCCGGGAGAAAATTTTAAATAATTTCATTTTAATGCATCAATTTGGTGAATTCTGAGAAACAAAATATGACATATCAATTACTGACCAATTTCTTACAAACTGCTGGTACTGATACAAATGTTGACATACTAAATGGGGTTGATGAGTTTAAGCATTCAAGAAAAGATGAAAACAAAAATGACTAAAACACAATTTGTTTATTATAATAATAATAATAATAATAATAATAATAATAATAATATAAGTGGGTGACTATTCCTCAGCCTTCCTTGGTGTTTTGGTTTTGACTAAAGCCTCGTTCACATACGTCGCCACTCGCCCATCTCTGAGAGACAGCTGTCAATTAATGTGAATGTGTTCTAGTGGAATGTGGTCAGGACAGGCGATGCGATGTGGTCGATCGGAGATCAAATTATTTTAACTTTCTGCGATGTGAGTGAAGCGAGTACCAATCACAATGTAGAATAGAGATGATCGACAGTTGACGTCAACAGAGAGTTCCACAGATAGTTGCCGTTTGAAGTCGCCGGCGGCAGTGAATTTTTTTTTGCCAGCGAGTAGAATTCAGCGAGAAAGCGAGTGGCGAGTAGTGGCGTATGTGAACGGGGCTATACGCACACGCACTGTCGAACTCGCCGGCTGGGGGGGGGGGGGGACAAACTAACTTTTGTTCAGTAACATGATTTGACTCGTGAGAGGTGGCACTGGAGCCCTAGCAGTAGCTACCTCCTGTTGGGAAGATACTTTTATTCTTTTGCTTTTTTTCGCGTGCTTTCTTCATACCACCGCTGATGCGGGGAGAGACCGGAGAGACAGTAGAGAAGCGCAGGTCCGGCAAGGTGGGCGAAACCAAATCTCAGAGCGGGAGGGGGCACAGACAAACGTCACTATTTTTTACTGGTAAATTGAGAAAATCTACCACACTGTTGTGATTATAATGCTTAACATTCAATATCAATAATTATGATATCAAATTGGGTGGGTTGTGGTGGCTGGTTTGGATTATTGGGTGGGTTGCAACCCACCCATCCCCCCCATAAATTACGCCTATGCCTGGAGGCCCTGCCCGGCCTGTACAATGGTAGGGGAAACACTGCGGCGAATAATGCTAGTATATGGATTTTTTTTTTTTCTTTTTCTTTTTTTTTTAAGACGTTAGTTTAGGCGGCAGCCCTTTGTTGTTAAGGCGGCCGCCTTAACAGGAAAGCGCTGCGGGAAACCCTGTCTTAACTATAAGCTTAAAGGCTTTTGATAAATGCTATAGACACTGAGTCTCAGGGAAGTTAAGTTGGGAAATAATCCATGGGATATGGTGTTATTAATTTCGGTCTCAGTGACGAATAGGACGAATTTGATGGGTAGCTTCCATCCATCCATCCATCCATTGTCCGCTTATCCGGGGCTGGGTCGCGGGGGCAACTGCCTGAGCAAGGACGCCCAGACTTCCCTCTCCCCACTTCCTCTAGCTCCTCCGGGAGGACCCCAAGGCGTTCCCAGGCCAGCCGGGCGACATAGTCCCTCCAGCGTGTCCTGGGTCTTCCTCGGGGTCTCCTCCCGGTGGGGCATGCCTGGTACACCTCCCCAGGGAGGCATCCAGGGGGCATCCGGTACAGTTGCCTGAGCCACCTCAACTGGCTCCTCTCGAGGTGGAGGAGCAGCGGCTCTACTCCAAGCTCCTCCCGCGTGACGGAGCTCCTCACCCTATCTCTAAGAGAGCGCCCCTGCGGAGGAAGCTCATTTCGGCCGCTTGTATCCGGGATCTTATTCTTTCGGTCACGACCCAAAGTTCATGACCATAGGTGAGGGTAGGAACATAGATTGACCGGTAAATTGAGAGCTTCGCCTTTCGGCTCAGCTTTCTCTTCACCACGACGGACCGATACAGCGACCGCATTACTGCAGCCGCTGCACCGATCCGCCTGTCAATCTCCCGTTCCATCCTTCCCTCACTCTTGAACAAGACCCTAAGATACTTAAACTCCTCTACTTGAGGCAGGAACTCTCTCCCAACTTTAAGGGAACAAGCCACCTTTTTCCGGTCGAGAACCATTGCCTCAGATGTGGAGGTGCTGATCCTCATCCCAGCTGCTTCACACTCTGCTGCAAACCGCCCCAGGACATGCTGGAGGTCCTGGCTCGAAGGAGCCAACAAGACCACATCGTCCGCAAAGAGCAGGGATGAAATCCAGTGGCTCCCGAACTAGATCCCCTCCGGCATGCCTAGAAATCCTGTCCATAAAAATAATGAACAGAACCGGTGACAAAGGGAGCCCTGCTGGAGTCCAACATGCACCTGGAACAGGTCTGACTTACTGCCGGCAATGCAGAATGCTCCGTCGTACAGGGACCGTACAGCCCTTAGCAGAGGGCCCCTGACCCCGTACTCCCGAAGTACCTCCCACAGAATGCCACGAGGGACACGGTCGAATGCCTTCTCCAGGTCCACAAAACACATGTGGACTGGTTGGGCAAACTCCCATGAACCCTCGAGCACCCTGTGGAGGGTATAGAGCTGGTCCAGTGTTCCACGGCCAGGACGAAAACCGCATTGTTCCTCCTGAATCTGAGGTTCGACTATCGGCCAAATTCTCCTCTGCAGTACCCTGGAATAGACTTTCCCAGGGAGGCTGATGCCCAATTTCCATTGCATACGTCTCCGCTGCGGTGCGTCTCCGATCCGGCTTCGGTCCGCCGTCCGCCAATCCCCACAGGATGCGTTTGAGTCCGCCACGGCGCAGTCCGGTAGAACGACTGTGACGTTGCGAGACCTCGCGATAATACGTAATCGCGCGAGATTGCAGTTAAAGAACTCTGAAAACCTCTGACCTGTTGACTCCGTACCTGGCCCCGCCCATTGTGACGTGTTTGTGACGTAGTTAACTGAAATATGATCCTTCGTCAAGAGGTTTTATTAACACAAGTGTTTTATTTTGAAGTAACCGGATGTTTTATTGTTGAGTATGTACCGAACTTCCTGTTCCACTTTATTTGCTCTGTGCTGAATTGCTGTGCCGTGGTCCGGCATCCGCCAGAAATAGAAGTCCTGCGTATTTGTTGCGGAGAGCAGCGGACTGCCGGAGCCGAGACGCAGCGGACACGCAGCGCAGCGGACCTGGTGGGGATTCACCCATAGACTAAAGTGAAACGTATCTGCTCCGCTGGCGTGGCGGAGACGCAATGCAGCGGAGACGCATGCAGTGGAAATTGGGGGTCAGGAGTGTGATCCCTCTATAGTTGGAACACCCTTTTTGAATAGAGGGACCACCACCCCGGTCTGCCAGTCCAGAGGCACTGTCCCTGACTGCCACGCGATGTTGCAGAGACGTGTCAACCAAGACAGCCCCACAACATCCAGAGACTTGAGGTACTCAGGTCGGATCTCATCCACCCCCGGTGCCTTGCCACCGGGGAGCTTCTTAACTACCTCGGTGACTTCGGCCCGGGTGATGGGTGGATGAACCTCCGAGTCTCCAGCCTCTGCTTCCTCTATGGAAGATGTGTCAGTGGGATTGAGGAGATCCTCGAAGTATTCCTTCCACCGCCCGACGATATCCCCAGTCGAAGTCAACAGCTCCCCACCTCCACCGTAAACAGTGTTGGTGGAGGGCTGCTTGCCCTTCCTGAGGCGCCGGATGGTTTGCCAGAATTTCCTCGAGGCCGACCGGTAGTCCTCCTCCATGGCCTCCCCGAACTCTTCCAAGACCCGAACCTTTGCTTCAGTGACGACCCGCGTTGCAGCACGCTTGGCCTGCTGGTACCTGTCAGCTGCCTCAGGAGTCCCCCGGGCCAACCAGGTTTGGTAGGACTCCTTCTTCTGGTTGACAGCATCCCTTACTTCCGGTGTCCACCACCGGGTTCGGGGATTGCCGCCACGACAGGCACCGGAGACCTTACGGCCACAGCTTCGAACAGCCGCGTCCACAATGATAGCGGAGAACAAGGTCCATTCGGACTCAATGTCCCCAGCCTCCTTCGGGATCTGGTCAAAGCTCTCCCGGAGGTGGGAGTTGAAGACCTCCCCGACGGAGGGTTCCACCAAAGGTTCCCAGCAGACCCTCACAACACGTTTGGGTCTGCCAAGTCTGTCCAGCTTCCTCCCCGCCAGCGGATCCAACTCAACACCAGGTGGTGATCAGTTGACAGCTCAGCCCCTCTCTTCACCCGAGTGTCCAAGACATACGGCCGGAGGTCAGATGACACAACCACGAAGGCTATCATTGACCTCCGGCCTAGGGTGTCCTGGTGCCACGTGCACTGATGGACACCCTTATGCTTGAACATGGTGTTCGTTATGGACAAACCGTGACCAATAGCAGAACACCACTTGGGTTCAGATCGGGGAGGCCGTTCCTCCCAATCACGCCCCTCCAGGTAACATTGTCGTTACCCACGTGAGTGTTGAAGTCCCCCAGTAGAACAATGGAGTCCCCGGTTGGAGCACTCTCCAGTACCCCTCCCAAGGACTCCAAGAAGGCCGGGTACTCTGCACTGCCGTTTGGCTCATAGGCCGAAACAACAGTGAGAGACCTATCCCCGACCCGAAGGCGCAGGGAAACGACCCTCTCGTTCACTGGGGAAAACTCCAATACATGGCGGCCGAGCTGGGGAGCTATGAGCAAGCCCACACCAGCTCGACGCCTCTCGCCACGGGCAACTCCAGAGTAGAAGAGAGTCCAGCCTCTCTCAAGGAGTTGGGTTCCAGAGCCCAGACTGTGCGTGGAGGTGAGCCCGACTATCTCTAGCCGGTAGCGCTCTACCTCCCGCACTAGCTCAGGCTCTTTCCCCCCCAGTGAAATTCCATGTCCCCATGGCTAGTGTCACCGTCCGGGGATTGGGTCCCCGGGGCACCCGCCCAGGACAGCCACCCAAAACACACCACACCCGCCCCTTCTGAACCCTCCTGCGGGTGGTGAGCCTACTGGAGGGCGGGCCCACGTAGCTCCTTCGGGCTGTACCCGGCCGGATCCCGTGGGCAGAGACCCAGCCACCAGGCGCTCGCCTGCGAGCCCCAACCCCGGGCATGGCTCCAGGGTGGGGCCCCGGTGACGCCATTCCGGGCGACGTAAACTTCCTTGATCTTATGTCTGTCATTAAGGGCTTTGGAACTGCTCTTAGTCTGACCTGTCACCTAGGACCTGTTTGCCTTGGGAGACCCTACCAGGGGCATTAAGCCCCGGACAACATAGCTCCTAGGATCATTCAGGTACTCAAACCCCTCCACCACGGTAAGGTGTCGGTTCAAGGAGGAGTTGATGGATAGCTTGATGGATAGCTTTTTTTTTTAATCATTTTCTTTATTATTAGAAATAGTAATAGGAATAGGAATAGTAATCAGAATCATCAGCTGCATGGTGGTTCAGGTTCTTCTGTATGGAGTTTTTCTCCAGTTGGTGGCGGTGATGCACCACAACGTTGTTTGCCAACCACCATAGAAAAGACCAAACGAAGAAGAAGTCGCTGCGCAAAAAGATTTGGAGTCTTGTACATAGAATGACAGGGGTGTTTCAGCAGGCAGCAATCTCTGCCCTTCTCTGTGATGGAGCTGAAGCTGTAAATAACAAAGAAAAAGCAAATATGTTAGTTAAACAATTGCATAAAGTACATAGTTCTTACAATGCAAATAGGAAGAGGCGATGTGAAGTATTAGGAAAGCAACTGGATAAATTGCAAATTAATAGTGATAATTCTGATGATATCAATCTGTTGTTCTCACTATGAGAGTTACAAAAAGCCATTAATCAGGGGAAAGATACCTCTCCAGGTAGGGACGGATTGGGATATCAATTTATTAGACATTCTGGAGAACTGATGGGGGAGGAAGTGCTTGCCCTAATAAATAATGTGTGGGAGAGGGGATGTCTTCCTAAAGAATGGAAACATGCGGTAATTGTTCCAATTGTGAAACCTGGAAAGCAACCTGATAACCCTAGTTCCTATAGACCAATTGCCTTGACCTCTGTCTTATGCAAAATTATGGAACGTATGATAACGGATAGGCTTGTGGAAATGCTGGAGAAAAGTGGTTATTTTGTGACTCATCAGAGTGGATTTAGGTAGGGACGTTCAACAATGGATGCTGTCTTAAGTTTAGACATGGACATAAAGAAGCCATCCCAAATAAGGAAGCAGTTGTAGCAGTCTTTCTGGATATTGAAAAAGCATATGACATGCTTTGGAGGGAAGGGTTATCAATTGCACTTTATGACATTGGAATCAAAGGGAGAATGTTTAACTGGATCAAAAGCTTTTTATGTAACCGGTCAATTCAAGTGAGAATTGGAAATGAACTATCAGATGAGTTTGAGGTGGAGAATGGAACCCCTCGAGGAAGCATGATAAGTCCACTTCTTTTTAATATTATGGTTAACGGCGTGTTTAGTAGAGTGGGGAAAGGATTTGGTTTTTCATTATTTGCAGATGATGGGGCTGTCTGGAAGCGAGGGAGGAACCTCCCCTACCTGTTTGACCAAATTCAAGGTGCTTTAGAGAAAGTGACTGAGTGGGCTAATGATTGAGGTTTTAAAATTTCTACAGATAAAAATAAATATATGGTGTTTGGAATTATGGCATATTAAAGTATGACGACACAGCAAATACAACTGTATAATAATAATCTTGAAAATGTCAAGTATTTTAAATTTTTAGGAATGTGGCTGGACGAAAGGATGACAGGGAAAAAACAAGTTGAAATGGTTTTGTTGAAGTGTGGGAAAATAATGAATGTCCTTAGGTGTGTGGCTGGGTCAGACTGGGGGGCTGATAGAGAATCAATGATGATGATTTACAGAGCAATGATAAGATCAGCTATTGACTATGGAAGTATGGTTTATGGATCAGCAGCTCCTTCATTGATCAGTAAACTTGACATCGTCCAAGCAAAAGCCCTAAGAGTGTGCTGTGGAGCATTCAGTACAACTCCAATATCAGCATTATTGATAGAAATGGGGGAGATGCCGTTAGAAATCAGGAGACATAAACTTGGTTTGAGATATTTAATGAAGCTCAAAGGACAAAATGCAATGTTATTATTATTATTATTATTATAACCTTTATTTAACCAGGAAAATTCCATTGAGATTAAAAACCTCTTTTTCAAGGGAGACCTGGCCAAGATAGGCAGCAGCATATACAAAACAATTACACAGTTACACAATTAAAACACCAAAAAACAAACAAACAAAGGTATTGATTTTACAAGTAGATCATTAAAAACAAGAACATCGATTGGAATCAGCTTCAAGTCCTTTTAACTTACATTTAAAAGAGCTCAATGAAATTAACTCTGCCAGTTTCCAGTCATTTTGGAGCATATTCCATGCAGACGGTGCAGCATAGACAAAAGCCTTTTTTCCCATTTCGGTACGTGCAAAGGGTACAGAAAGCAACAGGCAATTATTTGACCGGGAAGAGTAAGGACCAGTACTTCTCAATGCAATTAAAGCACAAATGTAAGAAGGCAGTAGGCCAAGTATTGCCTTATATATAAAAATAAACCAATGACTAAGCCTTCGGGTGGCCAGAGCAGTCCATCCAACCCGAGCGTATAACTCACAATGGTGTGTCAATGATTTGCAATTTGTGATGAACCTGAGAGAAGCATGGTAAACAGTATCAATCATATTAAGACATTGAGCTGGAGCGTTCATGTATAAAAGATCTCCATAATCTAATAAGGGTAAAAAAGTCGCAGCTACTAGTCGTTTTTTTACATCAAACGAAAAACAAAGCTTATTTCTAAAATAAAAGCCCAGTTTTGTCTTCAGCTTCTTTACAAGATTCACCACATGCGGCTTGAAAGTGAGGGAGTCGTCAATTAGTACACCCAGGTATTTATACTCCTGAACCACCTCTATTTCATATCCCTGAAGAGTGGTCACTGGGGGGACAATTTGTGGCCTCTTCCTGGATTTAGAAAACAACATAAGCTTAGTCTTGTCTATATTAAGAACAAGTTTCAGTTTAAGTAATGAGTGCTGAACAGCTACAAAGGCTTTCTGCAGGGATTCAATGGCCTGAACAAGAGTTGATCCACAGCAGTAAATGATTGTGTCGTCAGCATAAAAGTGCAAATTGACATCTGTCATGTTTGAGCCCAGCTCATTAATATAAATAATGAATAAGAGGGGACCTAGTACAGAACCCTGTGGCACCCCCTTGTGGACAGTAACAATGTCAGAACACATACCATCGTATTTAATGCACTGAGTCCTGTTACTAAGGTAGTTGGTGAACCAAGCAACTGCTCTCTCCGAGAGTCCTGATTGAAGGAGTCTAAGTTTTAAAATACAGTGGTCAACAGTGTCAAACGCTTTCGACAAATCGATAAAAAGTGATGCACAATGTTGTTTCTTATCAAGTGCAACAGAAAGGTCATTTACCACCTTCATTGCAGCTGTGATGGTGCTGTGCTTTTTCCTAAAACCCGACTGATATTTAGATAAAATACTATTGGATTGTAAAAACGCCTTTACTTGCTCACTCACAAGAGCTTCAAGAATTTTGGCCAACACTGATAAGTTAGATATTGGTCTGTAATTAGTTAAAATCACTGGATCACCTCCTTTTAATAAAGGGAGAACAAAAGCTGATTTCCATACAGAGGGAATTTCATTTGTTTCTACTGTAAGATTAAAAAGATGTGCAAGAGGTTCTGCTATAAAATCAGCCGCCAATTTCAAAAAGTAAGGATCGATTAAATCGGGTCCAGAAGATTTTTTAGGATCCAAGACTGTAAGGGCTTTACGAACTTCCTGAACAGAGAAAGGTACAAAGTTGAAAAGCTGTCCCTTGTACATTGGGAAATCAGTGCTGGGTTTCACAGAGACAGAACCCACAGAGTCAAACAGAAACCCAGAAGATACAAAATGATTGTTAAAACAATTCAATACCTCCATTCTGTCATAGACAGGTACAGAATCCTTTAATACATAAGAAGGAAGAGCTTGAGAATTTTTACTCACAGTAAGGGAATTAATAACTTTCCAAAATTTCTGTGGATTATTTAAATTCTCAGTGGTGACAGACAAATAATATTCAGATTTGGCTTTTTTGATGAAAGAGGTGCATTTATTTCTCAGTTGTCTGAAAATAAGCCAATCAGTGGTAGAACCTGTTTTTCTTGCCTTGGCCCAAGCCAGATTTCGCTCATGAATGGAGTCTGCCAGCTCTGGGGAGAACCAGGGGTTTTCTCGCCCTTTTATCCTGTATCTCCTTAAGGGGGCATGTTTATTTACAATATCCATAAAACCATCCCTAAAGAATGACCAAGCTATCTCTACATCAGAGATCAGTCCTACTTTTTTCCAGTCAAAGTTAGACAAATCGTGATGAAATGCTTGTTCATTAAAGTGTTTCAGATTCCTCTTTACGATGATACGAGGTTTTGTTTTAGGGACCTTAGTGTTTCTAATAGCAGCAACAACACAATGGTCACTTAAATCATTGCAGAAAACCCCCAGAGATGAAAATTTATGAGGAACATTTGTCAATATTAAATCAATCAAGGTGGACTTCTCAGGGCTTTGAAGGTTTGGTCGAGTGGGTGAATTGACCAATTGAGTAAGATTGATGGAGTCACAGAAGGATTTGAAGTCATCAGAAACTGGTTTAAGCCAATCCCAGTTTAAATCACCAGCTAAAACAAGTTCACTATAATTCAATCTGGACAGAAGAAGCTTCAAAGATTGTAATGCTTCCTTGGTGGCAGATGGAGGCCTGTAGCACCCAATAACTGTTATACAAAGGCCCTTGGTAATTTCCAAATTGATTGCCAAAAATTCCAGTTGTTTGCAGATGGATTCAGACTGAACTACACAAGAATCAAATTTTGATTTGATATAAACAGCAACACCACCACCTTTCTTAGGCCTGTCTGTGCGATAAACATTATATCCAACCATGTTAATGTTTTCATCAGTAATAGATTTGGTCAACCAAGTTTCAGAAATTACAACAATATCTGGATCTAATGATTTAACCCAAATCCGGAACATGTCCATCTTGGGTAACAGGCTGCGCACATTCAGATGAACGATTTTAAGACCAGATAAAGATTTAAAATCAGATGGCGTCTGAGTGTACTGCAGTTCAGGGCCAGGGTTAGGTTGCACATTTCCAGATAAGAGTAATAGTAAGACAATCAACAGTCTCTGCCGAGCAACATTACATGATGAAACAGACAGCTGGCACGTTAAAACCAAGCAGGATTTCTCATGGAACATGAAGTTATTATGCAAAACTAAAAGGGTTTGAAGTCGGGGTAAGTCTCTATGAAGGTTAGTTGATAAATTCATGTCCTGTGCTAAATGAATTGGTGGTTGTACAGGTTGTACAGCAGCCATAGTGGAAGTGCATCCGTGAGCAATGTCCAGCAGGGTAAACACATTGTTAGATGTACTCACCCAGGTAGGTTCATTTACCCCCAAATCCCACACAATCAGTAGACAAAGAAAAGTCTTAAGAAGTACCATTGTCCGAGACTAAGTAAGCTGCACAGACCTCAAAATGGAGTAGGCTCCAACAGACACCACAGGCCTCAGTGTAGTGAAGTAGGCCCCAGTAGACACCACGGGCCTCAATGTAATGAGGTAGGCCCCAGCAGACACCACCGTCCTCAATGTGGTGAGTCAGGCTCCAGCAGACACCACCATCCTCAATATAGTGAGGTAGGCCCCAGCAGACACCACCGTCCTCAATGTAGTGAGGTAGGCCCCAGCAGACACCACGGTCCTCAATGTGGTGAGGTAGGCCCCAGCAGACACCACCGTCCTCAATGTGGTGAGGTAGGCCCCAACAGACACCACCGTCCTCAATGTGGTGAGATAGGCCCCAGCAGACACCACCGTCCTCAATGTGGTGAGGTAGGCCCCAGCAGACACCACCGTCCTCAATGTGGTGAGGTAGGCCCCAGCAGACACCACCGTCCTCAATGTGGTGAGGTAGGCCCCAGCAGACACCACCGTCCTCAATGTGGTGAGGTAGGCCCCAGCAGACACCACCGTTCTCAATGTGATGAATTGGGCTGCATCAGACACCCCAGGCCTCAATTGTGATGATTTAGGCTCCAGCAAACACGACTCTGCAGCAGATCCCTGGATTCCCAGAGTTAGTTACAGCCAGAAGGCAGGCCTCAGAGCAGATGGATAGACCAAAGTCCAAGCAGCAATTCACAAAGAAATAACGGGATAAATGTTGTTACCAACAAAGAACCTTCTGAGCGAACATTGGGAGTTTATGGGAACATCAAAAAGGACAAAGTAATTTTGGAGAAAAATTCAAATCTGTGGCGCAGGAAATTGGAATTGTGGACATAAGTGTGTGTCGTCCAGCTGTGGCTTCATGGTTGGTTCCAGATCCCATTGTTGACCTAAAGCTTTTGAATAAAAGCAAATCAAAGTTGTCAGAGGTCGTAGTAAAGGAGGTAACAGTCTGGCAGCAACTAAAATGGGGAAACCACCTACAAATTTATACAGATGGGTCAAAAGATCATTAGAGTGGGAAAGTGGCAGTTGGTATTAGCATACCTGAAATCGGATATAAAAAAGGATACAGAATATGAAATCATATGTCAGTCTTCACAGTAGAAATGGTGGCAGTTCTGTTGCCATTAAGATGGGTTGAGGACAATAAACAGGGAAATTCAATCATATGCAGTGATTCAACAGCAACCTTAACTATGATAAAAGAAGCTAAATCCAAGTCCAGACCTGATAAAAAGTGTGCAAATTCATTTGCAATATGGGGCACCAGAGTATAGTGAAAGAATAAACAGGTCTCTAAAAGAAAAGTGGCAAAAGTCTTAGGAGAAGGAAAGGAAAGGAAGGGCATATTTTTCAGTGCAGGAAAGCATAAGTAAAGACGAGTGGACTAACAGCTGCAGTAGGAAAGACTCTGTAGTAATCTCAAGATTGAGACTTGGACACTGTAGGCTGAGGAGTGGGTTGGCTCTGATTGGTAAACATCCTGATGGCAAATGTGAGTGTGGAGATAGTGAGACAGTGAAACATGTACTACTCCAGGGCAAAATATACTCCAGTCAGAGAAGGACTCTCTTCAAGAAACTTGGAGCAGATGGGGAAACTGTTTTTAATATGCGCACACATCTAAATCTCGATTCTTGGGTTAAAACAAAGAAATCGGTGTGTAGCGACTAATTGTCCCTTTAATTAGCCGCTTGGAGGCTCAGTGAGGTCTTGTCTGACGCGCTCGTAAAGAATCATTCTTTCCCGACGTTTGTTTTAAGTGTTTATTGAACTAACAAATTATATGACAACAAAATTATAAGTCATGTAAATTAATGAAAAGCAAAGAAACGAAACGTAACGAAGCGGTCAACAAAATTATACAACCCCACTCACCCCCCATGTCTAACCAAGTGCGCCGTGAAACTGAACAGGTGAAATACTGTGAAACCACACCCAGGTGATAATCACCGTAAATGCTAGTAACAAAAGGGGCGTGTGTAAGATAAACAAATAATAATAAAGGCCATACCATTTTTGGCTCCTACAATACCGGCCCCTAATTATTAAATTTCAAATAATAATTACACAGTTATTTATAACAAACACAAAACATTCCAATATTTTGTGGATCTTCTTTCCTCGTGTCAGAAGTCCAGAGTTTATCACGGTCTTTTAGAGGATGGATGGGTGAAGTCCACAGTCTGTGTAGTATAGAATGTGTGTGTGTGTGAGTGAGGGGGAGGGGCAATGTCAAAAAACAAAAATAAAATCAGTTCGGATCAAATAAATCCTCTGCCTCCAGAAGAAGGCAGATTTTGCTGATGGGTCTGTTCAGAAACCCAGTCTTGGTCTTGATCCGAAGCTGTCGAACAAGCCCCTTTTTGTCCGGAATGGTCTCAACAACTTTTCCAGTTAGCCAGGAGTTTCTAGGCGCTGAATCGTCCAAAATGATCACTATGTCTCCTGCTGTGAAGTTGCGTCTGAGGTTGGACCATTTCTGTCGTTCCTGAAGTTGAGGAAGATATTCTTTAATCCACCTCTTCCAGAATAAGTCCGACATATACTGAACTTGCCTCCATCTGCGACGAGCATATATGTCTTCCTTATTGAACTGTCCTGGTGGCAGGGATAGTGAAGTCTTCAGAAGCAGCAGGTGGTTTGGGGTGAGTGCTTCAAGGTCATTTGGATCCGTAGATGCCTTAGTGATTGGACGGCTGTTAAGAATCGCCTCAGCTTCACATAAGACTGTATGGAGTCCTTCATCATCTAGATTTTGTACATTGAAGGTGGAATTGAGTACCTTTCTCACTGATCTGATTAGTCTTTCCCATACACCTCCATGGTGTGAGCCAGCAAGGGGATGGAAGATCCACTTGATTCCTTTTTGGAGCAGTGTGTTATGGATCTGACTTTGATTCCAGTTTGCAATAGCCTCCTTCAACTCACGCTGAGCTCCCACAAAGTTGGTGCCATTGTCGGAGCGCATTTCTTTCACTTGACCACGTCTGGCTGTAAAACGCCGAAGGGCATTGATGAAAGAGTCTGTGTCGAGTGATGGTGCCACTTCCAAGTGAACTGCTCTTACAGCCAAACATGTGAAAATAACACCATAGCGCTTCACAGTACTCCTTCCACGCTTCACTCCGAAAGGTCCAAAGTAATCGACTCCCACATATGTAAAGGGAGGTTCATCAGGAGAGACTCTATCCAGGGGCAAATCTGCCATCTGCTGTTGTCCAGGAGTAGCATTTATACGCCGACAAACAATGCATCTTGCCACATTTTTTCTGATTGCCACAGTGGCGCCAAGGATCCAATATTTTTGGCGTAGTCTGGACAACATATGGTTGCGACCATCATGACCCACCTCTTCGTGAATATGTTGAAGAATCAGCCCAGAGATGTGAAAGTCTTTGGCCAGGATGATCGGATGTTTCATCTCTTCCGGCATCGCCGCTCTGCTTAGTCACCCACCAACTCTCAGTACACCATTTTCCAGAACAGGGTTGAGTTTATGAATGTGACTTGTCCTTTTAACATTCATCCCTTTCCTCAGACTTGAAATTTCATCCGGGAACTTCTTCTTCTGGCAAAAGCGGAATATCTCCAACTCAGCATTAGCCAGATCTTTAACTGTGAGACCACCATGTTCCTGGATCTCCAGCTTTCCTGCTCCCTTTTGTGGCAGATCTCTCTGATGTATGTGGTCTGGAGGAAGCTGGGCTTTCTTCTTTCTGCTATGATACAGAAGTAGTCTTTTCAGTTTGAGCATCCAAGCCACTGCCCTTTTCAAACGAACCCAGGATGAGAAGTGATGGATTAAGCGGGTTATTAGATCTACTTCTTCAGACATCGCCTGAGTAGCGTTTACAGTTATGCTCCTGACTTCAGAGTCCTTTGATGAGATATCTTCTAATCCATCAGGGTTTTGAGGCCACTCCTCCTGAGGTTGAAGAAGGAACTGAGGCCCGGACACCCATATTTCCTTCTTTAGAAAAGATTTGACTGTCAAACCTCGGGAAGCCACGTCTGCTGGATTGTTAACTGTGTTTACATATCTCCACTGTTGTGCATGTGAAACTTTGGCAATTTCAGTCACTCTGTTGGCAACGAAAGTCTTGAACCTTGTAGTTTTGTTGTTGATGTATTTGAGCACAGAAGTGCTGTCTGTCCAAAATATGGAGTCCGCTAGTTCCATGTGCAGCTCTTTTTTCCACATTGTGTCCATTCTGCTTGCCATGGTAGCAGCAGTCAATTCCATGCGAGGGATAGTGGCTGGTTTTAATGGAGCCACTCTTGCTTTTGCCATCACGAATCCACAATGTGTCTGACCTTGGTTGTCATGCAGCAACAGGTAACTAACGGTTCCATAGCCATCTTCACATGCATCAGCAAAATGGTGTAGCTGAGCAGATGTCACAGTGTCAAAGATTGGGGGTTTGAAGCATCTGTCAACTTTGAGGTCTTCCAGTTTATGAAGATCCTGAATCCAATTTATCCATTCATGTACAATGGGGTCTGGTACTGTATCATCCCAACCCATCTTTTTTCTACACAACTCTTGCAGGATCTTCTTGGCAGGTAGGACTACAGGTGCCAATATTCCAAGGGGATCATATACAGAACTCACCGTTGAAAGAATCCCTCTTCTTGTGAGTGGTCTGTCTTTCAAGGTGATTTTGAATTTGAAGGCGTCTGATTGAACACACCATTGTACGCCCAGCACCCTCTCCATAGGAAGATTGTCATGGTCCAAATCGAGGTTCTTCATTTCTTTTGCTCTCTCTGTGTCTGGAATGATAGCCAACAAATGACGATTGTTACTTGTCCACTTGGTAAGTTGAAAGCCTCCCTTGACACAGATTGCTCGTAGTTCATGATAAAGAGATATTGCCTCCTCTTCTGAAGCTGCAGAAGAGGAGGCAGTCGTCAACATAAAAATTGTTCATGATGGCATTTACAGTTTGAGCGCTAAACTGTTTCATGTTGTCCTCAGCATAGATGCAATGTCATTCTGTATTCCACCATGTTCTTATCGTAGTCGCCGTCACGATCTACACTTGGTACTTTCACTTGATGGAACATTGCTTCGATGTCTGCAGTGATTACAACTGGGTCTTTACGGAATCTGGCCAAGACTCCCAGCAATGTACTGGTCAGGTCTGGTCCCTGTAAGAGCTGAGAATTCAGTGAAACTCCCTGATATGTTGCTCCGCAGTCAAACACTGTCACGGATCAGAACCCAAGCTCAAATGCAGACCAGAGACAGACCAGAACAGTTTCACAAATATATATTTATTTAGCCCAAAATAATGCAGACAGACACAGGTCAAAAGGGAACTAAGGGAGGGCAGCAGACAATAACAAAAGGAGCTGTCTAAAACGCGAGACAGGGGATTGCAGTAAACGGGAACTAAGGAGGAAAGCAATAACGAAAAACGCTGTCGGCAAACGTGCGCGACAGGGACGGGAAACACCTAAGGTAAACACAAACCAAACGGGAACTAAGGCAGCAACGACTAACAAAAAACGCTGTCGGAAAAACCCGCGACAGGTACGTAACTGATACTACCGTTACCAGACTAGGCGAAAGAGTGAGAGCATGAGCCGGACAGACTTGGGTTACAGGCTGGAGGGGACGAGGCAGGTGGCGGTGGCGTGGTGCGGCCAGGTGGAGATCGGCGGAAGCCACTGAAGAGCCGGCGGGTCCGAATGCACGGGCGGAAGGGAACACTGGAGGCAGAGACGGAGACAAGGATCAGAACTGTTCAACTGGAACATGCGAAAGACGTATCTCGATACTGACTGGTTTAGGGTTACGGTCCGGCGTCGGGTCGTGGAAGGAGTCTGGCTTTTATGGCGGCAGGAGAATGAATGAACTCGCTCCCGCCCCGCCGCACGCATCACTCCGCTGATTGCGAAGTGGCTGCACCTGTCCGCCTGGAGACCGCATCACGCCACCGCCTGCTAGAGAGAGGGAGAGGGAGAGAGAGAAAGGGGAGGAGAGAGGCTGCCGCTAACCCGTCCCAGACGTGGAGGGCGTGACAGTACCCCCCCCCCCCCTACGTGCACCAGAGGACTCTCCCGTACCGGCTTCAGCTGTGAGATGTGGAAAGTGGGGTGAATCTTCATGGCCGGGGGCAGCTTAAGTCGAACAGCCACCGGGTTAATGACTCTGTCCACCTCGAATGGGCCGACGAAGCGTGGGGCCAACTTCTTCGACTCCACCCGAAGTGGAAGATCTCTGGCCCGGAGCCAGACCTTCTGGCCCGGGGTGTAGACAGGAGCAGGGGAACGGCGACGATTAGCCTGTTGCTCCATCCTTAAGGAAGCCCTGCGAAGGGCGACCCGAACCCTCCTCCAAGTCCGTTCGCACCCCCTGACGAAGCTTTGGACCGAGGGAATGAAGATCTCCTCCTCAGAAGCAGGAAACAACGGCGGCTGGTACCCCAGGGCGCACTGGAAGGGAGACAGTCCAGAGGAAGAGTTAGACAGGGAATTGTGCGCATACTCAACCCAGGGGAGTTGGCCGCTCCAGGTTGTCGGGTGTCCGGAGACCACACAGCGTAGGAAGGCCTCCAGGGACTGATTGGCCCGCTCCGTCTGGCCGTTGGATTGGGGGTGGTAACCGGAGGTGAGGCTGACCGTGGCCCCCAAAGCCCTACAAAAGGCCCTCCACACCTCCGACGTGAACTGGGGACCCCGGTCAGAGACTATGTCAGAGGGAATGCCGTGAATCCTGAAGACCTGGGAGACCAGCAGATCCGCAGTCTCCCTGGCAGTGGGTAACTTGGGCAGGGGAAGAAAATGGGCAGATTTGGAGAACCGGTCAACGACGGTCAGTATGGCAGTGTTTCCTTGGGATGGGGGGAGACCAGTGACAAAATCCACTGCAATGTGAGACCAGGGTCTCCTGGGAATGGGGAGTGGACGCAGGAGTCCAGAGCTGGGCCGATTAGACGTCTTGTTGCGGGCGCAGACCGAACAGGCCAGGGTGAAGTCGCGGGTGTCGGTCTCCATAGTGGGCCACCAGAACCGTTGCCGGAGGATCTCCAGGGTGCGAGCAGATCCCGGATGGCAGGCAAACTTGGAGGTATGCCCCCACTGGAGGACCTGCAAGCGGACCGGCTCAGGGACAAACAGGCGGTTTGGGGGGCCGCCTCCTGGGTCAGGTAGTTGCTCCTGCGCCTGGAGTACCTGGGCCTCAACCTCCCAAGTGAGGGCGGCGACAATGCGAGCCTGGGGTAAAATAGGTTCGGGGTCTGGTGGGGATCCTTCTCCAGAAAACTGATGGGACAGGGCGTCGGGCTTTGTGTTCCTGGATCCGGGGCGATAGGTGATGGTGAAGTTGAAGCGGCAGAAGAAGAGGGACCAGCGGGCCTGGCGGGAGTTCAACCTCCTGGCTGATCTGATGTATTCCAAGTTCTTGTGGTCTGTCCATACAATGAAAGGCTGCAAGGAACCCTCCAATAGATGCCGCCACTCCTCCAGAGCTAGCTTAACTGCCAACAGCTCACGATCCCCGACATCATAGTTCCTCTCGGCGGGGGTTAGACGGCGTGAGAAGAAGGCACAGGGGTGTAGTTTCTGGTCCACTGCGGCCCGCTGGGACAGGACAGCCCCTACCCCGGTGTCCGAGGCGTCCACCTCCACAATGTATTGTCTCTCGGGGTCTGGCTGAATCAGGATTGGTGCAGAAACGAAGCGTTGCTTCAGGCCCGAGAAGGCTTGGTCGGCCTCCGGGGTCCAGGCGAAGACCCTGGCGGTGGAGGTGAGGGCGGTCAGAGGGGCTGCCACAGAACTGTAGTTCCGGATGAAACGGCGGTAGAAGTTGGCGAACCCCAGGAAATGTTGAAGCTGTTTCCTGTCGCCGGGACGGGGCCACTCCGTCACTGCCTCCACCTTCAACGGGTCCATCTGGACCTCCCCGGCCGAGATGATGTATCCCAGGAAAGCCACGGTGGAGGAATGGAACTCACACTTCTCGGCCTTGACGAAGAGGCGGTTCTGGAGGAGCCGTTCGAGCACCTGGCGGACGTGGCGGACATGTTCCTCGAGGGTTTGGGAGTAGATCAGGATGTCGTCCAGGTAAACAAAGACAAACCGGTTGAGCATGTCCCTTAAGACGTCGTTGATGAGGTTCTGGAAGACCGCAGGAGCATTAGTGAGGCCGAAGGGCATGACCAGGTACTCAAAGTGTCCCAGGGGGATGTTGAAGGCGGTCTTCCACTCGTCGCCCTCTCGGATTCGGATGAGGTGGTAGGCATTTCGAAGGTCCAGCTTGGAGAAGATGGAGGCCCCATGCAGCGGAGTGAAGGCAGAGTTGATCAAGGGAAGGGGGTAGGTGTTCTTAACAGTAATGTCATTGAGGCCCCGGAAGTCAATGCAGGGACGGAGGGACTTGTCCTTCTTGGAAACAAAGAAGAATCCCGCACCGACAGGGGACGACGAGGGGCGGATGATGCCAGCTGCTAGAGAGTCTCGGATGTAGGACTCCATAGCAGCCTGTTCGGGTCTTGACAGGTTGTACAGTCTACAGCGGGGCAGTGTGGCTCCAGGAAGCAGGTCTATAGCACAGTCGTAGGGTCGGTGGGGAGGCAGGGACAGGGCTTGGTCCTTGCAAAAAACCAGGGCCAGATCGTGATACTCAGGGGGGACCAGATCCAGGTTGAGAGGCTCAGAAGGTTGGGTCAGGTTGCTGGCTTGGTTTTCGGGGGTCAGGGCGGACGTGAGGCAACGCTGGTGGCACTCCCGGCTCCAGGAACGGATCTCTTTCTGCCGCCAATCGATGTGAGGATTGTGGTCTTGGAGCCAGGGGAACCCGAGAACCAACGGTGGGGTGGACTGGTCGAGGAGGTGGAATGCGATGGTCTCGTGGTGATTTCCCCCCACCACCAGGGAGACCGGAATAGTCTTGCGGCGGACTTGGGCCAGGTGGAGTCCGTTCAGGGCACGGGCCTCCAAGGGGGTGTCCAGGGTTTCAGTGGGAAGGCCGAGCTGGGAGGCCAGGTTGGTGTCCATGAAATTCTCCTCAGCCCCAGAATCCACCAGGGCTTGGAGAGGGGTAGACTGACGCTGCCAGCACAAGGTTCCAGCCACTTGGAGACGTTGCGGGGGAGAAGTAGCGGTATGGCTCACCAGTAGTTCCCCCGTCACTGGTGAGCCGGACCTTTTGGTGGACGAGCAGGGCAGGAGGCGATGTGAGGCCCGGCCGTCCACAATACAGGCACAGGTTCCCAGAGCGACGTTGTAGCCTCTCGGACTCGGTGAGGTGGGCACGGCCAACCTGCATGGGCTCCGGCTGGGACTCAGGTAGGAGGTCTGGCAGTGTTCTGGAACCCGGGGCACTGGGGGTTCTGGTAGCTCCCAGCGCAGTGCGGCCGCTCCGTTCCCGCCTCCTCTCCCGGAGCTGGTTATCGATCCTAATGGCCAGAGCGATGAGGTGGTCTAGGTCTGGGGGGTCATCACGGGCTCATCAGCTCATCCTTGAGAGCCTCACTTAGTCCCTTGTAATGGCACCCCGGAGTGCGCCGTCATTCCAGGTGCTCTCCGCAGCCAGCGTCCGGAACTCCACAGCGAACTCAGCGACACTTCTTGTGCCTTGGGAGATGGCCAAGAGACGGTGACTGGCGTTGTTGCCGCTGACCGGGTGGTCGAAGACCTTCCTCATCTCTGCCACGAATGCCACGTAGGACTCACAGACGCTGTCCTGGTGCCCCCAGACTGCCGTGCCCCACTCTCTCGCCTGTCCTGACAATAACCCGATGGTATAGGCTATCTTGGCACGATCGGAAGCGTAAGAGAGAGGCTGCATATCGAAAACTAGCGAGACCTGCGTCAAAAAGGCCCGGCAGCTGGGGGGAGAAGTCTGAGCAACTTGCCCAGCCAAAGCCCTTAACTGGGTGGTTAGTTCTGAGACCTGATTAAGCATGACATGATTGCTATTTACAAGGGAACGTAACAACTCGTCGTGTTGCGCCAACAACCTCTCCTGATTAGCCATAACTTGTCGAAACGCGAAGGCAGGGGAGGCTGCCTCCGCGCCGGTCTCTGGGTCTGCTGAGCTCATTCTGGCCAGACCGTACTGTCACGGATCAGAACCCAAGCTCAAATGCAGACCAGAGACAGACCAGAACAGTTTCAAAAATATATATTTATTTAGCCTAAAATAATGCAGACAGACACAGGTCAAAAGGGAACTAAGGGAGGGCAGCAGACAATAACAAAAGGAGCTGTCTAAAACGCGAGACAGGGGATTGCAGTAAACGGGAACTAAGGAGGAAAGCAATAACGAAAAACGCTGTCGGCAAACGTGCGACAGGGACGGGAAACACCTAAGGTAAACACAAACCAAACGGGAACTAAGGCAGCAACGACTTACAAAAAACGCTGTCGGAAAAACCCGCGACAGGTACATAACTGATACTACCGTTACCAGACTAGGCGAAAGAGTGAGAGCATGAGCCGGACAGACTTGGGTTACAGGCTGGAGGGGACGAGGCAGGTGGCGGTGGCGTGGTGCGGCCAGGTGGAGATCGGCGGAAGCCACTGAAGAGCCGGCGGGTCCGAATGCACGGGCGGAAGGGAACACTGGAGGCAGAGACGGAGACAAGGATCAGAACTGTTCAACTGGAACATGCGAAAGACGTATCTCGATACTGACTGGTTTAGGGTTACGGTCTGGCGTCGGGTCGTGGAAGGAGTCTGGCTTTTATGGCGGCAGGAGAATGAATGAACTCGCTCCCGCCCCGCCGCACGGATCACTCCGCTGATTGCGAAGTGGCTGCACCTGTCCGCCTGGAGACCGCATCACGCCACCGCCTGCTAGAGAGAGGGAGAGGGAGAGAGAGAAAGGGGAGGAGAGAGGCTGCCGCTAACCCGTCCCAGACGTGGAGGGCGTGACAAACACCACTCGAAGTTTTTTCTTTTGTGGATGCAAAACTCCATGGTGTGGTAAATACCATTTTCTGCCATCGCTACGTTCCAACAAATCATCTGGTACTTTCTCTGCGTAACCTTTGGATATCATGTCAGACATAAAGTTGGTGTAGTCTGAATGAAAGCAAGTATCTCTCTTGAATCTTCTCTTTAGGTTCAGAGTACGTTGTTCAGCAATATTCTTATTGTCAGGCATGCATATTTTCCTTTCCTTTAAAGGTAATCCAATACAATAATGACCATCAACAAGTTTGGCAGATTTTGAGACAAAATCCAAGAACTGCTGGTCTTCTCTTGAAGGTTCTTGGATGTGTTTGGCACACTCAGGAAAGTCAATTTTGAACTGCTGTTCCCACAGTTCATCAAGCTTCACAACCGAAATTCTGTTGATTCCTATCGCCAACTGCGATTCCTGAGCATCCACATTTTCTCCTCCTAATGGTCCATTAACTGTCCAACCAAGCATAGTTTGGACAGCGTAAGGTCCATCTCCCACACTCCGGATAACATTAAGTGGTTCCAGAGCCTTTGGTACATCTGATCCAATCAGCAAATCTATCTCCGAGGCGATTTCAGGTAGATGAAGATTCCTCAGATGAGACCACTTAGCAACATCTTGTTGACAAGGGATGTTTCCTTTGTGTACAGGCATAGTCCTCTGAGTGTATATACCTGGGAGTTCACAGAAATTGCTACTGTCCAGTCCAGCAACCTCTAGGCCTGAAACGATGTAGGTTTCGACGACCTTCTTTTGACCCATGGTTCTCAACAGAATATTTGATTTTCTTCCTTGAAGATTAAGCTTGTTCATGAGCCTCAAAGTGCAGAATGATGCAGTGCTTCCTGGGTCAAGAAATGCATAAGTATGCGCTGTTGCGTTCCCTTTCTTGGCCTTCACTTGTACAGGCACTATTGACAGTTTGCAGTTGTCTTCACCGGCCCCAGTAAGACCACTTGTCTGAACAGAGGTTACAGCGCTGTCTTTAGGTCCTTCCTTTCCTCCTTGTTCTTTGTCCATTTCCTTCTTTCTTTGATGGATGTGCAGAATCTTGGGATGCTTTAAACAACATATGTTGCAGATGAGTCGCTTCCTGCAGTCTTTGCTGATGTGTCCTTTACACAGACAGCCAAAACATATACCATTTTCTTTAACTAAAGCAACTTTCTCATTAAGTGTCTTCTTTTCCAAAAGTGGACACATCTCCAAAGCATGTCCATCTCCACAGAACAAACAGTTATTTACAGCGTGCAAACTTTCCGTTTTCCTTAGTTCCGTTATATTTTACTTATTGGCAACTGTTACAGTTGTAGCAAAGATATTCCCTTTTATTCTTGGTTGAGGCTGTGATTTGGGCCTCCTTACATCCTTGATTGTTGTTGGAGTGTCTTTGATATCTCCAAATATGGGATACGTTTTTATCCTTACTTGTCTTTCAAGGAAATTCACCATATCTTTAAACACAGGTCTTTGTTTGTATTTTTCCTGGAAATTACAGGCCACAGTTCTCCATGTATCTCTCAGCCGTTAGGGTAACTTTTTCATGATGGCTATCATGTTAGTCGGCATGTCAAGCTTGTGCATGTAGTCGACATCTTCCATGGCATTACAACATCCTCTTAGAAATAGGGTGTATGCCTGTAAAGCCTTTGTGTCATCTGGTTTTATTGACGACCATGAAAGAGCCTTCTCATGTAAGCTGTTGCGATCTTATACTCATTGCCGAAATGCTCCTGTAGCAAAGATTTAGCCTTCCTGAATCCTCTGTCCGAGGACATATGCAAGCAACTCCTCACAATTTCTCTTGGCTGTCCTCTTGTGTATTGCTCCAGGTAATAGAGACAATCTCTGGGATAATTGTTCTTGGTTTCAATATTGTGCTCAAAGGATTTAATGAACATTTGGTTCTGAAGTGGATCACCATCAAAAACTTGAATCTCCTTCTTGGGCATAGAAGAGAGACACTGTTGCTGTATTAACAATGCAGTGATGTCATTTTGCTTCTTCATGACTGAGAATATATTGTTCTGTTCACTATTGCTTGAAACAGGTAATGTATCTGGAGATACTGCCTGAACTTGAACTTGAGTTACAGCTCTTTCTGCAGTTATTATTGGTGTTTGTGGATAGATAGTTCCGTGGTTCGGTGGGATTTGTCCAAGTGGATGCGTTGCTTGCAACCGTGGTACCAAAGGATCTGTTTTAACAGTAAATGTGTTCTTTTCCTGTTGTCCATGCTCAAAATATGATTTCATTCCATCAGATGCATTAGAAGAGCTACTTTGAATGCCTGATCCCCTTGATGCTCCGAGAACCTTCATTTTGGCCATAGTGGCAGGAATGTTTGCTTCCAGCTCCAGCTGTTCCTTTTTCCTCTTCAGCTGCTCTTCTTGTTCTTCCAAGGCATGTTTATCCTTAAGTAGCTTCTGTCGTACAATAAGAGCAGCCACTTCAGCTTCAGCCATCATACATGCAGATGTAGTACTTGAAACTCTGGAGTTTGAGCCACCAGATCGCTTGCTGCTCCTGCTTCCAACATTTGACACGCTGTCACTTGGTTGTAATGTGTCCAGTATGTCAGATGTTGTCTTCATGTTTGACTGAGAAGAGGGAATGTCATGTTGAGCATCAGTGTTGGGATTTTTTTCCTTTAATTCAACAAGTGTTTCCTCAGGTGAAAGCAGCAATTAGCAGATCTGACGTCACATGTTCAATTTGCTGAAAGGGCCTTCCAGTTTCAACAAGCCATTGTTTCACATCTTCGATAAAGTCTGAATTGCTTTTGGTTATGCGTTTAAACCAGTCACTTTGAGTTTCCTTTTCCTCTTCAGGGAGCAATACAATAACTGATTCATGTGCAGATTTGGCATTTTCATACAGTTTAATCAGTTTCTCCAGTTGGTATTGCACATCCTTTACGTTTTCATCCCTTTTCATGAGCTCTTTAATTTCAGGTATGAGCCCTTTAATTTTTCTCACGTTTGATTGACGTTCTTTCTGGAAAGTTTCAATTTTGCAAGCCAACATTTTGATTGTAAGCTTAACTGTTCTCTTCTCCATTTCATCATTCACGTCATTTATTTCACTCATTTTGCCGTTTTTCAACAAGCAAAACCCATCAAAAAATACACAGTATCAAATGAACGCCACCCCGCACAGATAAATCACATCCTCAATAGCGCAACAGCTCAGCAATGCGATTTCAATTCAACAGGCACGGCAGCCGCAGTGTCACCAACAGTCAAAACTGTCCAAACCTCCGCCGATCATCGGCGCAACAAGCAGTCGCAACACAAGCCAAACTAACAGTCCCCAATGGACACACGGCAGCACTTCCAAACTGTATTCCAACTTGCAACAATATACACAGAAGGAATAACACAAAATGGCTGTGATGCGCTGCTGCCAAAAGTTTGTTCCTCCACGGCCGTCAGCTGTGGATCCAAGCCGAAGCAGGGGAAAAGTCCAAGTGCTCCAACAAAGTCAATTCAGTCCGAAAACTCCGAGATCCAAGGCGTCCACACGATCGATCACCACAAAATCCCGGTCCATGCAGCTGTGTCTTGATGCTATAATTTTGTTGACTAAATTGTAGCGACTAATTGTCCCTTTAATTAGCCGCTTGGAGGCTCAGTGAGGTCTTGTCCGACGCGCTCGTAAAGAATCATTCTTTCCCGACGTTAGTTTTAAGTGTTTATTGAACTAACAAATTATATGACAACAAAATGATAAGTCATGTAAATTAATGAAAAGCAAAGAAACGAAACGTAACGAAGCGGTCAACAAAATTATACAACCCCACTCACCCCCCATGTCTAACCAAGTGCGCCGTGAAACTGAACAGGTGAAATACTGTGAAACCACACCCAGGTGATAATCACCGTAAATGCTAGTAACAAAAGGGGCGTGTGTAAGATAAACAAATAATAATAAAGGCCATACCATTTTTGGCTCCTACACGGTGGATTATCTTCACAAAACAGGATTGTACAAAAGGATTTGATGTAGTTCTTAATAAGAAACTGTAGGGGCAGCATTACGCTAAAGCTGCGTCTAGTCTGCCTTACTAAAGAAGAAGAAGAAGTCGCTGCGCACCCGGATGTTCTCTTTTCAACAATGGCGCCTGGTTTCAGTAGAAGAGTTCCTTCGTGGTTTTGAGAAAGTGTCTGTGAGCTTCACCAGTACTGATCCATCAGAGTCTCTGTATGTCTGGATAAACCTGTCTGGATGGACTTTGTACTCTTCACCTTTTATTCTGAATGTTTTAACTCTGAATCATCTCCCGAGAGCCTACGAAGCTTAGCTAGTTAGCTTAGCATGCTAGCTGGAAACAGATGTTGACGGAGTTTGTGTGGAGTAAAAACGTCTCTCTCGTCGCGGGAAAATGAGTAAAGTCCAAGTGATGAGAGCGTTGGTGGAGCAGCGACTAAGTGCGGCTGTTGAAGAGATATTTGGGCTGTTTGAAAGAACGGTAGCAGAATACGAGGAGGGACTTTCTCGTTCTAAAGAGGAGAACGAGCGACAGCGGAAGCTACTGGACGCTGTTTTCCTGCCTGAAGTCCGGTTACACAGAGCAGGTTGGTGCTTACTTTTTATACATCAGGTATGGCAGTGTTCTAATATGAGTTGCGTTAACGTGTGACAGGAGGTAACATGCAACACGCATAGGACCAAAACGTTTACTTCTGCATCCGTATTACAGTTGTTCACATTTGCTGAAAGACTAAATCCTAATCTGTGAACCTAAAGGTCGGTGGCCTAAACGCATGTTTTTAATTGAACATTTCCATTACATTTAGGTCATTTAGCAGACGCTTTTGTCCAAAGTGACTTACTATAAGTACATTTGTCAAAAGAAGGAAACAAAGAAACCACAGTGGGTGTTAGTGGGTCATGCTATATGTAGAGTCGAGGTGAAGTCTGAACAGGTGATTGAAGCTAAACACATTCTCACTTACAAAAACACATGTTTCTCTGTGATGTACTTTTGATGCATTATGCTGACCACAGGCTGCAGAAGTTAAACACAATTACAGTCAGTATGTGATGGTTTGATTTATCCAGAAGAATCAGAGGTTTTGTGAATGTAGTTTGAAAACTGGGGCTGTGTTCGAAATGCCATACTAACGTACTGCCTGCCTGCTGCAAATTTCCAGGTCCCTGTGTTGCAGGAGCATGATTATTGTTGAGGTTTTATTTGTGTTTATCAGTAGTGCAGTTTATAAGTAATACCACACAGTAGAAGTTCTTACAGACAAATGTTTCCTGTTAAATGTTTTACGATTATTAGGTTCTGTACAAATCTAAATAATAAATATCTGAATATATATATTATTGTTGACTCATGTTTTAGGCCTGCAGGTCTATTTCCCTCCTGCTCTGGAGGAGAGACCCTGCTGCAGTGGTTGACATCATGGCTGAGGAGATGGGGTGTAGTGGGTAATAGCAGGTCTTTGCTCCATCACCTCATCCATGACAACAGACACTTCCAGTGTGCAGCAGTGACCTCTCCTGCCTCAGTGCTGACACCGTCAGTTCATACAAACAACACTTCTCATAATCATTGTTTAGATCAACCATTCACCACTAGTCATATATTAAAAAAATATGGCTGGAAAATGATGAGCTTCACATTAATAGCTACAGATACTGTAAAACACTACAACGACATGAGTGCATATATTGTCTTATTTTATCAAGTAAAATATAAGTTATGGGTTTACTCAACAGCTTAATAGTTAATAGAAATTCAGGTAGAAATATGTTAACTCAGAGTTCCACAGCTTATCGAAAACAATCCTCCCCCCACAGGGAGTCCCTTGCTTTGCATTCACACTGCTCCAGCCCAAACGGGCTTTAGCCCGTACACACGTCATCACGTCCTAATACTACACACAATATGGCTTGATGTTGTTTTGAAGGAGTGCATATATTTATCGACAACACTCAACCTGCATCAGCGCATGTGCGCACGAGAGGATCTCATGGATCTGCGAGAGGATCTGCGAGCAGGCAGCGCGTAAGCCGGTCCGGTTCCGCTCACACCACGAGTCTGAAGAGTGCAACAGCTTATCAAAATACAGTGTCAACTCCGTGTTTTTAAAGTATAAAGCGACATCGTGGTGGTTTAACAAGGCGGAACGGCATCAGAACAACATCAAGCGCGTAAAGTACACGAAGAAGAACGTAGCGGGAGCGCGCGGCGAGGATTGTTGTGGCTGCGCGTCTTGCGGAGCAAGTGCTGCGCGGAGGCGCTCCTAATGTAAATGATTATTGATTTATGAATGAATTGATAGGTGGCTTATTTTTGGCATATTGATTTTATGGCCTGTACAATGGTAGGCCATAAAATCAATATGGAAAATACTGGCCATGCACAGAGAAGTCCGTCTTGTTGTTGTTTAGTGGATGCTGGACAGGTCGCGAGGTGTGCGCTAGGTGTGCTGGAAAACGCGGACCGGATTTTGGGGAAAAACCGGGAAAACTGGAATGGATTTCCTACATTGGTGCGCTGGAAAACAGGGACCAGAGTTTTGAAAAAAAAACTGGATCGGGAGTCCGGATTGGGATTTTCCCGTGCAGGCCGATCCGATATCGATATGCATTTTTTGCTCATATCGGCGGCCGATCCGATCCAAATATCGGATCGGGACATCCCTAATATACTTAGTTAACGTCGGTAAAAACGGCACATTTGCCGCTTCGGTTACGCTCGCTATCCTCTGTGGTAAATTAGCGTTAGGGTAGCCGGCTGGCAGGACCTTCGATTCGTAATGTTAACGTACAATTCAAACAACAATGAAGTAACGTTCATTATCAATACGATTTAAAATTATCAATACGATTTAAAAGTCAGCAAATCGTGTTACAGTATACTTACATGTGTACGCGGTTTGTGTTGTGCTGTCGCCAGAATCACCGCAATCGTCCGCCATTATCCAAAACTTTTCAGAAGTCAGACAAGCCGCAATGCATTTTGGGGAAGTTGAGTAGATTTAGCAAGGTCCGCTGTATACTCAGAAATTCTTACCAATGCAGTATACATCCGGGCATTTCTCGCGTACACAAATTCACATACTATTGTATGTGAACGCACTACGTACTCAGATTTACGTCACAATTTAGTACGAGTAGGACGTTAGTATGGCATTTCGAACACAGCCTGGGTTTTGTGTTTACAGTTTAGATGAAAGGTTGGAAGGTTTCAAGTCATTAACAATTATGAAAAACTGTAACAAATGTATTCATCTCAAGCTACTGATGACTGCATTACTGCTGGTGCATTATATTTTTGCAGTTTGTGTCTGTCTGCCTGTTTTGTTTCAGAAAAAAAACAGTGTACTGGTGACTGATTGTTCAGCTGTTTGAAACGTCTCTATATTCTGTATGTGTGTTTATTGTTTTCCTGCAGACGTCCAGCAGCTGTTGGTGACTAAAGAAGAGGTTCCCTTTGAGCAGCAGGACTGGAGCTCCAGTCTGGACCAGGAGGACCCAGACCCCCCACACATTAAAGAAGAACAGGAAGAACTCTGGACCAGTCAGCAAGGAGAGAAGCATCGAGGCCTGGAGGAGGTTGGTATCAAGTTCCCATTGACTCTTGTCCCTGTTAAGAGTGAAGAAGACAACGATGAAGAGAAACCTCAGTCCTCAGGGCTGGTTTCAGCTGCAGCCAGAGACTCAACAGAACAGATGGAAACAGAAGCTGATGAAGAGGACTGTGGGGGACCAGAACCAGCCAGGAACTCAGATTCACATTTACAAGCAGATACTGATGACAAGACTGGAGACTCTTCTGAACCTGAGACTGATGACAAGACTGGAGACTCTTCTGAACCTGAGACTGATGACAGTGCTGTTTGGCAGGAGACCAGAGAACCTCGGTCAGTTTTAAAGGCTTTGAAAAATTATCCTGACAGTGATTTTAGATGTAGAACTGGTAAGAAACCATTTAACTGCTCTCAGTGTTGGAAACAATTCAATTTCCGTGGAAATCTAAAGAAACACATGAGAACTCATACAGGAGAAAAACCTTTCAGCTGCTCAGTGTGTGGTAAACGTTTCACTGAAAATGGACATCTGAAGAAACACATGAGAACTCATACAGGAGAAAAGCCTTTCAGCTGCTCAGTGTGTGGTAAAGGTTTCACTGAAAATGCACATCTGAAGAGACACATGAGAACTCATACAGGAGAAAAACCTTTCAGCTGCTCAGTGTGTGGTAAAGGTTTCACTGAAAATGCACATCTGAAGACACACATGATGACTCATACAGGAGAAAGACCTTTCAGCTGCTCAGTGTGTGGTAAAGGTTTCACTTCAAGTGGACATTTAAAGACACACATGATGACTCATACAGGAGAAAGACCTTACTGCTGCTCAGTGTGTGGTAAAGGTTTCACTTTAAATAGTACTCTGAAGACACACATGAGAACTCATACAGGAGAAAAACCTTTCAGCTGTTCAGTGTGTGGTAAACGTTTCACTGAAAATGGCTCTCTGAAGAAACACATGAGAATTCATACAGGAGAAAAACCTTTCAGCTGCTCAGTGTGTGGTAAACGTTTCACTTTAAGTGGACATCTGAAGAAACACATGAGAACTCATACAGGAGAAAAACTTTTCAGTGACAAGAGTCCAGCCGTTGACGGTTAATCAACCATAGCAATGAAGTGAAGTTTGCACTGTGCTATCTAGATTTGCAGGAGGAGAAGATGGAAGTGACAGGTTCCACTCAATAACATTTTATTCATTGTGTCATATCATAGTGAGACAGTGAAACATGTACTACTCCAGGGCAAAATATACTCCAGTCAGAGAAGGACTCTCTTCAAGAAACTTGGAGCAGATGGGGAAACTGTTTTTAATATCCGCACACATCTAAATCTCGATTCTTGGATTAAAACAAAGAAATTGGTGGATTATCTTCACAAAACAGGATTGTACAAAAGGATTTGATGTAGTATTTGTGTTATTATATGATCACATAATTGTTGTGTGGTAGAAATGCATACTTATGCTTTGTGGACCTCTGTGTACACGGTCCTGTCAATATATTGTAAGTGTACATCTGCATTGATACAAATAATGTGGATGGATGTCAGGTCTGTGTCTGCCCCATCATTACAGCACAACTTATTCTTTAATGTTTTTATTTGCGTTTCTTATGGAAATGATCTTGCTGTGCATCACCTCTTCTGATACACAGAAATAAATCCAGAGAAATAATCCTTTGAGTCGTCTCTTTCCACGCCCTACCGTTAAATACAGGAAATATATTTGATCTCATTGATGAGATATCTATATCTTAACTATAAGCTTAAAGGCTTTTGATAAATACTATAGACACTGAGTCTCAGGGAAGTTAAGTTGGGAAATAATCCATGGGATATGGTGTTATTAATTTCTATCTCTGACGAATAGGACGAATATGATGGATAGCTTTTTTATCATTTTCTTTATTAGAATTAGGGAATAGTAATCAGAATCATCAGCTGCATGGTGGTTCAGGTTCTTCTGTATGGAGTTTTTCTCCAGTTGGTGGCGGTGATGCACCACAACGTTGTTTGCCAACCGCCATAAAAAAGACCAAACAAAGAAGAAGTTGCTGTGCAAAAAGATTTGGAGTCTTGTACATAGAATGACAGGGGTGTTTCAGCAGGCAGCAATCCCTGCCCTTCTCTGTGATGGAGCTGAAGCTGTAAATAACAAAGAAAAAGCAAATATGTTAGTTAAACAATTCCATAAAGTACATAGTTCTTACAATGCAAATAGGAGGAGGCGATGTGAAGTATTAGGAAAGCAACTGGATAAATTGCAAATTAATAGTGATATTCTGATGATATCAATCTGTTTTTCTCACTAGGAGTTACAAAAAGCCACTAATCAGGGGAAAGATACCTCTCCAGGTAGGGACGGATTGGGATATCAATTATTCAAACATTCTGGAGAACTGATGGGGGAGGAAGTGCTTGCCCTAATAAATAATGTGTGGGAGAGGGGATGTCTTCCTAAAGAATGGAAACATGCGGTAATTGTTCCAATTGTGAAACCTGGAAAGCAACCTGATAACCCTAGTTCCTATAGACCAATTGCCTACGACAGAGGGTCTTATGCAAAATTATGGAACGTATGATAACGGATAGGCTTGTGGAAAAGCTGGAGAAAAGTGGTTATTTTGTGACTCATCAGAGTGGATTTAGGTAGGGACGTTCAACAATGGATGCTGTCTTAAGTTTAGACATGGACATAAAGAAAGCCATCGCAAATAAGGAAGCAGTTGTAGCAGTCTTTCTGGATATTGAAAAAGCATATGACATGCTTTGGAGGGAAGGGTTATCAATTGCACTTTATGACATTGGAATCAGATGGAGAATGTTTAACCGGATCAAAAACTTTTTATGTAACCTGTCAATTCAAGTGAGGATTGGAAATGAAATATCTGGGCCCTCATTTATAAAGCTTGCGTACGCACAAAACGGGGCTGGAAACGTACGTACGCCACTTTCCACGCAAATGTTGTGATCTATAAAAACCAAACTTGACGGGAAAGTGTGCGTACCCGTAAGCAAACTCTGAGGCATGCGTACCGGTACGCACATTCTGGAGACTGGAAGGGAATCAGCAGTAAACGTGAGAAGAACTATATATTTTTGATGACTCGCACACATTTAATTACACTCCATATCATACGTTAGATCTGCGTTATCATGATGAACTCCAGCAATGTTTTTGACGCTTTTAATGAGGGACAGTTATTTTCATATCTCAACACCTTCTTTTAAAATCTGACTTGTATCTTAAATCAAAATAATTTTTAAATATTGAATCAGCGCCGTCACCGCAGGAGGAGGAGACGGCCCAAATGCATGTAATACAGTATACAATAAATACCTTCCATTAGATCCCTGCAGAACACAGCGGGAATAACTAAATATTCTCCTTATTTATGTGCATATATCATCAACGCACATACATACAGCCATTAAGCCATCGTATAATTGTTACACTTATCCTCGTTTTTAAACCACCAGAGTGCAGAGGAAATGCGCTATAATGAGTGCCACGCTCGTGCGCGCTCAGTCGTGGAGCGTGGAGAGCGCAAATTTACCGAACTTCAGGAGGCAGACTCTACCACCCGGCAAAGGTGGTAGAGTCCCCAGCATGATGAGCCCGAGCCACGGCCCCGTGCCCGACTGGAGGGGTATCAACAGGGCGCAAGAATCCGTGAGGATGTTATGCTGCGTTTGTAAGATAAGGAAGACAACAATCAATGTTCATTGTAAACGTATTATTTTATTAATCACAGTGCGCGTTTGCCGTAGCTCGTCTGCAACGTTGTTGATGGCGGTGATTGTGTCTCGCTGAAGTTGCAGGACGGCATCAGTGAGCACCGACCGCTTGATGTGCCATGCGTCCGGGGTGCACTGCTGCTTTGCACCGGACCCGGACGCTGTGCCGAGGGCCCGTCACCGTCACCCTCCTCACGTCACCCTCCTCACGTCACCCTCCTCACATCACCCTCCTCACCGTCACCCTCCTCTGAGCCCAACGCTGCAGACTCTGGAAGGACAAAAACTATTTAACGTTTTGTTTATACAATAAAAGTTTAAAATCTTTTTTTTTTTCACAGATCTGTGTCTCCCTCCTTTACGGACACAATCCCCGTCAAAGTCACATCAAAATCAAACTTCCTCAAATACTCAAGCAATACATTAAATACATGTTAGGAGCGGAAAGATGTCATTTACCTTCAGATCACCGTCCGCTCGGTCCCACTGACGCCGACAGCAGCAGCAATGTGTTGCCACTCGCACTGCTTCTTTTTCTTCGTGATCCCGCTGCTGTGACCACTAAATAACATTATTGTCCGGGCCTCCACCTCCCCAACAAGTGTCTCTTTCTCCGTTTCTGAAAAGTTACGTTTCTTCGCTTTTTCCTGACCTGCCGCCGTGATTCACCACACGGAAACGATTGCATGTCGGCTCATTAATATAGTAAAATGTGGGCGTGTACAGGGCGGGACTCAGGTACGCACACTTGTAGGTGATCCTGTGATTTATAAAGGGAACATTGCGTACAGCTTGCGTGCGCACAGTTTTATAAATCGGATTTTTGTTTGGCGCACGCAAACTTTGGCTTTTTGGCGTATGTACACTTTTAGTAAGGATCCTACGCACAGTTTTATAAATGAGGGCCCAGATGAGTTTGAGGTGGAGAATGGAACTCCTCAAGGAAGCATGATAAGTCCACTTCTTTTTAATATTCTGGTTAACGGTATGTTTAGTAGAGTGGGGAAAGGATTTGGTTTTTCATTATTTACAGATGATGGGGCTGTCTGGAAGCGAGGGAGGAACCTCCCCTACCTGTTTGACCAAATTCAAGGTGCTTTAGAGAAAGTGACTGAGTGGGCTAATGATTGGGGTTTTAACATTTCTACAGATAAAACTAAATATATGGTGTTTGGAAATAAGAAAAGTATGCTGACACGGCAAATACAACTGTATAATAATAATCTTGAAAAAGTCAAGTATTTTACATTTTTAGGAATGTGGCTGGACGAAAGAATGACAGGGAAAAAACAAGTTGAAATGGTTTTGTTGAAGTGTGGGGAAATAATGAATGTCCTTAGGTGTATGGCTGGGTCAGACTGGGGGGCTGATAGAGAATCAATGATGATGATTTACAGAGCAATGATAAGATCAGCTATTGACTATGGAAGTATGGTTTATGGATCAGCAGCTCCTTCAGTGATCAGTAAACTTGACATCGTCCAAGCAAAAGCCCTAAGAGTGTGCTGTGGAGCATTCAGTACAACTCCAATATCAGCATTATTGATAGAAATGGGGGAGATGCCGTTAGAAATCAGGAGACATAAACTTGGTTTGAGATATTTAATGAAGCTCAAAGGACAAAATACAATGTTACCAACAAAAAACCTTCTGAGGGAACTTTGGGAGTTTATGGGAACATCAAAAAGGAGTAAAACTAATTTTGCAGAAAAATTCAAATCTGTGGCGTGTGTCGTCCAGCTGTGGCTTCATGGTTGGTTCCAGATCCCATTGTTGACCTAAAGCTTTTGAATAAAAGCAAATCAAAGTTGTCAGAGGTCGTAGTAAAGGAGGTAAAAGTCTGGCAGCAACTAAAATGGGGAAACCACCTACAAATTTATACAGATGGGTCAAAAGATCATGAGAGTGGGAAAGTGGCAGTTGGTATTAGCATACCTGAAATCGGATATAAAAAAGGATATAGAATATCAAATCATATTTCAGTCTTCACAGTAGAAATGGTGGCAGTTCTGTTGGCATTAAGATGGGTTGAGGACAATATACAGGGAAATTCAATCATATGCAGTGATTCAACAGCAACCTTAACTATGATAAAAGGAGCTAAATCCAAGTCCAGACCTGATAAAAAGTGTGCAAATTAATTTGCAATATGGGGCACCAGAGTATAGTGAAAGAATAAACAGGTCTCTAAAAGAAAAGTGGCAAAAGTCTTAGGAGAAGGAAAGGAAAGGAAGGGCATATTTTTCAGTGCAGGAAAGCATAAGTAAAGACGAGTGGACTTACAGGTGCAGTAAAGACTCTGTAGTAATCTCAAGACTGAGACTTGGACACTGTGGGCTGAGGAGTGGGTTGGCTCTGATTGGTAAACATCCTGATGGCAAATGTGAGTGTGGAGATAGTGAGACAGTGAAACATGTACTACTCCAGGGCAAAATATACTGCAGTCAGAGAAGGACTCTCTTCAAGAAACTTGGAGCAGATGGGGAAACTGTTTTTAACATGCGCACACATCTAAATCTCGATTCTTGGGTTAAAACAAAGAAATTGGTGGATTATCTTCACAAAACAGGATTGTACAAAAGGATTTGATGTAGTTGTTAATAACAAACTGTAGGGGCAGCATTACGCCAAAGCTGCGTCTAGTCTGCCTAACTAAAGAAGTAGCAGAAGAAGTCGCTGCGCACCCGGATGTTCCATCTTCAACAATGGCGCCTGGTTTCAGTAGAAGAGTTCCTTCATGGTGTTGAGAAAGTGTCTGTTAGCTTCACCAGTACTGATCCATCAGAGTCTCTGTGTGTCTGGATAAACCTGTCTGGATGGACTTTGTACTCTTCACCTTTTATTCTGAATGTTTTAACTCTGAATCATCTCCCGGGAGCCTACGAAGCTAAGCTAGTTAGCTTAGCATGCTAGCTGGAAACAGATTTTGACGGAGTTTGTGTGGAGTCAAAACGTCTCTCTCGTCGCGGGAAAATGAGTAAAGTCCAAGTGATGAGAGCTTTGGTGGAGCAGCGACTAAGTGCGGCTGTTGAAGAGATATTTGGGCTGTTTGAAAGAACGGTAGCAGAATACGAGGAGGAACTTTCTCGTTCTAAAGAGGAGAACGAGCGACAGCGGAAGCTACTGGACACTGTTTTCCTGCCTGAAGTCCGGTTACACAGAGCAGGTTGGTGCTTACTTTTTATACGTTAGGTATGGCAGTGTTCTAATATGAGTTGCGTTAACGTGTGACAGGAGGTAACATGCAACACGCATAGGACCAAAACGTTTACCTCTGATGCATTATGCTGACCACAGGCTGCAGAAGTTAAACACAATTACAGTCAGTATGTGATGGTTTGATTTATCCAGAAGAATCAGAGGTTTTGTGAATGTAGTTTGAAAACTGGGTTTTGTGTTTACAGTTTAGATGAAAGGTTGGAAGGTTTCAAGTTATTAACAATTATGAAAAACTGTAACAAATGTATTCATATCAAGCTACTGATGACTGCATTACTGCTGGTGCATTGTATTTTTGCAGGTTGTCTGTCTGCCTGTTTTGTTTCTGAAAAAAAACAGTGTACTGGTGACTGATTGTTCAGCTGTTTGAAACGTGTCTATATTGTGTATGTGTGTTTATTGTTTTCCTGCAGACGTCCAGCAGCTGTTGGTGACTAAAGAAGAGGTTCCCTTTGAGCAGCAGGACTGGAGCTCCAGTCTGGACCAGGTGGACCCAGACCCCCTACACATTAAAGAAGAACAGGAAGAGCTCTGGACCAGTCAGCAAGGAGAGAAGCATCAAGGCCTGGAGGAGGTTGATATCAAGTTCCCATTGACTGTTGTCCGTGTTAAGAGTGAAGAAGACAACGATGAAGAGAAACCTCAGTCCTCAGGGCTGGTTTCAGCTGCAGCCAGAGGCTCGACTGAACAGATGGAAACAGAAGCTGATGAAGAGGACTGTGGGGGACCAGAACCAGCCAGGAACTCAGATTCACATTTACAAACAGATACTGATGACAAGACTGGAGACTCTTCTGAACCTCAGACTGATGACAGTGCTGATTGGCAGGAGACCAGAGAACCTCGGTCTGTTTTAAAGGCTTTGAAAAATGATGCTGACAGTGATTTTAGATGTAGAACTGGTAAGAAACCATTTCGCTGCTCTCAGTGTTGGAAACAATTCAGCGTCCGTGGAAATCTAAAGACACACATGATGACTCATACAGGAGAAAGACCTTACTGCTGCTCAGTGTGTGGGAAAGGTTTCACTTCAAGTGGACATAAAAAGATACACATGAGGACTCATACAGGAGAAAAACCTTTCAGCTGTTCAGTGTGTGGTAAAGGTTTCAGTGAAAGTGGCACTGTGAAGAAACACATGAGAATTCATACAGGAGAAAAACCTTTCAGCTGTTCAGTGTGTGGTAAAGGTTTCACTGAAAATGGCTCTCTGAAGACACACATGAGAACTCATACAGGAGACAAACCTTTCAGCTGCTCATTCTGTGATAAAGATTTTGCTCACAATTGCGCTCTGAAGAAACACATGAGAACACATACAGGAGACAAACCTTTCAGCTGCTAAGTGTATAACAACTTTCAGAAGGACTCAACATTTACAGAAACACATTAGACCTCACACAGGATAAAAACCTTTCAGTTACACAACAGTCTGGCAGCTGACTTTTTTCACTCAATTACATTTTATTTACAGTACCATTGTTGGGACCTCACCAGAGAGAACCAAGATCGGCCTGCAAAAGCCTTCACATGCGGTCAGAATAAAGGAACAAAGGAGATAAAAGAACTACAACCCCCAATCCTCCATCTTGTTTTACTTCTCACTAAGGTGTGAAGTGTGACGTCACACAACTCTGGTACCCTATCGGCTGACAACCACAGGGACCCCAGGGGATCCCTCAGAGGCAGCCGTGTGGTATAAAAGCCGGCTTTCTCTTGCACCCTCCTCTTCACCGTAGCACACCGCTACAACAGGAGATCGCCGCCTACTGCAGGCCCTGTTTGCCTGCAGAAGGAAGAACACAACTGTTTCTTCATCCAAGCTACCAGCGAGAAGGATAAGCCCCGCTCTCTGATTCAACCGACTCGTCGCACCCTTCTGCCATACGAGGACTCGCCAACCACAGCCCGTCGCCGCCGCTGCGTCAAGAAACGACGCCACCGCATAGGACGGACTCAAGCACATCGACAAAAGTAAGAGGCTATTTGTCTGGGCAGAGGCAGATATTCGATAGTGTAGGATATGCTTGTAATTCTTGTTAACGTGTTTTAAGTTTTGCTTTCTGTATTGTTGTATTTGAATACTGATTGTGTACCCACATCGCTGGGTTTATTTCTGTAACAGTGTGTGGCCTAACTGCGGCCACATTCACGAGCTCAGTAAGCGGTCTACTATTGGTTTAACAGGGCTCCAGACTAACTTTTTGCATTGGTAGCACTGGTGCGTCTAACTTTTTTTTTTAGGTGCACCAGCACAAAATTTAGGTGCACCCACATTTTTCATCGTGTCGCCTTTAATGCCAAAATGTCACCTTTTTATTGCTCCCCTTTTACATAATGACACCCCTTATGTTAGCAGACCTTATGGCCTAGCTTAACTGCAGCACCATCAGCACCCAGAGCAACCGTTTTCTCCAGCCAATCTGCACACTGATGCCCAAGCGCAGTAAATGCTTGCTTTGTGGCACAATAAAAAGATCATACAGGTCACTAGCCTATAGATTGCAAATGGAAAACCGTTTATGTGATCTTAGCCTAGCCTACTTATATTTTTACTTAGGCCATTCATTTTTAATAATAATATTAGGAATAGGCTACTATACAATTTCCCATTCATGATGTCTCATGCTGTAATGTGGACCTTCAAACACTGTGCGTGTCCATGCTCCACCCGACATGTCCAATTAACATGTTGACCGGACTCCCTTTCCGCAAAATGCGGAAGTAGACAATAACGGACTCCTTCGCAGAGACGTCTGTGTCACCGTCAGTCATGAATGACGTGTACGTGGCGTTTCCAACCTCCGCAGCTGTCTTGTTCTTCAGTGTGTCGGCATTTTTTTCATCAGAATAATTTCTGACTTAAATTTAGTGAACGGCAACCCCTCCGTTGCAATATTGTATGCGACGTTGAATTTTATAATAATTTCAGATTCCTCAGCGGACCTGATCGATACAGCCTGACGCTGAAATGCAGCTGGGAGAGGGGCCACTTTATTAACACACTTTTCACGGCATGTAGTATGCTTTTTGGACATATTGCGCTTTTTCAACGTCTCGATGCGAAATGTTGTTGACTCCTCCACAAACGCACTATTACCGGCCAAATTCTGACCGCGCTCCCGACAATAAATGCAGTGCATTTTCCCTTTCTTTATCGTACATCAGCCAGGGAAATTGCTTCAACCAGTTCTGTCTGAAGGCGTATTTTTGGGCTTTTTAATAAGTCTCGGGGCGAGGCTTTCTGACTCTCTTCATTTTCAAAGAGAATCGAAGCGCGCAAGAGTACCTGCTCAGCTCGCTCGCATTTTTCAAACTGACCCAATTTACAGCAGTGAAAAGGACCACAGCCAATCAGAGGCAAGGACCCGCCCGAGCTCCGTCTCTTATTGGTTTAGACCACGATACCGTCAGGAGAACACAAAGAGATGCTGCGCTTATGATTTTTTTTTTCACCCGAGCAGCGTTAGGTGCACCAGTGCGACCTACAATTTTTTTCAGTCACACTCATAACAATTTTGGTCGCATATTCGACCAAAATGGTCGCACTCTGGAGCCCTGTTTAAGGACCAGGGTCCCGCCACAGGTACACACACATACACCGCCTCCACACGTATCCTACGTCGGATGATTCCGTCTCTGGATGCTAGGGAAATAGCTCCACCTGGTGGCTGCGCCCGGCCATCTCTCTCGCTCTCTTTTTTTTCTCCCAACACACACACACACACACACACACTCCACGTGTGTCTCTTCCTTTGTTTAGCTTAGCTTTGTGTGCATTTAGGTAGCTAGGTAATAAGGCTTTGTCAATTGCAGTGTTATTAATTGTGATCATTATTACTGATTTTAATAAATCTTATTATATTATAACTAGCGGTGTCTTGTGCTTGTTGTGTATATGTCACTGGATAACAGCAGGTTGTGAAGGCTAGTGCTCGAATTTCATGCCTTTTAATTGTTCGATTGTTTTTTTTACTTCTATGCCAATGATCACGATGATTGGCATGTGAGTATAAAACCCATTTATATTGTACAGTTTTCGGTTATCTTTTCCCTGATTCCAGGGTGGTGCCCCGTGTATTTATGATTATATCATAATTATATATTAAATATAATTATTAATATCGATAATCATTTACATTAATAATTATCTGTTGATAGCCAAATCTGCTCCTGCTACTAACCCAACACCATATTACAATAATGTGATCTCTGGACACGTTAAACAGAGCAGGACTAGAACACTGATTTTCAGAGTCGATGAATTTCAAAGTCTCTACAGCACCTAGGATTTTTTTTTGGGGGGGGGGATTAAAGCCGAGATTCAAGCATTCAGTAAATATCTTCTGTTAGTCAGTCTGGTGACGGTTTGCGTTTCGGTTTCCCAACAGGGGAATTTCAAGAGAAATGGACATAAGTCATGAGAACACATCAGACTGGACACAGCTCATAATAAAAATGCACGTGACAATGACATAGTGATCCACTTGGCATGCATGTTCTTACCTTATGAATCTCTCTGGTGGGAGCTTAGGTGAGCTAGGTTTCATATACCTTCAGGAGATAAAAACAAAACAACAACAACAAAAGTTTTAGTGGGGACATGACAACTTACAGTTGAAGTAGTGATGCACCAATATATCGCCAGACAGTAATGGCTGGGCCTTGAGGGACTGTACTAGACATTCAGAACATTATTATAGCTGCAAATACTTTCTATCTTTCTGTTTCACCACTATGTATTTACGTATGGATTAAATTGTGTCCTGTTTGTTGTGACAGATGATCCAGCCATATATGCTGTGACTTTTTTGACATTATGTAGGAAAAAATGTACTCAGATTTAAGGTAAAGAAAAGACAGGACTAGAATGAGGTGTGTGGAAAAAGAGTTGTAAAAAGCACAATATCAATAAACACTCTATAGGTCACTCAAGTTAGAAACCATACAAATGGATTGTTTGATTGATACAGTATAGGCTATATAGCGTGCAGGATTTATCTGTACATGATGTTGTGACAGCCCTCTGGCACCTCCTGATTGCCAGGCTTCCAGGAGGTGATCAGTGTAATGGGTAACACCCATGTGGGCTGAGCACCTACACTATATAAGCTGTGGGAATCAGCCATTTGGTCTCTCGGTGCCTGGACGGATGGTTTGTTCAGGGTTTTGGTTCAGCTTTGCTTCTGACATACACCACATGCTCCACTCATCCAGACACAGCACTCATTACTGATTACTGACTTACATGCACAACATTAACTTGCTTTATTCTAATTTGGGTTAAATAAACTATTTTGGCAAACTTAAAGTCATGTGTGGTCTCCTCTTTGTCATTCCCTTGAGCCGGGCTGTGACAAATGGGGGCTCGTCCGGGATTATTTGGATTGATTAATTGGAAATTTGAGGAGTATCACACATGACAGTTTGGTAGTTCTTTCGGGAGAGCATTTGTTTCGTTTATTGTTTGGATTGTTAAGATTGTTTTGGGTACGTTTACAGGTGCTGGCATTTTAGTATGTTCTTCGCTTTGCGAATATCTGGAGTTTTTTCCTGGCAGGCTTAGCAACCTGCTCTAATAGTTTGTTTGTATTTGTATTTTTTTGTCAATATTTTTTTTTTTTTTTTGTGGTGGTGAAAGCAGCTGGAGCTATATGCTCGGGATCACGTCTAGGGTGTTCTGAGGGCAACTGCATAGCAGGGGCTTTTCAGACCCACTAGTTTACAGTGAATAAATACCCACTGCAAGTAATCACCTGAAGACTAGGGATGAGGTATATAGTTAGGGTTTGGGGATTATCTAGTCTAGGGTAGGGGAAGCTCCAGTGTTCGTTTTAGTAAGTACCTCTGTTGCTAAGCACCTTTTTGGTTGGTTCAGGTTGCGATTGGTGGAGCAGTATGGCTTCTGTAGTAGATGATTTTGTTCGGTCTCCTTCAGAGGCGTTGCTTGATAGCTGCACTAAAGATCAGCTTTTGAGAATTGCAGATTTTTTCAAAATTGAGATTGCAGCCACTCGTCTGAAGGACACAATAAAACGCATCCTTAAGGCAACTTTAATGGAAGAAGGGGTTCTGACTTCTGATGAAGACAAGGGTTTACCGAGTACAACTGTTTCAGCAGGGGGTAGTTTCACTTATGAGCAGCAGAAAGAGCTGCTGATGTTACAGATGGAACATGAGAAATTCAAACAACAAAAGGAGTTGGAGTGTGAAGTAATGAAACAAAGAACGGAACAGGCAAAACTGGAAATAGAACAATGTAAACTGAATCTAGTTAAAGAAGGTAAAATGTCAATATCTGATATGACTAGTTCTGCTGGTTCGTCTAGGGTGGATTGTACTAAGAATCTGAAATTGCTGCCTAAATTTGATGAGAAAGACCCAGACACTTTTTTTTCTATGTTTGAGCGTCTCGCTGATGCACAGAATTGGCCTGATAGTGAACGTACATTGTTGCTCCAATGCATTCTTACAGGTAAAGCCCAAAAGGCATATGCATCATTGACAGCAGAACAATGCAAAGAGTATAAAATTGTAAAGGAAGCAGTTTTAAAGGCTTATGAATTAGTTCCTGAAGCTTACAGGCAGCGCTTCAGAAATTGGGAAAAAGGAGAGAAGCAAACTCATGTGGAGTTTACAAGGGAGTTAGTGACACATTTTGGTCGTTGGTGTTCTTCATCCAGTGTCGGTTCCTTTGAAGAACTGTGTAACCTTGTTGTTATTGAACAATTTAAGCAGTCGGTGCCTAGCTTCATATCTACTTATATCAATGAGAGAAAAGTTAAAACTCCTGAGGAAGCGGCTGTACTTGCGGACGAATATGTTTTGACACACAAACGCATCTTTGGGGAGCAGAGTCAACAACGGTTTAGACTCAGAGATAGGGGGGAGAAAGATGAATCGGATTCCAGTCGGGGTTCTGCAAAGGGAGAGCAACGCATATTTTGGAGCAACGAATCTATTACAGCTTGTAATTATTGTCAGCGACAGGGTCATTGGAAGAATGAGTGCCCCTTGCTAAAATCCAAAAAGGGTTCTAATACATGGCCTGCTAAATCTGCTGGGTTAGCTGTTCCGCTTAGTAACTCAAGGTCAAGTACTGACAAAATTGTCTCTCCATATCAGATGCAAACTAAAATGTTGTGTGCAGCTGAAATTGATTCAGGGTATGCTCCATTTATATCGGATGGTTTTGTGTCCCTAGTTGACAGCAGTGAGAAGGTTCCTGTCAAAATTTTGAGAGATTCTGGGGCATTAAATACCTTTATCAGGGAGTCAGTCTTACATTTCTCCCCATGCTCGGACACAGGGAGTTGTGTTCCAATCAGAGGAATGGGATTGAACACCATTTTTGTGCCTGTTCATACAGTGCATTTGTCTTGCAGTTTGGGACAGGGGGACGTGGAGGTTGGTGTGCGTCCGGAATTACCAGTAGATGGTGTTGATGTCATTTTAGGCAATGATTTTGCAGGAGCATGTATGTGGCCTGATGTATCAGCTTCTGATGTGACCTCACAGGGGTTTTGTGTGTCATCGCCTATAAGGGCACAGGGTTCCGAGGTCCCTGAGCAGTCAATATCTCCGGTGTGTGCGGTAACTCGTTCTATGGGTGTGCTGCCCAGTGTGTCAGACGTTGATTCAGGTAAAGGTAATGATGCTGAATTTGCATTCATCTGGCCAACTGATCTTGTGTCTGGTTCTCATTCAGAATTGGTGAAGGACCAGAAAGATGATCTCTCGTTAAAAGACCTGTTAGAGCAGGCCACGTCTTCTCGTAAGGGGGGAAACTACTCTTGAGCGTATTTTTTCCATCATGATCTGCTGATGAGGCGGTGGGTCCCTCATGGTGAGAATTTGGCTGGGGGGGTAGTGGAGCAGATTGTGCTTCCAGTGAAGTATAGACAATCTGTGATCAAGATGGCTCATGATAATGTAGCTGGACATATGGGAGTGAGGAAGACTTATGATCGTGTATTGCGACATTTTTTTTGGCCTCATCTAAAACGGGAGATAGCAGCTTACATTAGGACCTGTCATACTTGCCAGTTGACAGGCAAGCCAAATCAGTGCATTACACCTGCTCCCTTACACCCTATACCTGTGATAAGTCAGCCATTTGAACATTTGATCATTGATTGTGTTGGCCCTCTCCCTCGGTCAAGATCGGGTAGTCAGTATTTGTTGACTGTAATGTGTCAGGCAACTAGGTATCCGGCTTGTTATCCACTGCATACGATTTCTGCCAAGTCAGTGGTTAGAGCCCTTAGCAAGTTCATTTCGGTGTTTGGAATCCCCAAAGTAATCCAGAGCGATCAAGGCTCAAATTTTACATCTCGGTTATTTTCCCAGGTGCTCCACCTATAATGTTTAATACTTCGTATTAAACATAATAAATCATCAGTATATCATCCACAGAGTCAGGGTGCACTGGAAAGGTTCCATCAACATTTAAAATCATTACTCCGTGCTTACTGTACGGAGTTAAAGGTAGACTGGGAAGAGGGGTTGCCTTGGCTCCTGTTGGCGGCCAGAGAAGTTGTGCAGGAAAGCACAGGGTTCAGTCCGAACGAGCTTGTGTTTGCACACACTGTGCGGGGTCCGTTAACTATAGTGTCAGACCAGTGGAAGCCTGAAGGGCCCCCGCAAAACTTGATCACCTTTGTCAATGGCTTTAGGCAGAGACTTTATGAGGCAGGTGCGCTGGCTAAGGAAAAATTGGAACTTGCTCAGAAAAAAATGAAACGGCTGTATGACCGTAAGGTTGAACAATACCAGTACTGTCCTGGCGATCAAGTTTTAGTATTGCTGCCAATGGTTGAATCACCATTTCATGCCAAGTTTTTTGGTCCGTGTTCAGTTTTGAAACAGGTTACAGAGCAGAACTATCTCATTGACATGCCCAACAAAAGGAAATCATCAAAAATCTGCCATGTTAATTTGTTGAAGCCTTATCATGCTCGTTTGTCGTCTGAGTCCTCTGTGAATGTGGGTAAGTCCGAAGCATGCGGCAACCCCACTCTTTTGGTAAGCACGGTTAACCCCTGTACTTCACAGGTAATGGCAGAGCTTGAGGGGGGAGGAGATGTGTCAGGAGATGGGGTTTTACAACCTCGTCTGACGAATTCAGAGACACTGCGTAACTTGTCTGACTTATTGAGACATTTGGATGACAGTAAATGTGATCAGTTGGTTAGCATCCTTCAGTCCTATCCATCTCTGTTTTCAGACACACCTTCTCGCACTCACCTGATTGAGCATGATGTTGACGTTGGGGATGCTCAGCCCATTAAACAGCGCTTTTATCGGCTTTCTGCTGACAAAAGAGAGGTACTAGATTCTGAGGTACACTATATGCTGGAAAATGGTATTGCAGAGCCATCTTTCTCTGCCTGGTCTTCACCATGTCTACTGATTAAAAAAACGGATTCCACTTTTAGGCCTTGCACTGACTTTCGTAAAGTTAATGCTGTGACAAAGCCCGATGTGTATCCCCTTCCACGGATGGAGGACTGTGTCGATCAAGTCGGGGCAGCAAAATATGTCAGCAAGTTTGACCTTCTCAAAGGTTATTGGCAGGTCCCCCTTTCAAAAAGAGCTCAAGAGGTTTGCTCCTTTATTACCCCCTCAGGTTTATATGCTTACACTGTTATGCCATTTGGATTGAGAAACGCGCCAGCCACCTTCCAAAGATTGATGAATAGAGTTGTGTCTGGATTGTGTGGCTGTGCGGTGTACTTGGACGATGTGGTAATATACAGCGACACCTGGGAGGAACACTTAACCCGAATGACAGCATTTTTAGAACGGTTGGGTTGGGCAAGGTTAACTATCAACCTCGCCAAATGTGAGTTTGCTCGAGCCACTGTTACATATCTGGGAAAGGTGGTGGGACAAGGTGAGGTGCGGCCTGTTGGGGCAAAGGTCGCAGCCATTGAAGTATACCCGGCCCCGTCCACTAGAGCAGAGCTCATGAGATTCCTGGGATTGGCAGGATATTATCGTTGTTTCTGTGCTAACTTTTCTTCTGTAGTGGCCCCATTGACAAACCTGCTTAAGGCTGGAGCCAAGTACAACTGGTCACCTGAGTGTCAGGCAGCCTTTGAGAAGGTGAAGCAGCAACTGGGTTCAGCTCCTGTCCTGGCTGCCCCTCAGCTTGGGAAACCATTCCTGTTGCAGACGGATGCCAGCCATGTTGGGGCTGGGGCAGTTCTATTGCAGTTAGATGGTAACGGTTTAGAAAGACCTGTATGCTACTTTTCTAAAAAGTTCAAGCAGTACCAGCTGCATTATTCTGTAATAGAAAAGGAAGCTCTTGCATTGATCTGGGCTCTCCAGCACTTCAATGTTTACATTGGAGCAGGGGCCCCGCTGGTGGTGTACACGGACCACAATCCATTGACATTCTTGAGTTCTCTCCAAAACCCTAACCAGCGGTTGATGCGATGGACTTTGTTTCTACAGCCTTATCACCTGGATATTCGACATATCAAAGGCCAGAATAACGTAGCCGCTGACGCTCTTTCCCATGCACCATTGCCTTAGCTACTTGGTTATTGTTTATTGGTTATGTAACCTATGGTTCCACCCAGGTAACATTTGTTGTCTTGCAGGTTACGTGGTGAACCCCGTTCCTAAGGAGGGGGGTGTGACAGCCCTCTGGCACCTCCTGATTGCCAGGCTTCCAGGAGGTGATCAGTGTAATGGGTAACACCCATGTGGGCTGAGCACCTACACTATATAAGCTGTGGGAATCAGCCATTTGGTCTCTCGGTGCCTGGACGGATGGTTTGTTCAGGGTTTTGGTTCAGCTTTGCTTCTGACATACATGCTCCACTCATCCAGACACAGCACTCATTACTGATTACTGACTTACATGCACAACATTAACTTGCTTTATTCTAATTTGGGTTAAATAAACTATTTTGGCAAACTTAAAGTCATGTGTGGTCTCCTCTTTGTCATTCCCTTGAGCCGGGCTGTGACACTGTAAAACGGTGCATTTTAAACTGTAAAAACAATCATCTATAGCCTAATGGCAGGAAGTGGATGCTTTACCGACTTAAATGATCCATATATGACCCATGCGTGACAATACACCGACACAGGTTACATGCGTGCATAAATGTAATATCTTACACATGACACCTTGTGTCCCCGTGTGTGGAATAGGCAGAGTAATTGGAAAATTGTCTTCACCCTGTTTAGGCTTCATAACTGGACGAGCGGTCGCACCGTTAAGTCTACAGACAAAGTTAGGCTAACATGATAGCGCGGGAGGCTAACTTTAGCTGCTTCGCTGCCAACGTTAATGAAAGGTGCGTTTGACGTGACAACCACAATAAATGCAACGTTACGAAAGCTGTCAATGTACAATGCTAAACACAATATAGCATTAACTGTAAGGCTACTCGTAAATATTAATACATCGACTTACCTGTGAGGAGCGGTGGGGTCGCAACGTTGAAAAGTAGTAGCTGACGTCATATCCGTAGACGCGGGTTGCCAAATTTAAAAATCCGTGCCCTCAGTTTGGCAATCCGTGCGCACGGTTTGGCAATCCGTGCCCTCAGTTTAATAATCCGTTCCCTCAGTTTAGTACTTACATGGCTTTTTTTTCTTTTCTTGACTGACACCAGGGGGGCTCCGTACTAGAGAAACGTACACGTACACGCTGTGTGTGGTTAATGGCTATAACTTGATAGGTGTGTGTGCAGAGTTAGACGACACAGAGGATGCTCATTGCTCACTTCACTTCGTCAGTCATCTTGCAAGAATAGACCGTGCACAAACGAATACCGCTGCAAAACCTACTCACCGGACCAGTTGTTTACTCCCTGTCTGTCAAAAAGTGAGGTTTCACGAGACGAGCAGTGGCCGTCTCCAGCAGCTTAGCGTTCAGCAACAGGGCATGTCTGGGCACGTCAGGGCAGTGACGGCAGAGAGGGCACGACCAACCAAGGTAGATCTAAATTATAATTATTTTGTTTTATTTATTATTATTTTGGGCGACACACACACACTCTTTGGGGGAAAAATCACTTTGACAAAAGTGCACTTTGGGCATCAAGGGGCAAAGGGGCAGGTGCTCCAGCACCATTCACCCCCCCCCCCCCCCCCCCCCCTAGGATGCAGAAATGTTTTCTATTTACTTCATAAGTCATAGACAGAACCATTCTGGCTGGAATAGCTACGCCTAGCAACAGTTGCTAAGCTTAGATTCTGCATTCCATTTCATTCCATTTGTGGCAGAATGTTGTTTTTAAGTTGGACCTGTGCTTTGAAGTGATGTCATTGCATTCCATTGGCTTTGAAGTAATGTCATTGCATTTCATTGGCTTTGAAGTGAATCAATGACATCACATCTAACATTCTAAGAAGGTTATATAAGCTGACAGTCATTGTATCCACAAACACAGTGTTCACAAACACAGTTAACTACAAGCAGGATACTATGGATGGTAGAAAGAGGGACAACGTGACGGCCACAACTCCTCCAGAGACTGGGAAAACAGGGGAGTTCTGTCAGAATGAAAGCAATGAAAACGTTGCAGACTCTCTGGGTGATCAAGCTGAAGGCAGAAAGGCAGAGGCAGAAACACTAGAGGATCTCTCTCAGTCTGAGACAATTGATGAAAATCAGGCAGACATACACAAGGATTTCTCTCACGTGGAGTCAGGTGGTGAAAATCAGTCCTTAAACCCAGTGAACCTCTCAGATATGGAATCTCTGAGTGATGAAAGTCGGTCAAAAACACCAGAGGATCTCTCTCAGTCTGAGACAATTGATGAAAATCAGGCAGACATACACGAGGATTTCTCTCATGTGGAGTCAGGTGGTGAAAATCAGTCCTTAAACCCAGTGAACCTCTCAGATATGGAATCTCTAAGTGATGAAAGTCCATCAGAAACACGAGAGGATCTCTCTTACTCAGAGTCAAGTGATGTAAATCAGTCCTTAAACCCAGTGAACCTCTCAGATATGGAATCTCTGAGTGATAAAAGTCCATCAGAAACACGAGAGGATCTCTCTTACTCAGAGTCAAGTGATGAAAATCAGTCCTTAAACCCAGTGAACCTCTCAGATTTGGTAACGCTGAGTGATGAAAGTCGGTCAAAAACACCAGAGGATCTCTCTCAGTCTGAGACAATTGATGAAAATCAGGCAGACATACACAAGGATTTCTCTCACGTGGAGTCAGGTGGTGAAAATCAGTCCTTAAACCCAGTGAACCTCTCAGATATGGAATCTCTGAGTGATGAAAGTCGGTCAAAAACACCAGAGGATCTCTCTTACTCTCCGGAGGATTTCTCGATCTTGAAATCAATTGATGAAAATCCTCCAGCAATCACAGACCTCTCAGAATCTCTGAGTGATCAAGTTAGTGGTGATCAAGCTGAAGCTACACGTCAGCCAACCAAAAATCAGTGGAACGACTTTGACTACATATCTCTGGTATCAAACCTGGTTGAGAATATAATGACAAATCAGTCACTCCATATTTACAGGGCACCCATCATCATGAACCTGAATCAGATGCTCTGTGAAGAGATGAAAGAGTGTGACATCGCTGTCAAGCCAAGTCAACACTGTATCAAGAGGATTGCCAAGGTGGTGCACCAGGACCTGCGCAAGATGGGGGTTGGTAAAGAGGAGCTGCTTTCAAAGAACCCAATTGTTGACGACGACATAATCCAGGCACTAAAAATTCACCTGTTGACGCCAAAAAAGACTGGTCGCATCAGAAGGGCCTTTAAAAGTCTGCGCAAAGGTGTGGCTGGACTGTTCTCCTGCTTCACGTGTTGCACAACAGAGCCTTAAACTCCCAGTTGCTAAGTGTTGGAATGGGTTTTCTCCGAGTGCTTCGGTTTCCTCCCACGTTCTTAATCAGAAAAAAGAAATACAACCAGTGCCCTTGCCTCGACGTCTGCCTGCCAACACGTGTCTGAATCTTCACCCATAGTGGACTGACAGACACCACTTGAGGAGCGAGACATGGAACAAGGAAAAATACGACATTGAAAAAAAAACAACCAAATTAACAAAACACAACATTCACGACTGTTTCCTTCTTCAGATGTTGGACAACAGGGCCTTAATCACTGTGTTGGAATGGGTTTACTCCGAGTGCTTCGGTTTCCTCCCACGTTCTTAATCAGAAAAAAAAAATACAACCAGTGCCCTTGCCTCGACGTCTGTCTGCCGACATGTGTCTGAATCTTCACCCATAGTGGACTGACAGACACCGGCTTGTGGAGCGAGACATGGAACAAGGAAAAATACGACATTGAAAAAAAAACAACCAAATTAACAAAACACAACATTCACGACTGTTTCCTTCTTCAGATGTTGGACAACAGGGCCTTAATCACTGTGTTGGAATGGGTTTACTCCGAGTGCTTCGGCTTCCTCCCACGTTCTTAATCAGAAAAAAAAAAATACAACCAGTGCCCTTGCCACGACGTCTGCCTGCCGACACGTGTCTGAATCTTCACCCATAGTGGACTGACTCCCCTGCTGCCGCCGGGACTCAAAAACTACCGTCGCCGGTGCCGCCGCCGCGTCATGGAACGCCGCCATCGCCGGGATGGACTCACAGCCTACGCAACAACACCAGTAAGAGGCTATCAGTCTGGGCAGAGACATACGTTTGATAGTGTAGGATATGCTTGTAAAGCGTGTTAACGTGTTTTAAGTTTTGATCACGGACCGCCGAGTCCGTTGTTTTAAGTGTTGTTGTATTTGAATGCTGATGGTGTACCCACGCCGCTGGGTTTCATTTCGGTAAACAGTGCGTGTCCAACCTCGGACACATTCACAAGCTCAATAAGTGATCTACCATCAGTTAAAGGACCAGGGTCCCGCCGAACGAACGCCAGTTCATTCACGGGCTCCCGTGTGATGGTAATAGCTTACTGATCCTTTGTGTATTACGCGCGCATTCTCTCTCTCATTGTTCTGGCTAACACACATGCGCACACACATACACCGCCCCCACACGTACGCCCTCCTACGCCAGCTGTTTCCGTCTCCGGACGCTACGGACATAGCTCCATCTGGTGGCTGTACCCGGCCATCTCTCGCTCTCGCTCCCTCTCGCGCGATTCTATCCGACGTCAGTGGCTCCGCCCCTGAACGCTGTGGGAAATAGCTCCATCTGGTGGTCGTGCCCGGCCATCTCTCTCTCTCTGATCTCTCTCTCTCTCTCTCTCTCTCTCTCTCTCTCTGATCTCTCTCTCTCTCTCTCTCTCTCAATGATCACGATGATTGGCATGTGAGTATAAAACCTTTATACTGAGACTGAATACAGTTTTAGGTTATCTTTTCCCTGATCCCAGGGTGCTGCCCCGTTTATTCATGATTATATCATAATAATATATTAAATATAATTATTAATATCAATAATCATATTGACATTAATAATTAGCTGTTGATAACCAAATCTGCTCCTGCTACATCCCCAATGGGCCTTAATCACTGTGTTGGAATGGGTTTACTTCGAGTGCTTCGGTTTCCTCCCACGTTCTTAATCAGAAAAAAAAAAAAATACAACCAGTGCCCTTGCCTCGACGTCTGCCTTCCGACACGTGTCTGAATCTTCACCCATAGTGGACTGACAGACACCGGCTTGAGGAGCGAGACATGGAACAAGGGGTGAATGTTAAGGAGAAAAAAACACAAACCACATTAACAACATTTAAAGGAGGACTATGACTACAAAAACACTACACCCTAACCCTAGACCCAAGCCTATCTCTAACTCCAACCCTAAGACAAAGTCATTAAGCAATTATATTCATACACGGTTGCCCATAATGTTGGAATCACTTTTAATCAGGTGCAATGATTACATTATGTGTCCCAATTACCCAGGTGAAATTAATACATGCATTACATTTGTTTAGCGCTATAAAAGACATTTGCAAATTATTCCAACTTCATGGGCGACCCTGTATATTGAAAACTAGGAAAGTGATAGTAATCAGAATCATCAGCTGCATGGTGGTTCAGGTTCTTCTGTATGGAGTTTTTCTCCGGTTGGTGGCGGTGATGCACCACAACGTTGTTTGCCAACCGCCATAGAAAAGACCAAACGAAGAAGAAGTCGCTGCACAAAAAGATTTGGAGTCTTGTACATAGAATGACAGGGGTGTTTCAGCAGGCAGCAATCCCTGCCCTTCTTTGTGATGGAGCTGAAGCTGTAAATAACAAAGAAAAAGCAAATATGTTAGTTAAACAATTCCATAAAGCACATAGTTCTTACAATGCAAATAGGAGGAGGCGATGTGAAGTATTAGGAAAGCAACTGGATAAATTCCAAATTAATAGTGATAATTCTATCAGGGGAATCATAATAATCAGGGGAAAGATAGCTCTCCAGGTAGGGACGGATTGGGATATCAATTTATTAGACATTCTGGAGAACTGATGGGGGAGGAAGTGCTTGCCCTAATAAATAATGTGTGGGAGAAGGGATGTCTTCCTAAAGAATGGAAACATGCGGTAATTGTTCCAATTGTGAAACCTGGAAAGCAACCTGATAACCCTAGTTCCTATAGACCAATTGCCTTGACCTCTGTCTTATGCAAAATTATGGAACGTATGATAACGGATAGGCTTGTGGAAAAGCTGGAGAAAAGTGGTTATTTTGTGACTCATCAGAGTGGATTTAGGCAGGGACGTTCAACAATGGATGCTGTCTTAAGTTTAGACATAGACATAAAGAAAGCCATCGCAAATAAGGAAGCAGTTGTAGCAGTCTTTCTGGATATTGAAAAAACATATGACATGCTTTGGAGGGAAGGGTTATTAATTGCACTTTATGATGTTGGAATCAGAGGGAGAATGTTTAACTGGATCAAAAACTTCGAGGGTCGGGGTCGAGGGGGGGGTGTTAGTGGGTCATGCTATGTAGAGTCGAGGTGAAGTCTGAACAGGTGAGTCTTGAGCCTTCAGTGTTTCCCCCAGAAAATTTATTAGTTAAGGTGGTGTCTCTCCAGGGGGAGGCGGCGTCGCCCGGGACAGGCGGACGGACGGGGAAGGGGGTGGGTGGGTGTAAGGAACAGTGTAACTCGGCCTGTCGCCATCGCGTCTCCGCCTCATCGCTGCCACCGCAGCCTGGGGGGCAATAGACTACAGACTCTGATTACTACATTGAACACATATTTATAAAAAAATAACCAAATAACAATATCTTATAATAAATACAAATCTTTAGCATTTCAAAATAACATCTGGTACAACAATACAAATATACCATAAATAAAGGGCAATAAACAGCAACTTAAACAAGAGGGTTTTGTGCAATTTTAACAGCAAAGGGTGCAAAACATTTGTGCAAATAACAAAGTGCCACAGCAAGGTAGTCAGACACTTATCTACTTATGGCAGAGCCGACAAGTAGCATCGCTACACACTATTCTCCTCGGTGTGCAGAAGAATTTCTCAAGGGCCCTGTTGTAGTTCAGGTCTTTCACTGGAGGACCATTTATGCTGATCTTCATGCAGGCTGCCAGACTTTTGCCCTGCAGCCTGTTCCTGAGGTCTGTCTTGATCTAACAGTGAATGAACTGAAGTTTAGTATTTGATACTTTTGTGTAATAATTTTGATAGAACCTAAGACTGAGAGATGGACTTACCCTGTTCATTGCGGAGAAATCCCTCTCACAATTGACACTGGAGATGGGTATTGTGAGGGCGATGGCAGAGAGGAGGGACAGGTTTGGGTAGAGGAGATGGAGCTCATCATACCCTGATGCCATTGCTGTCATCATCTCCAGCTGGGACTTGTCCTGATGGATGAGAACATTGGTCAATGACAGATATACATGAACTCACATAAACAACTTAATATTGTGTTAATGACTGTCACTGACTTTCAGTATTCCGGTTGTTGTTAGGACTCTGTAGCTCTGCCACTTTTGGGGAAGTGCCTTCTCACTGATGGGAGGGAACTGCTTGGCCAGTAGTTGTAGGTCTGAGACAGTCTGACTCTCATCAGCTTGTGGTCCTTGTGGTCCCAGGGAACTAAAAGCACCAAGAATCCCAAGCTGCTGGAACCTCAGCTCCAGGTGCTGAATCAGTCCATCAATGTAGGGGTCCATGACCTATTCACATTAGATGTGAGAGAAAATTCAAATGTAGGCTCATATTTCAGGTGGGTTATTATTGTTTATTCATTCTTGAGCTTGCTTACTTGTGTCTGAAAACGTCCCCATAAGGTGGTGATGGAATGATCTGTCCCACGTCTTCTCCTCTCCTCTTCTGCATTGATGTTCAGACTGGTCACCTTCTCTTCAACCTGAGCTAGAAAGGAGCCCTCAGGTTGCCGTTCACCTGCTGCTTTGATTTTCCTCAATGTGTCAATGGTAACAGGAACCTATAATAGACATACAAATTAAACATGATTTTATATTTCCAAAGGAAAATTGACATGTATTAAATAAAGATCAATCAACTTACATGGTTCTTGATTGCCATGAAATTGGTGTTTTCCTTCTGGAACAACTTTGAAAGCTGGGCCAGGTAGGGCAGGATGTCTGCTTGCAGGTGGATAGCTGCAACAAACCTGTAAGTTGCACAGTAGGTGTACAACCCCCGTGCCACAGGATCCTTCTTTAAGTCTGCCTCCTCAGCTAGTGTAGCAAGCACTGCTGGTAGATTTCGCTGGAGATTTGAAATGGCCTTCTCTTGAGACAGCCACCTAGTGTCTTTAACCTCCTGGGGTGGGGGATAGGGCAGTTAATTCAATATTTATCTCAGGAATGTGATGTACTTAACTTCAAACACCTGATGTTTTCACTTACTGTGACTTTCAGGTCTGCTACTCCAAGCACACTGGCAGCTGCTTGTAGAGCGCTGGTGCGGTTTGCACTATTCCTAAAATAAAGGTGCAGGTCTTGTAGGTGCTTTCTGAAGATTTTCATGTATGGCACTCCATCTGCTGCATCTTTACATGCTAGTGCCAGGCAATGAGCAGCACAGTGCACCGACACTAATCCTGGCCAGGAGTCAGTCAGCAATTTTGCTGTGCCATTCTGTTTTCCTAAAATAAAGGTAAAAAAAAAAAAAAAACAGGTATTAGAACAAGGGAACCTATTAGTTTTGACATTAACTTAGCGTCCTTTTCCTTAATTCACTTTACCGGTCATCACTGCGGCTCCATCTGTTCCAAGGCCAAAGATGCGGTCCTGGGGAATCTCTTTCTGTGTCATGACCTCCTTCACAGCTTCAGCTATAGTTGTAGCTGTGCCATCTGGAATGGCTACAAGATCCAGGAATTGACAGAACATCTCTCCTTCCTTGTCTGTGTACCTGGAGTATTAACAAAAAAAACATTTTTCATTTCAAATGTGTCTTACCTGGTTTTGTTACACACACAGGAAGACGCCATCATTGAACCATTTAAAAAATGAAGAAGGTGAGACCACTACTGTACCTAACATGGACATCTAACTGTTTTGTTACAGAGATATCTGTGGACTCGTCAATTTCAAGGCCAATAGCCTTTGATGACTTGATGGCCTCTAAAATGGGCTCCTCCACCACTTCACCAATGATTTGGAGCATTTCGTCCACAATCCTGTGGGACCTGTAGTTGGTCCTCTGATCAATCTAGGGAAATAATATATCCTTAAATTATAGTTAATTCTACTAGAAACAGATGACAGCAAATGTACACTGTAATAGTTTTTTTTTTTTTTACCTTCAGTTTGGCAAAATATTCACAGCCTAGGAGGTCTGCCAGATCCAACAATGTTGGGTAATTGGTATGGTGTGCAATCTCATGCTTTACCAACCAGTATAGACATTTAAAGCCTCCAATTATGGCCTCATGCTCCATATTCAAAATGGGATGAAATGCCTCATTGATGGGCAGACCTAATACACACACATTAAACAGTCACTGTTAATTTAAATAATGTAATAAATATAATTTAATCACCCTGTTTTTTGTTATTCCTGAACCACTCAGAAACACTTACTTCGGCTTGATTGGGCTGCAATGCCCACACATGAAATGTGATTAGTTGAGCTCAAGTGCGAGTCCAAGGCATCACGTCTGTAGTTAATGCAGGGGACCTCTATGAACGGCCTTTGAGAGGGGCCACGTAATGCCCTTTGACGGTGCATTCTGCATAGTCTGCAAAACATTCCTAGGAATAATACAATAACTGACTTAATATAGCTTAGTCTACATTTTATATTTCATCATTTAACATAAAATAAATAATGCTCTACCGTGTTCGGTATGGTAAATCCATCCTGCATATTTGGGGTCCCTAGCCCACTCCGGGTTCCACCCACTGCCTCGGTGTTTAGAGGATTGCCGGGGATCCGGCGCCACCGGCGGTGGAGGAGTTGCTGCTGCTGCTGCTGCTGCTGGTGGTGGCGGCGGCGGTTGGGGGGGAGGAGGCGATGCAGAGGGTGAAGTCGGTCGGCTTCGTCGCATGAAGAAGCCGACAATTTTTGGTTGTGTTTTTCGCTCCATTTGGCTGTGTACATTACGAGAGAAAATCACATGCAAACGTCAAAAGCAGGCTAGGCTAATACAGCCACCTGTAAACGTTAAACGCAATCAGCCTTGATAAGAAAACATTACGCCTATCAAAGTAATTCCAGGTAGTCTACTACGAACGAACAGTTGACAGACTATTATTAGTATTTAAAGAATTCAATAATAATCTTACCTTGATGCGACAGTCTGTCGGGGTCAGCTATCCAAATTCCATGAACGTCTTTTCCGAAAATCTTTTGTTTTTCCCCCAGATGAGGTTAATTGAATGATGATAGATGGCACAAATGACATACCACCAGAGGCTGCTGTTCGCACGCATAGGCCCATTTAAAAAAGTTTATTAGAGGGTTTGAATGAAAGGGAGAAAACATGACAGAGTAACACGGCGAATATCGCTATAGCCTATAGATTTTTTTTTTTTTTTTTTTTTTTTTTTGAAGACGTTAGTTTAGGCGGCAGCTCTTTGTTGTTAAGGCGGCCGCCTTAACAGGAAAGCGCTGCGGGAAACCCTGGCCTTTTTCTGAAGATGGCAAATGACTCTGCTGTCCTGACATTGGTCGGGAGTTCGTTCCACCACTGAGGCACCAGAACAGAGAAGAGTCTGGACTTTGCTGAGGGACATTTGTTTGATTTCAGCGATGGTGGTACCAGCCGGCCAGCTGAAGTAGAGGAGCGAAATGCTCGCTTCGGGGCATGAGGTTTGACCAGTGTTTGAAGGTAGACAGGTGCCGTTCCATTGATGGCCCTGAAGGCCAGTGTCATCGTCTTGAATTGGATGCGTGCTGCAACAGGGAGCCAGTGGAGGTCACGGAGGAGGGGGGTCACGTGGGAGAATTTGGGTAGATTGAAGATAAGGCGTGCTCCAGCATTCTGGATACGCTGCAATGGTTTAATCGCATAGGCCGGGAGTCCGGCCAGGAGAGAGTTGCAGTAGTCAAGGAGGGAGATGACCAGTGCTTGGACCAAGAGTTGCGTTGCATCCTTTGTGAGGAAGGTCCGAATCCTGCGGATATTGTAGAGGGCAAATCTGCAGGATCGGGCCACAGCAGTGATGTTGGGGGTGCAGGATAGTTGGTCATCGAGGATTACACCCAGGTTCCTCGCAGTTGAGGAAGGTAATACCGTGATGCCCTCGACAGTGACCGACAGGTCCATGTGAGGGCAGTCTTTCCCCGGGATGAAGAGGAGTTTGGTTTTATTCAGGTTAAGCTTGAGGTGATGTGCAGTTGTCCAGACAGAGATGTCAGCCAGACAGTCCGAGATGCGAGTTGCAATGTGAGTGTCAGAGGACGGGGGAAAAGAGAGGAACAGCTGGGTGTCATCTGCGTAGCAATGGTAGGAGAATCCATGCGATGTGATATCAGAACCTAGTGATCTGGTGTATAGTGAGAACAGAAGCGGTCCTAATACTGAGCCTTGAGGGACACCCGTGTCCAGAGAACAGGGTTTGGACATAGAGCCGTTCCATGTGACCTGAAAGGTGCGATTTGTCAGGTATGATGTAAACCAGGTGAGAGCAGAGTCAGTTATGCCAAGTTCAGCCAGAGTGGAGAGGGGGATTTGGTGGTTGACTGTGTCGAATGCAGCAGATAGGTCGAGGAGAATGAGAACGGAGGAGTTGGATGAGGCTCTGGCGTCTCGCAGGGACTCGGTCACTGTGAGGAGGGCTGTCTCAGTGGAGTGAGCAGTCCTGAATCCTGATTGATTAGGGTCTAGGAGGTTGTTCCGCGAGAGATAGGATGACAGTTGGTTGTAGGCGGATGACACCCAGCTGTTCCTCTCTTTTCCTCGTACCTCTGACACTCACATTGCAACTCGCATCTCGAACTGTCTGGCTGACATCTCTTTCTGGACAACTGCACATCACCTCAAGCTTAACCTGAATAAAACCGAACTCCTCTTCATCCCAGGGAATGACTGCCCTCGCATGGACCTGTCAGTCACTGTCGAGGGCATCACAGTATTGCCGTCGTCAACTGCAAGGAACCTGGGTGTAATCCTCGATGACCAACTATCCTGCACCCCCAACATCACTGCTGTGGCCCGATCCTGCAGATTTGCCCTCTACAATATCCGCAGGATTCGGACCTTCCTCACAAAGGCTGCAACGCAACTCCTGGTCCAAGCACTGGTCATCTCCCTCCTTGACTACTGCAACTCTCTCCTGGCCGGACTCCCGGCCTCTGCGATTAAACCATTGCAGCGTATGCAGAACGCTGCAGCACGCCTTATCTTCAATCTACCCAAATTCTCCCATGTGACCCCCCTCCTCCGTGACCTCCACTGGCTCCCTGTTGCAGCACGCATCCAATTCAAGACGATGGCACTGGCCTTCAGGGCCATCAATGGAACAGCACCTGTCTACCTTCAAACACTGGTCAAATCTCATGCCCCGAAGCGAGCACTTCACTCCTCTACTTCAGCTGGCCGGCTGGTACCACCATCGCTGAAATCAAACAAATGTCGCCCAGCAAAGTCCAGACTCTTCTCTGTTCTGGCGCCTCAGTGGTGGAACGAACTCCCGACCAATGTCAGGACAGCAGAGTCATTTGCCCCCCCCCCCCAAAAAAAAAAAAAACCTTACCTACAGCACTCTGATCGTAGCACTGTTGCTCTTGATGTACTACTTTACTCAGATGAGGACCTAACACTTGTTCTAGTTTTAGCTCTTACTTTATCGGCAATGATACGTTGTGGTTTCTTTGTTTCCTTCTTTTGACAAATCAAATCAATCAAATCAAATCAATTTATTTATAAAGCACATTTAAAAACAACCAAAGTTGACCAAAGTGCTGTACAGTTCAGTGAACACAAAATTGCAAACAAGGTACAAAATATAAAATAGCCATGGCTGGGACAGCCAGAATGAAAAATGACACACACTTGAGGCCATCAGGGACATTTAAAGGCCTGAGAAAACAAAAAGGTTTTTAGATTTGCCTTAAAGGCAGCTGCAGAGGAGGAGCACCTAATTGAAATGGGTAGACTGTTCCATAGCCTTGGGGCTGCAATGGCAAAGGCACGATCGCCCTTTCCTCGTAGCCTAGACCGGGGAACGGTCAGGAGCAGTTGGTTCGAGGATCTAAGAATCCTTGGGTTGGAAAGGGGGGAGAGTAGGTCACAGATGTATTGGGGGGCCAGGCCATGTAGTGCTTGAAAAACAAATAAAAGAACTTTAAACTCTGTCCTGTACTTGATGGGGAGCCAATGAAGGGATGCTAGTATGGGTGTTATGTGTTCTTGCCTCCTAGTTCCTGTTAGCAATCTGGCAGCAGAATTCTGAACCAACTGTAAGTGGGATAGAGATGACTGGCTAATACCTAAATAAAGTGAGTTGCAATAATCCAGCCTAGAGGTAATCAAGGCGTTGGTAACTGTATTAAGGTCAGAGAGGGAGAGAATTGATTTAAGTTTTGCAATGTTTTGTAGTTGGAAAAAACAACTTTTCACCACAGAGTTGATTTGTTTATCAAATTTTAAATCTTGATCGAAGATCACCCCAAGATTTCTGGCATGGGTATGAAGATTGGGCGCCAGGGGACCTAATTGATTTATTATACCTATGGAGGAGTTTGGGGGGCCAAAAAAGACCACATCTGTCTTCCCATCATTTAATTGGAGATAGTTGTTTACCAGCCATAGTTTGACGTCTTGGAGGCAGTCAAGAATGGACTCCAAGGTGGAGTTGTTGCTATGACCAGGTTCGAGTGGAAGATATAACTGTGTATCATCGGCGTAGCAATGATATGCGATATTGTGCTTTTGGAGAATGGAGCCTAAAGGGAGAAGGTATAGGGCGAATAGGATGGGGCCTAAGATGGAACCCTGGGGTACGCCACATGTGATTGGAGCAGATGAAGAGTAGAGATTACCGATGTTAACAGAAAAGGATCTGTTAGAAAGGTAGGAGGCAAACCACTGGAGTGCGCTGCCTTGGATACCGACCTGGTGCTCAAGCCGGTTCAGCAAGAGGGAGTGGTCAACAGTGTCGAAGGCAGAATTGAGATCTAAGAGTATTAATAAGGCGGGTTTACCAGAGTCGAGGGAGAGCAGTAGGTCGTTCGTGACTTTTAGCAGTGCTGACTCTGTACTATGCCGTGCCCTGAAACCTGACTGGAATTTGTCCATGATGTTATTTTTATCTTAGAAGGACAGAAGCTGGGAGTAAACAATTTTTTCCATGACCTTGGATAGAAACGGGAGTTTTGAGATTGGTCGAAAATGATTTAGAACAGCAGGATCTAGGTTTGGTTTTTTGATAATTGGCTGAACAACTGCGTGTTTGAAGCATGATGGAACAGAACCATTAGCCAGGCTACTATTGAGGAGGAGTGACACTGTGGGACCTAGAGTGTTAAGAGCTTCCCTCAGCAGTTGGGTGGGAACAATGTCTATGGTACAGGTAGTCGGCCTAGTATGGGAGACAATGTCGACAATCTGAGAGAGGGACACCGGCTCAAATCTGGTGAGAACAGCAGGGCAAGGCAGGAAGGAGGAAGGGTCAAAAGTTGAAGGTGAGATTGCAGATCGGATGTTCTCAATTTTATTCATGAAGAAATGTAGAAAGTCTTCACAACTAACAGTGGGAGGGGCAGGGCAGGGGCTAGCAGCAGGATTTAGAATAGTGTTAATTGCTTTGAATAATGATTTTGAGGAGTGGGAGTTTCTGGAGATGATGTTGGCAAAATATGTTGCCCTTGCTGCCTTAACAGCTTGCTGGTATGTGTCAAGACAGCCCCTCATGATGTCATATGAGACTTGTAACCTGTCACTTTTCCATCTTCTTTCAGCTTTCCTACATGACTGTCTCAGTGCGCAGGTGTTGGCATTAAGCCAGGGCTGGGTTTTAGTTTTAGGTTTCCTAGGCTTGAGGGGGGCAACAGAGTCTAGAATAAGAGCACAAGTAGAGTTGAAGTGGGTTAAAAGCTCTTCAGTATTGATATAAGGGGAACAAGCCTGGACACTCTTGGATAAGGATGAGGCTGCAAAGGCCTCAGAAAATGTCCTAGCTGAAGAGGTGTTTATTGTGCGAGAGTATGAGACAGATGACTGAGGTTTGGGAATAGAATGAAGCAGGGTGGAGAATCTAATGCACAGGTGGTCTGAGATCCCCATGTTTTCCACAGTCAGAGAGGGAATATTCAGACCAAGCGTGAACACTAGGTCTAGCGTGTGACCGTGATTATGGGTTGGGCCAGAGACAAACTGTACAAAATTGAGGGAATCCATAATGGCGAGGAATTCAGTGGCTTTACTATTAGATTTAACATCGATGTGAAAGTTAAAATCACCGGAGATCAGAATTTTGTCATAGTTCATCACAAGTGAGGTCAGAAACTCAGGAAACTCAGTGAGAAAAGTAGCCTCCGGCCAGGGGGGGTCGATACACCACTACAAAGAGGGCTGGGCTTGGGCCATCATATTTAAACATTAGGACCTCAAAACTGGAGTAATTATCAGTGCTAATAAGAGTACACTTGTGGGACTTTCTATAGACAACAGCTAGACCTCCCCCACGGCCGCAAAGCCGAGGGGAGCTATAAAAATTATATTGAGGGGGACACATTTCCAGAAGCTGACTGTGTTCACCAGGCTTCAACCAGGTCTCTGTCAGAAACAGGAAGTCTAGCTGGGAGGATGAAATGAAATCATTAAGAATGAAAGTCTTGTTTGAGAGAGACCTTATGTTTAGCAGGGCCAGGTTACACAGGATACCAAGTGGTGAAGGAGCAGTGGCACTATATTTAATATAGGAGATGTTATTAATATTTGCAGCTTTAAGAACACCATATGAGTGATAGGGTCTGGCTGTGATAATTGTTTGAATTGGTACTGCAGCAGTGGGAGAGGTTAATGAGGGCTGGGGCCAGGAGGGGGCGGTGTTACCCATAGAGGTGCCGGGGGGAACTGTCGTAGTGGTGGTAGAGGAAGAGGCTACGGAGGTGTGTCGCGTACACAGTCAATCAGTGAATGTTGTGGACTGGACGGCTAGCAGAGTGAGATTAATGTTCAGAGACAGAAGACGGGATCCGTTGTGGTTTAGGTGAAGACGGTCTCGTTTGAACAGGTCCGGTCTATGGAGGAAAGTGGTAAAATTGTCCACGTATGGAATGCCAGCGCTAGTACAATAGCCTTTAAGCCACACGTGAAGCTGCCAGAGACGACTGAACTTTTCATCGCCACATGACGGAGGGGGGAGGGGCCCGGAGACGACGCACCGCTTGTTCAGCTGTGAAATGTTATCGATGAGGCGGGTGCAGTCCTTCCTAAGTTTTATGGATTGTTGCTGCTTAAGGTCGTTGAAACCACCCAAGTGAGCGACAACAGTGTGGACAGAGGGATGTTTTTGCAGCAGCTGGGGGATGTTATCAGTGAGATGATTGACGCAGGCACTGGGATGACATGAAGTAATACACCTGTTGACTTGGACATGGCGGACCATGGAGGATCCAACCAGTAGAGCGGGAGAACTGGTGGCACAGTTTGCGTTGCCAGCGTGCACTGGATTGACAGCTGAGGACCGGTGAGAGGTCAGAGCCGGGAAAGAAGGTGTATCGGCAGCGGCTGAGGGCGGCGAGGGCCACCTGAGTGAATCGCCCTGCGAGCCGCCTGCGCCGGGAGGAGGTGGAGGCGGACGAGGACCTGGAGAGGGAGGAGGACTTTCCCTGCCCCCCGGGGGACAAGACAGGCGCCCGGTCAGTGCTTGCCATGGGTGGAGTGACAGCAGGCGCCGCTGCCGGGTGAGCAGAAGCGGCGGACCGGACAGCTGACCGATCAGCCGCCGCCTCGGGGGGAGTGACAGCGGAGGACTGGGCGGCTGACTGACCGACACTCGCCTCGGGAGGAATAACAGCAGCAGGTGCCACTGGGGCAACAGACAGAGGCCCGAAGCGATTTGATAGCTCCAGGCATGACTTTGACCCAGGAGCCGAGGATATTGTTTTGGCTCCTCGGATCACCTCCGTCCAGCGAGGCAGAGTTGCAGGCCGGCTTGGAGTGGAAGTAAATGTACTTATTGTAAGTCGCTTTGGACAAAAGCGTCTGCTAAATGACCTAAATGTAAAATGGGGAAACCACCTACAAATTTATACAGATGGGTCAAAAGATCATGAGAGTGGGAAAGTGGCAGTTGGTATTAGCATACCTGAAATCGGATATAAAAAAGGATACAGAATATCAAATCATATGTCAGTCTTCACAGCAGAAATGGTGGCAGTTCTGTTGGCATTAAGATGGGTTGAGGACAATAAACAGGGAAATTCAATCATATGCAGTGATTCAACAGCAACCTTAACTACGATAAAAGAAGCTAAATCCAAGTCCAGACCTGATAAAAAGTGTGCAAATTCATTTGCAATATGGGGCACCAGAGTATAGTGAAAGAATAAACAGGTCTCTCAAAGAAAAGTGGCAAAAGTCTTCGGAGAAGGAAAGGAAAGGAAGGGCATATTTTTCAGTGCAGGAAAGCATAAGTAAAGACGAGTGCACTTACAGGTGCAGTAGGAAAGACTCTGTAGTAATCTCAAGACTGAGACTTGGACACTGTGGGCTGAGGAGTGGGTTGGCTCTGATTGGTTAACATCCTGATGGCAAATGTGAGTGTGGAGATAGTGAGACAGTGAAACATGTACTACTCCAGGGCAAAATATACTCCAGTCAGAGAAGGACTCTCTTCAAGAAACTTGGAGCAGATGGGGAAACTGTTTTTAACATGCGCACACATCTAAATCTCGATTCTTGGGTTAAAACAAAGAAATTGGTGGATTATCTTCACAAAACAGGATTGTACAAAAGGATTTGATGTAGTTCTTAATAGCAAACTGTAGGGGCTGCATTACGCCAAAGCTGCGTCTAGCCTGCCTAACTAAAGAGGAAGAAGAAGAAGTCGCTGCGCACCCGGATGTTCTCTTTTCAACAATGGCGCCTAGTGTCAGTAGAAGAGTTCCTTCGTGGTGTTGAGAAAGTGTCTGTTAACTTCACCAGTACTGATCCATCAGAGTCTCTGTGTGTCTGGATAAACCTGTCTGGATGGACTTTGTACTCTTCACCTTTTATTCTGAATGTTTTAACTCTCAATCATCTCCCGGGAGCCTACGAAGCTAATCTAGTCAGCTTAGCATGCTAGCTGGAAACAGAGTTTGACGGAGTTTGTGTGGAGTCAAAACGTCTCTCTCGTCGCGGGAAAATTAGTAAAGTCCAAGTGACGAGAGCTTTGGTGGAGCAGCGACTAAGTGCGGCTGCTGAAGAGATATTTGGGCTGTTTGAAAGAACGGTAGCAGAATACGAGGAGGAACTTTCTCGTTCTAAAGAGGAGAACGAGCGACAGCGGAAGCGTTTACTTTTGATGCATTATGCTGACCACAGGCTGCAGAAGTTAAACACAATTACAGTCAGTATGTGACGGTTTGATTTATCCAGAAGAATCAGGTTTTGTGAATTTAGTTTGAAAACTGGGTTTTGTGTTTACAGTTTAGATGAAAGGTTGGAAAGTTTCAAGTCATTAACAATTATGAAAAACTGTAACAAATGTATTCATCTCAAGCTACTGATGACTGCATTACTGCTGGTGCATTGTATTTTTGCAGTTTGTTTCTGTCTGCCTGTTTTGTTTCAGAAAAAAAACAGTGTACTGGTGACTGATTGTTCAGCTGTTTGAAACGTCTCTATATTCTGTATGTGTGTTTATTGTTTTCCTGCAGGCGTCCAGCAGCTGTTGGTGACTAAAGAAGAGGTTCCCTTTGAGCAGCAGGACTGGAGCTCCAGTCTGGACCAGGAGGACCCAGACCCCCCACACATTAAAGAAGAACAGGAAGAACTCTGGACCAGTCAGCAAGGAGAGAAGCATCGAGGCCTGGAGGACGTTGATATCAAGTTCCCGTTGACTCTTGTCCCTGTTAAGAGTGAAGAAGACAACGATGAAGAGAAACCTCAGTCCTCAGGGCTGGTTTCAGCTGCAGCCAGAGACTCACCTGAACAGATGGAAACAGAAGCTGATGAAGAGGACTGTGGGGGACCAGAACCAACCAGGAACTCAGATTCACATTTACAAACAGATACTGATGACAAGACTGGAGACTCTTCTGAACCTCAGACTGATGACAGTGCTGATTGGCAGGAGACCAGAGAACCTCGGTCCGTTTTAAAGGCTTTAAAAAATGATCCTGACAGTGATTTTAGATGTAGAACTGGTAAGAAACCATTAAACTGCTCTCAGGGTTGGAAAACATTTAGAATCAGTGGAAATCTAAAGAGACACATGAGAACTCATTCAGGAGAAAAACCTTTCAGCTGCTCAGTGTGTGGTAAAGGTTTCACTGTAAATGGACATCTGAAGGGACACATGAGAACACACAGGAGAAAAACTTTCAGTTACATAAGAGTCCGGCCGCTGACGGTTAAACAACTATAGCAATGAAGTGAAGTTTGCACTGTGCTATCTAGATTTGCACGAGGAGAAGATGGAAGTGACAGGTTTCACTCAATAACATTTTATTCATTGTGTCATATCACAACAGAAGTTATCTCTGGACACTTAACACAGAGCAGGACTAGAACATGCTCATGATGGTGGTTAATATACAGATAAACCAGGCTGGATTCCTAAAAAAACTATGTTAGGCCAGTATTTTTGACTGATTCCTACTTTTTCTTTGTATTTTTATAATTATTTGTTTTAATGACATATTTTGGATGATTTGTTTGATTTCTTAAATATATTCTACTTCTGATGTTTGTATTTGTGCTAAAATATGATCACATAATGTTTGTATATTAGAAATGCATACTTATGCTTTTTGGACCTCTGTGAACACGGTCCCATCAATATATTGTAAGTGTACATCTGCATTGATACAAATAAAGTGGATGAACGCCAGGTCTGTGTCTGCCCCATCATTACAGCACAACTAATTCTTTAATGTTGTTTTGGGGGGTCAAGAAGCGAAGCTGCAAGACCCCCTATTAGTGATTCTATGTTTTCTTATTATTACTCCTCTGCCATTGAAGTCTATGGCAGCCCATAGAACGCCTTGGTAAAAAGTGCTGAAATTTGGCTGAAAGTTTCGGAACACTGTACTGACCACTCACTCATTTACGGACCTCTAAACCCAGCAGTCTAGCGCCACCAACGGGTCAAAATTTGGCTGAAAATTGAACCGCTTGGTCAAAAGTTATGAAATTCAGCACACAGATTTGGAACTGTTCCATGATCACTCTCACCAATTAACAGAACTCTATGCCCAACACTCTTGCGCCACCAATGGGTGAAAGTTGGACGTGCATTCCTGACGTGGACCATGACTTGTGCATCTGATTTTCACAAGTGAGGTAGGGTTGTGATCCTTGGATCAACCCAAGTTCAATGATACATGGTCCGTCACTTTCGGCCATATTGGACCTCCGCCATATTGGATTATCTCAGAAAGTTTTAAAAACCTTCACGGGTCACAAAGTTCGTTCAATTCGCTCGCAACTTGACAAAGATGATCTTAAGACCAATCCGCACAAAAGTTATTTCAAAGATTTTTCAATTTCAAGTTTATTCTCCTGTGAGAGGCAATTGAAAATGGCGGCGAGGCTGCCAAAAATGAGCTGACGTCTCACCGATGCTTTGACTCAACGTAAACAAACTTGGTACCTGGAGTCAAGACACTGTCCCAATCACTCACACCAATTTTCAGGCCTCTTCATTGAACGCTCTAGCGCCACCACTAGTTCAATGTTTGACATGCATTTATGCTTGTAAATCCTTTGAAATGCATGCTTCTTACTTTGCTTACAACTCTGTGCTGCATAACGTCGCAATCACTCATCAATTTGTGTGCCACTGCATTGAACGCTCTAGCGCCACCATCAGTTCAATATTGGACATGCGTATTTGCTCTTAAGTTCATTAAGGTGCGTACAGCTTACAATGCTTACAGCTCTTTGCTGCATACCTTTCCAATCACTCAAATCATTTTTGTGCCTCTGCATTGAAAGCTCTAGTGCCACCATCAGTTAAAACAGGAAGTGAATCCATATCTCAGCAACACTTTCATGTATGGAAACCAAACTTGGGACATGGACTCGGGACCCCATCCTGAGGATGCTCAACAGATTTAGTGATTTTTGACCACTAGTTACCAGTTAATGTTTGTTAATGCTTAACTAATGCTCAACTAATGCTATGATGTGACCATCATTGTGAAACATTACCCAACAAAAACATGGTATATTCTCAAAACCACACTATTGATTCATGATTAAGAATGTATGACTAGGTGTGCAATAATAATCCACATTTTTCTGTATCAACACCAAACTTGCTCCATAGACTCAAGATAGCCAGAAGTTTCAGCCCAGCAGCGTTGCAGCAACATCCATCCATCCATCCATTGTCTACCACTTATCCTGTATTCAGGGTCGTGGGGGGGGGGGGGGGGGCTGGAGCCGATCCCAGCTGTCATTGGGCAAAGGCGGGGTACACCCTGGACAGGTCGCCAGTCTATCACAGGGCCGACATGTAGAGACAGACAACCATTCGCACTCAATTGTATCAAACTTTTTTTTTTACCTTTAAGTTCTCTTTTTATATATATATATTATATATTCTTTACCAAGAGAAATACAAAACATAAGCAATAAGCAACTTATTATTTTTTTTTTAAACATCGTAAACATTGCCCTTAAAGTTCTGGAACTGCCCATGAACACGGGCGCTCAGTGAGCCGGGGCGCTCAGTGAGCCACCCACTCACCAAACTGGTCTACGCCTGCGCTGGGGCCTTTGAGAACGAGGGCTCTGAGGGTGCTGCACCGCCGCACCACCCCCACTGTCCTTGAACTCCACAGGAACGGAGGAGTCAAGGTGAGTGTAGGAGGGGTGAGAAGCAGCAGCTACAGGAATGTCCACAGCTGGATCTGATGAGGGAAAGCTGGAGCTGTCATCAGCGTCGGAGAAGAGCTGGGGCAGACCCAGTAGAGTGTCAGCAGGATCTACGTCGTCTGGGGGTGACACCTCCATTGGTGTCCAGCTCTGGGCTTGCTCCAGGGCCCAAGTATTGTCCAGTGGGTCCCGGCAGCGATAAGGCTTCAGCTGATCGTGGTGAACCACCTTTACTTTAGTCTTTGGCCCTTTCTGGATTCGATAAACCAGGTCGTCCAACTGACCCAGAACGAAGAATGGCCCTTCGTAAGATGGGAGGAACTTCCTCACTCTGTTCTTGAATTTTTTTGTTCCTTTGATGAGGTACCACACAGCATCACCAACATTGTAATGTGTGCGGCAACAGTTCTTGTCATATTGTCTCTTTGCATGTTCCACAGACTCTAAGAGAGCATCTCTGGTGATTTGGTGCGCCAGCTCCAGTCGCTCTCGAAGGTGCTGGACATACTCAGGGGCTGAGGGAGCTGGTTCAGGGTCTGGTGGCAGGCCGGATACCAGGTCTACTGGCTCACTCACTTCCCGGCCAAACATTATGTAGTTCTGGGTGAAACCAGTTGAACTGTGCTTTGTTGCTCTGTAGGCCATGACAGCGTAGGGAATCATGAGGTCCCAATCCCAGTGGCAACGCTCGGCTGTCGTGGCCAGGATCTTTTGCAGAGTGGCATTGAACCTTTCAACTTGCCCATCGGACTGAGGACGGAAAGGTGTGGTGTGTGTTTTGTCGATCCCGAACAGCGTGCACATTTCCTGGAACACCTCAGACTCGAAGTTCCGGCCTTGGTCGCTGTGCAGTGTCTGCGGGGCTCCATAGCGACACACCCACTCGGAGGCGAGCACTTCAGCCACAGTTACAGCTTGTTCGTTAGGTAGGGGAAACGCTTCGATCCATTTTGTGAAATAGTCCTGTATTACCAGCACATATCTGTTGTTGCGCTCAGTCTCATTCAGTGGCCCCATGATATCCAAAGCGATGTGCTCCATAGGCGCTCCGACTCGAACAGTGCCCATGGGGGCTTGTGGTGTCTTCCGTGGCCTGGCTTTTGATGCGCAGCTGGTGCAGGTGTTACACCACAGGGCAACGTCCTCCCTCATTCTGTACCAGAAGTATCGGGTTTGCAGCCGAGCTACAGTGTGCTCTACACCAAAATGTCCACCAACTTGTCCCTCATGCATCTGTCTCATGATGTCTGGCCGGAAGGTGCGGGGCAGCACTACTTGTGGATAGAATTGGGTATCGTCCAGGCAGTAGAAACGTCTTACTAGCACTCCATCTCTGATGTAGAGGCGTTTCCACTGGCTCCAATATGTCTTTGTGGCTGGGCTGCATGGTGAGACTGTTACCCATGCAGGACGTTCTCCGCTGGTTTCCAACCAGGTTCTGATGGGTGCAATGTCTGCGTCGTCTTCCTGGGCTTGTCGCAGCTCCTCCAGGGACCAACCACCAAACTGTTCATTTTCTTTTGACTTAGTCAGGTATATTTTCTCGGGGGACTTTAAGTTGTTAGAGTCAGCTGGCAGGGCCTTGTCTACCCCCACTAGACTTGCTTCTGCGGGAGCTGGGTGTCTCTCTACCCCACTGGACTCAGCATCGCCTGGTTGATGTCAGAGTCCAAATTGCACTGCACAGCCTGGTGACTGATGTTCAACTGAGGAGGAGATGGGCTGGGGAGCTTACAAGGACAGGACTGACGGCAGGGTCTCTGGGAGAGGCTGTCTGCGTTGCCGTGAAGCTGGCCAGGGCGATGGATGATCTCGAAGTTGTATTCGCCAAGTCTCTCGAGCCACCTGGCGAGCTGCCCCTCAGGCTCCTTCATCCTTGTTAGCCACCGAAGGCTGCTGTGGTTGGTGCGCACCGTGAAGCGCCGCCCTAGGAGATACTGGCGAAAGTGTGACGTGAAGTCGACCACGGCTAGCAGTTCTCGCCGTGTGGTACAGTAATTCTGTTCAGTTGTGGACAGCTTGCGGCTTCCATAGGCTAGCACACGTTCCACACCCTGCTGAACCTGTGAGAGAACAGCGCCGATACCGTCGTCGCTGGCGTCTGTGTCTAGTATCATGTTGCCTTGGTCGAGTGGGTAGCCCAGGATTGGCGCGGTCGTTAGCAAGCATTTGAGTTCATTAAATGCCGCCTGGCATTCCTCAGACCAACGAAACTGGGCATGTTTCTTGGTCAGGGCATGGAGAGGTTCTGCAATGGAAGCAAAGTCTTTAACGAACCGCCGATAGTAAGATGCAAGGCCCACAAAGCGACGGACATCTTGGAGTGACGTCGGTGTTGGCCAGTCCTGCACTTTCTGGACTTTGTTGGGGTCAGTGGCCACACCGCTCTCTGAAACGATGTGACCCAGGTAGGCTACTTGGCGGCGGAAGAGGCAGCACTTAGACGGTTTTAGTTTCAGTTTGGCCTGGTCGAGATGACTGAAAACCTGGCCCAGCCGCTGCAGCATCTGCGGAACGTCGCTGCCCAGAACGATGATGTCGTCCAGGTACACTAGGCAGGTCTCCCACTGCATGCCGGCCAGCACCCGGTCCATCAAGCGCTGGAATGTCGCCGGAGCATTACACAGTCCAAATGGCATGACATTCCATTCAAACAGTCCACTTTTGGTGCAGAATGCTGCTGCTTTGCGTGCTCTTGGGGTCAGTTCGACTTGCCAGTAGCCGGCCGCGAGGTCAAGGGTGCTGAACCACTTGGCATCAGAGAGGGTGTCCAGCGTGTCCTGGATGCGGGGCAGAGGATATGCATCTTTAATCGTTCAGTCATTCAGGCCTCTATAGTCTATGCAGAGGCGGTACGTCCCATCTTTTTTCTTTACCATCACTATGGGCGATGCCCAACTGCTGTTGCTGCGGCGGGCCAGCCCCGCCCCCAGGCTCTGTTGTATCTGTTGGTCAGCATCCTGTTGTTTCTCCAACGCCATCCGGCGTGGTGGTTGCTTGACTGGGAGGCCTGGCATGGTTACGATGTCATGCTGAACCAGGCTGGTCCTGCCGAGGTCAGTGGGTCCTGTGGAGAACACATTCTCATAGGTGCACAGCAGCTGAGCTAGCCGCAGCTGCTCCTCTTGGTTAAGCTCATTCGAGCTCTGGGCATAGAGCTCCTGTAGGTTCTGGGGGACCGGAGGGCGGCTGCTGACAGTCTGTTCATGCTGGTTGTGGGCAACCGCGTTTGCAGGCTGCAGAACCTTTACCGGCTGGAGGAGTCCCACGATGGCCCCCTTTTTAATGGTAACGGCACTGTTGCCCGGATTGAAGATGCGGAGGGGCATGGTCATATGGGGCTGAGCTTCCACTAAAACTCGGGCCACTAACAGTCTGTGTTTTTCAACAAAGCCTTTGGTGGGGCTCAGCATCAATCCCCCTTCAACTGGGTCTTTAAGGTGGATGTTGCCTCTTACCACAAACTCCTGCCCAGCCTCCAGCACCACCGTCCGGGCCACTCTCACTGCGTGCGCCTTTGGTTTGTTTTTGGAATCGAAATACGGCACCTCTTCTCCAAACAGCACAATCCGTTGATTCCCAAAATCAAGACGTGCCTGGGCCTGGCTCAGGAATGGATGGCCCAGGAGGGCCTCGTCACCAGCTATATCAGCAACCAGGAAGAGGACGCTCACCTGACAGTTGTTGATCTGGACGGGGATGTGAGCTTCGCCGAGCACGGGTATGTCACCAGGCCCAACACCGATCAGTGTCTCTACGATGGATGACTGAAGTGGAGGCCTGACATCTGGATGAATGGCGTTGTAATGACACAGAGGAAAAACACTTTTCCGAGCCCCACTGTCCAAAACAGCGCACACTTCTAGCTCGTACACAATCATGTGAATGTTCATTTCTTGACCCTGGGCCTTAAGGTGAAGCACAGCTGACCTTGAGCTTTGAGGGGACATGGTTGAAGTTAGAGCTCTAGCTGCATTTCTTGGTGAGGGGCAATTTCTCTTCATGTGACCCAGGCCTGAACAGTTGTGACACCGAATCTCATCCCATTTAATGTCTCTGGGGCTTTTACCTCTATATGGTGTGTGACTGTGGCTGGGAGACGCAGGTTTAAAGATGGCTGATGGGGGCGCTGTAGCAGTCTTTAATTCCTCTTCGTCGGTTCCCTCTCTGATCACCATAGCACGGGGCCTGCGCTCAGCTATGTCACGGGCTCTTGAGTGCATGAGACCGGCGACATATGATGCTGCTCGCTTCGTGGTTTCATAGCGATGGGCAATGTCAAAGGCTTGGGCTAACGTTTGGGGGCGCTGCTCTAAAAGCTTTTGTACAATTTCTGCATCCCCTAGAGCATTAGTAAAGACTTCAACTCCTATGGCGTCCTGCTCAGCATCAGCCCTGCTGCTGTAGGCTACTGACACTCTCCCGTAGATGTCATCTCGCAAAACATGGAGAGCCTCACTCGGTTTGCGGACACGCTGTCTCAGCTCGATAGCTACTGCAGCTGCATGCTGCGAGGAAGGGCCGTATGCAGTTTCTATCTCCTCTACCAGGCGGACGTAGTCCCACAGGGCGGACCGGGGATTTCTGTGGATGATGGCCCCGGCTGCACCCACCATGCAGAACTTCAGCTGGACAGCCATTGTCTTTGCGGACCAGTAGTTAGCTTCAGCACAACTCTCAAACCTGTGCAGGAACTCTGTCCAGGGTGTGGTGCCATCATACTGTCCGGGTCTCAAAGTGGGGACTCTTTCTCGATGATCATAGTCATCCTCACTCTCGGAGGAGGGCTGATGTGACTTTGGCTGCTCACCTTTGCGCAACTTCATAGTCCGACTGTGCCCTGGCTCCGGCGAATGTCCATAGTTAATATCCTTTGATGAAGAAGGGCAGGTGGTGCACAGGCATGTGGGGGCTGGGGGGCAACCGATCTTGGGGGTGCTGTGGATGTAACTCCCCTGGTCCGAGGAAAAGGGGTTTGAATGCGGCGTTGCAATAGCAGCAGGTTGTGGAATAAAGTCGTCACTTTGTCTGTTGCCCGCACCACATTGAAAACGGTAGCTGTCCTCTTCGGAATTAATGAAGGGGTTCCGGCTCGAGAACTTGGGTTGAATGAGCTCACATGGCGCCGCCGCATACTTCATTCTAATAGGCTCCACTTCACGGTGGAACACGTTAGAAAGTCCATAATAACTTGTATTTCCTTCACTCATATTGTCTATGGTCTCTTCCACATCACCGTCGTTTATCGTTATGAACGGGTTGGACTTTGAGTAGCCAAGATTGCACGGGCTACGGCGGTTAGCGTCCGCCATCTTAGCTTAGCTGAAACAGATAAACAATGCTTTCCGCTTATTCTTTTGTCTCTTCTAACTTCTCTGGTTTGTTTCACCGTTCATTCTTTGCTCACCACTGCCTTTCCGTTTGCGTGAGAGGGTCCCTTCGTGGTCGCCAATGTTACACCTTTCCTGTTCCTTGGCTCTCAGACCGTAGTCGGGGAGCACAGGGGAGACGTTCCCTCCAGGGCCGATGTCCTTTCGGGGGTAACACCCTTCACCATAACCGGCAGTGGGTCTGTTTATAGGTCGGAAGACACGGGCACAGATTCTTGGCGTTTGGTACTTTATTTAACAGTACACGTATACTCAAAACCACAACCGGTCTCGTTTAGTTCCTCCTAGACTGACACTCGCGCAATCGCTCGTTCACTCATTCGTCGACTCATTCGCTGACGTCACGCTCACACACACACACACAGACATTCTCGCGCACACACATATGCCACTCTCGTAACATTTAGATCGACCACATTCAGTTTAAAATATTTTCGAGAGCTTTCGGAAGGCAGCGGCGCACCGTCTCTCCACACTCGCCGTGAGTCGAATGCATTGCAGGCCATACCGTAAATCCTTTAATATAGCCTCAGCCCAAATCTTCGCAACGCGAACCTGACTGAATGAATGGGAAGGGTGGAAATAACGCTGCCTGTCGACACTTGCCCCGGCATATGTGACTGGCCGGTAATAGAATACAGGCCAGTATTAGAGGATTTCCGGTATATATTAAAAAAATAGATAAAATAATAATAAAAAAAAAACAATTCTCCCCTTATACCCGCGGGCCGGATGCGACGTACAGTCGGGCCGGGTCCGGCCCGCGGGCCGTAACCCTGGCATCCCTGCAGTGTAGACAAAGTAAGAACCCAGGATATGAAGAAAGGGAGGTCAAGGGATAACACTGGTTTACTTGGAGTTTAAGGAGTCAGATGAGGAAGTTAAAACAAAGAGCAGATGAGCAGGGACAGGCAGACGGTCAATCTTTTTTTCTACAGGGTATCGATTCCAGGAAGCAAGGTTGTGTTGCCATGGAGCTGGGACCAGGTCTTGCACCAAGAAAGGGAGGGCTAAAGTCTAAACCACAGGTCCTCCCACCTTTAATTGATAAAGAAATTGTGCATCTTTTTCTGGGCGATTGGTTGCAGTTAACATCCTAGTTGATTATCAGCTTTGATGCCTGAGATTTTTCAAACAGAAAAAGTCCTTGATATCTTGATTTCACTTCATAATACAATCCTGAATAAATAGTTAACAGTACGTCGTAGTCTTTTCTTTAGTCGGTCTTAACAAATCTCACATAAACCAACACGCTTAACAACATCACCTTAATTTTAATGAAATGGAGTTCCTCTGGTTCCTTCTGTGTTTTTTTTTGTTTTTTTGTTTTCCGGTTGGTGGCGGTGATGCACCACAACGTTGTTTGCCAACCGCTAAAATGACCAAACGAAGAAGAAACCGCGACGCGGTTGAGCGATAGCGGAGAGAGTGATTTGTGGAAGAGTGGTAAAACTTAAAAACTAAGAGTGAAAATTGAATTGACAAGAGTGCGGGACATTGTCATTTGAGTGTTGAAAGTAGGTAGGTAACTTACAGAGAGTAGATTGTGGGGGTATCGACCGACGGCCTGTATAGGTCCGGTAGCGGTACCCTTGTGCTGCTTTCTGTAAGTGGGTGTAAAATGGAGGGAAGGAAGGGGGACGGAGATAGTTACAACAGTATGGAAATGAGTGAAGAGGATTGTGAGATTGATAAAGGGGGTAGTGAATGGGAGCAAGTAGGGAGAGGAGGAAGGTGTAGAAGGGCAAGTGGGAAAAAGAGAAAGAAGGAAGATAAAGATAGTTTGGAAGGCACAGAGAGTGAGGGGCAGGGAGAGGAGGTAAGGAGTGGGAAGAAGGGATCCCTTAATGTAGTGGTGAGATTTGAGGGAGAAGGGGGGGTAAAGAAAATGGACCCACTAAAAATCACAAAAATAATCAGAGCACAAGTAGGAGAAGTTAAGTACGCTAAAGTGCTAGGAGATGGGAACCTGCTTATTGGGTGTAACACAGAAACACAAGTAGAAAAAGCTCGGAAAATGGTGAGTGTAGGAAAAATTAAGGTTACAAAAACAGTGAAAGTTGGGGAACAGAGAAATAATGGATGTAAGGGAGTGATAACAGGGGTTCCCCTTGGTATCAGCATAAAAGATCTAGTGGGAAATCTAAAAATGAGAAATACCACAGTTAAAGATGTTAAAAGAATGACAAGAGGACCTGAGAAAAAAGAATAAGAAACAGTAGTGGTAGAGTTTGATACAAAAACTATCCCAAGGGAACTCTATTGTGGATTTGTAAAATACAATGTGAGAGAATTCGTCCCAAAACCAATGAGGTGCTTCAATTGTCAGGAGTATATATAGCTAACCGGTGCAAAGGCAAAAGAAGGTGTGCAAGGTGTGGAGGAGACCATGAATATGGGAAATGTGGAACGGGGGTGAGGCCAAAATGCTGTAACTGTGGAGGAGAGCATAGCGTAGCATACTGGGGCTGTGAGGCTATGAAGAGAGAAATAACAGTGCAACAGATAAAAGTGAATGAAAAAGTGTCGTATGCTGAAGCTGCTAAGAGAGCGGGACAAGGGAATATCAGTGGCATGCAACAGAAGAGAGAGAAACAAGTGATGACAAGTGTTGTACAAGAAGTTGAAAAGCAAATGTTGGAGGAGAAAAAGAGATTGGTGACATTCATAGCAGGAGTCATAAATGCGACCGCAGATGTTAAATCTAAAACAGAAAGAATACAAATAATAGTGAAAGCGGCAGTACATCATCTGGATATGAAGGGGATAAGATGGGAAGAGGTAAGAGATGAGTTGAGTGTTCAGGCCAGTCAAGAACCATCATGTATTGGGTAATATTAATAATAATGATAATCCTTCAGTGGAATGCAAGAAGCCTAATTGTGAATGGTCAGGAGTTTAAACAGTTCATCTATAGTCAACAGGAAAAACCAGACATAATGTGCATCCAGGAATCCTGGTTAAAACCGAACTTAGAGTTCATTATTAAAGATTACGTGGCAGTCAGAAGAGACAGGGGAGAAGGGACAGGAGGCGGATGTGTCACATTTGTAAAAGAGGGCATTCCCTACAGGATTATTGATATTGGAGCTGAGATGGAGAGTATTATAATAGAAGTATGGATAGGAAAGAGGAAGCTGGTGATACTAAATTTTTACAACCCATGCAGACAGTTGGACATTAAGAAACTGGAAGAAATGGAAGGCAAGAGCAATGGAAACGCAGTGTGGTGTGGAGATTTTAATGCTCATAATACATTATGGGGGAGTGAGAAGAACGACCGCAATGGGGAGACAGTGGAGGAATTGTTAGATGGAAAGAATCTGGTTTGTGTGAATGATGGGAGAGGGACAAGGATAGACGTAAATACTGGGAAGGAGTCGGCTTTAGATTTGACATTAGTGACCAATACATTAGCGCCATTATGTGAATGGAATGTGTGTCAAAAAGGGACTATAGGAAGTGACCATTATCCTATATATAATAAAATAAATTTAGCAACAGTACAGGCCACAGAGAGAGCAGGAGGAAGATGGATCTTAGAAAAAGCTAATTGGGTAGAATTCATGAAGGAGTGCGATAAAAATCTCTCTCAGATTAGTGTTAACTTAGAGGTGGAAATGATGGAGAGGAAAATAAAGCAGGGGATCATAGCAGCAGCAACCAGCTCCATACCTAAAAGTACAGGCAGAAAGAAGAATAAGTTAGTACCATGGTGGGATGAAAAATGCAAACAAAGCAGTTAAAAGCAGAAACAAAGCATTTAAGTTAGTTAAAAGATATCATAACTTTCAACATCTGATCCAATATAAGCAAGCACAAGCAATGGTAAGGAAAACAATAAGACAAGCAAAGAGGTCGTATTGGAGGGAGTTCTGTGGATCGATCGGGAGCACTACTAAGATAGGTGAAGTCTGGGGGATGTTGAAAAAAATGGGTGGAGATAGGAAGGACTGGAATTATCCAGTCCTGAGTTCTGGAAATGAGGTCGCTGTAACCAATAAAGAGAAGGCTGAGTTAATGGTTAAAACTTTTGTTGCGGTGCACAGCTCAAATAATTTAACAGAGGAGGGAAGAAATGGTAGGGAGAAAACTAGGAATGAAAACAGGGAGGTGTTAAAAAGAAAGGATAGTAGGGGAAATGAGTTAGATGTCCCATTTACCATCGGAGAAATGAAAAGAGCAATAGCCAAAACAAGAAGGAGTGCACCAGATAAAGATAGAATATGTTATACAATGATTAAACATATAAGTGAGGGGGGATTAATGAAAATATTAACACTATACAATAAAGTCTGGAGAGAGGGTAAAGTCCCACAAAGCTGGAAAGAGGCGATAATCATCCCAATCAGGAAGCCTGGGAAAGATCATAGCAAGCCAACAAACTACAGACCCATAGCTCTTACGTCACATATAGGAAAAATAATGGAGAGAATGATTAATGAGAGGCTCATGTATTATATTGAAAAGAGGCGACTGGTGACTAGGTATTGAAGTGGATTTAGAAGAGGTAGGAGCACAATGGATCCGATATTATGTTTAGAAGACGACATTAGGAAAGCACAGGTAAATAAAGAAACGGTGGCCGCAGTGTTCTTGATGTCGAAAAAGCATACGACATGTTGTGGAGAGAAGGTTTGCTGATTAAGATGCATCACATGGGGATTGAGGGAAAGTTATTTAACTGGGTCATGGATTTTCTAAGGGAAAGGGTCATCCAGGTTAAAATTGGGTCAGAAATCTCAGAAAGTTATATTGTAACGAATGGTACGCCGCAGGGGAGTGTTATCAGTCCTACACTATTTACAATAATGATAAATTACATTTTCAACAACATACCAACAGGAATGGGAAGATCTCTGTTTGCAGATGATGGGACAGTATGGAAGAGGGGAGGCAACATAGATCACATAGTCATGAAATTACAGCAAGGGATAGATCAAGTGGAAAAATGGGGAGCAGAATGGGGTTTCAAATTTTCAGTGGAAAAAAGTAAAGTAATGTTCTTCTCAAAAAAGAAAATCAGTGAAAATAAAAAGTTAAACTTATATGGAAGGAACTTAGAAAGAGTAAACAGCATGCGATTCTTGGGATTAAGCTTTGACTCTGGATTAACGTGGAGAGAGCATGTGAAGGGAATAGTTCAAAAAAGTAAGGTAGTATTGAATGTTATGAGGTGTTTGGCTGGGCTAGAATGGGGGGCTGATTTTACGTCACTAAAATATATATACATTGCACTAATACGATCTAGAATAGAGTATGGTAGCGTGGGATATGGATCAGCAGCTAAATCAGTCCTCTTACAGCTAGATGTCATTCAAGCTCGAGCACTGAGAATTTGTTTAGGAGCAATGAAAACAGCACCAGTATGCTCCCTTCAGGTTGAAACAGGAGAAATGCCATTATGGCTCAGAAGGAAAGAGCTTACAGCCAATCACTGGATACATCTAAAAGGACACAATGAAGACCATCCAACAAAGAAAGTTTTGGAGATGTGTTGGGAAAAGGGGAAAGAACAAAAATCAAGCTTTGGGTGGGTCGGTGAGGGAATAGCAGAACAACTAAAAATACAGCAAATAGAAGCCCAACAGTTCTGTGGACGCAAATACCAGAATGGATGCTACAAGAGACAAGCGTAGACCTAGAAATATGGAACATCAAGAGAAGAAATAAAACAGCTGACCTAGTACAGGAATTTTATAACTACACAGAGGGAAAGTATGGGGAATATGTGCACATAGATGGATCAAAAGAGCCGGAAACAGGAGCAACAGGTGCAGCAGTGGTGGTTCCCAGTCATCATACCAAAATATCAAAAAGAACTTCAGACCACCTAAGCATATATGCGGTGGAGCTATGCGCAATATTAATGGCAATAGACTGGGTGGAGGACAGAGTGGACAAGAAGACAGTCATATGCAGTGATTCAGTTTCATCACTCTTAAGCATAAAAAACAGGTCAGCAAAAACACATCAGGAATTATTATATGAAATACTGTTAAAAACATCCAGATTAACACAACAGGGGAGGGAAATAACGTTCATGTGGGTGCCAGCTCACTTAGGGATACAAGGAAATGAAAAAGCAGACAAATCTGCTAAGGAGGCAGTAAAGAAAAAGGAGGTGGAAGTGAAAGTAAAATTATCAAAAGCAGAGGGGAAAAGTTTAATATGGAAGGAAATAATCAATCAATGGAACCAGTATTGGAAGAGCCAGGAAAAAGGGAGACATTTATATAAATTACAGGGAGTAGTAGGAGAGATGGGGGGTTATGGAGACAATAGAACAGAACAGGTAACAATGAGCAGACTAAGAATAGGGCATACCAAACTGAACAGCACACTTAATATCATAGGGAAGCATGCAAATGGTCTGTGTAATTGTGGAGAGAGGGAAACAGTTGAACACGTGGTGATGGCATGTCCTGGATATGAAAGGGAGAGGGAGAGGATGAATAGAGGGTTGCAGAAGGTAGGAGTGAGGGAAATTAATTTTAACAGTATAATAGAATGTGGAAAATCGAGGGAAGGGAGGAGAATCATAATAAGATACCTAGTAACAACTGGGTTAATTAAAAGGATGTAGAAGAGGAGGAACGGGAGAAGTAAAGTCCAGCAGATGGCGGTAAATGCAACACTAAGGATGCCGACTGCCATTAAACTCCAAAGAAGAAGAAGAAGAAGAAGAAACCGCGACGCACCCGGATGTTCTCTTTTCAACAATGGCGCCTGTTTTCAGTAGAAGAGTTCCTTCGTGGTGTTAAGAAAGTGTCTGTTAGCTTCACCAGTACTGATCCATCAGAGTCTCTGTGTGTCTGGATAAACCTCTCTGGACGGACTTTGTACTCTTCACCTTTTATTCTGAATATTTTAACTCTGAATCATCTCCCGGGAGCCTACGAAGCTAAGCTAGTTAGCTTAGCATGCGAGCTGGAAACAGATTTTGACGGAGTTTGTGTGGAGTCAAAACGTCTCTCTCGTCGCGGGAAAATGAGTAAAGTCCAAGTGATGAGAGCTTTGGTGGAGCAGCGACTAAGTGCGGCTGTTGAAGAGATATTTGGGCTGTTTGAAAGAACGGTAGCAGAATACGAGGAGGAACTTTCTCGTTCTAAAGAGGAGAACGAGCGACAGCGGAAGCTACTGGACGCTGTTTTCCTGCCTGAAGTCCGGTTACACAGAGCAGGTTGGTGCTTACTTTTTATACGTTAGGTATGGCAGTGTTCTAATATGAGTTGCGTTAACGTGTGACAGGAGGTAACATGCAACACGCATAGGACCAAAACGTTTACTTTTGATGCATTATGCTGACCACAGGCTGCACAAGTTAAACACAATTACAGTCAGTATGTGATGGTTTGATTTATCCAGAAGAATCAGAGGTTTTGTGAATGTAGTTTGAAAACTGGGTTTTGTGTTGTCAGTTTAGATGAAAAGTTGGAATGTTTAAAGTTATTAACAATTATGAAAAACTGTAACAAATGTATTCATCTCAAGATACTGATGACTGCATTACTGCTGGTGCATTGTATTTTTGCAGGTTGTCTGTCTGCCTGTTTGGTTTCAGAAAAAAACAGTGTACTGGTGACTGATTGTTCAGCTGTTTGAAACGTCTCTATATTGTGTATGTGTGTTTATTGTTTTCCTGCAGACGTCCAGCAGCTGTTGGTGACTAAAGAAGAGGTTCCCTTTGAGCAGCAGGACTGGAGCTCCAGTCTGGACCAGGAGGACCCAGACCCCCCACACATTAAAGAAGAACAGGAAGAACTCTGGACCAGTCAGCAAGGAGAGAAGCATCGAGGCCTGGAGGAGGTTGGTATCAAGTTCCCATTGACTCTTGTCCCTGTTAAGAGTGAAGAAGACAACGATGAAGAGAAACCTCAGTCCTCAGGGCTGGTTTCAGCTGCAGCCAGAGGCTCAACTGAACAGATGGAAACAGAAGCTGATGAAGAGGACTGTGGGGGACCAGAACCAGCCAGGAACTCAGATTCACATTTACAAGCAGATACTGATGACAAGACTGGAGACTCTTCTGAACCTGAGACTGATGACAGTGCTGATTGGCAGGAGACCAGAGAACCTCGGTCCATTTTAAAGGCTTTGAAAAATGATCCTGACAGTGATTTTAGATGTCGAACTGGTAAGAAACCATTTAACTGCTCTCAGTGTTGGAAAACATTTAGAATCAGTGGAAATCTAAAGAAACACATTAGAACTCATACAGGAGAAAAACCTTTCAGCTGCTCAGTGTGTGGTAAACGTTTCACTGTAAATGCACATCTGAAGAGACACATGAGAACTCATACAGGAGAAAAACCTTTCAGCTGCTCAGTGTGTGGTAAAGGTTTCACTGTAAATTATACTCTGAAGGGACACATGAGAACTCATACAGGAGAAAATCTTTTCAGCTGCTCAGTGTGTGGTAAAGGTTTCACTGCAAAAGAAAATCTGAAGACACACATGAGAACTCATACAGGAGAAAAACCTTTCAGCTGCTCAGTGTGTGGTAAAGGTTTCACTGTGAATGGCGCTCTGAAGAAACACATGAGAACTCATACAGGAGAAAAACCTTTCAGCTGCTCAGTGTGTGGTAAAGGTTTCAATGTGAATGGAAATCTGAAGAGACACATGAGAACTCATACAGGAGAAAAACCTTTCAGTTACATAAGAGTCCAGCCGTTGACGGTTAATCAACTATAGCAATGAAGTGAAGTTTGCACTGTGCTATCTAGATTTGCAGGAGAAGAAGATGGAAGTGACAGGTTTCACTCAATAACATTTTATTCATTGTGTCATATAACAACAGAAGTTATCTCTGGACACTTAACAAACAGCAGGACTAGAACACGCTCATGATTGTGGTTAATATACACATAAACCAGCCTGGATTCCTAAAATGTTATGCCAGTATTTTTGACTGATTCCTACATTTTCTATGTATTTTTATAATTATTAGTTTTCATGACTTATTTTGGATGATTTATTTGATTTCTTAAATATTTTTGACTTCTGATGTTCGTATTTGTGCTATTATATGATCACATAATTGTTGTGTGGTAGAAATGCATACTTATGCTTTTTGGATCTCTGTGAACACGGTCCTGTCAAGATCTTGTAAGTGTACATCTGCATTGATACAAATAAAGTGGATGAATGTCAGGACTGTGTCTGCCCCATCATTACAGCACAACTTATTCTTTAATGTTTTTATTTACGTTTCTTGTGGAAATGATCTTGCTATGCTTCACCTCTTCTGATACACAGAAATAAATCCAGAGAAATAATCCTTTGAGTCGTCTCTTTCCACGCCCTACCGTTAAATTCCACGCCCTACCGTTAAATACAGGAAATATATTTGATCTCATTGATGAGATATCTAAATCTTAACTATAAGCTTAAAGGCTTTTGATAAATGCTATAGACAGTGAGTCTCAGGGAAATTAAGTTGGGAAGTAATCCATGGGATATGGTGTTATTAATTTCTATCTCAGTGACGAATAGGATGACTTGGATTGATAGCTTGTTTATCATTTTCTTTCTTATTAGAATTAGGGAATAGTAATCAGAATCATCAGCTGCATGGTGGTTCAGGTTCTTCTGTATGGAGTTTTTCTCCAGTTGGTGGCGGTGATGCACCACAACGTTGTTTGCCAACCGCCATAGAAAAGACCAAACGAAGAAGAAGTCGCTGCGCAAAAAGATTTGGAGTCTTGTACATAGAATGACAGGGGTGTTTCAGCAGGCAGCAATCCCTGCCCTTCTCTGTGATGGAGCTGAAGCTGTAAATAACAAAGAAAAAGCAAATATGTTAGTTAAACAATTCCATAAAGTACATAGTTCTTACAATGCAAATAGGAGGAGGCGATGTGAAGTATTAGGAAAGCAACTGGATAAATTGCAAATTAATAGTGATATTCTGATGATATCAATCTGTTTTTCTCACTAGGAGTTACAAAAAGCCACTAATCAGGGGAAAGATACCTCTCCAGGTAGGGACGGATTGGGATATCAATTATTTAAACATTCTGGAGAACTGATGGGGGAGGAAGTGCTTGCCCTAATGAATAATGTGTGGGAGAGGGGATGTCTTCCTAAAGAATGGAAACATGCGGTAATTGTTCCAATTGTGAAACCTGGAAAGCAACCTGATAACCCTAGTTCTTATAGACCAATTGCCTACGACAGAGGGTCTTATGCAAAATTATGGAACGTATGATAACGGATAGGCTTGTGGAAAAGCTGGAGAAAAGTGGTTATTTTGTGACTCATCAGAGTGGATTTAGGCAGGGACGTTCAACAATGGATGCTGTTTTAAGTTTAGACATGGACATGAAGAAAGCCATCACAAATAAGGAAGAAATTGTAGCAGTCTTTCTGGATATTGAAAAAGCATATGACATGCTTTGGAGGGAAGGGTTATTAATTGCACTTTATGACGTTGGAATCAGAGGGAGAATGTTTAACTGGATCAAAAACTTTTCATGTAACCGGTCAATTCAAGTGAGAATTGGAAATGAACTATCAGATGAGTTTGAGGTGGAGAATGGAACTCCTCAAGGAAGCATGATAAGTCCACTTCTTTTTAATATTCTGGTTAACGGCATGTTTAGTAGAGTGGGGAAAGGATTTGGTTTTTCATTATTTACAGATGATGGGGCTATCTGGAAGGGAGGGAGGAACCTCCCCTACCTGTTTGACCAAATTCAAGGTGCTTTAGAGAAAGTGACTGAGTGGGCTAATGATTGGGGTTTTAAAATTTCTACAGATAAAACTAAATATATGGTGTTTGGAAATAAGAAAAGTATGCTGACATGGCAAATACAACTGTATAATAATAATCTTGAAAAAGTCAAGTATTTTACATTTTTAGGAATGTGGCTGGACGAAAGAATGACAGGGAAAAAACAAGTTGAAATGGTTTTGTTGAAGTGTGGGAAAATAATGAATGTCCTTAGGTGTGTGGCTGGTTCAGACTGGGGGGCTGATAGAGAATCAATGATGATGATTTACAGAGCAATGATAAGATCAGCTATTGACTATGGAAGTATGGTTTATGGATCAGCAGCTCCTTCAGTGATCAGTAAACTTGACATCGTCCAAGCAGAAGCCCTAAGAGTGTGCTGTGGAGCATTCAGTACAACTCCAATATCAGCATTACTGATAGAAATGGGGGAGATGCCGTTAGAAATCAGGAGACATAAACTTGGTTTGAGATATTTAATGAAGCTCAAAGGACAAAATACAATGTTACCAACAAAAAACCTTCTGAGGGAACTTTGGGAGTTTATGGGAACATCAAAAAGGAGTAAAACTAATTTTGCAGAAAAATTCAAATCTGTGGCGCAGGAAATTGGAATTGTGGACATAAGTGTGTGTCGTCCAGCTGTGGCTTCATGGTTGGTTCCAGATCCCATTGTTGACCTAAAGCTTTTGAATAAAATCAAGGATGTCAGAGGTCGTAGTAAAGGAGGTAAAAGTCTGGCAGCAACTAAAATGGGGAAACCACCTACAAATTTATACAGATGGGTCAAAAGATCATGAGAGTGGGAAAGTGGCAGTTGGTATTAGCATACCTGAAATCGGATATAAAAAAGGATATAGAATATCAAATCATATTTCAGTCTTCACAGTAGAAATGGTGGCAGTTCTGTTGGCATTAAGATGGGTTGAGGACAATATACAGGGAAATTCAATCATATGCAGTGATTCAACAGCAACCTTAACTATGATAAAAGGAGCTAAATCCAAGTCCAGACCTGATAAAAAGTGTGCAAATTAATTTGCAATATGGGGCACCAGAGTATAGTGAAAGAATAAACAGGTCTCTAAAAGAAAAGTGGCAAAAGTCTTAGGAGAAGGAAAGGAAAGGAAGGGCATATTTTTCAGTGCAGGAAAGCATAAGTAAAGACGAGTGGACTTACAGGTGCAGTAGGAAAGACTCTGTAGTAATCTCAAGACTGAGACTTGGACACTGTAGGCTGAGGAGTGGGTTGGCTCTGATTTGTAAACATCCTGATGGCAAATGTGAGTGTGGAGATAGTGAGACAGTGAAACATGTACTACTCCAGGGCAAAATATACTCCAGTCAGAGAAGGACTCTCTTCAAGAAACTTGGAGCAGATGGGGAAACTGTTTTTAACATGCGCACACATCTAAATCTCGATTCTTGGGTTAAAACAAAGAAATTGGTGGATTATCTTCACAAAACAGGATTGTACAAAAGGATTTGATGTAGTTCTTAATAACGAACTGTAGGGGCAGCATTACGCCAAAGCTGCGTCTAGTCTGCCTAACTAAAGAAGTAGCAGAAGAAGTCGCTGCGCACCCGGATGTTCTCTTTTCAACAATGTTGCCTGGTTTCTGTAGAAGAGTTCCTTCGTGGTGTTGAGAAAGTGTCTGTTAGCTTCACCAGTACTCATCCATCAGAGTCTCTGTGTGTCTGGATAAACCTGTCTGGATGGACTTTGTACTCTTCACCTTTTATTCTGAATGTTTTAACTCTGAATCATCTCCCGGGAGCCTACGAAGCTAAGCTAGTTAGCTTAGCATGCTAGCTGGAAACAGATTTTGACGGAGTTTGTGTGGAGTCAAAACGTCTCTCTCGTCGCGGGAAAATGAGTAAAGTCCAAGTGACGAGAGCTTTGGTGGAGCAGCGACTAAGTGCGGCTGTTGAAGAGATATTTGGGCTGTTTGAAAGAACGGTAGCAGAATACGAGGAGGAACTTTCTCGTTCTAAAGAGGAGAACGAGCGACAGCGGAAGCTACTGGACGCTGTTTTCCTGCCTGAAGTCCGGTTACACAGAGCAGGTTGGTGCTTACTTTTTATACATCAGGTATGGCAGTGTTCTAATATGAGTTGCGTGAACGTGTGACAGGAGGTAACATGCAACACGCATAGGACCAAAACGTTTACTTCTGATGCATTATGCTGACCACAGGCTGCAGAAGTTAAACACAATTACAGTCAGTATGTGATGGTTTGATTTATCCAGAAGAATCAGAGGTTTTGTGAATGTAGTTTGAAAACTGGGTTTTGTGTTTACAGTTTAGATGAAAGGTTGGAAGGTTTCAAGTTATTAACAATTATGAAAAACTGTAACAAATGTATTCATATCAAGCTACTGATGACTGCATTACTGCTGGTGCATTGTATTTTTGCAGGTTGTCTGTCTGCCTGTTTTGTTTCAGAAAAAAAACAGTGTACTGGTGACTGATTGTTCAGCTGCTTGAAACGTCTCTATATTGTGTATGTGTGTTTATTGTTTTCCTGCAGACGTCCAGCAGCTGTTGGTGACTAAAGAAGAGGTTCCCTTTGAGCAGCAGGACTGGAGCTCCAGTCTGGACCAGGTGGACCCAGACCCCCCACACATTAAAGAAGAACAGGAAGAACTCTGGACCAGTCAGCAAGGAGAGAAGCATCGAGGCCTGGAGGAGGTTGGTATCAAGTTCCCGTTGACGCTTGTCCGTGTTAAGAGTGAAGAAGACAACGATGAAGAGAAACCTCAGTCCTCAGGGCTGGTTTCAGCTGCAGCCAGAGGCTCAGCTGAACAGATGGAAACAAAAGCTGATGAAGAGGACTGTGGGGGACCAGAACCAGCCAGGAACTCAGATTCACATTTACAAACAGATACTGATGACAAGACTGGAGACTCTTCTGAACCTCAGACTGATGACAAGACTGGAGACTCTTCTGAACCTCAGACTGATGACAAGACTGGAGACTCTTCTGAACCTCAGACTGATGACAGTGCTGATTGGCAGGAGACCAGAGAACCTCGGTCTGTTTTAAAGGCTTTGAAAAATGATGCTGACAGTGATTTTAGATGTAGAACTGGTAAGAAACCATTTCGCTGCTCTCAGTGTTGGAAACAATTCAGCGTCCGTGGAAATCTAAAGACACACATGAGAACCCATACAGGAGAAAAACTTTTCAGCTGCTCAGTGTGTGGTAAAGGTTTCACTTCAAATGGACATATAAAGACACACATGATGACTCATACAGGAGAAAGACCTTACTGCTGCTCAGTGTGTGGTAAAGGTTTCACTTCAAGTGGACATTTAAAGACACACATGATGACTCATACAGGAGAAAGACCTTACTGCTGCTCAGTGTGTGGGAAAGGTTTCACTTCAAGTGGACATAAAAAGATACACATGAGGACTCATACAGGAGAAAAACCTTTCAGCTGTTCAGTGTGTGGTAAAGGTTTCAGTGAAAGTGGCACTGTGAAGAAACACATGAGAATTCATACAGGAGAAAAACCTTTCAGCTGTTCAGTGTGTGGTAAAGGTTTCACTGAAAATGGCTCTCTGAAGACACACATGAGAACTCATACAGGAGACAAACCTTTCAGCTGCTCATTCTGTGATAAAGATTTTGCTCACAATTGCGCTCTGAAGAAACACATGAGAACACATACAGGAGACAAACCTTTCAGCTGCTAAGTGTATAACAACTTTCAGAAGGACTCAACATTTACAGAAACACATTAGACCTCACACAGGATAAAAACCTTTCAGTTACACAACAGTCTGGCAGCTGACTTTTTTCACTCAATTACATTTTATTTACAGTACCATTGTTGGGACCTCACCAGAGAGAACCAAGATCGGCCTGCATGGACGCCAAAAGCCTTCACATGTGGTCAGAATAAAGGAACAAAGGAGATAAAAGAACTACAACCCCCAATCCTCCATCTTGTTTTACTTCTCACTAAGGTGTGAAGTGTGACATCACACATCTCTGCTGCCCTATCGGCTGACAACCACAGGGACCCCAGGGGATCCCTCAGAGGCAGCCGTGAGGTATAAAAGCCGGCTTTCTCTTGCACCCTCCTCTTCACCGTAGCACACCGCTACAACAGGAGATCGCCGCCTACTGCAGGCCCTGTTTGCCTGCAGAAGGAAGAACACAACTGTTTCTTCATCCAAGCTACCAGCGAGAAGGATAACGGCTACAACCCGCTCTCAGCTGGAGCCAGCTGACCAAATCGCCATTTTATTGTTTGCCTGCAGAAGGAAGGAACACAAACTGTTTTCTTCAGCCAAGTTGATCAGTGACAAGGATAAGCCCCGCTCTCGTCCTGATTCAACCGACTCGTCGCACCCTTCTGCCATACGAGGACTCGCCAACCACAGCCCGTCGCCACCGCTGTGCAGTGATGTTGATAGGTTTTCAATGTAATGAGTCCCCGGGACCCACAGGTGGTGAGTTGAGTGGGTCCCTGGGAAATTCAATGGGTCCCGACTCCCCAGATAAAAAAAAGGAATTATTTCTTATATTATTCTATTTCTTAAATTTTATTGAGTGTTAAACTCCTTTGATGGTGGTATGATATGGTTATAATAAACGGATATATTCATTGAACATGTATGTTCAAAATGTATCTGAAATTAAACAAATAAAATTCCAAATCTGAAAAGTTTATTGCAAAACAACTGTCACAGTGGCATGACATATGACATTCAAATCAAACAGCATTTTTGTAGCAACATAAATAGCACCAAAATAAATTACTAAAATTCAAATCAAAACAAAATGGTGTCTCTATGGTCTGTAGTACCAAAATACAATTTCAATAAAAGTGCTGATTTTAACAAATGAACAAAACATTTTCATCACCATGACAGAGTCAATAAATGAATTGTCACCAAAATCTTCTCATCTGAACATCAACTAAATCAAATGAACTGAGTCAATCACTGTGAAACTTTTAGTGTATTTAGCTACTGTATTAGCCAGGGATGTGATCGGCAAAGAATAAAAAAGCAGGAAAATCCCCCCCCCCCCCGAATCGTTTCACATTAATGTAGAACATTACATTAATGAGAAAACTGGGTACAACTAGGGGGGGTCCCCTGGAAGAAAATGTTGTCAACTTTAACAATTAAATGCATCAATCTGGACTACTAGAAAATTGTAAAATTTGTTTAACTTAAATATTTATTATTTACCAATGCATTGTATCAGCAGGTTAAAGACAATAGGCATATAGAAATTGCACAAAAGACCAGCTCATCCCTAAAGCCTGTACAAGACAAAACAAGATGACAGAAATCACCTAATAGTAGTTTATTTATTATCTATTATTATTACAGTCTTCCACTGCATTTTGGGAGATGGTAATCAATGTTCAGGCTCAGCAAGCAGAAAAAAAAGATCAAATTTGATAATGTTTACATTACAATAATTACTCTTATTAATTTGTACTCTAAATAGATGTTTAACTCTACTTCTATTTCGTACGTGCTACGCCCTCTAACGGGCTTCGCTATTGGTTTATTTTGGAGAAGCAGCTCACCTGGGAGGGGGGGACTTCTCTCCCCATCTCATGTGAGGTGGAGAAGGGGGAGAAAGCTTGGCCACACGCGCTGGGTGAGAGCTCAGCACCCGAGTCTATCACTGACGTTTAGCATTTACTCCTGATTACTGTTTGCATGCCGACGAGGCAGGGCGAGTCATGTTCTCCTCATTTCCATAGTTAACCGCTCCTGCTTCCGCTTCTAGCCCGTGGTCGGGAAGCACAGCGGAGACTTTGGTTTGCTCTGCTTTGAATGAAGTTCCACCGCGACAACGCGCACTACTTGCGGAGTGACACGAAGACATGAATCAGAGGCACAAAAACCGTTGACAGCGTGAGCGGTCATTATGACCCGTGCCTTGCCGAAAAGCCGGATTTCCGGATTTATCTGGAAGAATCACATCCCTGATTAGCTTAAAAATGAAACATAACTAACACAGTGGAAAGTCTTTTGAGAAAAATGAAATGATGCAGATATGTTTTTGGTGTACACGAATGAGCACAGCATCGAGCAGTGGAAACGTGGGTTTATTTACTATGAAGTTCGTATTTTTAATTGTTGAAATGAAATCAGCGGTGACAGGCTAGTTGTTTTGGTAGCGGCTAAATTAGCATGTCCCGATACTTTGTACAGGGGATCACGTCTGCGCCGAGTAGATGCGCAGAGGGTTGAAACAGCGCTGTCCAGTCTGCTAACAACAAGGTTTCTTTTGCCAGTTACTGTGATTAAACACGAGTTGTTTAATGTTCACAATGTATCGTTTTTCATGGGAAAAATGAGGTGCGTCCCCGGGACGCATGGATAGTGAGTTTAGTGCGTCCTTTCAGATTTTAATGCGTCAGGGACGCAGGACGCGTACCTAGCAACATCACTGGCTGTGTCAAGAAACTACGCCACCGCATAGGACGGACTCAAGCACATCAACAAAAGTAAGAGGCTATTTGTCTGGGCAGAGGCAGAGATTCGATAGTGTAGGATATGCTTGTAATTCTTGTTAATGTGTTTTAAGTTTTGCTTTCTGTATTGTTGTATTTGAATGCTGATTGTGTACCCACACCGCTGGGTTTATTTCTGTAACAGTGTGTGGCCTAACCTCGGCCACATTCACGAGCTCAGTAAGCGGTCTACTATTGGTTTAAGGACCAGGGTCCCGCCACAGGTACACACACATACACCGCCCCTACACGTATCCTACGTCAGATGTTTCTGTTTCTGGATGCTAGGGAAATAGCTCCACCTGGTGGCTGCGCCCGGCCATCTCTCTCGCTCTCTTTTTTTTCTCCCCACACACACATACACACATGCAGGCACACACACACACACTTCACGTGTGTCTCTTCCTTTGTTTAGCTTAGCTTTGTGTGCCTTTAGGTAGCTAGGTAATAAGGCTTTGTTAATTGCAGTGTTATTGATTGTGATCATTATTACTGATGTTAATAAATCTTATTATATTATAACTAGCGGTCTCTTGTGCTTTTTGTGTATATGCTGGATAAAAGCAGGTTGTGAAGGCCAGTGCTCGAATTTCATGCCTTTTGATTGTTCGATTGTTTTTTTTTACTTCTATGCCAATGATCACGATGATTGGCATGTGAGTATAAAACCCCTTTATATTGTACAGTTTTCGGTTATCTTTTCCCTGATTCCAGGGTGGTGCCCCGTGTATTTATGATTATATCATAATAATATATTAAATATAATTATTAATATCGATAATCATTGACATTAATAATTATCTGTTGATAGCCAAATCTGCTCCTGCTACTAACCCAACACCATATTACAATAATGTGATCTCTGGACACGTTAAACAGAGCAGGACTAGAACACGTTCATGATTTTCAGAGTCGATGAATTTCAAAGTCTCTACAGCACCTAGGATTTATTTTTGGGGGGGGGGATTAAAGCTGAGATTCAAGCATTCAGTAAATATCTTCTGTTAGTCAGTCTGGTGACGGTTTGCGTTTTCCAATTCATAACTTAATTTATAAATATCTTTTGAAATGAGCGTATAACCAGACCTGTTCATATCTGTATCCCCAACAACTTTTTGTACGTTTTACAGACTCTGCATATCGACATGTTTGGGACACATTCATGGAATTTTTTTTTCTTTTCTTTGTTACATATTGATGAATGTTTATTAAATTGTGTTGAGATACAAAGAGGCCTCGGCGTACAGATCTCATTAACTGTCATTTAAAAACATGAACATGAAACCTTCACACAACGTTGAAGCAACAAAAACATGAAAAATTAGATTTACACTCGGAGAAACATTTCTATCCTTTATTTGTGACTTAAACTAAAAGGAAACAAGCTTCTGTTGAATTTGGTTCACTGTTCCCTCAAAGCACTGAAAATGTAATAACATATTTGTCTTTCTTCAAACTGAGTTGGACAAAAAGTAGAAAGAAGCCAGTGTTTCCCAAATTGAACACAACTGTGACAGACCTTCCTCTCCTCTTATACATGTCTTCATCAACACAAGTACAGGAGAAAAACTTTTCAGCTGCCCAGTGTGTAGTAAACCTTACACTGCAAATGGGGCTTTGGAGAGACACATGAGAACTCACAGGAGAAAATCCTTTCAGCTGCTCTGTTTGTAAGAAATGTTTGCACATAGTAGAAGTTTACTGACACACATGCAAAATCACACAGAAGCGCAAACTTTCAGCTGCTCAGTGGGTTCTTTCTGTGTACTCTGGCTTCCTCCCACAGTCCAAAGACATACAGGATAGGTTCATTAAACGGTTGTCTGTCTATGTTTTTGCTCTGGTCTATCGGCCTGTGTGAGAGCTTGCCTTTTACCATTATTATCTTGTGAATGAATGTTTTTGGAACATACATGCTGGTCTATTTTATTTTACATTTGAGTTAATGCTGCCATACATAGCTATGTAAACTATTGATACGGTGATATTTGGTTGTAGTTCTTAACTCGATTATTTATCAGAAGTCCATGTTGATCGTTAAGTATATTCTTCAACATAATTAATCATGATCATTCCTAATTAGTTACGATAGGCATTCAGTCCCTGTTATGAGCTACTGCAACTATGTCATTCGTGGCCCATTATTATAATGTCAGTCCACAGGCATGACTCCCTACTTTATCATGTTTGGGCGAGAGCCCCGTTTGCCTGTGGATTTTTTTCTAGGGATGAGACGGAGGAGGGGCAGGAGGAAGACTGGGTACAGAGACATCAGGAGTTGCTGGAGGAGGCTTATAGCCATGTTCGTCAGCGGTTGGATGCAAGGAGGCAGCACCGAGACCAGAAGCAGGAGGCTCAAGTGAGAGATCCATCTTTAAGTGAGGGAGACCTGGTGTATGTCCGAAATCATGGAGTGAAAGGCCGTAATAAAATACAGGATGTGTGGGGCCCAACCGCCTATTGGGTGGTGCACTGCCCCCCAGATCGTGGTGTTGTTTACTCTGTCACCCCTGCAGTCCAAGGTGGGCCTGTGCGTCAGGTGCACCGGACCGAGCTGAGAGGTATGCCTGAGGGTGGCCTGAGGACGGATGACAGGAGATGAACAGGTGGATGCTGGAGGCATGGAGGAGTCAGATTTCAATCCCCCAGGAGTGCTGGCCGGGGACTTAATGTCAGAATCTGATTTTTGCCCAGAGGGAATGGGAGAAGAGGAGGAGGACATGGAAGTAGAAGAGACCGCAGGGGTCGTTGGGAGCCTCCGTCCACTAGAAGTACTGCAGGCAAACGCACAAATCCTTACCATCTGCCACAAACCGTAAGGTCAAAATAAGATCCATCAGTGTAGTTAAGTATCACTGTATGCTAAGGGTTACTGAGTTGCTTATTTTTTTATTCAGTACATCGTCGGGGCGCCGATGCATTTTGAAGGGGTGATATGTGGCAGGTGGCACTGAGTGGGGAAGGGGAGGTGCAGGAAGTTATGGGGCGGGTAGAAATAAGCCTACCTGTAGAGGGAACGAGACTCAGCTTGTTGGTTCTGGCCGGAGGAGTGAGGCAGGTGCACACCTCACTCCATGCGGGCTTGCGGGGAAACAAAGAAAACTGACTTATTGCCCTGCGGGTCTTGTGTGTAGCTGGTAGCTGGTGAATGGGCACAGTTCGGCAGACCAGAGAATCGGTGGCCTATTAGTTGTTCTTGCCGTTGTTTTGTTTATTATTTTGGGTTTATTATTTTGTCTAGTCCACCGGGCAAGTGAGCCGGTAACGGGCGAAAAGAGCTGGGTATTGCCCTTGGGTGGACTAGTTTCTTTTTTTCTTTTTGTTTGTTTGTTTATTTGTTTGTTTGTGCTCTGCGACAAACCCCCACTCGTTTTCAGTCTCAGGTGTAGTCTCAGTTAAACCGTCAAGGCAGGCATAAGGTGTGACGTGGTTAAGATGTTTGCAGTGAAATTGAGTTGTGTGCAAACCTTAAGAGTGTGAGTTCACTAAGTGTGTAAACCTTTTGCAGTGTAAAGAGTGGTTTGAAAAACGTAATCCTGGCCTTGCTAGTGATACTGTTGATGTAAACTGAGGAGATACCAGTGGGCCTATAACCTGTCAAGCAGAACCCTGTAATAAAACTGTTTAATTTCATTCTCTGGACTATTATCATTTTGCTAATTAATCACCTGCATTGGGAGTAACAAGAGTATCAGATTTGGGAGTTCTGTCATTTTCAGTTAAATCTTTATTGGGTCAAAATGAGAATCACCACTTGACTGCTAAAGTAGTATTACAGTTTTTACAAGATACAGGGCTGTATACGAAAATTTGAAGCAATAATATTATCCTTAGAGTGATTTCCTGAGGAGGGCAGTCATACGCCTAGAAGCGTCTAAACTGCCGGAAATCCAAACGAAGAAGAAGAAGTCGCTGCGCACCCGGATGTAATCTTTTCCAAAATGGCGCCTGGTTTTTAGTAGAAGAGTTCCTTCATGGTGTTGAGAAAGTGTCTGTTAGCTTCACCAGTACTGATCCATCAGAGTCTCTGTGTGTCTGGATAAACCTGTCTGGACGGACTTTGTACTAGTGATGGGCAAAGGGAAGCTTCGAAACAGTTCGAAGCGATGTTTTAGTATGTGTTGAAGCCTTGAAACGAATATTAAACCTGACTCTACAGTGGCATCTAGTGGCCACTTATGTGAACTACATGCTCTGGCCAAAGAAAACTCCTAATTATGTGCCACTATGAAATGAGCCGGTCTTAGGGTTTCCTTAATTTAAGTAGAATACAGGTTGAATTAAAGTAACATTATTAAAAATAAATAAATGACACATTGTTATATGCAATACAATAATCAAAGATTTTTATTGAAAAATAATATTTGTTCAGCTCTTTTTGAGCTGAGTCTGTTTCTTTTTTTGGATAACACTTCCCCTGCTTTTGAAAAAATCCTTTCACGGGGTACACTTGTTGCAGGGACACTTCAACATGTCTTAGTCAGTTGGTACAAATTAGGGAAGACAGCACGTCGCTCTTGCCAGTATTTCAAAGGATCTGCCCGTCTTGGAATAGCCGTTTCTGAAACAGAGGCGTTCCTTCAATCACTGAACTACAGTCACGTGACATGGGCGGTTCAGAACCGCTTTTCGGCACAACGTTTCGAAACGTTTCGATCCGGGACTTCAGAGAAGCGCCGACACGCCCGTTTCGGAATTCACATCACTACTTTGTACTCTTCACCTTTTATTCTGAATGTTTTAACTCTGAATCATCGCCCGGGAGCCTACGAAGCTAAGCTAGTTAGCTTAGCATGCGAGCTGGAGACAGATTTTGACGGAGTTTGTGTGGAGTCAAAACGTCTCTCTCGTCGTGGGAAAATGAGTAAAGTCCAAGTGATGAGAGCTTTGGTGGAGCAGCGACTAAGTGCGGCTGCTGAAGAGATATTTGGGCTGTTTGAAAGAACGGTAGCAGAATACGAGGAGGAACTTTCTCGTTCTAAAGAGGAGAACGAGCGACAGCGGAAGCTACTGGACGCTGTTTTCCTGCCTGAAGTCCGGTTACACAGAGCAGGTTGGTGCTTACTTTTTATACGTCAGGTATGGCAGTGTTCTAATATGAGTTGCGTTAACGTGTGACAGGAGGTAACATGCAACACGCATAGGACCAAAACGTTTACTTCTGCATCCGTATTACAGTTGTTCACATTTGCTGAAAGACTAAATCCTAATCTCTGAACCTAAAGGTCGGTGGCCTAAACGCATGTTTTTAATTGAAGCTAAACACATTCTCACTTACAAAAACACATGTTTCTCTGTGATGTACTTTTGATGCATTATGCTGACCACAGGCTGCAGAAGTTAAACACAATTACAGTCAGTATGTGATGGTTTGATTTATCCAGAAGAATAAGAGGTTTTGTGAATGTAGATTGAAAACTGGGTTTTATGTTTACAGTTTAGATGAAAGGTTGGAAGGTTTCAAGTTATTAACAATTATGAAAAACTGTAACAAATGTATTCATCTCAAGCTACTGATGACTGCATTACTGCTGGTGCATTATATTTTTGCAGTTTGTGTCTGTCTGCCTGTTTGGTTTCAGAAAAAAAAACAGTGTACTGGTGACTGATTGTTCAGCTGTTTGAAACGTCTCTATATTCTGTATGTGTGTTTATTGTTTTCCTGCAGACGTCCAGCAGCTGTTGGTGACTAAAGAAGAGGTTCCCTTTGAGCAGCAGGACTGGAGCTCCAGTCTGGAACAGGAGGACCCAGACCCCCAACTCATTAAAGAAGAACAGGAAGAACTCTGGACCAGTCAGCAAGGAGAGAAGCATCGAGGCCTGGAGGACGTTGATATCAAGTTCCCATTGACTGTTGTCCCTGTTAAGAGTGAAGAAGACAACGATGAAGAGAAACCTCAGTCCTCAGGGCTGGTTTCAGCTGCAGCCAGAGGCTCGACTGAACAGATGGAAACAGAAGCTGATGAAGAGGACTGTGGGGGACCAGAACCAGCCAGGAACTCCGATTCACATTTACAAGCAGATACTGATGACACGACTGGAGACTCTTCTGAACCTGAGACTGATGACAAGACTGGAGAGTCTTCTGAACCTCAGACTGATGACAGTGCTGATTGGCGGGAGACCAGAGAACTTCGGTCAGGTTTAAAGGCTTTGAAAAATGCTCCTGACAATGATTTTAGATGTAGAACTGATGAGAAACCATTAAACTGCTCTAAGTGTTGGAAACAATTCAGCATCCGTGGAACTCTAAAGAGACACATGAGAACTCATACAGGAGAAAAACCTTTCAGCTGCTAAGTGTGTGGTAAAGGTTTCACTGTAAATGGACATCTGAAGAAACACATGAGAACTCACACAGGAGAAAAACCTTTCAGCTGCTCAGTGTGTGGTAAACGTTTCACTGAAAGTGGACATCTGAAGGGACACATGAGAACTCATACAGGAGAAAAACCTTTCAGCTGCTCAGTGTGTGGTAAAGGTTTCACTGTAAATGGACATCTGAAGAAACACGAGAACTCATACAGGAGAAAAACCTTTCAGCTGCTCAGTGTGTAGTAAATGTTTCACTGAAAGTGGACATGTGAAGAAACACATGAGAACTCATACAGGAGAAAAACCTTTCAGTGACAAGAGTCCAGCCGTTGACGGTTAATCAACCATAGCAATGAAGTGAAGTTTGCACTGTGCTATCTAGATTTGCAGGAGGAGAAGATGGAAGTGACAGGTTTCACTCAATAACATTTTATTCATTGTGTCATATCATAGTTAGACAGTGAAACATGTACTACTCCAGGGCAAAATATACTCCAGTCAGAGAAGGACTCTCTTCAAGAAACTTGGAGCAGATGGGGAAACTGTTTTTAATATCCGCACACATCTAAATCTCGATTCTTGGATTAAAACAAAGAAATTGGTGGATTATCTTCACAAAACAGGATTGTACAAAAGGATTTGATGTAGTATTTGTGCTATAATATGAGCACATAATTGTTGTGTGGTAGAAATGCATACTTATGCTTTGTGGACCTCTGTGTACACGGTCCTGTCAATATATTGTAAGTGTACATCTGCATTGATACAAATAATGTGGATGGATGTCAGGTCTGTGTCTGCCCCATCATTACAGCACAACTTATTCTTTAATGTTTTTATTTACGTTTCTTATGGAAATGATCTTGCTATGCATCACCTCTTCTGATACACAGAAATAAATCCAGAGAAATAATCCTTTGAGTCGTCTCTTTCCACGCCCTATCGTTAAATACAGGAAATATATTTGATCTCATTGATGAGATATCTATATCTTAACTATAAGCTTAAAGGCTTTTGATAAATGCTATAGACACTGAGTCTCAGGGAAGTTAAATTGGGAAATAATCCATGGGATATGGTGTTATAAATTTCTATCTCTGACGAATAGGACGAATATGATGGATAGCTTTTTTATCATTTTCTTTATTATTAGAATTAGGGAATAGTAATCAGAATCATCAGCTGCATGGTGGTTCAGGTTCTTCTGTATGGAGTTTTTCTCCAGTTGGTGGCGGTGATGCACCACAACGATGTTTGCCAACCGCCATAGAATAGACCAAACGAAGAAGAAGTCGCTGTGCAAAAAGATTTGGAGTCTTGTACATAGAATGACAGGGGTGTTTCAGCAGGCAGCAATCCCTGCCCTTCTCTGTGATGGAGCTGAAGCTGTAAATAACAAAGAAAAAGCAAATATGTTAGTTAAACAATTCCATAAAGTACATAGTTCTTACAATGCAAATAGGAGGAGGCGATATGAAGTATTAGGAAAGCAACTGGATACATTGCAAATTAATAGTGATGATTCTGATGATATCAATCTGTTGTTCTCACTAGGAGTTACATAAAGCCACTAATCAGGGGAAAGATACCTCTCCAGGTAGGGACGGATTGGGATATCAATTTATTAGACATTCTGGAGAACTGATGGGGGAGGAAGTGCTTGCCCTAATAAATAATGTGTGGGAGAGGGGATGTCTTCCTAAAGAATGGAAACATGCGGTAATTGTTCCAATTGTGAAACCTGGAAAGCAACCTGATAACCCTAGTTCCTATAGACCAATTGCCTATGACAGAGGGTCTTATGCAAAATTATGGAACGTATGATAACGGATAGGCTTGTGGAAATGCTGGAGAAAAGTGGTTATTTTGTGACTCATCAGAGTGGATTTAGGCAGGGACGTTTAACAATGGATGCTGTTTTAAGTTTAGACATGGACATAAAGAAAGCCATCGCAAATAAGGAAGCAGTTGTAGCAGTCTTTCTGGATATTGAAAAAGCATATGACATGCTTTGGAGGGAAGGGCTATCAATTGCACTTTATGACATTGGAATCAGATGGAGAATGTGTAACTGGATCAAAAACTTTTTATGTAACCGGTCAATTCAAGTGAGAATTGGAAATTAACTATCAGATGAGTTTGAGGTGGAGAATGGAACTCCTCAAGGAAGCATGATAAGTCCACTTCTTTTTAATATTCTGGTTAACGGCGTGTTTAGTAGAGTGGGGAAAGGATTTGGTTTTTCATTATTTACAGATGATGGGGCTATCTGGAAGCGAGTGAGGAACCTCCCCTACCTGTTTGACCAAATTCAAGGTGCTTTAGAGAAAGTGACTGAGTGGGCTAATGATTGGGGTTTTAAAATTTCTACAGATAAAACTATATATATGGTGTTTGGAAATAAGAAAAGTATGCTGACACAGCAAATACAATTGTATAATAATAATCTTGAAACAGTCAAGTATTTTAAATTTTTAGGAATGTGGCTGGACGAAAGGATGCCAGGGAAAAAACAAGTTGAAATGGTTTCGTTGAAGTGTGGGGAAATAATGAATGTCCTTAGGTGTGTGGCTGGTTCAGACTGGGGGGCTGATAGAGAATCAATGATGATGATTTACAGAGCAATGATAAGATCAGCTATTGACTATGGAAGTATGGTTTATGGATCAGCAGCTCCTTCATTGATCAGTAAACTTGACATCGTCCAAGCAGAAGCCCTAAGAGTGTGCTTTGGAGCATTCAGTACAACTCCAATATCAGCATTATTGATAGAAATGGGGGAGATGCCGTTAGAAATCAGGAGACATAAACTTGGTTTGAGATATTTAATGAAGCTCAAAGGACAAAATGAAATGTTACCAACAAAAAACCTTCTGAGTGAACATTGGGAGTTCATGGGAACATCAAAAAGGACTAAAACTAATTTTGCAGAAAAATTCAAATCTGTGGCGCAGGAAATTGGAATTGTGGACATAAGTGTGTGTCGTCCAGCTGTGGCTTCATGGTTGGTTCCAGATCCCATTGTTGACCTAAAGCTTTTGAATAAAAGCAAATCAAGGATGTCAGAGGTCGTAGTAAAGGAGGTAAAAGTCTGGCAGCAACTAAAATGGGGAAACCACCTACAAATTTATACAGATGGGTCAAAAGATCATGAGAGTGGGAAAGTGGCAGTTGGTATTAGCATACCTGAAATCGGATATAAAAAAGGATACAGAATATCAAATCATATGTAAGTCTTCACAGCAGAAATGGTGGCAGTTCTGTTGGCATTAAGATGGGTTGAGGACAATAAACAGGGAAATTCAATCATATGCAGTGATTCAACAGCAACCTTAACTATGATAAAAGAAGCTAAATCCAAGTCCAGACCTGATAAAAAGTGTGCAAATTCATTTGCAATATGGGGCACCAGAGTATAGTGAAAGAATAAACAGGTCTCTAAAAGAAAAGTGGCAAAAGTCTTAGGAGAAGGAAAGGAAAGGAATGGCATATTTTTCAGTGCAGGAAAGCATAAGTAAAGACGAGTGCACTTACAGGTGCAGTAGGAAAGACTCTGTAGTAATCTCAAGACTGAGACTTGGACACTGTAGGCTGAGGAGTGGGTTGGCTCTGATTGGTAAACATCCTGATGGCAAATGTGAGTGTGGAGATAGTGAGACAGTGAAACATGTACTACTCCAGGGCAAAATATACTCCAGTCAGAGAAGGACTCTCTTCAAGAAACTTGGAGCAGATGGGGAAACTGTTTTTAACATGCGCACACATCTAAATCTCGATTCTTGGGTTAAAACAAAGAAATTGGTGGATTATCTTCACAAAACAGGATTGTAAAAAAGGATTTGATGTAGTTGTTAATAACAAACTGTAGGGGCAGCATTACGCCAAAGCTGCGTCTAGTCTGCCTAACTAAAGAAGTAGCAGGACAAGTCGCTGCGCACCCGGGGTGCAGTCGAATAGTCAAAAAATAAGGTCCTAACTCCTATTCCTATCTCCTATTCCTTGACCTCTGGGGAAAACGTCACGGGGTTAAGGAAAGACGATAGGAGAACTCAAAAGGACTTAGGAATAGTCGACCGCGGTGCTCAGAGAATCCGACCGGACTTTCACTAAGCTACGTCATTAAAACGCGGCCGCTGATGATTGACAGCTGATGATCGGCACCGGCGATTGACGTGCGTCTGTGCTGGAGAAACTACAATAATGGACTACAAAAAGCGCATCGTCCACTTCTCCACATGTTGGTTTTATCAACAGCTGGTTCACTGACCAGCTTCAGTTCCAGCAGCTCCTCCTTTCTGTTTGACCGTTGTTTTATTTACTTTTCATTTGTGGTTTTAGTTTCGTTTTTGTCAAACATTTGTAACATGATTGAAATAAATAAAAAAATACCATTCAATTATTATCACTGTCCACACATTTATTATCACTATTCCAATTACTATATGTCTGCATGAAAGTCATTGTTAAATATGTAAATGCACATATCGTTTGTTTTCATTAACGGCCGAGGTGTGCGGCACTTTAAATGTTGCTCTCGCAAAGAATTGTGGGTCGGCGTAATCTCCTTTCCTATGGCATAGGAAGGTCCGTTGCATCCTATGCTAAAGGAGCTCTGAAAGGAAGCATTGGAGCTCCTTTCCTTTGCATTTAGAGAATTCGAACAGCTCTTATCATGGCGGCCACTTGTTTACTTCCGGGTCACTTCTTCAGTTAGGAACCTTCCTAAGCAAAAAAGACTATTCGACTGCACCCCCGGATGTTCTCTTTTCAACAATGGCGCCTGGTTTTAGTAGAAGAGTTCCTTCGTGGTGTTGAGAAAGTGTCTGTTAGCTTCACCAGTACTCATCCATCAGAGTCTCTGTGTGTCTGGTTGAACCTGTCTGGATGGACTTTGTACTCTTCACCTTTTAAGGTAAGCTAAGCTTCGCCTACTAAGCTAAGCTAGTTAGCTTAGCATGCTAGCTGGAAACAGATTTTGACGGAGTTTGTGTGGAGTAAAAACGTCTCTCTCGTCGTGAGAAAATGAGTAAAGTCCAAGTGACGAGAGCTTTGGTGGAGCAGCGACTAAGTGCGGCTGTTGAAGAGATATTTGGGCTGTTTGAAAGAACGGTAGCAGAATACGAGGAGGAACTTTCTCGTTCTAAAGAGGAGAACGAGCGACAGCGGAAGCTACTGGACGCTGTTTTCCTGCCTGAAGTCCGGTTACACAGAGCAGGTTGGTGCTTACTTTTTATACGTCAGGTATGGCAGTGTTCTAATATGAGTTGCGTTAACGTGTGACAGGATGTAACATGCAACACGCATAGGACCAAAACGTTTACTTTTGTTGCATTATGCTGACCACAGGCTGCAGAAGTTAAACACAATTACAGTCAGTATGTGATGGTTTGATTTATCCAGAAGAATCAGGTTTTGTGAATGTAGTTTAAAAACTGGGTTTTGTGTTTACAGTTTAGATGAAAGGTTGGAATGTTTCAAGTTCTTAACAATTATGAAAAACTGTAACAAATGTATTAATCTCAAGCTACTGATGACTGCATTACTGCTGGTGCATTGTATTTTTGCAGTTTGTGTCCGTCTGCCTGTTTTGTTTCAGAAAAAAAACAGTGTACTGGTGACTGATTGTTCAGCTGTTTGAAACGTCTCTATATTCTGTATGTGTGTTTATTGTTTTCCTGCAGATGTCCAGCAGCTGTTGGTGACTAAAGAAGAGGTTCCCTTTGAGCAGCAGGACTGGAGCTCCAGTCTGGACCAGGAGGACCCAGACCCCCTACACATTAAAGAAGAACAGGAAGAACTCTGGACCAGTCAGCAAGGAGAGAAGCATCGAGGCCTGGAGGAGGTTGGTATCAAGTTCCCATTGACTCTTGTCCCTGTTAAGAGTGAAGAAGACAACGATGAAGAGAAACCTCAGTCCTCAGGGCTGGTTTCAGCTGCAGTCAGAGGCTCAACTGAACAGATGGAAACAGAAGCTGATGAAGAGGACTGTGGGGGACCAGAACCAGCCAGGAACTCAGATACACATTTACAAACAGATACTGATGACAAGACTGGATACTCTTCTGAACCTCAGACTGATGACGGTGCTGATTGGCGGGAGACCAGAGAACTTCGGTCAGGTTTAAAGGCTTTGAAAAATGATCCTGACAGTGATTTTAGATGTAGAACTGGTAAGAAACCATTTAACTGCTCTCAGTGTTGGAAACAATTCAATTTCTGTGGAAATCTGAAGAAACACATGAGAACCCATACAGGAGAAAAACCTTTCAGCTGCTCAGTGTGTGGTAAAGGTTTCATTGAAAATGGTACTCTGAAGAGACACATGAGAACTCATACAGGAGAAAAACCTTTCAGCTGCTCAGTGTGTGGTAAACGTTACACTGCGAATGGCAGTCTGAAGACACACATGATAACTCATACAGGGGAAAAACCTTTCAGCTGCTCAGTGTGTTGTAAAGGTTTCACTGTGCATTGCACTCTAAAGAGACACATGAGAACTCATACAGGAGAAAAACCTTTCAGCTGCTCAGTGTGTGGTAAATGTTTCACTGAAAGTGGACATCTGAAGGGACACATGAGAACTCATACAGGAGAAAAACCTTTCAGCTGCTCAGTGTGTGGTAAAGGTTTCACTGTAAATTGCACTCTGAAGAAACACATGAGAACTCATACAGGAGAAAAACCTTTCAGCTGCTCAGTGTGTGGTAAATGTTTCACTGAAAGTGGACATCTGAAGAAACACATGAGAACTCATACAGGAGAAAAACCTTTCAGTTACATAAGAGTCCGACCGTTGACGGTTAATCAACCATAGCAATGAAGTGAAGTTTGCACTGTGTTATCTAGATTTGCAGGAGGAGAAGATGGAAGTGACAGGTTTCACTCAATAACATTTTATTCATTGTGTCATATCATAGTTAGACAGTGGTCAGACAGATTGGTCCGCTAACTACATCCGCTGGAGACCGCTATCCGGTTTCCACACATAAACACCGCCATTTAAACTTTTAAAAGGCTACTTTTATTGTTTTCACCTCGTTTTATTGTTTGCACCTTGCCGCTTTTGCACAAAGAAATAAAACACCAAGTTCTGAAAAATAGTGGACGTTTAAAGCCGGAAAGTAAACAAATAGGCTATAACGAGGCTAACAACGATATACGTCAAGAGTCTCGGTCGGTCGGTCGGTCGGTCGGTCAGTCTTTACAAAAAACATAGCGCCCTTTACCGGTGTGGCATTGAATTGCATTTTGTCACGTAAACTTAACACAGAACCATCACGGTCTCCAAGACACTGCTTGGCCGTTGTGTGATCACTACGCGGAAGCATAATCAGGGCTTTATGCTTTTTGGATCTCTGTGAGCACGGTCCTGTCAAGATCTTGTAAGTGTACATCTGCATTGATACAAATAAAGTGGATGAATGCCAGGTCTGTGTCTGCCCCATCATTACAGCACAACTTATTCTTTAATGTTTTTATTTACGTTTCTTATGGAAATGATCTTGCTATGCATCACCTCTTCTGATACACAGAAATAAATCCAGAGAAATAATTATTTGGGTCGTCTCTTTCCACGCCCTATTGTTAAATACAGGAAATATATTTGATCTCATTGATGAGATATCTATATCTTAACTATAAGCTTAAAGGCTTTTGATAAATGCTATAGACACTGAGTCTCAGGGAAGTTAAGTTGGGATGTAATCCATGGGATATGGTGTTATTAATTTCTGTCTCAGTGACGAATACGACGAATTTGATGGATAGCTTTTTCATCATTTTCTTTATTATTAGAATTAGGGAATAGTAATCAGAATCATCAGCTGCATGGGCGTTCAGGTTCTTCTGTATGGAGTTTTTCTCCGGTTGGTGGCTGTGATGCACCACAACGTTGTTTGCCAACCGCCATAGAAAAGACCAAACGAAGAAGAAGTCGCTGTGCAAAAAGATTTGGAGTCTTGTACATAGAATGACAGGGGTGTTTCAGCAGGCAGCAATCCCTGCCCTTCTCTGTGATGGAGCTGAAGCTGTAAATAACAAAGAAAAAGCAAATATGTTAGTTAAACAATTCCATATAGTACATAGTTCTTACAATGCAAATAGGAGGAGGCGATGTGAAGTATTAGGAAAGCAACTGGATAAATTGCAAATTAATAGTGATAATTCTGATATTATCAATCTGTTTTTCTCACTAGGAGAGTTACAAAAAGCCACTTATCAGGGGAAAGATACCTCTCCAGGTAGGGACGGATTGGGATATCAATTATTTAAACATTCTGGAGAACTGATGGGAGAGGAAGTGCTTGCCCTAATAAACAATGTGTGGGATAGGGGATGTCCTCCTAAAGAATGGAAACATGCACTGATTGTTCCAATTGTGAAACCTGGAAAGCAACCTGATAACCTCCTATAGACCAATTGCCTTGACCTCTGTCTTATGCAAAATTATGGAACGTATGATAACGGATAGGCTTGTGGAAATGCTGGAGAAAAGTGGTTATTTTGTGACTCATCAGAGTGGATTTAGGCAGGGACGTTCAACAATGGATGCTGTCTTAAGTTTAGACATGGACATAAAGAAAGCCATCGCAAATAAGGAAGCAGTTGTAGCAGTCTTTCTGGATATTGAAAAAGCATATGACATGCTTTGGAGGGAAGGGTTATCAATTGCACTTTATGACATTGGAATCAGATGGAGAATGTTTAACCGGATCAAAAACTTTTTATGTAACCTGTCAATTCAAGTGAGGATTGGAAATGAACTATCAGATGAGTTTGAGGTGGAGAACGGAACTCCTCAAGGAAGCATGATAAGTCCACTTCTTTTTAATATTCTGGTTAACGGCATGTTTAGTAGAGTGGGGAAAGGATTTGGTTTTTCATTATTTACAGATGATGGGGCTGTCTGGAAGCGAGGGAGGAACCTCCCCTACCTGTTTGACCAAATTCAAGGTGCTTTAGAGAAAGTGACTGAGTGGGCTAATGATTGGGGTTTTAAAATTTCTACAGATAAAAATAAATATATGGTGTTTGGAATTAAGAAAAGTATGCCGACACAGCAAATACAATTGTATAATAATAATCTTGAAACAGTCAAGTATTTTACATTTTTAGGAATGTGGCTGGACGAAAGGATGACAGGGAAAAAACAAGTTGAAATGGTTTTGTTGAAGTGTGGGAAAATAATGAATGTCCTTAGGTGTGTGGCTGGGTCAGACTGGGGGGCTGATAGAGAATCAATGATGATGATTTACAGTTCAATGATAAGATCAGCTATTGACTATGGAAGTATGGTTTATGGATCAGCAGCTCCTTCTTTGATCAGTAAACTTGACATCGTCCAAGCAAAAGCCCTAAGAGTGTGCTGTGGAGCATTCAGTACAACTCCAATATCAGCATTATTGATAGAAATGGGGGAGATGCCGTTAGAAATCAGGAGACATAAACTTGGTTTGAGATATTTAATGAAGCTCAAAGGACAAAACGAAATGTTACCAACAAAGAACCTTCTGAGCGAACATTGGGAGTTTATGGGAACATCAAAAAGGACTAAAACTAATTTTGCAGAAAAATTCAAATCTGTGGCGTGTGTCGTCCAGCTGTGGCTTCATGGTTGGTTCCAGATCCCATTGTTGACCTAAAGCTTTTGAATAAAAGCAAATCAAGGATGTCAGAGGTCGTAGTAAAGGAGGTAAAAGTCTGGCAGCAACTAAAATGGGGAAACCACCTACAAATTTATACAGATGGGTCAAAAGATCATGAGAGTGGGAAAGTGGCAGTTGGTATTAGCATACCTGAAATCGGATATAAAAAAGGATACAGAATATCAAATCATATGTCAGTCTTCACAGCAGAAATGGTGGCAGTTCTGTTGGCATTAAGATGGGTTGAGGACAATAAACAGGGAAATTCAATCATATGCAGTGATTCAACAGCAACCTTAACTATGATAAAAGAAGCTAAATCCAAGTCCAGACCTGATAAAAAGTGTGCAAATTCATTTGCAATATGGGGCACCAGAGTATAGTGAAAGAATAAACAGGTCTCTAAAAGAAAAGTGGCAAAAGTCTTAGGAGAAGGAAAGGAAAGGAAGGGCATATTTTTCAGTGCAGGAAAGCATAAGTAAAGACGAGTGCAGTTACAGGTGCAGTAGGAAAGACTCTGTAGTAATCTCAAGACTGAGACTTGGACACTGTAGGCTGAGGAGTGGGTTGGCTCTGATTGGTAAACATCCTGATGGCAAATGTGAGTGTGGAGATAGTGAGACAGTGAAACATGTACTACTCCAGGGCAAAATATACTCCAGTCAGAGAAGGACTCTCTTCAAGAAACTTGGAGCAGATGGGGAAACTGTTTTTAACATGCGCACACATCTAAATCTCGATTCTTGGGTTAAAACAAAGAAATTGGTGGATTATCTTCACAAAACAGGATTGTACAAAATGATTTGATGTAGTTCTTAATAACAAACTGTAGGGGCTGCATTACGCAAAGCTGCGTCTAGTCTGCCTAACTAAAGAAGTAGCAGAAGAAGTCGCTGCGCACCCGGATGTTCTCTTTTCAACAATGGCGCCTGGTTTCAGTAGAAGAGTTCCTTCATGGTGTTGAGAAAGTGTCTGTTAGCTTCACCAGTACTGATCCATCAGAGTCTCTGTGTGTCTGGATAAACCTGTCTGGATGGACTTTGTACTCTTCACCTTTTATTCTGAATGTTTTAACTCTGAATCATCGCCCGGGAGCCTACGAAGCTAAGCTAGTTAGCTTAGCATGCTAGCTGGAAACAGATTTTGACGGAGTTTGTGTGGAGTAAAAACGTCTCTCTCGTCGCGGGAAAATGAGTAAAGTCCAAGTGATGAGAGCTTTGGTGGAGCAGCGACTAAGTGCGGCTGTTGAAGAGATATTTGGGCTGTTTGAAAGAACGGTAGCAGAATACGAGGAGGAACTTTCTCGTTCTAAAGAGGAGAACGAGCGACAGCGGAAGCTACTGGACGCTGTTTTCCTGCCTGAAGTCCGGTTACACAGAGCAGGTTGGTGCTTACTTTTTATACGTTAGGTATGGCAGTGTTCTAATATGAGTTGCGTTAACGTGTGACAGGAGGTAACATGCAACACGCATAGGACCAAAACGTTTACTTCTGCATCCGTATTACAGTTGTTCACATTTGCTGAAAGACTAAATCCTAATCTCTGAACCTAAAGGTCGGTGGCCTAAACGCATGTTTTTAATTGAAGCTAAACACATTCTCACTTACAAAAACACATGTTTCTCTGTGATGTACTTTTGATGCATTATGCTGACCACAGGCTGCAGAAGTTAAACACAATTACAGTCAGTATGTGATGGTTTGATTTATCCAGAAGAATCAGAGATTTTGTGAATGTACACTCAGCATCAATGAAAACTTAACACTGGTATTTTTTTATGTGTGGTCGGATCCTTTTGATGTAGGTACTTGAACTTTTATATTCGGTTAGTATGGATATTTTACTGATGAGTTTTGAAAGAAAGCAACAAAAAGTACACTATTTCATAATTTTATTGACATTTAACAATGACATGCCCAATTTCCAAATTCCTGAAATTTCAATATCTCGTGTTACCGCCATTAGCATCAAGACAGGCCACACAATGTCTACGCATTGACCGTATAAGACGTCCAACATTGTCCTGGGGTATGTTTGCCCATTCCTGGTGCAACGCAGCCACCAGTTCCTGGCGATTCCTGGGTGGAGGCACACGTCGAGAGACACGTCGTCCCAGCTGGTCCCAGAGGTGCTCAATGGGTGAGAGATCCGGCGAGTATGGTGGCCAGTCCAGCACATCGATGTTGTGTTGCTCAAGATACGCTGTGGTGACACGTGCAGCATGCGGGCGGGTGTTATCCTGCTGCAGAATGCTGATCTCAGGATGATTCCTGATGAACGGCACACACGTTGTCTCCAGCACCTCGACAATGTAACGTCTGGCAGTGAGGTTGCCATTAATGATGACCAGTAGGGTTGTCCCGATCCGATATTTGGATCGGATCGGCCACCGATATTAGCAAAAAATGCATATCGATATCGGATCGGCCTGCACGGGAAAATCCCGATCCGGACTCCCGATCCAGTTTTTTTTTCAAAACTCCGGCCCGTGTTTTCCAGCGCACCGACGTAGGTAATCCATTCCAGTTTTTTTCTGTTTTTCCCCAAAGTCCGGTCCGCGTTTCCCAGCACACCTAGCGCATACCTCGCGACCTGTCCATTAGGAGCGCCTCCGCACAGCACAGTAGACTTGCTCCGCAATACGCGCGGCCGCAACAATCCTAGCCGCGCGCTCCCGCTACGTTCTTCTTCGTGTATTTTACGCGCTTGATGTTGTTCTGATGCCGCTTTGCCTCGTTAAACAACCACGATGTCGCTTTCTACTTTGAAAACACGGAGTTGACACTGTATTTTGATAAGCTGTTGCACTCTTCAGACTCGTGGTGTGAGCGGAACCGGACCGGCTTCCGCGGTGCCTGCTCGCACAGATCCGCTCGTGCGCACATGCGCTGATGCAGGTCGAGTGTTGTCGATAAATATATGCACTCCTTCAAAACAGCATCAAGCCATATTGTGTGTAGAACGTGATGACGTCTGTGGGGGAGGATTGTTTTTGATAAGATGTGGAACTCTGAGTTAACCTATTTCTACCTGAATTTCTATGAACTATTAAGCTGTTGAATAAACCTATAACTTATATTTACTTTATATATATTTTTATATTATTTATATATCTACTTGATAAAATAAGACAATATATGCACTCATATGTCGTTATAGTGTTTTACAGTATCTGTAGCTATTAATGTGATGCTCATCATTTTCCAGCCATATTTTTCCGGCACCTTAATAAGTCATTCTCTCCTTGAATCCTTGAAAACCTTGAATACACTCTGGTTGAACAAAAATGTTGAATGCAAATATAATAATTGCAGAATTGCAGACTGCTTGCTGTGCCACCTGACTTAATCCAACTGCACCAAAACACCATCCTACGCGTCTCGTCTGTTTAGGGTTTTTTTCGGTGGGTACCACCGGGCCTGAAAAAAATTCTAGTGGAAACACTGATGTCCCACTAAGAATTTAAAGTTATCGATAAAAATGTCAGCTGTGTGGGATTATTTTACCCTAAAAGACGAAAAAGACGAAGATGCGGAGTGCAATACTTGCCACAATAAAGTCAAGCGTGGTGGTAAAGCGGTAAGATTGACTATTTATTATTTAGTGTATTTTGTGTTTATTTAACCCTGTTAAGAATAAAGAGGTCAGCTTCTCATTACCAACCATTGTGGATTATTCAAACTAACCTAATTAAGTTGGCTAGTTGTTCTTAAGAGTAAAACCCTTTTCAACATGAGTCTGACAACAAATTAAGTAAATATCTTTAATCTTTAATACATGCTTGGATCGGCCGGTATCGGCCGATACTAAAAGCTACAATATCGGTATCGGATCGGAAGTGCAAAAAGCTGGATCGGGACATCCCTAATGACCAGTGGGGTTTTATGGTTGGCAGAGATGCCAGCCCACACCATAACACCCACACCACCCAGTCGATCGCGCTGACGCATGCAGCACTATGCATACCTCTCCCCAGGGCGGCGCCATACCCGCTGACGTCCGTCGCTCCTGTACTGACAGAATCTGGACTCATCAGATAAGAGGACTCCACGCCAGTGTGCCTGAGTCCAGGGTAGGTGGCGCCGAGCCCATTCCACACGATTCTGGCGACGTTCATTGGTCAAGACAGGTCCAATATTGGGTCTTCTGGCCGCTAAGTTGGCAGAATGCAGGCGCTGACGTACAGTACTGGTACTCATGCTTGGTTGGTGCCTGCCTGGAGTCTCTGCAGCCGTCTGGGCAGCTGTCTGGAACCTGTCCCGCAGGTGCTGCATCACAATGTAACGGTCGTCGGCCTCAGTCGTCACTCTTTCGCGTCCAGGACGTGCTCTATCCCTCACAGACTGGGTTTCGTTGAACCGGCGTCTCAAGTTCATTATTGTGGGTGGAGAACAACCCATTCTATGGGCCACCTGTCGAATCGACAGTCCACCCTCCAACAGACCCAAAGCTCGATGTCGGTCGTTCTCTGATAGGCGAGGCATAATGGCATCCAGGACAATGAAAAGTCATTTTTTCAACATGGCTTTTTATAGAGAACAAGAACCAATCCCAAAAACTCACAGGATTGGCAGCAAACACAACAAGCACAACGACATTGCTCTAATTACAAAGCAAGTGCAGTCAGGTGTGACCGTAGGTCAATGGCAAAACAACCACCCAGATTTCACTTGTTTGGCTCATTACTACTCAAGTATGAGTAGTAAATACAAATACTAAACTCTGAGCTAAAACTAGAGTGGTATTGTAAGTGTTAAGTTTTCATTGATGCTGAGTGTAGTTTGAAAACCTGGTTTTGTGTTTACAGTTTAGATGAAAGGTTGGAAGGTTTCAATTTCAACAATTATGAAAAACTGTAACAAATGTATTCATCTCAAGCTACTGATGACTGCATTACTGCTGGTGCATTTTATTTTTGCAGGTTGTCTGTCTGCCTGTTCTGTTTCAGAAAAAAAACAGTGTACTGGTGACTGATTGTTCAGCTGTTTGAAACATCTCTATATTCTTTATGTGTGTTTATTGTTTTCCTGCAGACGTCCAGCAGCTGTTGGTGACTAAAGAAGAGGTTCCCTTTGAGCAGCAGGACTGGAGCTCCAGTCTGGACCAGGAGGACCCAGACCCCCCACACATTAAAGAAGAACAGGAAGAACTCTGGACCAGTCAGCAAGGAGAGAAGCATCTAGGCCTGGAGGAGGTTGGTATCAAGTTCCCGTTGACTCTTGTCCGTGTTAAGAGTGAAGAAGACAACGATGAAGAGAAACCTCAGTCCTCAGGGCTGGTTTCAGCTGCAGCCAGAGGCTCAACTGAACAGGTGGAAACAGAAGCTGATGAAGAGGACTGTGGGGGACCAGAACCAGCCAGGAACTCAGATTCACATTTACAAGCAGATACTGATGACAAGACTGGAGACTCTTCTGAACCTGATACTGATGACAAGACTGGAGACTCTTCTGAACCTGAGACTGATGACAAGACTGGAGACTCTTCTGAACCTGAGACTGATGACAAGACTGGAGACTCTTCTGAACCTGAGACTGATGACAGTGCTGATTGGCAGAAGACCAGAGAACCTCGGTCAGTTTCAAAGGCTTTGAAAAATGATCCTGACAGTGATTTTAGATGTAGAACTGGTAAGAAACCATTTAACTGCTCTCAGTGTTGGAAACAATTTAACATCCGTGGAAATCTAAAGAGACACATGAGAACTCATACAGGAGAAAAACCTTTCAGTTGTTCCGTGTGTGGTAAAGGTTTCATTAAAATGTATGATTTAAGGGGACACATTAGAACTCACACAGGAGATAAACCTTTCAGCTGCTCAGTGTGTGGTAAACGTTTCACTATAAATAGTTCTCTGAAGACACACATGAGAACTCATACAGGAGAAAAACCTTTCAGATGCTCAGTGTGCGGTAAAGGTTTCACTGTAAATGGAAATCTGAAGAAACACATGAGATCTCATACAGGAGAAAAACCTTTTAGCTGCTCAGTGTGTGGTAAAGATTTCACTGTAAATGATACTCTTAAGGGACACATGAGAACTCATACAGGAGAAACACTTTTCAGCTGCTCAGTGTGTGGTAAAGGTTTCATTAGAATGTATGATTTAAGGGGACACATGAGAACTCATACAGGAGAAAAACCTTTCAGCTGCTCAGTGTGTGGTAAATGTTTCACTGAAAATTGTACTCTGAAGAGACACATGATTACTCATACAGGAGAAAAACCTTTCAGCTGCTCAGTGTGTGGTAAATGTTTCACTCTAAATAGTTCTCTGAACAGACACATGATGACTCATACATGAGAAAAACTTTAAGTTACATAAGAGTCCAGCCGTTGATGGTTAATCATCTATAGCAATGAAGTGAAGTTTGCACTGTTGTTGGGACCTAACCGTTAGGACTACACCATGCGGCCAGGACAACAGGACAAAGGGGGTTAAAAACTACACCGCCATTTTAGTTTCACATCTCACCCAGGTGAGAGATGCAACGCCACACAACTGATGCCTATTGGCTGACAATCTTCAGGGAACCCCGGGGGGTCCCCTGGAGCGGCCTGAGCTTTATAAACCGAAGCCGCCTGGAGAACGCTCTCTTACTCACTCTTACTCCGACTCCTACTCTGGCGTCTCTTCCTACAACCGGCGCAACACCACGTTGCAACGGGAGGCGACCCCCTCCTGCAGCGCACCGCTGCAACAAGAGGAACCAAGCCGGTTCCTGCCTTCCAGCTACCAGACGCTGTCTGAAGTAGGCTGACTAAATCGCCAAGCCGCAGTTATATCGCCGCTCGTGGAAGGAGGAAACACCAACTGTTTTCTTTATTTGAGTTTGATCAACGAGAGGAAACCCGCTCCGCTCTCGTCTGGACGAAGCCGACTCATCACGTCCCCCGCTGACGCCGGGGACTCACGAACTACCACCGTTACGGAACGCCGTCATCGTCTTACGCAACGATACCAGTAAGAGGCTATCAGTCTGGACAGAGACATAAGTGATAGTGTAGGATATGCTTGTAATTCTTGTTAATGTGTTTTAAGTTCTGATCGCGGATCGCCGAGTCCGTTTGTTCATGTGCTGCTGTATTTGAATACTGATCGTGTACCCACGCAGCTGGGTTGATTTCTGTAACAGTGTTTTCGACTAACCTCCGCCATATTCGCAAGTTGAGAAAGCCTCTACTATCAGTTAAAAGACCGGTCTCGCGGAATAAACGCCAGTTCATTCACGCGAGCCCGTGTGATAGCGGCACGCTTTCTGTCCCTCCGAATATCGCTCGCGCATCCTCTCTCTCTTTGTTTGTGTCCCGCTAACACACACACATACACGCCGCACACACGTGCCCTAAGCCAGCTGTTCCCAGCGGACGCTAGGGACATAACATCTGGTGGCTACATACGGCCATCTCTCTCTCTCTCTCCTACTCCATTGGACCTCAGTGGCTCCGCCCCTGAACGCTGCGAGGAATAGCTCCATCTGGTGGCCGCCCATAGCCCTCTCTCTCTCTCTCTCTCTCTCTCTCTCTCTCTCTCTCTCTCTCTCGACACGCACGCACGCACACACATACGCACACACACACTCCACGTGTGTATCTCCCTTTGTTTAAGCTTAGCTTTGTGTGTTAGGTAGTTAGGTAATAAGGCTTTGTTAATTGCAGTGTTATTGATTGTGATCATTACTACTGATTTTAATAAATCTTATTATATTATAACTAGCGGTCTCTTGTGCTTGTTGTGTATATGTCACTGGATAACAGCAGGTTGTGAAGGCTAGTGCTTAAATTTCACACCTTTTTAATTGTTAGATTGTTTTTATGCTTCTATGCCAATGATCACGATGATTGGCATGTGAGTATAAAACCTTTATATTGAGACTGAATACAGTTTTAGGTTATCTTTTCCCTGATCCCAGGGTGGTGCCCTGTTTATTCATGATTATATCATGATAATATATTAAATATAATTATTAATACCGATAATCATATTGATATTGATAGTTAACTGTTGATAACCAAATCTGCTCCTGCTACAACCCCAACACTGTGCTATCTAGATTTGCGGCAGAAGAAGATGGAAGTGACAGGTTTCACTCAATAACAATTTATTCATTGTGTCATATAACAACAGAAGTTATCTCTGGATACTTAACACAGAGCAGGACTAGAACACGCTCATGATTGTGGTTAATATACAGATAAACCAGCCTGGATTTCTAAAATGTTAGGCCAGTATTTTTGACTGATTCCTACATTTTCTATTGTATAATTATTAGTTTTCATGACGTATTTTGTATTTCTGATGTTCGTATTTGTGCTATTATATGATCACATAATTGTTGTCTGATAGAAATGCATACTTATGCTTTTTGGATCTCTGTGAACACGGTCCTGTCAATATATTGTAAGTGTACATCTGCATTGATACAAATAAAGTGGATGAATGTCAGGTCTGTGTCTGCCCCATCATTACAGCACAACTAATTCTTTAATGTTTTTATTTACGTGTCTTATGGAAATGATCTTGCTGTGCATCACCTCTTCTGATACACAGAAATAAATCCAGAGAAATAATCCTTTGAGTCGTCTCTTTCCACGCCCTACCGTTAAATACAGGAAATATATTTGATCTCATTGATGAGATATCTATATCTTAACTTTAAACTTAAAGGCTTTTGATAAATGCTATAGACACCGAGTCTCAGGGAAGTTAAGTTGGGAAATAATCCATGAGATATGGTGTTATTAATTTCTATCTCAGTGACGAATATGACTAATTTGATGGATAGCTTTTTTTTTTATCATTTTCTTTATTATTAGAATTAGGGAATAGTAATCAGAATCATCAGCTGCATGGTGGTTCAGGTTCTTCTGTATGGAGTTTTTCTCCGGTTGGTGGCGGTTGTAGGATCCGTATGTAAGTCTTTGGTTGTGGATGTGGACACTGCATTGGTGCGTGGGTAGGGGTGTGTCACTGTGGGCGTGTGATCCGTGGTTACTTGTAATTGCACTCACCTGATTTCATCAGTTGGCGTCTGAACATGGCGTGGGGTGAGCCACGGGGGTGAAATTTTCTGTTGACCGCTACGCTGTCACATCACATTGTGCTTCACTTAGTCCTACCTTATTAACCTTGTACGGACGTTTGTAAACAGTTGGACCTTATGTACGCTGCCGTGATATGAAAATAAAGGTGCTTCGAGAGCAAGAATAAAACGAAGTGTGCTCGTCAACAATTTCTCCCGTGTTCAGCCCACCGCGGCTAGTAGTTTTTATATTTGGTCCAGCTTAGCCGTAATACAGGTCTCTAAAAGAAAAGTGGCAAAAGTCTTATATATAAGACTCATATTCTCAGTACAGGAAAGCATAAGTAAAGCCGAGTGCACTTACAGGTGCAGTAGGAAAGACTCTGTAGTGATCTCAAGATTGAGACTTGGACACTGTGGGCTAAGGAGTGGGTTGGCTCTGATTTGTAAACATCCTGATGGCAAATGTGAGTGTGGAGATAATGAGAAAGTGAAACATGTACTACTCCAGGGCAAAATATACTCCAGTCAGAGAAGGACTCTCTTCAAGAAACTTGGAGCAGATGGGGAAACTGTTTTTAACATGCGCACACATCTAAATCTCGATTCTTGGGTTAAAACAAAGAAATTGGTGGATTATCTTCACAAAACAGGATTGTACAAAAGGATTTGATGTAGTTGTTAATAACAAACTGTAGGGGCAGCATTACGCCAAAGCTGCGTCTAGTCTGCCTAACTAAAGAAGAAGAAGTCGCTGCGCACCCGGATGTTCTCTTTTCAACAATGGCGCCTGGTTTCAGTAGAAGAGTTCCTTCGTGGTGTTGAGAAAGTGTCTGTTAGCTTCACCAGTACTGATCCATCAGAGTCTCTGTGTGTCTGGATAAACATGTCTGGATGGACTTTGTACTCTTCACCTTTTATTCTGAATGTTTTAACTCTGAATCATCTCCCGAGAGCCTACGAAGCTAAGCTAGTTAGCTTAGCATGCTAGCTGGAAACAGATTTTGACGGAGTTTGTGTGGAGTCAAACCGTCTCTCTCGTCGTGGGAAAATGAGTAAAGTCCAAGTGATGAGAGCTTTGGTGGAGCAGCGACTAAGTGCGGCTGCTGAAGAGATATTTGGGCTGTTTGAAAGAACGGTAGCAGAATACGAGGAGGAACTTTCTCGTTCTAAAGAGGAGAACGAGCGACAGCGGAAGCAACTGGACGCTGTTTTCCTGCCTGAAGTCCGGTTACACAGAGCAGGTTGGTGCTTACTTTTTATACGTTAGGTATGGCAGTGTTCTAATATGAGTTGCGTTAACGTGTGACAGGAGGTAACATGCAACACGCATAGGACCAAAACGTTTACTTTTGATGCATTATGCTGACCACAGGCTGCAGAAGTTAAACACAATTACAGTCAGTATGTGATGGTTTGATTTATCCAGAAGAATCAGAGGTTTTGTGAATGTAGATTGAAAACTGGGTTTTATGTTTACAGTTTAGATGAAAGGTTGGAAGGTTTCAAGTTATTAACAATTATGAAAAACTGTAACAAATGTATTCATCTCAAGCTACTGATGACTGCATTACTGCTGGTGCATTATATTTTTGCAGTTTGTGTCTGTCTGCCTGTTTGGTTTCAGAAAAAAAAACAGTGTACTGGTGACTGATTGTTCAGCTGTTTGAAACGTCTCTATATTCTGTATGTGTGTTTATTGTTTTCCTGCAGACGTCCAGCAGCTGTTGGTGACTAAAGAAGAGGTTCCCTTTGAGCAGCAGGACTGGAGCTCCAGTCTGGACCGGGAGGACCCAGACCCCCTACACATTAAAGGAGAACAGGAAGAACTCTGGACCAGTCAGCAAGGAGAGAAGCATCGAGTCCTGGAGGAGGTTGGTATCAAGTTCCCGTTGACTGTTGTCCCTGTTAAGAGTGAAGAAGATGAAGAGAAACCTCAGTCCTCAGGGCTGGTTTCAGCTGCAGCCAGAGACTCAACTGAACAGATGGAAACAGAAGCTGATGAAGAGGACTGTGGGGGACCAGAACCTGCCAGGAACTCAGATTCACATTTACAAACAGATACTGATGACAAGACTGGAGACTCTTCTGAACCTGAGACTGATGACAAGACTGGAGACTCTTCTGAACCTGAGACTGATGACAAGACTGGAGACTCTTCTGAACCTCAGACTGATGACAGTGCTGATTGGCAGGAGACCAGAGAACCTCGGTCAGGTTTAACAGCTTTGAAAAATCATTCTGACAGTGATTTCAGATGTAGAACTGGTAAGAAACCATTTAACTGCTCTCAGTGTTGGAAACAATTCAATTTCTGTGGAAATCTAAAGAAACACATGAGAACTCATACAGGAGAAAAACCTTTCAGCTGCTCAGTGTGTGGTAAACGTTTCATTGAAAATGGTACTCTGAAGAGACACATGAGAACTCATACAGGAGAAAAACCTTTCAGCTGCTCAGTGTGTGGTAAAGGTTTCACTATAAATGCACATCTGAAGAGACACATGAGAACTCATACAGGAGAAAAACCTTTCAGCTGCTCAGTGTGTGGTAAAGGTTTCACTGAAAATAGTACTCTGAAGACACACATGAGAACTCATACAGGAGAAAAACCTTTCAGCTGCTCAGTGTGTGGTAAAGGTTTCACTGTGAATGGCACTCTGAAGAAACACATGAGAACTCATACAGGAGAAAAACCTTTCAGCTGCTCAGTGTGTGGTAAATGTTTCACTGTAAATGGAAATCTGAAGACACACATGAGAACTCATACAGGAGAAAAACCTTTCAGTTACATAGGAGTCCAGCCGTTGACGGTTAATCAACAATAGCAATGAAGTGACATTTGCACTGTGCTATCTAGATTTGCAGGAGAAGAAGATGGAAGTGCAGGTGCTCAGGGACACCAGGCACTCAGCTAGGAGGAGCTGGGGATCGAACCGGCAATCTTGCGATTGCCATTCGAGCGCTCTACCTCCTGAGCTAAACCCCCCCAATAACATTTTATTCATTGTGTCATATCAAAACAGAAGTTATCTCTGGACACTTAACACAGAGCAGGACTAGAACACGCTCATGATTGTGGTTAATATACAGATAAACCAGGCTGGATTCCTAAAATGTTAGGCCAGTATCTTTGACTGATTCCTACTTTTTCTATGTATTTTTATAATTATTAGTTTTCATGACGTATTTTTGATGATTTATTTGATTTCTTAAATATTTTTGACTTCTGATGTTCTTATTTGTGCTATTATATGATCACATAATTGTTGTCTGGTAGAAATGCATACTTGTGCTTTTTGGATCTCTGTGAGCACGGTCCTGTCAATATATTGTAAGTGTACATCTCTGTCTGGTACATCTGCATTGATGCAAATAAAGTGGATGAATGCCAGGTCTGTGTCTGCGCCATCATTACAGCACAACTTATTCTTTAATGTTTTTATTTACGTTTCTTATGGAAAGGATCTTGCTGTGCATCACCTCTTCTGATACACAGAAATAAATCCAGAGAATTAATCCTTTGAGTCGTCTCTTTCCACGCCCTACCGTTAAATACAGGAAATATATTTGATCTCATTGATGAGATATCTATATCTTAACTATAAGTTTAAAGGCTTTTGATAAATACTGTTGACACTGAGTCTCAGGGAAGTTAAGTTGGGAAATAATCCATGAGATATGGTGTTATTAATTTCTGTCTCAGTGACGAATAGGAAGAATTTGATGGATAGTTTTTTTTTTTTATCATTTTCTTTATTATTAGAATTAGGGAATAGTAATCAGAATCATCAGCTGCATGGTGGTTCAGGTTCTTCTGTGTGGAGTAAAGTTTAGACATGGACATAAGGAAAGCCATCGCAAATAAGGAAGCAGTTGTAGCAGTCTTTCTGGATATTGAAAAAGCATGACATGCTTTGGAGGGAAGGGTTATTAATTGCACTTTATGATGTTGGAATCAGAGGGAGAATGTTTAACTGGATCAAGAACTTTTTATGTAACCGATCAATTCAAGTGAGAATTGGAAATGAACTTTCAGATGAGTTTGAGGTGGAGAATGGAACCCCTCAAGGAAGCATGATAAGTCCACTTCTTTTTAATATTCTGGTTAACGGCGTGTTTAGTAGAGTGGGGAAAGGATTTGGTTTTTCATTATTTGCAGATGATGGGGCTGTCTGGAAGGGAGGGAGGAACCTCCCCTACCTGTTTGACCAAATTCAAGGTGCTTTAGAGAAAGTGACTGAGTGGGCTAATGATTGGGGTTTTAAAATGTCTATAGATAAAACTAAATATATGGTGTTTGGAAATAAGAAAAGTATGCTGACACAGCAAATACAATTGTATAATAATAATCTTGAAAAAGTCAAGTATTTTAAATTTTTAGGAATGTGGCTGGACGAAAGGGTGACAGGGAAAAAACAAGTTGAAATGGTTTCGTTGAAGTGTGGGGAAATAATGAATGTCCTTAGGTGTGTGGCTGGGTCAGACTGGGGGGCTGATAGAGAATCAATAATGATGATTTACAGAGCAATGATAAGATCAGCTATTGACTATGGAAGTATGGTTTATGGATCAGCAGCTCCTTCATTGATCAGTAAACTTGACATCGTCCAAGCAGAAGCCCTAAGAGTGTGCTGTGGAGCATTCAGTACAACTCCAATATCAGCATTACTGATAGAAATGGGGGAGATGCCGTTAGAAATCAGGAGACATAAACTTGGTTTGAGATATTTAATGAAGCTCAAAGGACAAAATGCAATGTAACCAACAAAAACATTGAACATTGTGAACATTGGGAGTGTATGGGAACATCAAAAAGGACTAAAAGTAATTTTGGAGAAAAATTCAAATCTGTGGCGCAGGAAATTGGAATTGTGGACATAAGTGTGTGTCGTCCAGCTGTGGCTTCATGGTTGGTTCCAGATCCCATTGTTGACCTAAAGCTTTTGAATAAAATCAAGGATGTCAGAGGTCGTAGTAAAGGAGGTAAAAGTCTGGCAGCAACTAAAATGGGGAAACCACCTACAAATTTATACAGATGGGTCAAAAGATCATGAGAGTGGGAAAGTGGCAGTTGGTATTAGCATACCTGAAATCGGATATAAAAAAGGATATAGAATATCAAATCATATGTCAGTCTTCACAGTAGAAATGGTGGCAGTTCTGTTGGCATTAAGATGGGTTGAGGACAATAAACAGGGAAATTCAATCATATGCAGTGATTCAACAGCAACCTTAACTACGATAAAAGAAGCTAAATCCAAGTCCAGACCTGATAAAAAGTGTGCAAATAAATTTGCAATATGGGGCACCAGAGTATAGTGAAAGAATAAACAGGTATCTAAAAGAAAAGTGGCAAAAGTCTTAGGAGAAGGAAAGGAAAGGAAGGGCATATTTTTCAGTGCAGGAAAGCATAAGTAAAGCCGAGTGCACTTACAGGTGCAGTAGGAAAGACTCTGTAGTAATCTCAAGACTGAGACTTGGACACTGTAGGCTGAGGAGTGGGTTGGCTCTGATTGGTAAACATCCTGATGGCAAATGTGAGTGTGGAGATAGTGAGACAGTGAAACATGTACTACTCCAGGGCAAAATATACTCCAGTCAGAGAAGGACTCTCTTCAAGAAACTTGGAGCAGATGGGGAAACTGTTTTTAACATGCGCACACATCTAAATCTCGATTCTTGGGTTAAAACAAAGAAATTTGTGGATTATCTTCACAAAACAGGATTGTACAAAAGGATTTGATGCAGTTCTTAATAACAAACTGTAGGGGCAGTAATTCGCCAAAGCTGCGTCTAGTCTGCCTTAACTAAAGAAGTAGCAGAAGAAGAAGAAGTCGCAGCGTACCCGGATGTTCCATCTTCAACGATGGCGCCTGGTTTCAGTAGAAGAGTTCCTTCGTGGTGTTGAGAAAGTGTCTGTTAGCTTCACCAGTACTGATCCATCAGAGTCTCTGTGTGTCTGGATAAACCTGTCTGGGTGGACTTTGTACTCTTCACCTTTTATTCTGAATGTTTTAACTCTGAATCATCTCCCGAGAGCCTACGAAGCTAAGCTAGTTAGCTTAGCATGCTAGCTGGAAACAGATTTTGACGGAGTTTGTGTGGAGTCAAAACGTCTCTCTCGTCGCGGGAAAATGAGTAAAGTCCAAGTGACGAGAGCTTTGGTGGAGCAGCGACTAAGTGCGGCTGTTGAAGAGATATTTGGGCTGTTTGAAAGAACGGTAGCAGAATACGAGGAGGAACTTTCTCGTTCTAAAGAGGAGAACGAGCGACAGCGGAAGCTACTGGACGCTGTTTTCCTGCCTGAAGTCCGGTTACACAGAGCAGGTTGGTGCTTACTTTTTATACGTTAGGTATGGCAGTGTTCTAATATGAGTTGCGTTAACGTGTGACAGGAGGTAACATGCAACACGCAAAGGACCAAAACGTTTACTTCTGATGCATTATGCTGACCACAGGCTGCAGAAGTTAAACACAATTACAGTCAGTATGTGATGGTTTGATTTATCCAGAAGAATCAGAGGTTTTGTGAATGTAGTTTGAAAACTGGGTTTTGTGTTTACAGTTTAGATGAAAGGTTGGAAGGTTTCAAGTTCTTAACAATTATGAAAAACTGTAACAAATGTATTCATATCAAGCTACTGATGACTGCATTACTGCTGGTGCATTTTATTTTTGCAGTTTGTCTGTCTGCCTGTTTGGTTTCAGAAAAAAAACAGTGTACTGGTGACTGATTGTTCAGCTGTTTGAAACGTCTCTATATTCTTTATGTGTGTTTATTGTTTTCCTGCAGACGTCCAGCAGCTGTTGGTGACTAAAGAAGAGGTTCCCTTTGAGCAGCAGGACTGGAGCTCCAGTCTGGACCAGGAGGACCCAGACCCCCTACACATTAAAGAAGAACAGGAAGAACTCTGGACCAGTCAGCAAGGAGAGAAGCATCGAGTCCTGGATGAGGTTGGTATCAAGTTCCCATTGACTGTTGTCCCTGTTAAGAGTGAAGAAGACAACGATGAAGAGAAACCTCAGTCCTCAGAGCTGGTTTCAGCTGCAGCCAGAGGCTCAACTGAACAGATGAAAACAGAAGCTGATGAAGAGGACTGTGGGGGACCAGAACCTGCCAGGAACTCAGATTCACATTTACAAACAGATACTGATGACAAGACTAGAGACTCTTCTGAACCTCAGACTGATGACAAGACTGGAGACTCTTCTGTACCTGAGACTGATGACGGTGCTGATTGGCAGGAGACCAGAGAACCTCCGTCCGTTTTAAAGGCTTTGAAAAATCATCCTGACAGTGATTTTAGATGTAGAACTGGTAAGAAACCATTTCACTGCTCTCAGTGTTGGAAACAATTCAACATCCGTGGAGCTCTAAAGAGACACATGAGAACTCATACAGGGGAAAAACCTTTCAGCTGCTCAGTGTGTGGTAAACGTTTCACTGTAAATGGAAATCTGAAGACACACATGAGAACTCATACAGGAGAAAAACCTTTCAGCTGCTCAGTGTGTGGTAAAGGTTTCACTGAAAATGGACATCTGAAGACACACATGAGAACTCATACAGGAGAAAAACCTTTCAGCTGCTCAGTGTGTGGTAAAGGTTTCACTGTAAGTGGACATCTGAAGAGACACATGAGAACTCATACAGGAGAAAAACCTTTCAGCTGCTCAGTGTGTGGTAAAGGTTTCACTGTAAATGATACTCTGAAGGCACACATGAGAACTCATACAGGAGAAAAACCTTTCAGCTGCTCAGTGTGTGGTAGACGTTTCACTGAAAATGGACATCTGAAGGGACACATGATCACTCATACAGGAGAAAAACCTTTCAGTTGTTCCGTGTGTGGTAAACGTTTCACTGTGAACAGTTCTCTGAAGACACACATGAGAACTCATACAGGAGAATGAGAATCAGTTACATAAGAGTCCAGCCGTTGACGGTTAATCAACCATAGCAATGAAGTGAAGTTTGCACTGTGCTATCTAGATTTGCACGAGGAGAAGATGGAAGTGACAGGTTTCACTCAATAACATTTTATTCATTGTGTCATATCACAACAGAAGTTATCTCTGGACACTTAACAAACAGCAGGACTAGAACACGCTCATGATTGTGGTTAATATACACATAAACCAGCCTGGATTCCGAAATTGTTAGGCCAGTATTTTGACTGATTCCTACTTTTTCTATGTATTTTTTATAATTATTAGTTTTCATGACGTATTTTGGATGATTTATTTGATTTATTAAATAATTTTGACTTCTGATGTTCGTATTTGTGTTATTATATGATCACATAATTGTTGTCTGGTAGAAATGCATACTTATGCTTTTTGGATCTCTGTGAGCACGGTCCTGTCAATATATTGTAAGTGTACATCTGCATTGATACAAATAAAGTGGATGAATGCCTGGGGCCTGTACTACGAAGCGAGTTCAACAAACCCAGGGTATCTTTCAGAGATCCAGCTTAAGTAACCCTAACAAAGGCAATCGGAGATAAGCGGTCACACGAAGCTGGTTATCAACTCGTTAACTCAACCCAGGGTTTACCTGTCCAGCTATGAGCGCGTGCACATGAAAGAGGCGGCGTTTGCAGCATTTGACCAATCACAAACATGGATCAGTCTACGGCAGCGGAGCGGCGTATTTCACGTACGAGGAGCGAACCATAATCTTACAGAAATACGAAGAAGTTAAACATATAATGCAGGCAAAAAGCAACAGTTTCATCTGCCAAATGCAGGAAGGACAGCTGGCAAAAACTCGCCGACTGTGTGAATGCGGAAGTTGGTATTAATAGTATTAATAGTATAATATGACTGCCCCATCATAAGGACACTACTAGATCTGACTGATTAAAAGCTAACCTTAACTTCGCTGATAGATTAGTGGTAGAGTTACCGCCCCGTGTTACGAGGCTCTCTGGCAGCGGTCCCGGTGTTGTACCCATTTCGGCACCCCCCGCGTCAGATGCACCCCCTCGCGGGAGCGCGCACCACTCGCTTGATCGGAAAGGAAAGCAGTTCGACTAAACAAACGCAGGGGAAAATACTATACTACGATTTAATTATTTGTGAAAGAGATGGAGAGAAGAATACAAGTGATTACAGTCTTTAAAAACTGTTCTAAAGAGTACAAACAAAAAACTCGAACGAACGAGTTTTTTGAGAACGAACGCAAAAGAACACCTTATTGTGTCTGTGGAAATATATAGCCTACCCCAGCCATGACTACAAAATGAATTACTTCATTTTGATTTGAGCAAGTTGAATGTATTTGACACGGCGTTTCACAAGACTAAATATGATTCTAGCATTTCTTGCAATTCATAGGTACAAAAGTAAGTGCTTTTAAATGGGTTAACCTGTATATAGGTCGAAACAATAGCCTTCTGATCCTGAATATCTCTGATGAAAATGTAATGTTGATCTATGCCTGATAGACAAGTCATAACCTATGTGTGTTTCTCACCATTAAAGGGCAAATTCTCTTCATCAAATAGCTACACTTGTTTTTGTGAAATTAAACATTTTCTTGCTGCTTTATAAGATAAAATATAATAAACCAATTCCACATCCACCACTGACTTATCTGTTGTCAGACCTATCAAACTCATACATATCTCTTGGCACCAATTGCATGCAGTTAAAAGCACCCATAGTGAGGTCAAAGGAACAAAATGATGCAGATGGGGTGCATTTCATGGCAGGCCTTGTGTTCCATTTCCTGTGATATGTACCCCCAGCATAACTCTTACTGTGAAGCTGTCACATACACTAAACTGACTCTGGTTACACATACTAGTCTCATCTGCGTAGCGTGAAAAGCATTTGATGCTAGGATCAACAGAATCATGAATGAAACTGACTCTGCTTAGACATAATAGTCCCATGTGTGTACTGTCAAAAGTATTTGATGCTGGGATCAACAGGAAAATAATAGGAGGGGGTGCATATCACGACAGGCCTATTTTCACACCAGGCAGAATAAGCACCCCCTCTTAACTTTTACTAGGAAAGTGGCACATGCATGAAACTCACATTGCTTACTCATACTAGTCCATGTCTGTACTCTGAAAAGCATTTGATGCTGGGATCAACAGAATTCTTTTAAAGGGGGGTGCATATCACGCCAGGCCTATTCACAACAGGCAGAATAAGCACCCCCTCTTAACTTTTACTAGGAAGGTGGCACATGCATGAAACTCACACTGCTTACTCATACTAGTCCCATGTCTGTACTCTGAAAAGCATTTGATGCTGGATCAACAGAATTATTTTAAAGGGGGGGGGGGGGGGGGGGGGTGGGGGTGCATATCACGCCAGGGCCTATTTTCACAACAGGCAGAATAAGCACCCCCTTTTAATTTTTTCTTGGAAGGTGGCAGATGCATGAAACGGACTCCCGTCATCAGTATCAGTCCTTTGACTATACTCTGAAAAAGTATTTTATGCTGGGAGAAACGGCAACACATCTCCCACTACGATAGTGTAATTCATACTGGTGATGACATATTCTCTCTAGAGACTCTTCTTTTGGGAAATGTGCACACAAAGTCATAGGGAACATTTACATAATTTATTGTGATGAAAAAACACTTTGAACACTGAACACCTTCACAATAAACACATCACATCTAAAAAAAACAAACAAAAATATAAATAATATAAATATTCTAACAATATACAAATATATACAATAAATAGCAAGTGGCGCCATTATTCACAAGCGAGACACAGGTACTCCTCATCCACTGGAGGCCAACCTACACAACCGTGGTGGTACCACCTCTGACAGACGTTACAGCAAATCTGGGGAAATAGGGAGGGGTAGTGGTATGCAAGTTTTATATTATAACGTGTCCTTAAATATAGAATAACTCTAATTTTATTGACTAATAATATCTTTAATATTAATTCAGTTTTGAATGTTCTCACCAACATAAGTGTTTTGTTCGGGCTAAAAAAATATTTTGTCCAGCACATAATAGAAAGTAAGTAATCTTAAATGTCAACACAAAACGAGCACAACATAAGCAATGTCTTTATTAATAGATGCCGATGAAGCATAGATTGTTGTAATCAATTGTTGTAAATAACCAGGGCAACCATGGACAATGATGAAGTAAAAACTATTCCTTTTCCTTTTTAACATTTTTGAAAGCGTAGAAATTACCCATTGTGTTCATCCTGGTGCTCCATCCACAAAAGAAGCACACGTGCTCAGGTCATCTGTTAAGGACAAACAATATTGGACAAACATGTTCAGATTAATACAATTTGCATTGCACAGTATTAATCGACTGTCTTACGGTTTCATATTTGTGAGAGAACATGAATAAAAAACAACAACATGAAGTGACTGACAATGTGAGCAAAAAGGAAACACCTGATTCTCTAAGGAGGGACTTGGCTATCTCTAGTCTGAACTTGTCCACTGCCTTCTGTGATGTGTCGATGTCCATTGCCTGCCCTTGTAAAATTTTCTCTGCAAACTGAAGAGAACTTTGATAAGAACATGTAATAGCATTGCATGGTCTATGACCGCCTGCCCCAATTCATTAAATACAAATCAAACAAATTCTAAGTATTACCTACCTATTAAACCTACGTCAGGATGTCTAAAAGCAGGTCAAGACCTTCACTGCAATTGCTACTTAATTTGAGTTTGACAATAATGTTTCCGTAACTGCATTTCACACTCACTTTTAGGCCAGGACACCACAGGATGTGCCATCTCTTTGACGGCTATGGGGGAGAGTGCTGCATGTCCACCTGGAAACGTTGCAGCCCTTTTTCTCATGAAGGCTCTAAGTATGTAAATAACACATGTGTGAAAACTGTTGTACATCATTTAGCGAACTCATAGAAGAGCTACTACATTTAAGAGTCAAATTTACCTTGTTGACTCAGGCACGTTTGGATCTTGCCTTTGGATTCCCCAAATGATCCAAGAAAAGGCTTCTTTTTTCATGTGGGTACATCACCTTTTATTATTCACATGGAAACACAACATAAATTAGGAAAACACCCTGGGCATTAGTGATATTAGTGAAATTCTATAATGTTGGGCAATGCTGCTCTTCTCACCACCAACATCCAGTGATGGTTGTCATTCACAATTCCCACTATGACTTTGTGTGCCCATTGGATCAATCTGAAAGAAGTTAAAGGGGGAAAAAAATCATAATCTCTTTAACTTGAAAATGCATATTTGTAATATTTACAAAATGCAAAGTCATTTCACTCCAGTACATACGCGGATTTTTCTGAAATTTCTTTTCCATATTGAGGTCATTGTGAAAGTGTCAATGACCGCACCATCTCCAGGATTGCACTGGTTGTACTGACGCAGTAGCAAAGACAAATACGCATTGATCACCTATAAAAAATGTTATAAAGATGTCATTAGTATTACACAGTGGCAGTTTCACTGTAAAACTATCAACTACACTGTTGTAGTATTCCTGATTTTCCTTGCATGTTTTAAGGTCATTTTATTTCTACACAATATACTCTAAATGTCATTACTGAAGTATTACCCAATAGGGAGTGGAAATTGATGATTTCATACAATAATGAAGAGTATTACCTCACTCTCCAGCTCCTTGTCCGGACCAGTATTCAGAATGTCCCAATAAAACAGCTTGTATGGGCCCCACTTTGGAAAGAAGTACATGAACATCTTTCCCTGCCCATGCCTCCTGAACATCTGGGGAAAAAAAGAAGATTTGTACATTTTGGGGGAAAAAAAAATCAAATTTAAGAAATACAATATCATAATACCTACATTTCTCTGCTGAAGTAAGAGTATATGGAGCTGGTGAGGTGGATGTGGAGGCTGGTGCTGCTGGTGGGATGGAGGCTGGTGGGATGGAGGCTGGTGCTGCTTGTGGGGTGGAGGCTGGTGGGGTGGAGGCTGGTGCTGCTGGTGGGGTGGAGGCTGGTGCTGCTGGTGGGGTGGAGGCTGGTGGGGTGGAGGCTGGTGCTGCTGGTGGGGTGGAGGCTGGTGCTGCTGGTGGGGTGGAGGCTGGTGGGTGGAGGCTGGTGCTGCTGGTGGGGTGGAGGCTGGTGGGGTGGAGGCTGGTGCTGCTGGTGGGGTGGAGGCTGGTGGGGTGGAGGCTGGTGGGGTGGAGGCTGGTGCTGCTGGTGGGGTGGAGGCTGGTGGGGTGGAGGCTGGTGCTGCTGGTGGGGTGGAGGCTGGTGCTGCTGGTGGGGTGGAGGCTGGTGGGGTGGAGGCTGGTGCTGCTGGTGGGGTGGAGGCTGGTGGGGTGGAGGCTGGTGCTGCTGGTGGGGTGGAGGCTGGTGCTGCTGGTGGGGTGGAGGCTGGTGGGGTGGAGGCTGGTGCTGCTGGTGGGGTGGAGGCTGGTGGGGTGGAGGCTGGTGGGGTGGAGGCTGGCGATGCTTGACCTGCTGTTGTGGCTGGTGCTGCAGAGGTTGGTGCTGCGGAGACTGGGCCCAATGTGCACCGATTTTGTGGGGGATTCGGGGCTGCTCCACCTTTGCAAGCTGAAGGTGGTCTACATTAACTTTATTTATGACAGTCCCACCTTCAGCCAGCAGATCTGCACTTTTCCCCTGAAGTGCCACCACGGTTCTGGGTTTGTGCGCTACAACTGCTGCACATTATCATCCTTTGCTAACAAATTTATGCTATTATGTAAAATGTAATTAAATAAAGTAGTTACACTACATGAAGGGGCAAATGCAATTAATTTCTAAGCTACTTATGTTTAAGATTAGATTAGATTCAACTTTATTGTCATTGCACAGAGTAAAGGTACTGAGACAACGAAATGCAGTTTAGTATCTGACCAGAAGTGCAAATAAGCAGAAAGTGCAGAATATGTGCATATGAATGGCAGTGGTATATAAATAATGAGATAGTATATAATAAGATACAGTATGTGCAATGTGAGCAGTAAGGTTGTAAACTATGAAAAGACTATAAATAAGATATATACAGTATGGATAGATATGTACAGTAACACGGAGTAGTAAAATATGACAAAGACTATAGACATGAGAATGCACAGTATGAAGTAGGATATGTGCAGTACAATATAAGACTATAACATGACTATAAAAGTGAGCAGCAGTTTTGCTAAATAGCAGAGGGGAGTGCAGATCAGACTCTGTATATAAAGTGCAGTTAAGACAGGTGAAGAACAAGTGGTGTGGAGTGAAGTGGATTGAGGTAGAGGGCATAAGTGGAGTACAGTAAAACAGTATAAAGCAGTCAGTGCAAATGAACAGGTGGGTCAAGGTGCACGGCCGTCAAGGCCGGGAGGAGTACAGTCAATGGGGGTCGATGTGCCAGGGGTGGGGGGGGGGGGGGGGGGGGGGGGTGGAAAGAAGCTGTTCCTGAACCTGCTAGTCCGGGAACGGTTGGGGTGGGAGCTGTACTTGGTGATGCTGTGCGCCCTCCGCAGACATCTTCTGTGCTGGACAGCCTCGATGGTGGGGAGTGAGGAATGTTGCCTACATTTCTATTCATTTCATATGCAAATACTATTCAGTGTAAAAATAAAAACTAATTAAATTAAACAATTACATTATTTTCATGAAAGTGGTGTGTTTCTCCCAGCATCACTACTGTACTTGTCAGAGTACACACAGGACTGATGAGGGGAGTCCATTTCATAAATCTGCCACCTTCCTAGTAAAAGTTAAGAGGGGGTGCTTATTCTGCCTGTTGTGAAAATAGGCCTGGCGTCAGTGGCGTGCACACATAGACACTAGGTGGTGCTAACGCACCAGGACTTTTGCCCTTTTGAAACTTTTTTTTACTATTTATACTATTACTATTAACATTTTATCCCCCCCCCCCCCCCCCCCCGTCAACAATCCTCTTCAGTGGTGAGAACGCGCTATATGTGCCCTTTTTTTCTCTTTCCGCCTTCAAAAAGTCTGTGCACGCCACTGCCTGGCGTGATATGCACCCCCCCCCTTTAAAAGAATACTGTTGATCCCAGCATCAAATGCTTTTCAGAGTACAGACATGGGACTAGTATGAGTAAGCAGTGTGAGTTTCATGCATGTGCCACCTTCCTAGTAAAAGTTAAGAGGGGGTGCTTATTCTGCCTGTTGTGAAAATAGGCCTGGCGTGATATGCACCCCCCCCCCTTTAAAAGAATTCTGTTGATCCCAGAATCAAATGCTTTTCAGAGTACAGACATGGGACTAGTATGAGTAAGCAGTGTGAGTTTCATGCATGTGCCACTTTCCTAGTAAAAGTTAAGAGGGGGTGCTTATTCTGCCTGTTGTGAATAGGCCTGGCGTGATATGCACCCCCCCCCCTTTAAAAGAATTCTGTTGATCCCAGCATCAAATGCTTTTCAGAGTACAGACATGGGACTAGTATGAGTAAGCAGTGTGAGTTTCATGCATGTGCCACCTTCCTAGTAAAAGTTAAGAGGGGGTGCTTATTCTGCCTGTTGTGAATAGGCCTGGCGTGATATGCACCCCCCCCTTTAAAAGAATTCTGTTGATCCCAGCATCAAATGCTTTTCAGAGTACAGACATGGGACTAGTATGAGTAAGCAGTGTGAGTTTCATGCATGTGCCACTTTCCTAGTAAAAGTTAAGAGGGGGTGCTTATTCTGCCTGTTGTGAATAGGCCTGGCGTGATATGCACCCCCCCCTTTAAAAGAATTCTGTTGATCCCAGCATCAAATGCTTTTCAGAGTACAGACATGGGACTAGTATGAGTAAGCAGTGTGAGTTTCATGCATGTGCCACCTTCCTAGTAAAAGTTAAGAGGGGGTGCTTATTCTGCCTGTTGTGAAAATAGGCCTGGCGTGATATGCACCCCCCCCCCCCCCCCCCTTTAAAAGAATTCTGTTGATCCCAGCATCAAATGCTTTTCAGAGTACAGACATGGGACTAGTATGAGTAAGCAGTGTGAGTTTCATGCATGTGCCACCTTCCTAGTAAAAGTTAAGAGGGGGTGCTTATTCTGCCTGTTGTGAATAGGCCTGGCGTGATATGCACCCCCCCCCTTTAAAAGAATTCTGTTGATCCCAGCATCAAATGCTTTTCAGAGTACAGACATGGGACTAGTATGAGTAAGCAGTGTGAGTTTCATGCATGTGCCACTTTCCTAGTAAAAGTTAAGAGGGGGTGCTTATTCTGCCTGTTGTGAATAGGCCTGGCGTGATATGCACCCCCCCCTTTAAAAGAATTCTGTTGATCCCAGCATCAAATGCTTTTCAGAGTACAGACATGGGACTAGTATGAGTAAGCAGTGTGAGTTTCATGCATGTGCCACTTTCCTAGTAAAAGTTAAGAGGGGGTGCTTATTCTGCCTGTTGTGAATAGGCCTGGCGTGATATGCACCCCCCCCTTTAAAAGAATTCTGTTGATCCCAGCATCAAATGCTTTTCAGAGTACAGACATGGGACTAGTATGAGTAAGCAGTGTGAGTTTCATGCATGTGCCACCTTCCTAGTAAAAGTTAAGAGGGGGTGCTTATTCTGCCTGTTGTGAAAATAGGCCTGGCGTGATATGCACCCCCCCCCCCCCCCCCCCCTTTAAAAGAATTCTGTTGATCCCAGCATCAAATGCTTTTCAGAGTACAGACATGGGACTAGTATGAGTAAGCAGTGTGAGTTTCATGCATGTGCCACCTTCCTAGTAAAAGTTAAGAGGGGGTGCTTATTCTGCCTGTTGTGAATAGGCCTGGCGTGATATGCACCCCCCCCTTTAAAAGAATTCTGTTGATCCCAGCATCAAATGCTTTTCAGAGTACAGACATGGGACTAGTATGAGTAAGCAGTGTGAGTTTCATGCATGTGCCACTTTCCTAGTAAAAGTTAAGAGGGGGTGCTTATTCTGCCTGGTGTGAAAATAGGCCTGTCGTGATATGCACCCCCTCCTAATTATTTTCCTGTTGATCCCAGCATCAAATACTTTTGACAGTACACTCATGGGACTATTATGTCTAAGCAGAGTCAGTTTCATTCATGATTCTGTTGATCCTAGCATCAAATGCTTTTCACGCTACGCAGATGAGACTAGTATGTGTAACCAGAGTCAGTTTAGTGTATGTGACAGCTTCACAGTAAGAGTTATGCTGGGGGTACATATCACAGGAAATGGAACACAAGGCCTGCCATGAAATGCACCCCATCTGCATCATTTTGTTCCTTTGACCTCACTATTGGTGCTTTTAACTGCATGCAATTGGTGCCAAGATATGTATGAGTTTGATAGGTCTGACAACAGATAAGTCAGTGGTGGATGTGGAATTGGTTTATTATATTTTATCTTATAAAGCAGCAAGAAAAATGTTTAATTTCACAAAAACAAGTGTAGCTATTTGATGAAGAGAATTTGCCCTTTAATGGTGAGAAACACACATAGGTTATGACTTGTCTATCAGGCATAGATCACATTACATTTTCATCAAGAGATATTCAGGATCAGAAGGCTATTGTTTCGACCTATATACAGGTTAACCCATTTAAAAGCACTTACTTTTGTACCTATGAATTGCAAGAAATGCTAGAATCATATTTAGTCTTGTGAAACGCCGTGTCAAATACATTCAACTTGCTCAAATCAAAATGAAGTTAATTCATTTTGTAGTCATGGCTGGGGTAGGCTATATATTTCCACAGAACAATAAGGTGTTCCTTTGCGTTCGTTTTAAAGTTTTAAAGACTGTAATCACTTGTATTCTTCTCTTCCATCTCTTTCACAAATAATTAAATCGTAGTATAGTATTTTCCCCTGCGTTTGTTTAGTCGAACTGCTTTCCTTTCCGATCAAGCGAGTGGTGCGCGCTCCCGCGAGGGGGTGCATCTGACGCGGGGGGTGCCGAATTGGGTACAACACCTGTTCGAATCCACACTTCGGCTGTCTTAATACGCCAAACATATAACTTTAAAATGATAAATATGTAGCTTGGATGTATTCTTATAACGTTGTTTATGACAACATTAGCCTCATTCTTTCAGCTGCAATCCCGGCGGTGTAAAACGGACTTGGGAGCAAATGAAATAAATATAAAACATAATTCAAAGTGGTCAGTAGGCTGTATGCTGACAAAGAAAAGTCTTTCCCTCCGATGAGAATCTGTATCTCTCATATAAAACATCATCAGACACAGACAAAAGGGTTTTGCCGGTCTCTGTACACTCTATAGTTCTCCTACGAGACCCTCTCACGATCCACCGAGCTTCTTTTTTTTTTATATCCGCGCACCAAGACAGCTGATTGCTCAGTCGGCGGTGTGTTTCTCCACGTTGATCTCTTATTATCAGGAACATAACCTGCTCCGGAGCAGGTTAGCTCCACAGCGTAAGTTACCATGGCGATCTACCCCGGTAAGAAGTGAACGTCGTAGGACGGAAAACCCAGAGTTAACGCTTAAGTTACCTCGCTAAGCCCAAATCCTGCTTCGTAGTACAGGCCCCTGGTCTGTGTCTGCCCCATCATTACAGCACAACTTATTATTTAATGTTTTTATTTAAGTTTCTTATGGAAATGATCTTGCTGTGCATCACCTCTTCTGATACACAAAAATAAATCCAGAGAAATAATCCTTTGAGTCGTCTCTTTCCACGCCCTATCGTTAAATACAGGAAATATATTTGATCGCATTGATGAGATATCTATATGTAGCGGGGAGGTCTGACTGTCGGAACCGACGTATCTCACGGGCTCTTCTTCCGGTCGGGAGATTATATAAGGACGGAACGGAAGCCGGGTACATCCTCTCCCTTTGATTAACGGCGCGACGTGGAAGCATTGTCAGCAGCGTGACAGACGGCAGGCGATTGTTTGCGGTAGGTTTGTAGTCTATCGCTACACTAAGTGTAAATAAAGAGCGCACGAAAAAGACGTTATTAAAACCATGTGCATGTGTTCCCGTAGAGCCCAGGTCGAGTTCGGTCAGCGTGGCCGCCGTAAAGGCACGGCCTTTAATCCCTCTTGGACAAGGTACAGCATGTTGTGTATTTTTATACTCATGTTTGTAATATATCGTTTGCTAAAATATGTCTCAAGGTGATCTGATATGCATGTATTGGTATTCTTGCAGGGTCTCAGCAGTGGTTGTAGCCGATTCCGTGGTCTGTCCAGGGACCATGGTCTCTGGCACGGCCAGTGGTCACAACCACTAGGGGCGCTAAAGACACTGGTCTGTCTTGTGGTCCTTGTCATCTGCCTGTTGTCTTACGAGTGGTCTTTGGAGAAGTTGTACATTTAATACACCTTCTCCCTTTTCTCATTGTGTTGGCAACACTGTGCTGAATCAATGTAAAAATAATTATTTTGTCTGAATATTTTAACTATCAATAGAAATCATACTGACTGAAGTTATCATTTTTCATGACTTCAACCAAGCTGTTGAACAACTAAACTGTTAAAATGTATTGTGTTCCATATTTTGAGATGTTTTTATAATTGTTTTTTGTGGTGTTCCTGTGAAGCAACAAATATAGCACTGTGCCCAAGGCAAATTTCCCCTCGGGGACAAAGTTATTTCTATTCCGTTATGATTTCTATTGATAGTAAAAATATTTGTCAGACAAAATAATTATTTTTACATTGATTCAGCACAGTGTTGCCAACACAATGAGAAAAGGGAGAAGGTGTATTAAATGTACAACTACTCCAAAGACCACTCGGTAAGACAACAGGCAGATGACAAGGACCACAAGACAGACCAGTGTCTTTAGCGCCCCTAGTGGTTGTGACCACTGGCCGTGCCAGAGACCAGCTGGTCCAGACCACACGGATCTTCATAAACAATAATAATAACAATATTAATCATAATAATTCTATTTTATAGACAAAAGATTATGATCTCTGACATTTATCCAGCTGACAGTGCTGCCAAAACGAGTGTAAAGGGGAGAAAATACTAAAGCTGCTTCACAGACCACAGGTACCACAGGGCAGATCACTGAGGAGCTGGTCGGGACCTTAGGTCGTAGTCTTTTTTTGCCACATGTGCGTTGGGTCCTAAATATAATTGCAGCCTTTGAACTCCTGTTATACCAGTACTATATAGACTAGTTGCACTAGTGTTTAACGAACTGTCCAGTTTATTGTCTTAACTAGCCTGTGTATATTGCCAAGGTTAGGTTTGCCTCGCCTTTGACTAACTGTCCAGCTTATTGTCTTACTAGCCCACGTATATTGTACAGGTTGGCCCTGCCACGACTTTTGCCCAATTGTCCAGTTTATTGTCTTAATTAAGAAGTGCCGGGTAATGTAATTTGCTACTGTGTAGCTTAAGACGGTTTTAATTAGGATATATCAAATTGTGCTTTTATCAGTGGTTGAAAATAAAAGTTATATTTTTGGAGCCATCGGCCTCTCGTCTTGTTTATTCCGGACTGTACCTGACTCTAAGTGGTGATCTAGAGTGCAAATCTGTAACGGATTAGTCCTTATGGCCCTTTTTCATCACTACATATATCTTAATTATAAACTTAAAGGCTTTTGATAAATGCTATAGACACGGAGTCTCAGGGAAGTTAAGTTGGGAAATAATCCATGGGATATGGTGTTATTAATTTGTCTCAGTGACGAATTTGATGGATAGCTTTTTCATCATTTTCTTTATTAGAATTAGGGAATAGTAATCAGAATCATCAGCTGCATGGTGGTTCAGGTTCTTCTGTATGAGTTTTTCTCCAGTTGGTGGCGGTGATGCACCACAACGTTGTTTGCCAACCGCCATAGAAAAGACCAAACGAAGAAGAAGTCGCTGCGCAAAAAGATTCGGAGTCTTGTACATAGAATGACAGGGGTGTTGCAGCAGGCAGCAATCCCTGTGATTCAACAGCAACCTTAACTACGAGAAGCTAAATCCAAGTCCAGACCTGATAAAAAAAAGTGTGCAAATTCATTTGCAATATGGGGCACCAGAGTATAGTGAAAGAATAAACAGGTCTCTAAAAGAAAAGTGGCAAAAGTCTTAGGAGAAGGAAAGGAAAGGAAGGCATATTTTTCAGTGCAGGAAAGCATAAGTAAAGACGAGTGCACTTACAGGTGCAGTAGGAAAGACTCTGTAGTAATCTCAAGACTGAGACTTGGACACTGTAGGCTGAGGAGTGGGTTGGCTCTGATTTGTAAACATCCTGATGGCAAATGTGAGTGTGGAGATAGTGAGACAGTGAAACATGTACTACTCCAGGGCAAAATATACTCCAGTCAGAGAAGGACTCTCTTCAAGAAACTTGGAGCAGATGGGGAAACTGTTTTTAACATGCGCACACATCTAAATCTCGATTCTTGGGTTAAAACAAAGAAATTGGTGGATTATCTTCACAAAACAGGATTGTACAAAAGGATTTGATGTAGTTGTTAATAACAAACTGTAGGGGCAGCATTACGCCAAAGCTGCGTCTAGTCTGCCTAACTAAAGAAGTAGCAGAAGAAGTCGCTGCGCACCCGGATGTTCTCTTTTCAACAATGGCGCCTGGTTTCAGTAGAAGAGTTCCTTCGTGGTGTTGAGAAAGTGTCTGTTAGCTTCACCAGTACTGATCCATCAGAGTCTCTGTGTGTCTGGATAAACCTGTCTGGATGGACTTTGTACTCTTCACCTTTTATTCTGAATGTTTTAACTCTGAATCATCTCCCGAGAGCCTACGAAGCTAAGCTAGTTAGCTTAGCATGCTAGCTGGAAACAGATTTTGACGGAGTTTGTGTGGGGTAAAAACGTCTCTCTCGTCGCGGGAAAATGAGTAAAGTCCAAGTGATGAGAGCTTTGGTGGAGCAGCGACTAAGTGCGGCTGTTGAAGAGATATTTGGGCTGTTTGAAAGAACGGTAGCAGAATACGAGGAGGAACTTTCTCGTTCTAAAGAGGAGAACGAGCGACAGCGGAAGCTACTGGACGCTGTTTTCCTGCCTGAAGTCCGGTTACACAGAGCAGGTTGGTGCTTACTTTTTATACGTCAGGTATGGCAGTGTTCTAATATGAGTTGCGTTAACGTGTGACAGGAGGTAACATGCAACACGCATAGGACCAAAACGTTTACTTCTGCATCCGTATTACAGTTGTTCACATTTGCTGAAAGACTAAATCCTAATCTCTGAACCTAAAGGTCGGTGGCCTAAACGCATGTTTTTAATTGAAGCTAAACACATTCTCACTTACAAAAACACGTGTTTCTCTGTGATGTACTTTTGAAGCATTATGCTGACCACAGGCTGCAGAAGTTAAACACAATTACAGTCAGTATGTGATGGTTTGATTTATCCAGAAGAATCAGAGGTTTTGTGAATGTAGTTTGAAAACTGGGTTTTGTGTTTACAGTTTAGATGAAAGGTTGGAAGGTTTCAATTTCAACAATTATGAAAAACTGTAACAAATGTATTCATCTCAAGCTACTGATGACTGCATTACTGCTGGTGCATTTTATTTTTGCAGGTTGTCTGTCTGCCTGTTCTGTTTCAGAAAAAAAAGTGTACTGGTGACTGATTGTTCAGCTGTTTGAAATGTCTCTATATTCTGTATGTGTTTATTGTTTTCCTGCAGACGTCCAGCAGCTGTTGGTGACTAAAGAAGAGGTTCCCTTTGAGCAGCAGGACTGGAGCTCCAGTCTGGACCAGGAGGACCCAGACCCCCCACACATTAAAGAAGAACAGGAAGAACTCTGGACCAGTCAGCAAGGAGAGAAGCATCGAGGCCTGGAGGAGGTTGATATCAAGTTCCCGTTGACTCTTGTCCGTGTTAAGAGTGAAGAAGACAACGAAGAAGAGAAACCTCAGTCCTCAGGGCTGGTTTCAGCTGCAGCCAGAGGCTCAACTGAACAGGTGGAAACAGAAGCTGATGAAGAGGACTGTGGGGGACCAGAACCAGCCAGGAACTCAGATTCACATTTACAAGCAGATACTGATGACACGACTGGAGACTCTTCTGAACCTGAGACTGATGACAAGACTGGAGACTCTTCTGAACCTGATACTGATGACAAGACTGGAGACTCTTCTGAACCTGAGACTGATGACAAGACTGGAGACTCTTCTGAACCTGAGACTGATGACAAGACTGGAGACTCTTCTGAACCTGATACTGATGACAAGACTGGAGACTCTTCTGAACCTGAGACTGATGACAAGACTGGAGACTCTTCTGAACCTGAGACTGATGACAGTGCTGATTGGCAGAAGACCAGAGAACCTCGGTCAGTTTCAAAGGCTTTGAAAAATGATCCTGACAGTGATTTTAGATGTAGAACTGGTAAGAAACCATTTAACTGCTCTCAGTGTTGGAAACAATTTAACATCCGTGGAAATCTAAAGAGACACATGAGAACTCATACAGGAGAAAAACCTTTCAGCTGCTCAGTGTGTGGTAAAGGTTTCACTATAAATAGTTCTCTGAAGAGACACATGAGAACTCATACAGGAGAAAAACCTTTCAGATGCTCAGTGTGTGGTAAAGGTTTCACTGTAAATGGAAATCTGAAGTCACACATGAGATCTCATACAGGAGAAAAACCTTTTAGTTGCTCAGTGTGTGGTAAAGATTTCACTGTAAATGATACTCTTAAGGGACACATGAGAACTCATACAGGAGAAACACTTTTCAGCTGCTCAGTGTGTGGTAAAGGTTTCATTAGAAGTTATGATTTAAGGGGACACATGAGAACTCATACAGGAGAAAAACCTTTCAGCTGCTCAGTGTGTGGTAAAGGTTTCATTAGAAGTTATGATTTAAGGGGACACATGAGAACTCATACAGGAGAAAAACCTTTCAGCTGCTCAGTGTGTGGTAAATGTTTCACTGAAAATTGTACTCTGAAGAGACACATGATGACTCATACAGGAGAAAAACCTTTCAGCTGCTCAGTGTGTGGTAGACGTTTCACTGAAAATGGACATCTGAAGGGACACATGAGAACTCATACAGGAGAAAAACCTTTCAGTTGTTCCGTGTGTGGTAAACGTTTCACTGTGAATAGTTCTCTGAAGACACACATGAGAACTCATACAGGAGAAAAACCTTTCAGCTGCTCAGTGTGTGGTAAATGTTTCACTGTAAATGGAAATCTGAAGTCACACATGAGAACTCATACATGAGAAAAACCTTTCAGTTACATAAGAGTCCAGCCGTTGACGGTTAATCAACAATAGCAATGAAGTGACATTTGCACTGTGCTATCTAGATTTGCAGGAGAAGAAGATGGAAGTGACAGGTTTCACTCAATAACAATTTATTCATTGTGTCATATAACAACAGAAGTTATCTCTGGATACTTAACACAGAGCAGGACTAGAACACGCTCATAATTGTGGTTAATATACACATAAACCAGCCTGGATTTCTAAAATGTTAGGCCAGTATTTTTGACTGATTCCTACATTTTCTATATATTTGTATAATTATTAGTTTTCATGAGGTATTTTGGATGATTTATTTGATTTCTTAAATATTTTCTACTTCTGATGTTCGTATTTGTGCTATTATATGATCACATAATTGTTGTCTGATAGAAATGCATACTTATGCTTTTTGGATCTCTGTGAACACGGTCCTGTCAATATATTGTAAGTGTACATCTGCATTGATACAAATAAATTGGATGAATGTCAGGACTGTGTCCGCCCCATCATTACAGCACAACTTATTCTTTAATGTTTTTATTTACGTGTCTTATGGAAATGATCTTGCTGTGCATCACCTCTTCTGATACACAGAAATAAATCCAGAGAAATAATCCTTTGAGTCGTCTCTTTCCACGCCCTACCGTTAAATACAGGAAATATATTTGATCTCATTGATGAGATATCTATATCTTAACTTTAAACTTAAAGGCTTTTGATAAATACTATAGACACCGAGTCTCAGGGAAGTTGAGTTGGGAAATAATCCATGAGATATGGTGTTATTAATTTCTATCTCAGTGACGAATACGACTAATTTGATGGATAGCTTTTTTTTAATCATTTTCTTTATTATTAGAATTAGGGAATAGTAATCAGAATCATCAGCTGCATGGTGGTTCAGGTTCTTCTGTATGGAGTTTTTCTCCGGTTGGTGGCGGTTGTAGGATCCGTATGTAAGTCTGTGTGTGTTTGGTTGTGGATGTGGACACTGCATTGGTGCGTGGGTAGGGGTGTGTCACTGTGGGCGTGTGATCCGTGGTTACTTGTAATTGCACTCACCTGATTTCATCAGTTGGCGTCTGAACATGGCGTGGGGTGAGCCACGGGGGTGAAATGTTCTGTTGACCGCTACGCTGTCACATCACATTGTGCTTCACTTAGTCCTACCTTATTAACCTTGCACGGACGTTTGTAAACCGTTGGAGCTCATGTACGCTGCCGTGATATGAAAATAAAGGTGCTTCGAGAGCAAGAATAAAACGAAGTGTGCGCGTCAACAATTTCTCCCGTGTTCAGCCCACCGCGGCTAGTAGTTTTTATATTTGGTCCCACTTAGCCGTAATATTAGTCAACAGAAAATGTACCGAAGTGTTGATCCACGGAAAGTTTCGTTTACGCTGGATTCCTGGGATCATTTTGGAACGCTTCAAACAAGGAAGTTGTAGCGCGCAGAGACGCACCAGTTCATTCATCGCCCGAGTAGGTTTTCATTCATCCACGACCAGCCCGTACGGCTCATTCATCACAGCTACGGGAGCGGAGGTATGGTCAAGCATACACAAACACACACACACAACAGGTCATATTTGCGAATGAAATATTTCCTCTGGTAGGCTTTAGCGGTGTAACCACATAAGGTGGTTGTACTTCTTTTTTGTTTTAAGCCGTTTGTTATTTTCGTGTCATCAAGCGGGTGGAGCCATCGGCTCGGGAGTGCCGCCGTAGCTCCAAGACACTTTGTCTTGTTCAAGACTAACGGTATATAGGTACATAAGTACCCACCGCTAGCATGCACAGAAGACTAGGGTGAGTTTAGATACCGGTAGATTTCTATAGGCAGTTCAGCGGGGAATACGTGACGCAATTGCCTGTTGGTGGATCGTTATCGCTCATGTGTATGCAAGGCTTCCCGTGACGTATTCATGCCATGTGTGTGATCTATAATGTTTGGTCTGTGCATGGATGTTTTGATAATTCACAGGTGAACATGGATTTAGGTGGATCTTTTTCATGTCCTGATGCTAATGCAGGAATTGAAAAACGGATAATAAAACCCTCTGTGAAAGCACTGGAAAGTCAAATACAAACGTTTCAAACGGATCGTCAAGCTAAGGTTAATACAATTAAAGCTGCTATAAAGACAATTAAAAAGCTTATGCAAAAGGAAGATAATGCTGCAAGTGTTCAGTCTCATCTTGTAAACTTATGTGTTGCTTGAGGATGCTAGCCAACTTCATGAAGCTGTGATTCAGTTGCTTCCTCAAGAGGAACAAGAAAAACAAAACACCTGGTTTTCAAGTAGGCTATACTTAAGCATAACAGTGGCTTTATGGACAATGTAAAAGGGTGGCTTTCTGATGCAAGTAGACAATCTAATCGAAGTGTGGCACAAATGAGCACAGATGTCGTCACCTTGCCTCAGTTACATCCACCTTTACGTTGAACCATTTGATGTAAAAACGAATGGAAATGATTCATCTAAACACTCTGAAAATGGTGCTGGAATTACAGCGACAGTAGATGATGTTGAACCGAGGGACAGCATTTCCAATGTTGCAAGTAGAACCTCAAGGAAAAGAAGTTCAGCAGAAAGTAAGTCCTGTGTTTCATCTACCTCATCAGCACGAATTAAAGCTGAGGCAGACATGGCAGCTCTCCTTGCTCACCATAGCCTCTTAAAGGACAAACATGCTTTGGAAGAGCAAGAAGAGCTGCTCAGAAAAAAGAGAGAGCAGCTTGATTTGGATATGGAATTAGCTGCATCAATAGCCAGAGTGAAAGTGTTAAAGGCCTCGGAAGGCTCTAGAGTTTCCAGCATTAAATCTAATGGAATGAACTCATATTTGGAGAGAGAACAAAGGAGAGCTCCAACATTGAATGTTGATGCTGAGACATTTGTGCCTGTGGTAGCTAAACAGCCATATCAGCATATTCCAATAGGTGACCAGCCACGTTCACATTTGTTGGATGCGAGACCTAAGGAGAAAAGGATTGAGCTGCAGTCACAAGTCACATGGTCAAATGGGTTGGAGCCAACGGTGCAACAAGATAAAATACAAAGTACACGATCATGTCATCAGTTTCAGTTGAACTCAGAAAATCTTGCACCTGTGATGCAAAATACCATGGATCATAATCGTTTAATAACAGTCTTGGAGAAACAGAATGAAATTACATCCTTGTTGGTTGAGCAGCAATCTCTTTTTTCTTCCAAGACGGGACATTCAGATTTTTGATGGTGATCCTTTACAATTTCAAACTTTTATGAGGGAATTTGAACATAGTTTCGAGGACAAGACGCACAGTGCTAAAGATTGCTTATACTTTCTCGAGCAGTACACCAGAGGCCAGCCCAAGGACTTGGTCAGAAGCTGTCAGCATATGCCTCATGATCAAGGATATGCCAAAGCTAAATCTTTGTTGCAAGAACATTTTGGCAATTCCTTAAAAATTGCTTCTGCCTATATGGAGAAGGTCCTCACATGGTCAGTTTTGAAACCTGAGGACGTGAAAGCCCTGCATGCGTATAGTTTTTTGTTACGAGGATGCTGCAATGCCATGGGAGAGGTAGGTGCCGTGTATGAGTTGAACGTCACAGCTAATATGCAAACAGTCATTAAGAAATTGCCTTATAAGCTCTGGGATAGATGGAGAAACGTTGCATGTGAGTTACAGGATAAATTCCATCGCAGAGTGACCTTTTGTGATATTGTTGAATTTATTGAAAAACAAATAAAGATTGCAAGTGACCCACAGTTTGGAGATATTCAGGATTCTCAAACAGCAGTAAGAAAGGATGTGAGGAATTCTAAATCCCAACCTTATTCTAAAGCTAAGGGGAGTAGCTTCGCTACCACCGTCGCTACATTGGACAAAGGGGCCGAGGCCAGTACGAATAGGGAAAAGGCTACAGCTGTTGTAAAGGTCTGCTTGTTTTGTGGTGCTGGACATGCCCTGGATCTGTATCGTCTATTGGAAAGGAGGTCACATAGTGAAAAAATGTCTTTCTTGAAACAAAATGGGGTGTGTTTTGGCTGTCTGTGCATTGGGCACAGGAGCAAAGATCGCGCAAGCGTCTTTCATGTAAAGTATGCAATCTGAAACATCCTACCATGTTGCATATCCATTCAAAGAAAAAGGAAGCTGTTTCAGAGCAAGCTAACATGGGGCCAGAGACAGCTAACAGAAGGGCTTTAATCTCTGTGCAATCCAGTGGGCTTACTGGGGCCGGTGATCGCGACTGTACACTCTCCATACTTCCTGTTCAAGTGAAGTCGAAGAAAGGAGATGAAATATTGATCACTTATGCCTTCCTGGACCCTGACAGCTCGGCATCATTTTGTACTGAAAGGCTAATGAACAAGCTGAATCTCACAGGGAGAAGAACAGGCATTCTCCTACGGACGATGGGTCAGGAGAAAGCTGTCGGTAGTCACATTGTTTCAGACCTGGAGGTAGCTGGATTGGACACAGATTGTTTCTGTGAGCTGCCTGACATATTCTCCCAGAAAAGCATGCCTGTCCATCAAGGTAACATTCCTCGACAGGAAGATCTTCAAAGATGGCCACACCTGGAACATGTGAAAATTTCAGAGATCGATTCAGGGGTAGATCTTCTGATTGGTACTAATGTTCCTACTGCTCTAGAGCCATGGGAGGTTGTTCGGAGCATGAATGGAGGTCCATACGCAGTCAAAACTGTGTTAGGCTGGACTGTAAATGGTCCTCTCAGAGGAGACTTTGGCAGTGCTGGTATGCATTGACGTGCCACTGTCAATAGGATTTCTGTTTCAAGACTCGAGGAGTTGTGGGCGCAGCAAACAAAGGCCGATTTCCCTGAATGTGCACAGGATGACCAGCTTGGATTATCGAAAGAAGATTGTCATTTCATGAAGTTGGTTAACAAGTCTGCCACATTGGTGGATGGTCATTACAGTGTTGGTTTACCTTTGAGACAAGATGATGTCAAATTGCCTAACAACAGAACTGTTGCAGAACAGGGTGCTCTGAGTCTCAAAAGGAGGTTTAACAGGGACAGCTCATTCCATGCAGACTACACCAACTTCATGAGTGATATCATTGTCAAAGGCTATGCTGAGAGTGTCCCAGCCGGGGATCTGGAGCGCTGCGATGGTAGGGTATGGTACATACCTCACCATGGTGTGTACCACCCACAGAAGAGAAAGATGAGGGTGGTCTTTGACTGTGGAGCTTCATTCCGGGGAACATCTTTAAATGCCCAGCTCGTCCAGGGCCCTGATCTGACTAGCTCGCTGGTGGGGGTCATAACCAGATTCCGAAAGGAGCCTGTAGTACTAATGGCGGACATTGAGGCTATGTTTCATCAGGTCAAAGTACCAAGTGTTGACGCAGACCTTTTTAAGGTTTCTTTGGTGGCCGGATGGAGACCATGGTCAGGATCTGGTGGAATATAGAATGGTTGCACATCTGTTTGGCGCCACATCCTCTCCAAGTTGTGCAAGTTTCGCCTTAAGGAAGTGTGCAGATGACAACAAGGAACAGTTCAGTCCGAGGTCAGTTGATTCTGTGTTGCATAATTTTTACGTCGATGACTGCCTTGTGTCTGTTGGTTCAGAGGAGGAGGCAGTCTCACTTTATGAAGAACTTTGCACGCTTTGTGCTAAAGGAGGCTTTAAGCTCACTTAATGGATTAGCAACAGACGTGCTGTCATCGCTGCCATATCTCAACAGGAAAGAGCCATAGAGGTGAAGGATCTGGACTTGGACAATGACATCTTGCCTATGGAAAGAGCCTTAGGGGTGCAATGGTGTGTCCAGTCAGATTCATTCAAGTTTAAAACCATGCTCCGGGACAGACCTCTAACAAGGAGAGGGATCTTGTCCACTGTCAGCTCTATTTACAATCCTTTAGGATTTCTGGCGCCCGTTGTGCTATCCGCCAAAAGGATCCTCCAAGACTTGTGTAGGCGACAGCTTGGTTGGGATGATGCCTTGCCCCTCATTGTGGCCCAGGAGTGGAGGGCCTGGCTAAATGAGTTACATCGGCTTGAGGAGTTTAAGGACGACAGGTGCTTAAAACCTCTCAACTTTGGGGAAGTCGCTTCTGCTCGGCTCCACCACTTCGCAGATGCGAGTGAGGATGGGTATGGAACCGTGACCTACCTGTTGCTGCATAACATCTGTGGACAAGCACACAATGCATTTATAATGGGAAAGGCACGTGTAGCTCCATTGAAGTCTATCACCATCCCTTGCATGGAGTTAACGGCTGCGGTGGTTGCGAGCAGAATGGACAAGTTGTGGAGGAAAGAGCTGCAAATGCCGCTGCAGGAGTCCATTTTTTGGACTGACAGTACCTCGGTATTAAAATACATCAGGAATGAAACGTTAAGGTTTAAGATATTTGTTGCAAATCTTATCTCGACCAACTCATCTCAGTGGAGATATGTGAATACATCCAGCAATCCTGCAGACTTGGCTTCAAGAGGAGCCAAGGTTGAGTCCTTCCTGAAGAGCGATAGTTGGGTGTTTGGGCCTAAGTTTCTTGTTGAACCTGAAATGAAGTGGCCAATAAATCCTGATTTTTCTGGAAATGTCTCTTTAGAAGATCCTGAGATCAAGACTGTCATCTCCGTGAATGCTATCCAAGCCAATGAGCAGGCGGACATCATTATGAGCTTTATGAATCATTTCTCTTCTTGGATCAGGTTGAAAAGGATGGTGGGCTGGCTTCTCAGTTTCAAGAGTTGGCTTTGGGATCTTGTTGGAAGGAGGAAGCAATTGAAAGCTGTTCTTGCTCAATCTGGCCTGGATGAAGAACAGCTCAAGAAGAAGATAGAAGAGGAGATGCAGCGTGTCAAGGTTCATGCTGCCCTCGGGCCTCTTTCACTCGAAGAGTTTGACCAGGCAGAAACCGCAATTGTCTGTTTTTGTCAAAGGAAGCGGTTTCCAGAAGAGATAACTAGTTTGCAAAGGGGAAAAAGTGTGAAGAGGACCAGTCACCTTTGTAATCTTGATCCCATACTCGAAGGAGGTGTTCTAAGAGTTGGAGGCAGATTTAGCAGAACAGCCATGCCAGATGAGGCAAAACATCCTGCTATACTGGCCAAGGATCTTCACATTTCTGACCTCATTTTGCATTATGTACATCAGCAGACAGGTCATGGTGGACGTAACCACATGTTGGCAAAGCTACGCCAAAGATATTGGATTCCTGGTGCTAGCATTGCAATAAGGAAGACTTTATCCAAGTGTGTTGTCTGTCGTAGATTATATGCTGCCCCAGGACATCAGCGCATGGCAGATCTTCCCCAGGATAGAGTTACACCTGATGAGCCTCCATTCACCAGAGTGGGAGTGGATTGCTTTGGACCGTTTGAGGTCAAGCGGGGAAGAGGAACAGCGAAAAGGTACGGTGTCATCTTTACATGTCTGGCAATGAGAGCTATACACCTGGATCTGGCATCATCTTTAGACACCGATTCCTTTGTGAACGCTCTTAGGCGGTTCATTGCAAGAGACGGGGTCAGGTGTTGGAGTTGCGTTCCGATAATGGCACGAATTTTGTCGGAGCCTAACGTGAATTGAGGGAAGCCGTCGGAAAATGGAACCATGCCCAGATCAATGACACACTCCTTCATAAGGGAATCAAGTGGCTTTTCAACCCGGCCACTGGTTCACATCACGGTGGAGTGTGGGAGCGATTAATTCGATCTGTGAGGAAAGTGTTGAATTCTGTCTTGAGAACACAGAATTTGGATGAAGAGTGTCTCTATACAGTCTTCTGTGAAGTTGAGGCTATTATTAATAGCCGCCCTATAACCAAAGCATCCACTGACCCAAATGACTTAGAAGCGCTGACCCCGAATCATCTACTGCTGCTCAAGTCCAAACCTGCGTTGCCACCAGGAGTGTTCCAAAGGGAGGACATATACGTTCGTCGACGGTGGAAACAAGTGCAGTATATATCCGACTTGTTTTGAAAACGCTGGGTCAAGGAGTATTTGCCCCAGCTTCAGGAGCGCCAGACGAAACTTCATGCCAGGGGATGTTGTGATCATCATGGACGACTCGGCTCCCCGTAATTCATGGCTTACTGGAAGGATTGTGCGTGCAGACCCTGACAGAGGAGGACTTGTGCGTCGGGTCCGCATCAAGACTAGGAGCAGCTATCTGGACAGGCCCATCACCAAGGTGTGCCTTCTTCAAGAGGGGGAGGAGCCAGAAGAGCTGCATTGACTCTGATTATGGATAGTTTGTATTGACTTGGACATTTGTGCACGTGAATGGATTTGGACTGGTTTGTATGATTACTGGGATGACATAAATCTTAGGTCATGGATAAGAGATATTTTGAATGTGATGTTGATATCTTACTGACCTTTTAAATTTGTCTCCTACATGTTAGTGATTGTGTAATTATTGCCTTGAATAATTAGGGGCCGGAATGTAGGAGCCGTATATAAGTCTGTGTGTGTTTGGTTGTGGATGTGGACACTGCATTGGTGCGTGGGTAGGGGTGTGTCACTGTGGGCGTGTGATCCGTGGTTACTTGTAATTGCACTCACCTGATTTCATCAGTTGGCGTCTGAACATGGCGTGGGGTGAGCCACGGGGGTGAAATTTTCTGTTGACCGCTACGCTGTCACATCACATTGTGCTTCACTTAGTCCTACCTTATTAACCTTGCACGGACGTTTGTAAACAGTTGGAGCTTATGTACGCTGCCGTGATATGAAAATAAAGGTGCTTCGAGAGCAAGAATAAAACGAAGTGTGCTCGTCAACAATTTCTCCCGTGTTCAGCCCACCGCGGCTAGTAGTTTTTATATTTGGTCCAGCTTAGCCGTAATACAGGTCTCTAAAAGAAAAGTGGCAAAAGTCTTATATACAAGACTCATATTCTCAGTGCAGGAAAGCATAAGTAAAGCCGAGTGCACTTACAGGTGCAGTAGGAAAGACTCTGTAGTAATCTCAAGACTGAGACTTGGACACTGTAGGCTGAGGAGTGGGTTGGCTCTGATTTGTAAACATCCTGATGGCAAATGTGAGTATGGAGATAATGAGAAAGTGAAACATGTACTACTCCAGGGCAAAATATACTCCATCAGAGAAGGACTCTCTTCAAGAAACTTGGAGCAGATGGGGAAACTGTTTTTAACATGCGCACACATCTAAATCTCGATTCTTGGGTTAAAACAAAGAAATTGGTGGATTATCTTCACAAAACAGGATTGTACAAAAGGATTTGATGTAGTTGTTAATAACAAACTGTAGGGGCAGCATTACGCCAAAGCTGCGTCTAGTCTGCCTAACTAAAGAAGAAGAAGAAGAAGTCGCTGCGCACCCGGATGTTCCATCTTCAACAATGGCGCCTGGTTTCAGTAGAAGAGTTCCTTCGTGGTGTTGAGAAAGTGTCTGTTAGCTTCACCAGTACTGATCCATCAGAGTCTCTGTGTGTCTGGATAAACATGTCTGGATGGACTTTGTACTCTTCACCTTTTATTCTGAATGTTTTAACTCTGAATCATCTCCCGAGAGCCTACGAAGCTAAGCTAGTTAGCTTAGCATGCTAGCTGGAAACAGATTTTGACGGAGTTTGTGTGGGGTAAAAACGTCTCTCTCGTCGCGGGAAAATGAGTAAAGTCCAAGTGATGAGAGCTTTGGTGGAGCAGCGACTAAGTGCGGCTGTTGAAGAGATATTTGGGCTGTTTGAAAGAACGGTAGCAGAATACGAGGAGGAACTTTCTCGTTCTAAAGAGGAGAACGAGCGACAGCGGAAGCTACTGGACGCTGTTTTCCTGCCTGAAGTCCGGTTACACAGAGCAGGTTGGTGCTTACTTTTTATACGTTAGGTATGGCAGTGTTCTAATATGAGTTGCGTTAACGTGTGACAGGAGGTAACATGCAACACGCATAGGACCAAAACGTTTACTTCTGCATCCGTATTACAGTTGTTCACATTTGCTGAAAGACTAAATCCTAATCTCTGAACCTAAAGGTCGGTGGCCTAAACGCATGTTTTTAGTTGAAGCTAAACACATTCTCACTTACAAAAACACGTGTTTCCCTGTGATGTACTTTTGATGCATTATGCTGACCACAGGCTGCAGAAGTTAAACACAATTACAGTCAGTATGTGATGGTTTGATTTATCTAGAAGAATCAGAGGTTTTGTGAATGTAGTTTGAAAACTGGGTTTTGTGTTTACAGTTTAGATGAAAGGTTGGAAAGTTTCAAGTCATTAACAATTATGAAAAACTGTAACAAATGTATTCATATCAAGCTACTGATGACTGCATTACTGCTGGTGCATTGTATTTTTGCAGTTTGTGTCTGTCTGCCTGTTTGGTTTCAGAAAAAAACACAGTGTACTGGTGACTGATTGTTCAGCTGTTTGAAACGTCTCTATATTCTGTATGTGTGTTTATTGTTTTCCTGCAGACGTCCAGCAGCTGTTGGTGACTAAAGAAGAGGTTCCCTTTGAGCAGCAGGACTGGAGCTCCAGTCTGGACCGGGAGGACCCAGACCCCCCACACATTAAAGAAGAACAGGAAGAACTCTGGACCAGTCAGCAAGGAGAGAAGCATCGAGTCCTGGATGAGGTTGGTATCAAGTTCCCGTTGACTGTTGTCCCTGTTAAGAGTGAAGAAGATGAAGAGAAACCTCAGTCCTCAGGGCTGGTTTCAGCTGCAGCCAGAGGCTCAACTGAACAGATGAAAACAGAAGCTGATGAAGAGGACTGTGGGGGACCAGAACCTGCCAGGAACTCAGATTCACATTTACAAACAGATACTGATGACAAGACTAGAGACTCTTCTGAACCTCAGACTGATGACAAGACTGGAGACTCTTCTGTACCTGAGACTGATGACGGTGCTGATTGGCAGGAGACCAGAGAACCTCCGTCCGTTTTAAAGGCTTTGAAAAATCATCCTGACAGTGATTTTAGATGTAGAACTGGTAAGAAACCATTTCACTGCTCTCAGTGTTGGAAACAATTCAACATCCGTGGAGCTCTAAAGAGACACATGAGAACTCATACAGGAGAAAAACCTTTCAGCTGCTCAGTGTGTGGTAAAGGTTTCACTCTAAATGGTACTCTGAAGACACACATGAGAACTCATACAGGAGAAAAACCTTTCATTTGCTCAGTGTGTGGTAAAGGTTTCATTAGAATGTATGATTTAAGGGGACACATGAGAACTCATACAGGAGAAAAACCTTTCAGCTGCTCAGTGTGTGGTAGACGTTTCACTGAAAATGGACATCTGAAAGGACACATGATGACTCATACAGGAGAAAAACCTTTCAGCTGTTCAGTGTGTGGTAAAGGTTTCACTGTGAATAGTTCTCTGAAGACACACATGAGAACTCATACAGGAGAAAAACCTTTCAGCTGCTCAGTGTGTGGTAAATGTTTCACTGTAAATGGAAATCTGAAGACACACATGAGAACTCATACAGGAGAAAAACCTTTCAGTTACATAAGAGTCCAGCCGTTGACGGTTAATCAACAATAGCAATGAAGTGACATTTGCACTGTGCTATCTAGATTTGCAGGAGAAGAAGATGGAAGTGACAGGTTTCACTCAATAAGAATTTATTCATTGTGTCATATAACAACAGAAGTTATCTCTGGATACTTAACACAGAGCAGGACTAGAACACGCTCATAATTGTGGTTAATATACACATAAACCAGCCTGGATTTCTAAAATGTTAGGCCAGTATTTTTGACTGATTCCTACATTTTCTATATATTTGTATAATTATTAGTTTTCATGACGTATTTTGGATGATTTATTTGATTTCTTAAATATTTTCTACTTCTGATGTTCGTATTTGTGCTATTATATGATCACATAATTGTTGTCTGATAGAAATGCATACTTATGCTTTTTGGATCTCTGTGAACACGGTCCTGTCAATATATTGTAAGTGTACATCTGCATTGATACAAATAAAGTGGATGAATGTCAGGTCTGTGTCTGCCCCATCATTACAGCACAACTTATTCTTTAATGTTTTTATTTACGTGTCTTATGGAAATGATCTTGCTGTGCATCACCTCTTCTGATACACAGAAATAAATCCAGAGAAATAATCCTTTGAGTCGTCTCTTTCCACGCCCTACCGTTAAATACAGGAAATATATTTGATCTCATTGATGAGATATCTATATCTTAACTTTAAACTTAAAGGCTTTTGATAAATACTATAGACACCGAGTCTCAGGGAAGTTAAGTTGGGAAATAATCCATGAGATATGGTGTTATTAATTTCTATCTCAGTGACGAATACGACTAATTTGATGGATAGCTTTTTTTAAATCATTTTCTTTATTATTAGAATTGGGGAATAGTAATCAGAATCATCAGCTGCATGGTGGTTCAGGTTCTTCTGTATGGAGTTTTTTTCCGGTATGGTGGCGGTTGTAGGATCCGTATGTAAGTCTGTGTGTGTTTGGTTGTGGATGTGGACACTGCATTGGTGCGTGGGTAGGGGTGTGTCACTGTGGGCGTGTGATCCGTGGTTACTTGTAATTGCACTCACCTGATTTCATCAGTTGGCGTCTGAACATGGCGTGGGGTGAGCCACGGGGGTGAAATTTTCTGTTGACCGCTACGCTGTCACATCACATTGTGCTTCACTTAGTCCTACCTTATTAACCTTGCACGGACGTTTGTAAACCATTGGAGCTCATGTACGCTGCCGTGATATGAAAATAAAGGTGCTTCGAGAGCAAGAATAAAACGAAGTGTGCTCGTCAACAATTTCTCCCGTGTTCAGCCCACCGCGGCTAGTAGTTTTTATATTTGGTCCAGCTTAGCCGTAATACAGGTCTCTAAAAGAAAAGTGGCAAAAGTCTTATATATAAGACTCATATTCTCAGTACAGGAAAGCATAAGTAAAGCCGAGTGCACTTACAGGTGCAGTAGGAAAGACTCTGTAGTAATCTCAAGACTGAGACTTGGACACTGTAGGCTAAGGAGTGGGTTGGCTCTGATTGGTAAACATCCTGATGGCAAATGTGAGTGTGGAGATAGTGAGACAGTGAAACATGTACTACTCCAGGGCAAAATATACTCCAGTCAGAGAAGGACTCTCTTCAAGAAACTTGGAGCAGATGGGGAAACTGTTTTTAACATGCGCACACATCTAAATCTCGATTCTTGGGTTAAAACAAAGAAATTGGTGGATTATCTTCACAAAACAGGATTGTACAAAAGGATTTGATGTAGTTGTTAATAACAAACTGTAGGGGGAGCATTACGCCAAAGCTGCGTCTAGTCTGCCTAACTAAAGAAGAAGAAGAAGAAGTCGCTGCGCACCCGGATGTTCTCTTTTCAACAATGGCGCCTGGTTTCAGTAGAAGAGTTCCTTCGTGGTTTTGAGAAAGTGTCTGTTAGCTTCACCAGTACTGATCCATCAGAGTCTCTGTGTGTCTGGATAAACCTGTCTGGATGGACTTTGTACTCTTCACCTTTTATTCTGAATGTTTTAACTCTGAATCATCGCCCGGGAGCCTACGAAGCTAAGCTAGTTAGCTTAGCATGCTAGCTGGAAACAGATTTTGACGGAGTTTGTGTGGAGTCAAAACGTCTCTCTCGTCGTGGGAAAATGAGTAAAGTCCAAGTGATGAGAGCTTTGGTGGAGCAGCGACTAAGTGCGGCTGTTGAAGAGATATTTGGGCTGTTTGAAAGAACGGTAGCAGAATACGAGGAGGAACTTTCTCGTTCTAAAGAGGAGAACGAGCGACAGCGGAAGCTACTGGACGCTGTTTTCCTGCCTGAAGTCCGGTTACACAGAGCAGGTTGGTGCTTACTTTTTATACGTTAGGTATGGCAGTGTTCTAATATGAGTTGCGTGAACGTGTGACAGGAGGTAACATGCAACACGCATAGGACCAAAACGTTTACTTTTGATGCATTATGCTGACCACAGGCTGCAGAAGTTAAACACAATTACAGTCAGTATGTGATGGTTTGATTTATCCAGAAGAATCAGAGGTTTTGTGAATGTAGTTTGAAAACTGGGTTTTGTGTTTACAGTTTAGATGAAAAGTTGGAAGGTTTCAAGTTATTAACAATTATGAAAAACTGTAACAAATGTATTCATCTCAAGCTGCTGATGACTGCATTACTGCTGGTGCATTGTATTTTTGCAGTTTGTCTGTCTGCCTGTTTGGTTTCAGAAAAAAAACAGTGTACTGGTGACTGATTGTTCAGCTGTTTGAAACGTCTCTATATTCTGTATGTGTGTTTATTGTTTTCCTGCAGACGTCCAGCAGCTGTTGGTGACTAAAGAAGAGGTTCCCTTTGAGCAGCAGGACTGGAGCTCCAGTCTGGACCGGGAGGACCCAGACCCCCTACACATTAAAGGAGAACAGGAAGAACTCTGGACCAGTCAGCAAGGAGAGAAGCATCGAGTCCTGGAGGAGGTTGGTATCAAGTTCCCGTTGACTGTTGTCCCTGTTAAGAGTGAAGAAGATGAAGAGAAACCTCAGTCCTCAGGGCTGGTTTCAGCTGCAGCCAGAGACTCAACTGAACAGATGGAAACAGAAGCTGATGAAGAGGACTGTGGGGGACCAGAACCAGCCAGGAACTCAGATTCACATTTACAAACAGATACTGATGACAAGACTGGAGACTCTTCTGAACCTGAGACTGATGACAAGACTGGAGACTCTTCTGAACCTGAGACTGATGACAAGACTGGAGACTCTTCTGAACCTCAGACTGATGACAGTGCTGATTGGCAGGAGACCAGAGAACCTCGGTCAGGTTTAACAGCTTTGAAAAATCATTCTGACAGTGATTTCAGATGTAGAACTGGTAAGAAACCATTTAACTGCTCTCAGTGTTGGAAACAATTCAGCATCCGTAGTACTCTGAAGAGACACATGAGAAGTCATACAGGAGAAAAACCTTTCAGCTGCTCAGTGTGTGGTAAACGTTTCATTGAAAATGGTACTCTGAAGAGACACACGATAACTCATACACGAGAAAAACCTTTCAGCTGCTCAGTGTGTGGTAAAGGTTTCACTATAAATGCACATCTGAAGAGACACATGAGAACTCATACAGGAGAAAAACCTTTCAGCTGCTCAGTGTGTGGTAAAGGTTTCACTGAAAATAGTACTCTGAAGACACACATGAGAACTCATACAGGAGAAAAACCTTTCAGCTGCTCAGTGTGTGGTAAAGGTTTCACTGTGAATGGCACTCTGACGAAACACATGAGAACTCATACAGGAGAAAAACTTTTCAGTTACATAGGAGTCCAGCCGTTGACGGTTAATCAACAATAGCAATGAAGTGACATTTGCACTGTGCTATCTAGATTTGCAGGAGAAGAAGATGGAAGTGCAGGTGCTCAGGGACACCAGGCACTCAGCTAGGAGGAGCTGGGGATCGAACCGGCAATCTTGCGATTGCCGTCCGAGCGCTCTACCTCCTGAGCTAAACCCCCCCAATAACATTTTATTCATTGTGTCATATCAAAACAGAAGTTATCTCTGGACACTTAACACAGAGCAGGACTAGAACACGCTCATGATTGTGGGTAATATACAGATAAACCAGGCTGGATTCCTAAAATGTTAGGCCAGTATTTTTGACTGATTCCTACTTTTTCTATGTATTTTTATAATTATTAGTTTTCATGACGTATTTTTGACGATTTATTTGATTTCTTAAATATTTTTGACTTCTGATGTTCTTATTTGTGCTATTATATGATCACATAATTGTTGTCTGGTAGAAATGCATACTTATGCTTTTTGGATCTCTGTGAACACGGTCCTGTCAATATATTGTAAGTGTACATCAGCATTGATACAAATAAAGTGGATGAATGTCAGGTCTGTGTCTGCCCCATCATTACAGCACAACTTATTCTTTAATGTTTTTATTTATGTTTCTTATGGAAATGATCTTGCTGTGCATCACCTCTTCTGATACACAGAAATAAATCCAGAGAATTAATCCTTTGAGTCGTCTCTTTCCACGCCCTATCGTTAAATACAGGAAATATATTTGATCTCATTGATGAGATATCTATATCTTAACTATAAGCTTAAAGGCTTTTGATAAATACTATAGACACCGAGTCTCAGGGAAGTTAAGTTGGGAAATAATCCATGGGATATGGTGTTATTAATTTCTGTCTCCGTGACGAATAGGACAAATATGATGGATAGCTTTTTTATCATTTTCTTTATTATTAGAATTGGGGAATAGTAATCAGAATCATCAGCTGCATGGTGGTTCAGGTTCTTCTGTGTGGAGTAAAGTTTAGACATGGACATAAAGAAAGCCATCGCAAATAAGGAAGCAGTTGTAGCAGTCTTTCTGGATATTGAAAAAGCATATGACATGCTTTGGAGGGAAGGGTTATTAATTGCACTTTATGATGTTGGAATCAGATGGAGAATGTTTAACTGGATCAAGAACTTTTTATGTAACCGGTCAATTCAAGTGAGGATTGGAAATGAACTATCAGATGAGTTTGAGGTGGAGAATGGAACTCCTCAAGGAAGCATGATAAGTCCACTTCTTTTTAATATTCTGGTTAACGGCATGTTTAGTAGAGTGGGGAAAGGATTTGGTTTTTCATTATTTGCAGATGATGGGGCTATCTGGAAGCGAGGGAGGAACCTCCCCTACCTGTTTGACCAAATTCAAGGTGCTTTAGAGAAAATGACTGAGTGGGCTAATGATTGGGGTTTTAAAATTTCTACAGATAAAACTAAATATATGGTGTTTGGAAATAAGAAAGGTATGCTGACACAGCAAATACAATTGTATAATAATAATCTTGAAACAGTCAAGTATTTTACATTTTTAGGAATGTGGCTGGACGAAAGGATGACAGGGAACAAACAAGTTGAAATGGTTTTGGTGAAGTGTGGGAAAATAATGAATGTCCTTAGGTGTGTGGCTGGTTCAGACTGGGGGGCTGATAGAGAATCAATGATGATGATTTACAGAGCAATGATAAGATCAGCTATTGACTATGGAAGTATGGTTTATGGATCAGCAGCTCCTTCTTTGATCAGTAAACTTGACATCGTCCAAGCAAAAGCCCTAAGAGTGTGCTGTGGAGCATTCAGTACAACTCCAATATCAGCATTACTTATAGAAATGGGGGAGATGCCGTTAGAAATCAGGAGACATAAACTTGGTTTGAGATATTTAATGAAGCTCAAAGGACAAAATACAATGTTACCAACAAAGAACCTTCTGAGTGAACATTGGGAGTTTATGGGAACGTCAAAAAGGACTAAAACTAATTTTGGAGAAAAATTCAAATCTGTGGCGCAGGAAATTGGAATTGTGGACATAAGTGTGTGTCGTCCCGCTGTGGCTTCATGGTTGGTTCCAGATCCCATTGTTGACCTAAAGCTTTTGAATAAAAGCAAATCAAGGATGTCAGAGGTCGTAGTAAAGGAGGTAACAGTCTGGCAGCAACTAAAATGGGGAAACCACCTACAAATTTATACAAAAGATCATGAGAGTGGGAAAGTGGCAGTTGGTATTAGCATACCTGAAATTGGATATAAAAAAGGATATAGAATATCAAATCATATGTCAGTCTTCACAGTAGAAATGGTGGCAGTTCTGTTGGCATTAAGATGGGTTGAGGACAATAAACAGGGAAATTCAATCATATGCAGTGATTCAACAGCAACCTTAAGGAGCTAAATCCAAGTCCAGACCTGATAAAAAGTGTGTAAATAAATTTGCAATATGGGGCACCAGAGTATAGTGAAAGAATAAACAGGTCTCTAAAAGAAAAGTGGCAAAAGTCTTAGGAGAAGGAAAGGAAAGGAAGGGCATATTTTTCAGTGCAGGAAAGCATAAGTAAAGACGAGTGCACTTACAGGTGCAGTAGGAAAGACTCTGTAGTAATCTCAAGACTGAGACTTGGACACTGTGGGCTGAGGAGTGGGTTGGCTCTGATTGGTAAACATCCTGATGGCAAATGTGAGTGTGGAGATAGTGAGACAGTGAAACATGTACTACTCCAGGGCAAAATATACTCCAGTCAGAGAAGGACTCTCTTCAAGAAACTTGGAGCAGATGGGGAAACTGTTTTTAACATGCGCACACATCTAAATCTCGATTCTTGGGTTAAAACAAAGAAATTGGTGGATTATCTTCACAAAACAGGATTGTACAAAAGGATTTGATGTAGTTGTTAATAACAAACTGTAGGGGGAGCATTACGCCAAAGCTGCGTCTAGTCTGCCTTAACTAAAGAAGTAGCAGAAGAAGAAGTCGCAGCGTACCCGGATGTTCCATCTTCAACAATGGCGCCTGGTTTCAGTAGAAGAGTTCCTTCGTGGTGTTGAAAAAGTGTCTGTTAGCTTCACCAGTACTGGTCCATCAGAGTCTCTGTATGTCTGGATAAACCTGTCTGGATGGACTTTGTACTCTTCACCTTTTATTCTGAATGTTTTAACTCTGAATCATCTCCCGAGAGCCTACGAAGCTAAGCTAGTTAGCTTAGCATGCTAGCTGGAAACAGATTTTGACGGAGTTTGTGTGGAGTCAAAACGTCTCTCTCGTCGTGGGAAAATGAGTAAAGTCCAAGTGATGAGAGCTTTGGTGGAGCAGCGACTAAGTGCGGCTGCTGAAGAGATATTTGGGCTGTTTGAAAGAACGGTAGCAGAATACGAGGAGGAACTTTCTCGTTCTAAAGAGGAGAACGAGCGACAGCGGAAGCTACTGGACGCTGTTTTCCTGCCTGAAGTCCGGTTACACAGAGCAGGTTGGTGCTTACTTTTTATACGTTAGGTATGGCAGTGTTCTAATATGAGTTGCGTGAACGTGTGACAGGAGGTAACATGCAACACGCATAGGACCAAAACGTTTACTTCTGATGCATTATGCTGACCACAGGCTGCAGAAGTTAAACACAATTACAGTCAGTATGTGATGGTTTGATTTATCCAGAAGAATCAGAGGTTTTGTGAATGTAGTTTGAAAACTGGGTTTTGTGTTTACAGTTTAGATGAAAAGTTGGAAGGTTTCAAGTTATTAACAATTATGAAAAACTGTAACAAATGTATTCATCTCAAGCTGCTGATGACTGCATTACTGCTGGTGCATTGTATTTTTGCAGTTTGTTTCTGTCTGCCTGTTTGGTTTCAGAAAAAAAACAGTGTACTGGTGACTGATTGTTCAGCTGTTTGAAACGTCTCTATATTCTGTATGTGTGTTTATTGTTTTCCTGCAGACGTCCAGCAGCTGTTGGTGACTAAAGAAGAGGTTCCCTTTGAGCAGCAGGACTGGAGCTCCAGTCTGGACCAGGAGGACCCAGACCCCCTACACATTAAAGGAGAACAGGAAGAACTCTGGACCAGTCAGCAAGGAGAGAAGCATCGAGTCCTGGAGGAGGTTGGTATCAAGTTCCCGTTGACTGTTGTCCCTGTTAAGAGTGAAGAAGATGAAGAGAAACCTCAGTCCTCAGGGCTGGTTTCAGCTGCAGCCAGAGACTCAACTGAACAGATGGAAACAGAAGCTGATGAAGAGGACTGTGGGGGACCAGAACCAGCCAGGAACTCAGATTCACATTTACAAACAGATACTGATGACAAGACTGGAGACTCTTCTGAACCTGAGACTGATGACAAGACTGGAGACTCTTCTGAACCTGAGACTGATGACAAGACTGGAGACTCTTCTGAACCTCAGACTGATGACAGTGCTGATTGGCAGGAGACCAGAGAACCTCGGTCAGGTTTAACAGCTTTGAAAAATCATTCTGACAGTGATTTCAGATGTAGAACTGGTAAGAAACCATTTAACTGCTCTCAGTGTTGGAAACAATTCAGCATCCGTAGTACTCTGAAGAGACACATGAGAAGTCATACAGGAGAAAAACCTTTCAGCTGCTCAGTGTGTGGTAAACGTTTCATTGAAAATGGTACTCTGAAGAGACACACGATAACTCATACACGAGAAAAACCTTTCAGCTGCTCAGTGTGTGGTAAAGGTTTCACTGAAAATAGTACTCTGAAGACACACATGAGAACTCATACAGGAGAAAAACCTTTCAGCTGCTCAGTGTGTGGTAAAGGTTTCACTGTGAATGGCACTCTGACGAAACACATGAGAACTCATACAGGAGAAAAACTTTTCAGTTACATAGGAGTCCAGCCGTTGACGGTTAATCAACAATAGCAATGAAGTGACATTTGCACTGTGCTATCTAGATTTGCAGGAGAAGAAGATGGAAGTGCAGGTGCTCAGGGACACCAGGCACTCAGCTAGGAGGAGCTGGGGATCGAACCGGCAATCTTGCGATTGCCATCCGAGCGCTCTACCTCCTGAGCTAAACCCCCCCAATAACATTTTATTCATTGTGTCATATCAAAACAGAAGTTATCTCTGGACACTTAACACAGAGCAGGACTAGAACACGCTCATGATTGTGGGTAATATACAGATAAACCAGGCTGGATTCCTAAAATGTTAGGCCAGTATTTTTGACTGATTCCTACTTTTTCTATGTATTTTTATAATTATTAGTTTTCATGACGTATTTTTGACGATTTATTTGATTTCTTAAATATTTTTGACTTCTGATGTTCTTATTTGTGCTATTATATGATCACATAATTGTTGTCTGGTAGAAATGCATACTTATGCTTTTTGGATCTCTGTGAACACGGTCCTGTCAAGATCTTGTAAGTGTACATCAGCATTGATACAAATAAAGTGGATGAATGTCAGGTCTGTGTCTGCCCCATCATTACAGCACAACTTATTCTTTAATGTTTTTATTTATGTTTCTTATGGAAATGATCTTGCTGTGCATCACCTCTTCTGATACACAGAAATAAATCCAGAGAATTAATCCTTTGAGTCGTCTCTTTCCACGCCCTATCGTTAAATACAGGAAATATATTTGATCTCATTGATGAGATATCTATATCTTAACTATAAGCTTAAAGGCTTTTGATAAATACTATAGACACCGAGTCTCAGGGAAGTTAAGTTGGGAAATAATCCATGAGATATGGTGTTATGAATTTCTATCTCAGTGACGAATAGGACAAATATGATGGATAGCTTTTTTATCATTTTCTTTATTATTAGAATTGGGGAATAGTAATCAGAATCATCAGCTGCATGGTGGTTCAGGTTCTTCTGTGTGGAGTAAAGTTTAGACATGGACATAAAGAAAGCCATCGCAAATAAGGAAGCAGTTGTAGCAGTCTTTCTGGATATTGAAAAAGCATATGACATGCTTTGGAGGGAAGGGTTATTAATTGCACTTTATGACGTTGGAATCAGATGGAGAATGTTTAACTGGATCAAGAACTTTTTATGTAACCGGTCAATTCAAGTGAGGATTGGAAATGAACTATCAGATGAGTTTGAGGTGGAGAATGGAACTCCTCAAGGAAGCATGATAAGTCCACTTCTTTTTAATATTCTGGTTAACGGCGTGTTTAGTAGAGTGGGGAAAGGATTTGGTTTTTCATTATTTGCAGATGATGGGGCTATCTGGAAGCGAGGGAGGAACCTCCCCTACCTGTTTGACCAAATTCAAGGTGCTTTAGAGAAAATGACTGAGTGGGCCAATGATTGGGGTTTTAAAATTTCTACAGATAAAACTAAATATATGGTGTTTGGAAATAAGAAAGGTATGCTGACACAGCAAATACAATTGTATAATAATAATCTTGAAACAGTCAAGTATTTTACATTTTTAGGAATGTGGCTGGACGAAAGAATGACAGGGAACAAACAAGTTGAAATGGTTTTGGTGAAGTGTGGGAAAATAATGAATGTCCTTAGGTGTGTGGCTGGTTCAGACTGGGGGGCTGATAGAGAATCAATGATGATGATTTACAGAGCAATGATAAGATCAGCTATTGACTATGGAAGTATGGTTTATGGATCAGCAGCTCCTTCTTTGATCAGTAAACTTGACATCGTCCAAGCAAAAGCCCTAAGAGTGTGCTGTGGAGCATTCAGTACAACTCCAATATCAGCATTACTTATAGAAATGGGGGAGATGCCGTTAGAAATCAGGAGACATAAACTTGGTTTGAGATATTTAATGAAGCTCAAAGGACAAAATACAATGTTACCAACAAAGAACCTTCTGAGTGAACATTGGGAGTTTATGGGAACGTCAAAAAGGACTAAAACTAATTTTGGAGAAAAATTCAAATCTGTGGCGCAGGAAATTGGAATTGTGGACATAAGTGTGTGTCGTCCCGCTGTGGCTTCATGGTTGGTTCCAGATCCCATTGTTGACCTAAAGCTTTTGAATAAAAGCAAATCAAGGATGTCAGAGGTCGTAGTAAAGGAGGTAACAGTCTGGCAGCAACTAAAATGGGGAAACCACCTACAAATTTATACAAAAGATCATGAGAGTGGGAAAGTGGCAGTTGGTATTAGCATACCTGAAATTGGATATAAAAAAGGATATAGAATATCAAATCATATGTCAGTCTTCACAGTAGAAATGGTGGCAGTTCTGTTGGCATTAAGATGGGTTGAGGACAATAAACAGGGAAATTCAATCATATGCAGTGATTCAACAGCAACCTTAAGGAGCTAAATCCAAGTCCAGACCTGATAAAAAGTGTGTAAATAAATTTGCAATATGGGGCACCAGAGTATAGTGAAAGAATAAACAGGTCTCTAAAAGAAAAGTGGCAAAAGTCTTAGGAGAAGGAAAGGAAAGGAAGGGCATATTTTTCAGTGCAGGAAAGCATAAGTAAAGACGAGTGGACTTACAGGTGCAGTAGGAAAGACTCTGTAGTAATCTCAAGACTGAGACTTGGACACTGTGGGCTGAGGAGTGGGTTGGCTCTGATTGGTAAACATCCTGATGGCAAATGTGAGTGTGGAGATAGTGAGACAGTGAAACATGTACTACTCCAGGGCAAAATATACTCCAGTCAGAGAAGGACTCTGTTCAAGAAACTTGGAGCAGATGGGGAAACTGTTTTTAACATGCGCACACATCTAAATCTCGATTCTTGGGTTAAAACAAAGAAATTGGTGGATTATCTTCACAAAACAGGATTATACAAAATGATTTGATGTAGTTCTTAATAACAAACTGTAGGGGCAGCAATTCGCCAAAGCTGCGTCTAGTCTGCCTTAACTAAAGAAGTAGCAGAAGAAGAAGTCGCAGCGTACCCGGATGTTCCATCTTCAACAATGGCGCCTGGTTTCAGTAGAAGAGTTCCTTCGTGGTGTTGAAAAAGTGTCTGTTAGCTTCACCAGTACTGGTCCATCAGAGTCTCTGTATGTCTGGATAAACCTGTCTGGATGGACTTTGTACTCTTCACCTTTTATTCTGAATGTTTTAACTCTGAATCATCTCCCGAGAGCCTACGAAGCTAAGCTAGTTAGCTTAGCATGCTAGCTGGAAACAGATTTTGACGGAGTTTGTGTGGAGTCAAAACGTCTCTCTCGTCGTGGGAAAATGAGTAAAGTCCAAGTGATGAGAGCTTTGGTGGAGCAGCGACTAAGTGCGGCTGTTGAAGAGATATTTGGGCTGTTTGAAAGAACGGTAGCAGAATACGAGGAGGAACTTTCTCGTTCTAAAGAGGAGAACGAGCGACAGCGGAAGCTACTGGACGCTGTTTTCCTGCCTGAAGTCCGGTTACACAGAGCAGGTTGGTGCTTACTTTTTATACGTCAGGTATGGCAGTGTTCTAATATGAGTTGCGTTAACGTGTGACAGGAGGTAACATGCAACACGCATAGGACCAAAACGTTTACTTCTGCATCCGTATTACAGTTGTTCACATTTGCTGAAAGACTAAATCCTATTCTGTGAACCTAAAGGACGGAGGTACGTTTTATTAGTCTGTTTTCTGTGAGTAATTGACACAAGCAGAAACCAGAGACGAGCCGTTTTTTGTTTTTTTTTTTCGTTTTTGGGAAAAAACCGAAAATCAGAATTTCACCTCATTTTCTTGTTTTTTGGTTCCTACTTACAAAACGAATTTATTTTGTTTCCGTCGGTGGGCGGGTCCTCTGATTGACTAGTGTGCTTCCTTGCCCTGTGCTCTTCAAAATAAAAGTTTTTCCGTTTGATAATGTCAACAAAAATATTACTGTATTGTAGACACTAGCAGACACAGAGGTCCCTAACACCCACAGTCAAGACTGACCCGGCTTCAAATAAAAATAATACTATTCATAATCATTTGAAAATGAGAACTTATGAAGTTATGATGACTTCAGGGCAGTTGATGTTTAGCCACAAGGTGGCGCAGTTGTTACATCAAGAGTAGACCTCGAGGCTCAACATCTCCAGGCTCTGTGTTCATAATCCGGCTCAACAAAACCTAAAGTCCCGGTCAGAGTTAACTGTATCACGACAGTGGTCATTGTCCGGCTCTGAGCTGAGATGAGGCTAGTTTTTAATTTCTGACAGCTGAACATTGCGCATCTGTTAACCTTTATCCATTTACAGTAAACAAATCTTTTTTTCTTGTTGAAAGATATTTTATATTGTTTTCATATTATTATTTAGACACTGACGGTGATTACAGAATATATTATTATTTACATATTATTATTTACTGACGGTGATTACAGAATGCGAGTGTGTTATATTGAAAGCGAGGCTGGGTGTGCCTATGAATATAATGTAGGCTACAGTAAGTTTTTTTAAGGTGCTGTACAAGCAAATCATACTGTCTACTCTGTACAATGACAAAGAGTGTAGCAGGCTACTGTTCACTATAAACAAATGATTTTGCTCTTTGCTCATGGCAGTTGTGACAGACATTTTTGTTTACATGTCGGCAGGCAAGCTTCACTCATTCCAGGGATGTATTATGCTTTGTCCTATAGCCTACTTAATTGTATCTCTTGGAACACATTATGAAATGGATCTATAGTATAGAAATTTGCTCATAACAGGCCGACTGGAATACAAAGCAAACTTACCTCTCTCAAATGCACATTCATGGAAGTCTTGTATTGACATCCCAGGACAAAACACAAACAATGCAGTAATGTAATAATATACCTCTTTAAATGCACAAGAATGTGTCATGCAGAGAGTTATTAAATGTTTTTATTATTTAATTACACAGGAACCACATGGCAGGTGCTATTTTCTCATCCATAGGCTACTCTAAGTACAGCAATGTGAGGGTTTCATACATGTTGGTTGGATCACTCTTCAGTAGAGAATGCTTTCCTGAAATAAGTGAGTGAGTAGCATACTTTCCCTGCTGCAAAATCTCTCTTTGCTTTTGTTTTTTTCTTTTCTTTAAAAATTACTTTTAATGGTGTTAACTAGATCTTATAAATGGCCAAACACATCAAATTTGTATACCCTATACCGTAAGACTATAAGACTTGAAGAATCTCCTCTGTGCAACTATTCATGTAGTCAGTCAATGATCAAACTAGTAGCATGAATATGAATTACAGTCCAAGCGGGTTAGGCAAGGCAAGGCAAAGCCATTTTATTTGTATAGCCTGTTTTTACAAACAGTTTGTCTGAAAGGGCCTTACATAGCATGAGCATCATAACGACATCCTCTTCCCTTAAACCCTCACATCCACTGAGGAAAAACTCCCAGGAAAACCCCTTTTAACTGGGCAAAAATTGGAGAAACATCAGGGTGAGCAACAGAGGAGGGATCCCTCACCCAGGACAGGCAGACGTGCAATAGATGTTGTATACGGACAAGAAAACAGTTTATAACAGAGAATATGGAAAAACATGGAAATGGTTGACAGGAGCTGACGAAGGCAACTTCTGGTGGGCAGGAAAGGCAGGGAGAGCAGGCCAGCTTAATGGGAGTAGTGGGTGGCAGACTGGGTCGTGAACAGGGAGGGCAGGCCAGTTTAACAGCGGGGGGAAGGGGGGCGATGCAGGCGGCGGTTGGTGCAGAGGGATGGAGCTGTGGAGAATCTGTGGAATCAGAGAGAGTGCGAGACGCCAAGGCCAAACTACAAGGTGCAAGAGGTAAGGAGAGGAGAGGGGGGGGGTCTCTCTACTTAAATGTAGTTAGAGTGTCTGCCTCTCTGACCCATGGAGAGAGCTGGTTCCACAGTAAATGAGCCCAGTATCTGAAGGTTCTACCTCCCAGTCTGTATTTAGAGATATTGGCAGTCAGGGCCGGTTCTAGCCCATTGGCTGCCTTAGGGGAGATTGATGCCCCCCCCATTCTATTATTGGCGGGGGAAGAATTATCCACTATATTTATATTTCATGCACTGGAATAGTTTCAGAACATTTTTACTAGTTAAAAAATATATAACATGTAATGGTACACAAACTGTGCAAACGATTAATTACACTGATGATTAATTACACTGTATTCTCAAACAAGCAAATATGATTAAATCAATGGATGGACTCCATAAAAAAGGTAAACAAAAGTGCTCTTTGTACTACCGGAAGGAATTTAAAATTATTAAATGGATGGATGAATGCCATAACATGTACAAACTAAAGTGCTCTTTGTACAGCAGGTAAGAACAAGTTGTAGATGATGGAGTGTCTGCAGGCTGTAGTGAAGCAGATGGTGTTGCCGTTGTTGTTTCTTCACCTGGGCAAATATACATACAAAATCAAGTGTTAAAGTTAAAGTGTTTATGCTTTCATTGGGATAAACGACGATGACAAGGCAATACACTTAGTACACACATTCTCTTAATTTTGTTCATATCTGTACTGTTAGTAGGCTACCAATTTCAGGGATTTATCAATGATCTTATAAGTCATTATACAACAATCAGTGTATAAAGCATGCATATGTCAATACTTGTACATTTCATTTTTTCAAGAATGTATTTGAAACTAATTTGGATCAAAATAGTCACACCATGAAGATTATTCAAAGGACTAACCTGCTGCTGCAGGCTCTGTGCCCGTGGTCTGTGTGGCAATGGTGTATTCAAGGAAAAACCCAACCAATGGTACATTTAAATGAATGAAAAATTATAAAATATATAGTTTTATGGTGGATAGATAACACTATTTGTTATTGTTTTATTTTCCGAATAGTTTATACTTTATCTTACCTGCTTCAGGCTGTGTAGCCCTGGTCTCAATGGTCTCCATTTCGACTTCACTGTCTGGACTGTTATAGGTGGTCCTGGATGGCCCTTTATCTGGAGCTGTTTTCAGGCACAGAATTTAGTGAGATCAGTTTTATAAACAATACAATGACCATAGTTAGTATAATAGTTTAAGTATGACATAATGTCTCACTTGCTATGGGCTCTGTTTCCCTGGTCTTCGTGGCACTGGTGCTTGGAGTGGTAGATATGGTCCCAGATGACCCATCATCTGCATCTGAAAGCATAGCATCCATTCATGCTGTTAGTTATCATTTCTTCTATCATCCCATTATACTTGCATTTTACTGTATAAATGAGGCTTATGTAACCAATACATTTACACTACTACTACTACTACTACTACTAATAATAATAATAATAATAATAACAACTATAATAATACTAATTATTATTATTAGAACTTCAAATGTTCAGATAAAGGCAAACCTGGAGCATCAGGAGTGCTCTGTCCAGCAGGTGAAGGTCTCTGAGTCAGCAAATATTTCCTGAGTGCATCTGTCCAGTTTAAAATATAGAGAAAAGTTTATAACACACATTATAGAACACCCCTACATTTACTAAATTACACACTGTATGTAAATGTAGTGTTTTCACATGCAGCTGCTTTTGATGAACTCACTGACATAATAGGAGATGTAGACAAATCGTTTGTAAGAATGTATGCATAAGCTCCAACTTAATGGATAACAGCTAACATTGCATGCTAAGCTTTGTCCTTACTAAATGTTTTAAAAGGCTACTAAAGTCACAATGGCACAACTACTATGAAAGTTTTCTTAGCTGGAAAGCTGGACAAAATGCTTAATGTCAAGAGGGAAACGAACCCTTGCCCTAGCATACTCCTGACAGGGTAATAGGCAAATAGGCTGCTATGTCAACTATACAACCAAAATCAGCCAATAATCACAGTTTACCTAGCTAGCCTACATAACATAACATACCCGAAAAATCCTACTGACATGCTTAGTTCCTTCTTACACTTAGCATCTTAGTTGGTGTTAGCTCTTGATCCCTACCACTGCTCTAGATGCTAGCGGCTAGCTGCTACCTCAAAGCCCTTTGGTGTTTTAGGATATTTGGGAACTATTTTGTATGTTTGTCATCAGTGATAATCGATGATGAGATGTCAACACCAGAGCACACGCTATCCAAATACTGGCCGTCTGTCGTGTATAATTTTGTATTGGTCTTGATAGCTTGACCAAGCTAGCTTACTACAACACTTTTAATCAATACTTTAATATTCAGGGTCAAATCAAAGTGGCACATACTGAGGGGCACCATATGTAGATATTTGTTTTTGTTTTTGTTTACAATGATGTTTAATTTCGTTGAGGTCATTGTGGTATTACGGTTTTACGTATGTATAGTTACAGAAAAATATAATGAAGGGCACCACTAGAGGGCGCCCCCGACTCATTTGGCGCCCTAGGCGAAGGCCTGATCTGCCTATCCCAGCCGCCGGCCCTGTTGGCAGTCACAACAGAACTGCATTCTGGGAGCCAAGTGGTCTGGTCAGAGTAGCCAGATTCTTTACTTGAGTAGAAGTAAAAGTACCTGTGTAAAAAATGACTTTGGTAAAAGTGAAAGTACTGATCCAAATATCTACTCAAGTAAAAGTAAAAAGTACAGGCTCTGACATGTACTCAAAAGTATTATTAAAAGTAAAAAGTATTTCATTGCACAATTCACTGCAAAGCAAATAACCACACGATAATTTATCTGGAATCCATTTCATCAATGTTATTGTTTGAACAAACATTGTTCACTTAAGTTTACCTGCCGAACACAAGATGTATCCTAATGTACTTCAGTATAGTCAATCGTAGGCATTTGTATTGTACACATCAGGTTTACACATCACACTTCTGAACATTAAATCTTGGACCAGGACTGGCTTCTAAACTGTGGTGTCACAAATCATGCTCATAGGCCCAACTCTTAACAACTTTTTTAATAGCACATCAGGCAACAGTTGCTTCTCACTGTACAGGTGGTGTGTCATTGTGAGTGGCACACCCAGGGACTACGTATGAAAATAACTAAGCTTCTCTAGCCATTATCTGGTACAAACAATAATGTGTCCCTGCAAAATAAAAAATAAAAATGAAACAAATTTGCACACTGTGCAGTCAGTGAAGCTCAACTGAAAAACCCTTCACAATTATGATGTGTGCTCCTCAGATAAAAGTAACTCACTGTTTACACTTACACGACACATACTCGACCCCCCTCTCCAAAATATATATGCAGTGTTTCCTCTAGGATTTTCCCCTAACCCTTTTTTAGTCTGTACTTCCAGGGAAAGTATGCTCTACTCACTCACTAATTTCAGGAAAGCATTCTCTACTGAAGAGTGATCCAACCAACATGTATGAAACCCTCACATTGCTGTACTTAGAGTAGCCTATGGATGAGAAAATAGCACCTGCCATGTGGTATCTGTGTAATTAAATAATAAAAACATTTAATAACTCTCTGCATGACACATTGTTGTGCATTTAAAGAGGTATATTATTACATTACTGCATTGTTTGTGTTTTGTCCTGGGATGTCAATACAAGACTTCCATGAATGTGCATTTGAGAGAGGTAAGTTTGCTTTGTATTCCAGTCGGCCTGTTATGAGCAAATTTCTATACTATAGATCCATTTCATAATGTGTTCCAAGAGATACAATTAAGTAGGCTATAGGACAAAGCATAATACATCCCTGGAATGAGTGAAGCTTGCCTGCCGACATGTAAACAAAAATGTCTGTCACAACTGCCATGAGCAAAGAGCAAAATAATTTGTTTATAGTGTACAGGAGCCTGCTACACTCTTTGTCATTGTACAGAGTAGACAGTATGATTTGCTTGTACAGCACCTTAAAAAACTTACTGTAGCCTACATTATATTCATAGGCACACCCAGCCTCGCTTTCAATATAACACACTCGCATTCTGTAATCACCGTCAGTAAATAATAATATGTAAATAATAATATATTCTGTAATCACCGTCAGTGTCTAAATAATAATATGAAAACAATATAAAATATCTTTCAACAAGAAAAAAAGGTTTTGTTTACTGTAAATGGATAAAGGTTAACAGATGCGCAATGTTCAGCTGTCAGAAATTAAAAACTAGCCTCATCTCAGCTCAGAGCCGGACAATGACCACTGTCGTGATACAGTTAACTCTGACCGGGACTTTAGGTTTTGTTGAGCCGGATTATGAACACAGAGCCTGGAGATGTTGAGCCTCGAGGTCTACTCTTGATGTAACAACTGCGCCACCTTGTGGCTAAACATCAACTGCCCTGAAGTCATCATAACTTCATAAGTTCTCATTTTCAAATGATTATGAATAGTATTATTTTTATTTGAAGCCGGGTCAGTCTTGACTGTGGGTGTTAGGGACCTCTGTGTCTGCTAGTGTCTACAATACAGTAATATTTTTGTCGACATTATCAAACGGAAAAACTTTTATTTTGAAGAGCACAGGGCAAGGAAGCACACTAGTCAATCAGAGGACCCGCCCACCGACGGAAACAAAATAATGAGTGGTAAATTAGTTTTGTAAGTAGGAACCAAAAAACAAGAAAGTGAGCTGAAATTCTGATTTTCTGTTTTTGCCCAAAAACGAAAAAACGGCTCGTTTCTGGTTTCTGCTTGTGTCAATTACTCACAGAAAACTGACTAATAAAACGTACCTCCGTCCTAAAGGTCGGTGGCCTAAACGCATGTTTTTAATTGAAGCTGAACACATTCTCACTTACAAAAACACATGTTTCTCTGGGATGTACTTTTGATGCATTATGCTGGCCACAGGTTGCAGAAGTTAAACACAATTACAGTCCGTATGTGATGGTTTGATTTATCCAGAAGAATCAGAGGTTTTGTGAATGTAGTTTGAAAACTGGGTTTTGTGTTTACAGTTTAGATGAAAGGTTGGAAGGTTTCAAGTTCTTAACAATTATGAAAAACTGTAACAAATGTATTCATCTCAAGATACTGATGACTGCATTACTGCTGGTGCATTTTATTTTTGCAGGTTGTCTGTCTGCCTGTTTTGTTTCAGAAAAAAACACAGTGTACTGGTGACTGATTGTTCCGCTGTTTGAAACGTCTCTATATTCTGTATGTGTGTTTATTGTTTTCCTGCAGACGTCCAGCAGCTGTTGGTGACTAAAGAAGAGGTTCCCTTTGAGCAGCAGGACTGGGGCTCCAGTCTGGACCAGGACCCAGATCCCCCACACATTAAAGAGGAACAGGAAGAACTCTGGACCAGTCAGCAAGGAGAGAAGCATCAAGGCCTGGAGGAGGTTGATATCAAGTTCCCATTGACTCTTGTCCCTGTAAAGAGTGAAGAATATGTAGACAACGATGAAGAGAAATCTCAGTCCTCGGGGCTGGTTTCAGCTGCAGCCAGAGGCTCAACTGAACAGATGGAAACAGAAGGTGATGAAGAGGACTGTGGGGGACCAGAACCAGCCAGGAACTCAGGTACACATTTACAAACAGATACGGACGACACGACTGGAGACTCTTCTGAACCTGAGACTGATGACAGTGCTGATTGGCAGGAGACCAGAGAACTTCGGTCAGGTTTAAAGGCTTTAAAAAATAATCCTGACAGTGATTCCAGAGGTAGAACTGATAAGAAACCATTTAACTGCTCTCAGGGTTGGAAAACATTTAGAATCAGTGGAAATCTTAAGAGTCACATGAGAACTCGTGCAGGAGAAAAACCTTTCAGCTGCTCAGTGTGTGGTAAACGTTTCACTGTGAATGGCACTCTGAACAGACACATGAGAACTCATACAGGAGAAAAACCCTTCAGCTGCTCAGTGTGTGGTAAACGTTTCACTGTGAATGGCACTCTGAAGACACACATGAGAACTCATACAGGAGAAAAACCTTTCAGTTGTTCCGTGTGTGGTAAAGGTTTCAATAAAATGTATGATTTAAGGGGACACATTAGAACTCACACAGGAGATAAACCTTTCAGCTGCTCAGTGTGTGGTAAATGTTTCACTGTAAATGATACTCTGAAGAGACACATGAAAACTCATACAGGAGAAAAACCTTTCAGCTGCTCAGTGTGTGGTAAATGTTTCACTGAAAATGGACATCTGAAGAGACACATGATAACTCATACAGGAGAAAAACCTTTCAGCTGCTCAGTGTGTGGTAAAGGTTTCACTGTAAATGGACAACTGAAGGGACACATGATGATTCATACAGGAGAAAAACCTTTCAGCTGCTCAGTGTGTGGTAAACGTTTCACTGAAAATGGACATCTGAAGAGACACATGAGAACTCATACAGGAGAAAAACCCTTCAGCTGCTCAGTGTGTGGTAAACGTTTCACTCTAAATGGAAATCTGAAGACACACATGAGAACTCATACAGGAGAAAAACCTTTCAGCTGCTCAGTGTGTGGTAAAGGTTTCATTGAAAATGGACATCTGAAGAAACACATGAGAACTCATACAGGAGAAAAACTTTCAGTTACATAAGAGTCCAGCTGCTGACGGTTAATCAACCATAGCAATGAAGTGAAGTTTGCACTGTGCTATCTAGATTTGCAGGAGAAGAAGATGGAAGTGACAGGTTTCACTCAATAACATTTTATTCATTATTATTATTATTATTATTATTATTATTATTATTCATTGTGTCATATCATAACAGAAGTTATCTCTGGACAGACAGCAGGACTAGAACACGCTCATGATGGTGGTTAATATACAGATAAACCAGGATGGATTCCTAAAATGTTAGGCCAGTATTTTTGACTGATTCCTACTTTTTCTATGTATTTTTATAATTATTAGTTTTCATGACGTATTTTGGATGATTTATTTGATTTCTTAAATATTTTTGGCTTCTCATGTTCGTATTTGTGCTATTATATGATCACATAATTGTTGTCTGCTAGAAATGCAGCATACTTATGCTTTTTGGATCTCTGTGAAAACGGTCCTGTCAAGATCTTGTACATCTGCATTGATACAAATAAAGTGGATGAATGTCAGGTCTGTGTCTGCCCCATCATGTTTTTATTTACGTTTCTTATGGAAATCATGTTGCTGTTCATCACCTCTTCTGATACACAGAAATAAATCCAGAAAAATAATCCTTTGAGTCGTCTCTTTCCACGCCCTATCGTTAAATACAGGAAATATATTTGATCTCATCTATGAGACATCTACAGTATATTAAAGGATTTTGATCAATACTATAGACACTGAGTCTCAGGGAAGTTAAGTTGGGAAATAATCCATGGGATATGGTGTTATTAATTTCTATCTCAGTGACGTATAGGACGAATTTGATGGATAGCTTTTTTATTATTTTCTTTATTAGAATTAGGGAATAGTAATCAGAATCATCAGCTGCATGGTGGTTCAGGTTCTTCTGTATGGAGTTTTTCTCCGGTTTGTGGCTCTGATGCACCACAACGTTGTTTGCCAACCGCCATAGAAAAGACCAAACGAAGAAGAAGTCGCTGCGCAAAAAGATTTGGAGTCTTGTACATACACTCAACAAAAATATAAAAGCAACACTTTTGTTTTTGCTCCCATTTTTCATGAGATGGACTTAAAGATCTAAAATTCATTCCAGATACACAATATTACCATTTCTCTCAAACATTGTTCACAAATCTGTCTAAATGTGTGATAGTGAGCACTTCTGCTTTGCTGAGATAATCCATCCCACCTCACAGGTGTGCCACATCAAGATGCTGATCTGACATCATGATTAGTGCAGGTGTGCCTTAGACTGTCCACAATAAAAGGCCACACTGAAATGTGCATTTTTTTGCTTTATTGGGGGTCTGGGGACTCAGAACCACACAGTATCTGGTGTGACCACCATTTGCCTCATGCAGTGCAACACATCTTCTTCGCATAGAGTTTATCAGATTGTCAATTGTGGCCTGTGGAATGTTGGTCCACTCCTCTTCAATGGCTGTGCGAAGTTGCTGGATATTAGTGGGAACTGGTACACGCTGTCGTATACGCCGGTCAAGCACATCCCAAACATGCTCAATGGGTGACATGTCCGGTGAGTATGCTGGCCATGCAAGAACTGGGACATTTTCAGCTTCCAAGAATTGTGTACAGATCCTTGCAACATGGGGCCGTGCATTATCTTGCTGAAACATGAGGTGATGTTCATGGATGTATGGCACAACAATGGGCCTCAGGATCTCATCACGGTATCTCTGTGCATTCAAAATGCCATCAATAAAATGCACCTGTGTTCTTCGTCCATAACAGATGCCTGCCCATACCATAACCCCACCACCACCATGGGCCACTCGATCCACAACATTGACATCAGCAAAGCGCTCACCCACACGACGCCACACACGCTGTCTGCCATCTGCCCTGAACAATGTAAACCGAGATTCATCCGTGAAGAGAACACCTCTCCAACGTGCCAGACGCCATCGAATGTGAGCATTTGCCCACTCAAGTCTGTTACGGCGACGAGCTGGAGTCAGGTCAAGACCCCGATGAGGACGACGAGCATGCAGTTGAGCTTCCCTGAGACGGTTTCTGACAGTTTGTGCAGAAATTGTTTGGTTATGCAAACCAATTGTTTCAGCAGCTGTCTGAGTGGCTGGTCTCAGACGATCTTGGAGGTGAACCTGCTGGATGTGGAGGTCCTGGGCTGGTGTGGTTACACATGGTCTGCGGTTGTGAGGCCGGTTGGATGTACTGCCATATTCTCTGAAACGCCTTTGGAGACGGCTTATGGTGGAGAAATGAACATTCAATGCACGAGCAACAGATCTGGTTGACATTCCTGCTGTCAGCATGCCAATTGCACGCTCCCTCAATGCTTGTGGCATCTGTGGCATTTTGCTGTGAGACAAAACTGCACATTTCAGAGTGACCTTTTATTGTGGACAGTCTAAGGTACACCTGTGCACTAATCATGATGTCAGATCAGCATCTTGATGTGGCACACCTGTGAGGTGGGATGGATTATCTCAGCAAAGCAGAAGTGCTCACTATCACACATTTAGACTGATTTGTGAACAATGTTTGAGAGAAATGGTAATATTGTGTATCTGGAATGAATTTTAGATCTTTAAGTCCATCTCATGAAAAATGGGAGCAAAAACAAAAGTGTTGCATTTATATTTTTGTTGAGTGTATATATATATATATATATATATATATATATATATATATTACACACACACATACATATATACATACACACACACACACTTTGCAGTCGGCTGCTAAGTCGGACACAATTCTAGCCATCATGCATCGCTTTCAACCCACAATACATCACGTAAGGTAGCGCGCTCCAGGCGGCTACATCAAGTCGAATTCGCCTAGTATGTGATGGTTCTATTTCGTCCCTACTGACCGCCAGAGGCGGTGCTTTAAGCACTGGATAACTCCGCCCGCTGTAGCGCATGTCGAGTACGAATAACAATAGGCTTGTTTCGAATCAAGCATGCGCATCCATTTGCCTCGCAAAACAAGGCATTCTGGGAAAAAAACGTCACAAATGCTGGTGATAACTTCCCTTTGCGACATGTCACATGACTTTAAAAACTTGCGGTATCTCCAGGGTACCTCCCTTCGCATGCTTTTCTCTGCAGATGGTCTGAAATAAGTGCGGACATAAGACACTCCCCTCAACATTGCCCTAGTTGGTTAGAATTATCACGTGGTATTTCCGACGTGAGAAAATTCCTCAGCCTCCGTCAACAACTGGACTTAATGCCTCGGCTCGAGTTCGTCAGCGACGAAGAAAGCCAGCGCCACTGGGCAGACCATATTCTTTATGCAAAGTCCGGGAAGTTTCCCCTGGCGCGATAATTTTTGTTATGTATACAATTATTAATAAAGTTTAAATAAATAAAAAAAAAAAAAGTCCGTGAATTGCACCTGTGTCCGACTTGACGTGGTGGGAACCTGACGTGTTTATGACGAGTTCCGGCGGATCCTCTCAAGTCTCGTGCATGCATCGGCTCAAATGCATGCGATCCGAAACGCAGCGAGTTTTTAAAGTCATGTGACATGTCGCAAAGGGAAGTTATCACCAGCATTTGTGACGTTTTTTTTCCCAGAATGCCTTGTTTTGCGAGGCAAATGCATGCGCATGCTTGATTCGAAACAAGCCTAGCGGCTGCGTTTCGGATCGCATGCATTTGCGCCGATGCATGCACGAGACTTGCGAGGATCCGCCAGAACTCATACATAACAAAAACTGTCGAGCCAGGGGAAACTTCTGTTCATATACTTTGCACAAAGAATATGAACTCGAGCCGAGGCATTTGAACTCCCCTTGTTGACGGAGGCTGAGGAATTTTCTCACATGGGAAATACCACGTGATAATTCTAACCAACTAAGGCAACGTTGAGGGGAGTGTCTTATGTCCGCACTTATTTGAGACCATCTGCACAGAAAAGCATGCGGAGGGTGGTACCCTGGAGATCCCGCAAGTTTTTAAAGTCATGTGACATGTCGCAAAGGGAAGTTATCACCAGCATTTGTGATGTTTTTTCCCCAGAATGCCTGGTTTTGCGAGGCAAATGCATGCGCATGCATGATTCGAAACGCGCCTACTGTCACCTGTGACTCCTGCATGACCCCCGGGAGGCTATATCTTCCGGTGTCAGCAGGCAATCGGCTCCTTCATTCTTCTCGCGACCGCGCGTTGAGGTGTACGTAAGTATAGCATGGCCGTTTAAATGGCCGGTACAATTATTATTGGTATGCTGCTGGCTTTGTGCAGCCTCGTGCCTCCGTGGCAGAAGTAACGGTCCTCGTCCTCCGAGAGGCCGTCGCCAGCGTTTTGCACATTGTATGTTGTGCTCTGGTGGCTTTGCTGGGTTGGTGGCGTTTCCGCCCCTCACCTTCCGGCGTTGCACACAGTTGCTGTGGGCTGTGTTACTAGCAGGTTGATGCTGCTTTGAATGCTAATAATTGTTTTTTGTTTCTCTGTTTAGTGTTCACAGTATTATTTAAGGATTCAACTGGGTTGAGGTAGGGTTTCAGTCCCTCTTCAAGCTTAGTTGTATTTGTGCTAAACTAATAAATCTTGTTGGTGAAGGTTGCGTACCTGCCCCCTCTCCCAACTTGGTATTGTGTTTCAAAGTGTTGGCGTTCCCGTCCCGGCGGCGTCACACTGTGTTGTTTGTTGTTACTTGGCTACCTCTCCACCTGGTTCCGGATGGAGCATGCCTGTGGCAGCTGTATGGCGTCCCTGGAGCCTGAGGATGGCCATGACCGGTGTGTGTCCTGTCTTGGCGTGGATCACCTGCAGGAGGCCATCACCGACAAAGCCTGCATAAATTGTAGCATTAAGCCGAGGTCAGTAAGGCTGGCCAGGTTGGCCCAAATGGATCCACTATCCTGCCTGTCTTCATTCCAGCCTGAGAGAGTGGATTCGTGTCAGGGTGCTGCAAAGGGGCGGTCTGCCACACAGGACAGGGACGGTGTCCCCACAGGAATCCCAGGCCCAGGGGTCACCACTGCCACCGGACGACGATCTCGCCATTGCAGCTTCATCTAGCCAGTTTAATGGTTCCCAGGTCAGGTTAACGACTCCGACTGCACCAGGCTCGTCACATTATTCAGCCTCAGATTCACGGCGAGGATCTGATGATTCCTCCATGGGGGCAATCATCCGGGCTTCCCTAGCACGCCTGCAGCTTTACGCTCCGAGTCAAGAAAAAGCTCCTAGCACTTTCTACAGGCGCAACCCCCCCACCGGCGAAGACCATGGTGCCGCAGTCTCCTGATTTTTTTGAAGGAGCTGCATTCCTGCTGGGGAGACACGTCAGCCCTCACCAGGCCTGGGTCGGATGAGCGAACCTTAGCTGCCATGGAGGGTGCTGAGGCAGTTGGTCTTCTCCGCATGCCAGCGGTGGAACCTGCAATTGCTTCCCTGATTGTTTCCTCAGAGGAGGCAATGAAGTCAGACCCCAGGTGCCCTTCTGCCCAGTGTAAGGTCACTGATGACTACGTCTGCAGAGCTTACAACATGGCAGCGCGCATCGGCCACCTTGGAAACACCCTCTCCCACTTCCTTTTGGCCCTCTCATCTTCCCTGCTGGATGCTCAGGTGGATGACTCCATCCGTGACATTTGCGATGCCTCACTGCAGACTTTTGCCTGTCAGTCGAGAGAGTTGGGTCGACTTATGTCGACGCTTGTCCACACTCGTCGTCACCTGTGGCTGGCCCAGTCACCCCTGACAGAGGCGACTCGTAGGGTCCTTCGCAGGGTGCCGGCGGAACCTGGTGAGCTGTTTGGATCTGCAGGCATTGGACCGCACAGCAGAAGCCGATGAGACCAGGCGGCGGCTGGCAGGCCTTCACAGGAGGGCGCCTATCTCCAGCGGGCAGAGAGCCTTTCCATCTGCCCCTGCACATCCTCCACAGCTGCCTCCCCAGGTTGGTCGGCGGCCGTCGCGACGGGATCCTAAGAACCCGGCAGGCGACTTTCGCTCCACCGTGCGCCGCTCACCACGTCAGCCCCAGGCCTCCAAGCCTGACCGCCGTCCTTCCGGTTCCTTCGGGGGCCGGGGGAAACGGCGCTAGGACCACGGGGCCGGTCGTCGGCTGCTTTTACCAGCAGCAGCTTGGTCACTGGGCTGCCTGCTGTCCAGACCCCTGGGTAGTGTCCACCTTGACCCGGGGCTACGAATTGCAGTTTCGATGCCGGCCCCCAGCCTTCGACCGGGTAAGAGTGACATCCATCGGTGACCCGGCCAAGGCCCAAACCTTAGCCCAGGAGCTGTCCACCCTCCTGGACAAGGGTGACTGGTTACCGGTGGACCCCCTCCTTCATCCCGGGGGCTTCTACTCAACCTACTTTCTCGTCAGTAAGAAGGATGGCGGACTACGGCCCATCCTGGACCTGCGAGGCCTGAACAGGTATTTAAAAGTTCTGCCATTCCACATGCTGACTGCAGCAGATGTTCAGCGTGTGGTCAGTCCCAACGAATGGTTCACCTCCATAGATTTGAAGATGCCTACTTTCATGTCCCGATCGCTGCTCATCATCAGCCCTTTCTGAGGTTTGCCTTCCAGGGTCACCATTACCAGTTCAGGGTGCTCCCCTTTGGACTCTCCCTGTCCCCAAGAGTGTTCACCCGTTGTGCTGCGGCAGCCTTGGCGCCTCTGCAGGCGGGAGGCATGAAGGTCCTGCCCTATCGACGACTGGTTGGTGTGCGCGCATTCCCGTGCCCAGGTGGTCAGGGATAACAACCGTCTTCTGCTGCATGTGGCCCGACTGGGCCTCACTGTCAACATTGCAAAAAGTTGCCTGGTCCCCACTCAGCGGATTGCCTATTTGGGTCTGGATCTGGACTTGGTCGCCATGAAGGCCTATCTGTCGGAGAAACGTGTGAGCAACATCCTCCAACTCCTCCCTTTCTTCAAGAGGGGCAGTCGGCTACCTTACATTAATTTGTGCAGTCTGGCGTGGCAGGTACGCCCAGGGACGGTGGTCTCTTCGGGACCGCACGCAGCACAGGAGCTGCGGGCTGTCCAACTGGCTCTCCGACATTTGTTACCACACCTGCAGGGGAAACATGTGCTGGTGCGTTCAGGCAACAAGGCAGTGGTCTCCCAGGTCAATCATCAAGGGGGCACCAAGTCGGCGCAACTGCTGCAGGTGTCCCAGCGCCTGCTGACATGGGCCGCTCCCCGTATGTTGAGCTTGCGAGCAATGTGGCTCCCGGGGGACCAGAATCAGGTGGCAGGTTTCCTTTCTCGGCAGAAGCCTCCGCTGGGGGAGTGGAGGCTACACCCAGAGGTAGTCCAGCTGATCTGGGGTGTTTTCGGCAGGGCGGGGGTGGATCTCTTGCCTCCAGGGAGTCAACTCATTGTCCCCTATGGTTTTCCTGGATGGAGGAGGACAGTCCTCTGGGGCAGGATGCCTTGGGGAACAAGTGGCCCAGCATGTTCCTGTACGCCTTCCCACCGCTGCCTCTGATCCTCCCGATGCTGCAGCGGGTCCTTCATCGGGGCCACCGCCTCCTCCTGGTAGCCCCGTTCTGGCCAGGAAGGCCCTGGTTTCCACTGCTGCGGCAGCTCTGCTGCAGCTCGCCATGGCGTCTCCCAGGGAGGAAAGATCTCCTGTCAAAGCTAGGGGGGTGGATTTGGCACCCCAACCCCTACCGTCTCCAGCTTTGGGCCTGGCCACTGCAGGGCCCGACACGCTTCTGACCGGTTGCACTGAGCCTGTCCGACAAACCATCTCGCATGCTCGTGCATCGTCCACCCGTCTCCAGTATGAGAGCAAGTGGAGGAGGTTCTCTGCCTGATGCGCTGACAGGGGGGACGACCCCACTTCTTGCCCGGTGGCCACCGTTCTGCACCGTTCACCGTTCTTCTGGCCATTACCTCAGCGAAACGGGTGGGGGAGTTGCATGCTTTGTCTGTCAGCGAGCCCTGCCTGCGTTGGGGGCCTGATGGTTCAGGGGTGACCCTATGGCCTAATGTTGCGTTTCTGCCAGAGAACCTGCCCCGTGGCCATATCAACCGCCCTATTCACCTGGCGCGGTTTGATCCCCCAGCGGCTGATGATGAGTTGCATGCTTTGTGTCCTGTGCGGGCCCTGGTTGCCTATATCAGTGCCAATGCACATCTGCGGCAGTCAGACCAATTGTTTGTTTGCTATGGGGGTCGGTTGTGCCCTCTCCAAACAGCGCCTTTCTCATTGGATTGTGGACACCATCTCTTGTGCTTACAGGGTCAATGGTCGAGCATTGCCGACGGGGATCAGATGCCACTCAACGCGGTGTGTCTCCACGTCCTGGGCTGCCCTGAGAGGCGTACCCCTGGGTGACATCTGTGCTAGGGATGTCCCGATCCAGCTTTTTGCACTTCCGATCCGATACCGATATTGTAGCTTTTAGTATCGGCCGATACCGGCCGATCCAAGCATGTATTAAAGATTAAAGATATTTACTTAATTTGTTGTCAGACTCATGTTGAAAAGGGTTTTACTCTTAAGAACAACTAGCCAACTTAATTAGGTTAGTTTGAATAATCCACAATGGTTGGTAATGAGAAGCTGACCTCTTTATTCTTAACAGGGTTAAATAAACACAAAATACACTAAATAATAAATAACCACCACGCTTGACTTTATTGTGGCAAGTATTGCACTCCGCATCTTCGTCTTTTTCGTCTTTTAGGGTAAAATAATCCCACACAGCTGACATTTTTATCGATAACTTTAAATTCTTAGTGGGACATCAGTGTTTCCACTAGAATTTTTTTCAGGCCCGGTGGTACCCACCGAAAAAAACCCTAAACAGACGAGACGCGTAGGATGGTGTTTTGGTGCAGTTGGATTAAGTCAGGTGGCACAGCAAGCAGTCTGCAATTCTGCAATTATTATATTTGCATTCAACATTTTTGTTCAACCAGAGTGTATTCAAGGTTTTCAAGGATTCAAGGAGAGAATGACTTATTAAGGTGCCAGAAAAATATGGCTGGAAAATGATGAGCATCACATTAATAGCTACAGATACTGTAAAACACTAACGACATATGAGTGCATATATTGTCTTATTTTATCAAGTAGATATATAAATAATATAAAAATATATATAAAGTAAATATAAGTTATAGGTTTATTCAACAGCTTAATAGTTCATAGAAATTCAGGTAGAAATAGGTTAACTCAGAGTTCCACATCTTATCAAAAACAATCCTCCCCCACAGACGTCATCACGTCCTACACACAATATGGCTTGATGCTGTTTTGAAGGAGTGCATATATTTATCGACAACACTCGACCTGCATCAGCGCATGTGCGCACGAGCGGATCTGTGCGAGCAGGCACCGCGGAAGCCGGTCCGGTTCCGCTCACACCACGAGTCTGAAGAGTGCAACAGCTTATCAAAATACAGTGTCAACTCCGTGTTTTCAAAGTAGAAAGCGACATCGTGGTGGTTTAACGAGGCAAAGCGGCATCAGAACAACATCAAGCGCGTAAAATACACGAAGAAGAACGTAGCGGGAGCGCGCGGCTAGGATTGTTGCGGCCGCGCGTATTGCGGAGCAAGTCTACTGTGCTGTGCGGAGGCGCTCCTAATGGACAGGTCGCGAGGTGTGCGCTAGGTGTGCTGGAAAACGCGGACCGGACTTTGGGGAAAAACAGAAAAAAACTGGAATGGATTACCTACGTCAGTGCGCTGGAAAACACGGGCCGGAGTTTTGAAAAAAAAACTGGATCGGGAGTCCGGATCGGGATTTTCCCGTGCAGGCCGATCCGATATCGATATGCATTTTTTGCTAATATCGGTGGCCGATCCGATCCAAATATCGGATCGGGACAACCCTAATCTCCTGCAGCCTCTTGGTCGTCGCCGGGTACGTTCCATCGGTTTTACCGGCTTAATGTTGCTGCTCCCCACCCGTTGGGCGTAGTCCTTTGCCCTGGGTCTTCAAACTCTCATCAATAAGGTGGGTTAGGGGATTCTTCATGACACTGTTGGTATATGTCATCCAGTGCTTAAAGCACCGCCTCTGGCGGTCAGTAGGGACAAAATTGAACGAAGAGTTACAGTTGTAACTACGGTTCTATGAGTCCAGGATGACCGGCAGAGCATTCAGTCACTCAGAATCCTTGCGCGTTCGCGAGAATATTTTGGGAGCCGATTGCCTGCTGACACCGGAAGATATAGCCTCCCGGGGGTCATGCAGGAGTCACAGGTGACATTGTTGTTATTCGTACTCGACATGCGCTACCATGGGCGGAGTTATCCAGTGCTTAAAGCACCGCCTCTGGCGGTCATCCGGGACTTATAGAACCGTGGTTACAACTGTAACTCTTAGTTTGATTTATCCAGAAGAATCAGAGGTTTTGTGAATGTAGTTTGAAAACTGGGTTTTGTGTTTACAGTTTAGATGAAAGGTTGGAATGTTTCAAGTTATTAACAATTATGAAAAACTGTAACAAATGGATTCATCTCAAGCTACTTATGACTGCATTACTTCTGGTGCATTTTATTTTTGCAGTTTGTGTCCGTCCGCCTGTTTTGTTTCAGAAAAAACAGTGTACTGGTGACTGATTGTTCAGCTGTTTGAAACGTCTCTATATTCTGTATGTGTGTTTATTGTTTTCTTGCAGACGTCCAGCAGCTGTTGGTGACTAAAGACGAGGTTCCCTTTGAGCAGCAGGACTGGAGCTCCAGTCTGGACCAGGAGGACCCAGACCCCCCACACATTAAAGAAGAACAGGAAGAACTCTGGACCAGTCAGCAAGGAGAGAAGCATCGAGGCCTGGAGGAGGTTGGTATCAAGTTCCCATTGACTCTTGTCCCTGTTAAGAGTGAAAAAGACAACGATGAAGAGAAACCTCAGTCCTCAGGGCTGGTTTCAGCTGCAGCCAGAGGCTCAACTGAACAGATGGAAACCGAAGGTGATGAAGAGGACTGTGGGGGACCAGAACCAGCAAGGAACTCAGATTCACATTTACGAACAGATACGGACAACACGACTGGAGACTCTTCTGAACCTGAGACTGATGACAGTGCTGATTGGCAGGAGACCAGAGAACCTCGGTCAGTTTTAAAGGCTTTGAAAAATTATCCTGACAGTGAATTTATATGTAGAACTGGTAAGAAACCATTTAACTGCTCTCAGTGTTGGAAACAATTCAACTTCCGTGGAAATCTGAAGACACACATGAGATCTCATACAGGAGAAAAACCTTTTAGCTGCTCAGTGTGTGGTAAAGGTTTCAGTGAAAATGGCACTCTGACGAAACACATGAGAACACATACAGGAGAGAAACTTTTCAGCTGCTCAGTTTGTATGATATCTTTCAAAAGAAGTCAACATTTACAGAAACACATTAGAACTCACACAGGATAAAAACCTTTCAGTTACACAACAGTCTGGCAGCTGACTGTTTTCACTCTTACATTTTATTACCGGTACCATATTACAATAATGTGATCTCTGGACACGTTAAACAGAGCAGGACTAGAACACGTTCATGATTTTCAGAGTCGATGAATTTCAAAGTCTCTACAGCACCTAGGATTTATTTTTGGGGGGGGGGATTAAAGCTGAGATTCAAGCATTCAGTAAATATCTTCTGTTAGTCAGTCTGGTGACCGGTTGCTTTTTCCAATTCATAACTAAATTTATAAATATCTTTTGAAATGAGCTTATAACCAAACCTGTTCATATCTGTATCCCCAACAACTTTTTGTACGTTTTACAGACTCTGCATATCGACATGTTTGGGACACATTCATGGATTTTTTTTTCTTTTCTTTGTTACATATTGATGAATGTTTATTGAATTGTGTTGAGATACAAAGAGGCCTCGGTGTACAGATCTCATCAACTGTCATTTAAAAACATGAACATGAAACCTTCACACAACAATGTTGAAGCAACAAAAACATGAAATATTAGATTTTCACTCAGAGGAACATTTCGATCTTTTATTTAAGACTTAAACTAAAAGGAAACGAGCTTCTGTTGAATTTGGTTCACTGTTCCCTCAAAGCTCTGAAAATGTAATAACATATTTGTCTTTCTTCAAACTGAGTTGGACAAAAAGTAGAAAGAAGCCAGTGTTTCCCAAATTGAACACAACTGTGACAGACCTTCCTCTCCACTTATACATGTCTTCATCAACACAAGTACAGGAGAAAAACTTTTCAGCTGCCCAGTGTGTAGTAAACCTTACACTGCAAATGGAGCTTTGGAGAGACACATGAGAACTCACAGGAGAAAAACCTTTCAGCTGCTCTGTTTGTAAGAAATGTTTGCACATGCAAAATCACACAGAAGCGCAAACTTTCAGCTGCTCAGTGGGTTCTTTCTGTGTACTCCGGCTTCCTCCCACAGTCCAAAGACATGCAGGATAGGTTCATTAAATGGTTGTCTGTCTATGTTTTTGCTCTGGTCTATCGGCCTGTGTGAGAGCTTGCCTTTTACCATTATTATCTTGTGAATGAATGTTTTTGGAACATACATGCTGGTCTATTTGAGTTAATGCTGCCATACATAGCTATGTAAACTATTGATACGGTGATATTTGGTTGTATTTCTTAACTCGATTATTTATCAGAAGTCCATGTTGATCGTTTAGTATATTCTTCAACATAATTAATCATGATCATTCCTAATTAGTTACGATAGGCATTGAGTCCCTGTTATGAGCTACTGCACCTATGTCATTTGTGGCCCATTATTATAATGTCTGTTCTTGATTTAAATGAATATTTGTGTTGATGTTCATCATTTTACTACTGGACTATGCATGCACTATAATAAACCGTGAACTATTAAACATGTACTAATGTATGATCAAGAGGAGGGACTTAATGTCGGGACAAAATAAGGAAAAAAGCAATGTTACAATGGAGAATATGCTCGGAAAGACATCAAAGAAAATCTGAAATCATCCAATTAATTTCTTAACAGGAATAATAGCGAATTTTGTTTAATTGTCATTTAAATTTTCTGCTACTCTACTGATCAACACTTCCATCCTGTAGGTGGCAGTAATGTACCGTCAACTGCCATTAAACTCACAGAAGAAGAAGAATTCATCACCGCCTCGGCGAACATGAACAATGCCGTGTCTGGCTGAAAAGGTCTGTTCTCCATATTCGTTCCCCTCCAATCGTTTGTATCAAGTTAGTCCGGCTCTTTACGCCACGTAGTTAATCGGACACACCCGAACAGGACCCGTATGTTTGGATAAACTTATTTAAGCGGATTTTGCGCAGTTTCAACTCAGACTTGTCTATCTTTTAGCCACAAATGCTAAATGAAGTTAGCGTAGCTGCTAGCGTTACATCGACGGAGACGCAACTCGGCCAAACTGAGCTGCAATCCGATAGTGACCACATTTTTTTTATAGAGCCAAGATGTCCGGATAAACTTCCCTGAGTTGACTCTGTGCTATTTCACTTTTTTTGTTGTTGAAAACGTCTGGGTTATCTCCCGATGGCCCTACGAAGCTAATAAAGTTAGCATGCTAGTTGAAATTGGACGAGCTCGAACGCTTATGCTGCATTCATTCGTGCTTGCCGGAAGATCCCACTTCATACTTGAGAATGTCATAGATAGCTTACTTTAGTCATCTCCCCAAGGGGAAATTGCAGTGTTACAGCAGCAATGAAACATTTAGACATTAATTACAACAGATGCACTTCACGCAAGACAAACATGAGGTAGTTTAAAAGAACACACTTACAGATACACGTACATAATGATACTAATAATACTAATAATAATACTACTACTAATAATAACAATCATATCAACAAAATAAAGTTAAAGAAATATACATGTGGAGAATCCTACTCTATTACTGTATAGATAATAAATGGCATGGAAAGTGTATATAGAGATAAGAACTCTCCAGTTGTGCAATTAGATGTCATGTTCAAGTGCTTAGTTAAAAGTGTGTACACAAGCAACTTGTTGCTTCTCCGACCATGTTGAAAGGTTCTGGTCACCCCACGTCAGGAACTCGTGTATCAAAATTATGAGTTGGCATCCTTGTGCAATTCAGCGTTAACAACTCATATTTACCATACTTCCGAGAACCCCGTGAAGGCAGCAACGTCACAGCACACGACAAAGTGACCAAACTGTTTTTTTTTTAACAGAGGTTTTGTTGTGATTTGAAATGCCCCAATTTCAGATGCAGTTGGTGAAGCAGCGACTAACTGCGGCTGTTGAAGAGATATTTGGGCTGTTTGAAAGAACGGTAGCAGAATACGAAGAGGAGCTTTCTCGTTCTAAAGAGGAGAACGAGCGACAACACAAACTACTTGACGCTGTTTTCATCCCTGAAGTCCGGTTACACAGAGCAGGTTTGTTCATTAAACATGCAGGGAATCTTCTTCTCAGTCAGATCTGTTTTTCAGCATCCATATGACAGAAAGTGTTTCTACTTTAAGTTTGTTCTCTCTGATAACACTGACATGGATTTTGCAGCTCAGATGTTTGCTGACTCATGACTTAGTTTACCCCAAAGATGAGAAAATGCACACAGTGCATCGCAGTTTGTTGCGTATGTGGCTGTGTAGCCGTAGACCAATCAATCTATTACATTATTTTCCTGATGTCTTAGATTTGTTTACCCTGGTATAATTTTAGTGTCTGTATCAAGGTAATTAAGTTTTATGAAAAATCGTGACATCACTAGTGGTAGACAGATTGGTTTCATCCTCAGTGGATCTGTTGCTGGGTGTTGAGACTGACTGGAATGCAGTTTTTATGACGACATCATGACAAGGGTGGATAGTGTCACAGGGCCACAGTCATTCAGGCAGGACACTAGGGACTTTTTAGTTACATGGTTGATGGTTGTTTGGAAGTAGGTGTTCTGAGGGCTGTTTTGTTCAAATCACCAGCTACAAACATCCGGTTGTTTTGCTACATGATTACTGATGACCTCATTACTCCTGGTGCTTTGTATTTTTACACTTTGTGCCAGTCTGCCTGTTTGATAACTGTAAACAGGGAGTGTAAGACAGAATGATGTCAGAAAAATAGTGTATGTACAGGTTCAGCTGTTTTACTGAAAGTGTGTTTACTGTTTTCCTGCAGACGTCCAGCAGCTGCTGGTGAGTGAAGAAGAGGTTCCCTTTGAGCAGCAGGACTGGAGCTCCAGTCTGGACCAGGAGGACCCAGAGCCCCCAAACATTAAAGAGGAACATGAGCAATTCTGGAGGGAGGGAGAGCAGCTTCAATGGCAGTTCCCATTGACTCTTGTCCCAGTGAAAAATGAAGAAGATGAAGACAGCAATGAAGAGAGTCATCAGTCATCAGGGCTGGCTTCAGCTGCAGCCAGAGGCTCAACTGAACATATGGAAACAGAAGCTGATGAAGAGGACTGTGGGGGACCAGAACCAGCCAGGAACTCAGATTCACATGTACAAACAGATACTGATGACAAGACTGGAGACTATTCTGCACCTCAGACTGATGACGGTGGTGATTGGATGGAGGGTTTTAAGGCTTTGAAGAATGGTGAAGTCCCTGACAGTGATTTGAGATGTAGTACTGCTGAGAAAGCATTCAGATGCGTTGAGTGTAGGAAAACATTTGGTACCTGTGTAAATCTGAAGAAACACATGAGAACTCATATAGGAGATAAACCTTTCAGCTACTCGGTTTGTAAGAAATATTTAGCAAAACGAGTAACTTTACAAAAAAGTATGAGAATTCAAACAGGAGAAAAACTTCCCAGCTGCTCAGTTTGTAAGAAATCTTTTACAGTAAGTAGAGCTTTAAAGAGACACATGCAGACTCATACAGGAGAAAAACCTTTCAGCTGCTCAGTTTGTAAGAAATCTTTTACAGTACGTAGAACTTTAAAGAGACACATGATGACTCATACGGGAGAAAAACCTTTCAGCTGCTCAGTTTGTAATAAATCTTTTACAGCAAATGAAACTTTAAAGAGACACATGAGAACTCATACAGGAGAAAAACCTTTCAACTGCTCGGTTTGTAAGAAATATTTTACAGAAAGTGGACATTTACAGAAACACATGAGAACTCATACAGGAGAAAAACCTTTCAGCTGCTTAGTTTGTAAGAAATCTTTTACAGTAAGTTTCACTTTGAAAAGACACATGAGAACTCATACAGGAGAAAAACCCTTCAGCTGCTCGGTTTGTAAAAAACCTTTTACACAGAGTCAACATTTACAAAAACACATGAGAACTCACACAGAAGAAAGATCTTTCAGTTACGACACAGTCTGCCCACTGACGATAAAACTGGAGCAATGAAGCCACGTTAGCGCCGTGGTGGACTCTGCAGGAGAACTGAAGACTGAAGTTAACGGTTTCACTCAATTTACACCATCAGAACACAACAGCAAAGACTGCATTTAACACTCAGAGCCACAACTCTTGTCTTTGACTCTTTACGGACTGTTAACCAAATGGTAACTTGACATTAGCATAGCATAACAGTACAGAGCCAAGAACAGGACTGTTCAGCTTTGCCATTGTACATGTATTGATTTGATTCATGTTTTCACTGAGCTTTGTTTGGACTGTTTGTTGTAGTCACGATATTTGGGTAGTTGGCTTGAGGGTAATGCCGATAGATGAGGATCTCGGGGATCGATGATGGTCAGAGCAATGGCCAATGTCAAGATATTTGTCTAATTTTCCCATTAAAGGTCATATTGATAACATTTTTATTCAAACGAATAATTAAAAAATAACATCCACAGAGCCTTTAGAAAGGTGCAGTTCAGGATCACTTGTTAAACATTTTTTTGATTGTGAATTAATCATTTAATTTTTTTTATGACGGGTCCATTTACCTTATCCTTTAGCATATCATACAATGGGACCTTATATGAAAGGAAAGGAGATCACGCCGACCCACAATTCTTTGCCAGAGCAACATTTAAAGTGCCCAGACCTCGGCAGTTCATGAAAACAAAAGATATGCTTATTTGCATATTTAACAATTACTTTCACGCAGACATATAGTAATTGGAATTGTGTTGATAAATGCGTGTGGACCGTGATAATATTTAATGGTATTTTTATTTATTTAAATAATGTTTGACAGAAACTAAACTAAAACCACAAATGAAATGTAAATACAGCAAACGGTCAAACAGGAAGGAGGAGCTGCTGGACCTGAAGCCGGTCAGTGAACCAGGGGTGCAGTCGAATAGTCTTTTTTGCTTAGGAAGGTTCCTAACTGAAGAAGTGACCCGGAAGTAAACAAGTGGCCGCCATGATAAGAGCCGTTCGGATTCTCAGGGTGCAGTCGAATAGTCAAAAAATAAGGTCCTAACTCCTATTCCTATCTCCTATTCCTTGACCTCTGGGGAAAACGTCACGGGGTTAAGGAAAGGCGATAGGAGAACTCAAAAGGACTTAGGAATAGTCGACCGCGGTGTTCAGAGAATCCGACCGGACTTTCACTAAGCTACGTCATTATATCGCGGCCGCTGATGATTGACAGCTGATGATCGGCACCGGCGATTGACGTGCGTCTGCGCTGGAGAAACTACAATAATGGACTACAAAAAGCGCATCTTCCACTTCTCCACATGTTGGTTTTATAAACAGCTGGTTCACTGACCGGCTTCAGGTCCAGCAGCTCCTCCTTTCTGTTTGACCGTTGTTTTATTTACTTTTCATTTGTGGTTTTAGTTTCGTTTTTGTCAAACATTTGTAACATGATTGAAATAAATAAAAAAAAAACATTAAATTATTATCACTGTCCACACATTTATCATCACTATTCCAATTACTCTGTCTGCATGAAAGTCATTGTTAAATATGTAAATGCACCTATCGTTTGTTTTCATGAACGGCTGAGGTGTGCGGCACTTTAAATGTTGCTCTCGCAAAGAATTGTGGGTCGGCGTAATCTCCTTTCCTATGGCATAGGAAGGTCCGTTGCATCCTATGCTAAAGGAGCTCTGAAAGGAAGCATTGGAGCTCCTTTCCTATGCATTTAGAGAATTCGAACAGCTCTTATCATGGCGGCCACTTGTTTACTTCCGGGTCACTTCTTCAGTTAGGAACCTTCCTAAGCAAAAAAGACTATTCGACTGCACCCTCAAAATGCAAAGGAAAGGAGCTCCAATGCTTCCTTTCAGACCTCCTTTAGCATAGGATGCAACGGACCTTCCTATGCGAAAGGAAAGGAGATCACGCCGACCCACAATTCTTTGCGAGAGCAACATTAGGCGAATTCGACTTGATGTAGCCGCCTGCAGCGCGCTACCTAACGTGATGTATTGTGGGTTGAAAGCGATGCATGATGGCTAGAATTGTGTCCGACTTAGCAGCCGACTGCAAGGACGTCACAGGGTCGCGACCATATCACGTGACCCAAAACATCGCGGGAACAAGTTTTTAAGAGGCGCTTCTTGCAGCGCTTGGCAGCGCGGTCCACGGTGGCTGCAACTGGCTTGTCCACACCTCCGCTACAGCGGAATGGTTCTCATTGGTTAAAAGTTCAATGACGTGTGTTCAGGTCCGCACTCGGCGGCCACCTTGTGGTGAAATGATTTAATGATTTGCCTTTTTATTTTGGTCGCATTGATCTCATGGCTTGATCTAAAGTTCCGTGCATTGTGTTGTGAGTAGGCCTATTATATGTGAGGTCTGGTTAATACAAACATAGAATGATAATACAAATATACTGGAAAAAATAATGCCTTCCACATGTTGCCTTGCGTGTGTGTGTGTGTACATACACACACACACACACACACACACACACACATACAGTATGTGTGTGTGTGTGTGTGTGTGTGTGTGTGTGTATATATATATATAGGCATTTATAAAAAATAACATATCTCTTTGGTTTGCTGCTGTGTTCTATCGCCTGAGCACCATAGTCACGTTGACTTTGTTGTCCGCCTTGACAGCGTTTGGCTACAGTCTCTTTTAGAGCCCGCCCCCTCAGACACCTGCAGCTCTCGTCGGCGTGGTAAGTCAAGCCAAGCCAAGCCAAGACCATCCCGAACAAGCCTATTTAAAGTGCCGCACACCTCGGCCGTTAATGAAAACAAACGATGTGCATTTACATATTTAACAATGACTTTCATGCAGACATAGTAATTGGAATAGTGATAATACATGTGTGTGGACAGTGATAATAATTGAATGTTTTTTATTTTATTTATTTCAATCATGTTACAAATGTTTGACAAAAACGAAACTAAAACCACAAATGAAAAGTAAATAAAACGGTCAAACAGGAAGGAGGAGCTGCTGGACCTGAAGCCGGTCAGTGAACCAGCTGTTGATAAAACCAACATGTGGAGAAGTGGACGATGCGCTTTTTGTAGTCCATTATTGTAGTTTCTCCAGTGCAGACGCACGTCAATCACCGGTGCCGATCATCAGCTGTCAATCATCAGCGGCCGCGTTATAATGACGTAGCCTAGTGAAAGTCCGGTCGGATTCTCTGAGCACCGCGGTCGACTATTCCTAAATCCTTTTGAGTTCTCCTATCGCCTTTCCTTAACCCCGTGACGTTTTCCCCAGAGGTCAAGGAATAGGAGTTAGGAATAGGAGTTAGGACCTTATTTTTTTGACTATTCGACTGCACCCCAGCTGTTTATAAAACCAACAACATGGGGAAAGTGCATGACGCGTTTTTTGTAGTCCATTATTGTAGTTTCTCCAGCGCAGACGCACGTCAATCAACTGTGTGGATCATCAGCTGTCAATCATCAGCAGCATTGTAATGACGTAGCTTAGTGAAAGTCCGGTCGGATTCTCTGAGCCATGACGTCATTGCTATGCGCTCTTATTTTGAAGACACAATCACGACTTCCGGTTTGATCTTAATCGTCTTTCCGGAAGCGAGACAGTCGGCGCGGTTACATCATTTACTTTGAGAGAGACACGCTTCCCAGCCATCAGCTCTAAACGTCTGCAGAACAAAGTAAGTGTTTCACCTGCTTACATTCTCGTAACGTAACATTCGACACAACTTTGGTGTTTTATTTAATGTATTTATTCATTTAATTTGACATGTCGTGCAATAGCCTATCAATAAAAAGTATACACACATTTGGAGCATGAATAAATACATATATATGAGTGTGTGTGTGTATAATCACTGTCGCCCATAAAGTTGAAATATTTTGTTTTGAGACACAATCCTCTGTTTATTCGTATTTAAAAACATCAGTAATCACTTTTGACCATCCATCCATCCATCCATCCATCCATCCATCCATCCATCCATCCATCCATCCATTTTCTACCGCTTATCCTGTATTCAGGGTCACTTTTGACCAATGCAATGAATTACATTATGTGTCCCAATCACCCAGGTGAAATGAATTCATGCATATATATGTATTTGTTTGGTGCTTTAAAAGATAAGACATTTGCAAATTATTGCAACATTATTTCGTTTTCGTGTTTGGTGCTCCTGATACACGAGAAGACATTGTGTCTTTCTTAATGTACACTTTCATGGAACAGTGAGTGCAGACTGAATTAGTAAACCTGGATCAGCAGGTCCACAGATCAAACTGTAATGAACAAATATCTGCTGATTTGCATTGAATGTTCGTTGGCTGCACCTATAGCCGGATCAAAACATGACAATAAACTACAGCAAAGTCAACAAAATATGAAACTAAAAGACATTTGCAACAGAAATCAGTGGATTTAATGCTTCAATCTGCGGCACGACACTCATAAGTCAGTGGCGTAAAAGGAAAATGTCAGTTTCTAAGGCAAAATGCACTTGCTTGCCCAGTATCCTGCACATTTGCACAGCTGCACAGTGATATTCTAGCAGTGGTTTGAATTCCCATTCCTTATATTCTTCCGTATATTGTTTGTATGTGAACCTCCGGCTACAAAACTATCTCTCCTGGTGGGATAACAAAAATGGCTGTAACCCTAAACTATACACTTTGTGAGGCAACAAAAGAGGGCGACACTGAGGGGCGTTTTCACACCTGAAAGTCCTGACCTTAACAGTGATTGGTTTGTAGACGGGCATGCATCTGCAGTTAATAAGTCTTCATTTTATAATTTGGTTTACAGCACTTTAAGGAAAAAGACATTTTCGACCTTTGAACAAACATTTCTCAAAAATCTAAAACACATGACTGGGAATCATTGCATTACTTTTTTCAAGAATGATTAAACATTTTTTTTTTTTTAAAACAAGCTGTTGTTCATTCTGGACTCGGTTTAATTGGTATCCTGCAGTTATTCAACATTGCAGATGATTAGTATTTGACTGTGATGTTATAAACTGCACACTAATGGACACTCTTCTTTTTTGTCCTCCACAGCAGTGAAATGTGTGGAATCTGGGCTTTGTTTGGCAGCGATGAGTGTCTGTCAGTCCAGTGCACCAGTGCCATGAAGATCGCTCACCGGGGCCCCGATGCCTTCCGCTTTGAGAACGTCAATGGCTTCACCAACTGCTGTTTTGGCTTCCACCGGTTGGCTATAGTGGACCAGCTGCATGGTATGCAACCGCTACGCATCAAGAAGTTTCCCTTCTTGTGGCTCTGCTACAATGGAGAGATTTACAACCATCAAACGGTAAGGCCTGCTAGCTTCTCTGGCATTAGCGGTGCTTTGAGGAGATATATCGACTGTGGATAACTTAACGGTCCAGTGTGTAGAATTCAGTGTAATCTAACGTCTCGAGGTTGCAGATTGCAAATAACTGAAACTTCGACCGCGTTGCCCAACCTTGGACGCAAAAACAGAAATGGCGCCATCTAGTACTACTGCATAGTATCACAATTTTTTGAATGGCAATGTTGTATCAATCTTTTATCAAAGAGGCTTTCTATTAACAGGACTATGTAGAGGACCTTGTAGAGGACTACAATGACCAAGAAACCTTTTAGTGACTTTTATACAAAGAAAGCGTGAAAACTAAAATAACCCACTCTCTGTCCCGTTTTCTTTCAGCTAAAGAAGCAGTTTGACTTTGATCACCAGACTAATGTGGATGGGGAGATTTTGCTCCATCTGTATGATCGCTTCGGCATCCAGAAGATGGCCTCCCTTCTGGACGGTGTCTTTGCTTTCATCCTGCTGGACACGGCCAACAGAAAAGTCTTTCTGGGAAGAGATACCTATGGTGTCCGGCCTTTGTTCAAATTCCTCACGGATGATGGATTTCTCGCAGTCTGCTCTGAAGCCAAGGGTAACGTGTGATGTGTTTACTGCCCCTCCTTGAATCTGGGTCTTTTACAGCTTTACAGCGTTGCTTAACTTATTCTGATCACAGGACTTACGAGCATCACCCATGCAACGGGGTCCGCTGCCAACATCGTGACCCTTCTCCCTGGGCACTTTGAGGCCTTTGATTTGAAGCTGAATGGCAAAGTTCAGTCCATTCAAATGGAGCAGTTTCACTGCTGCACAAAAGAGCCTGCTCATGCCGTCTACGACACTGTGGAGAGACTGCCTACAAGTATGGAACTCTTCATTGTTAACTAGTGTTTGATTTAGTCAATTTCCGATGCATTTTTTGTTGTATAAACCTGATGTTCTCCACAGGTTCTGAGGAGGAAATGGTGAAAAGCAACATCAGAGCGCTGTTTGAGAATGCTGTCCGGAAACGTCTCATGGCTCACAGGAGAATTGGCTGTTGTCTGTCGGGTAATTTAAAATTCTGTGGACCCAGTCACGCTTTTATTCATCAAAATAGGGAACCCCTGTTACTTTTATGCTGAAACGACGTCCTGGTGTCTCTTCTTCAGGTGGTCTGGACTCCAGTTTGGTTGCGGCTACACTGGTGAAGCTGGCCAAGGAGGAGAAGCTGCGGTATCCCATCCAGACCTTTTCAATCGGGTCAGAGGACAGTCCAGACGTCATAGCGGCTCGTAAGGTCGGTTTCTCTGGCAGAAGGCTCTACATAATGTGTTCCCTGGCAGCATTGTTGAAGGTTCCTATAGCCTGGCCTTTTAGTGGATGTTCTGCTCTGCTAAAATATGTGTATAAAAATAGTGTTACTAATACTTAAATAATAATGAACTATTTCCATTATTTGTTAACAGTAGAATATATTAACTTTACATTGATTTGACATTATTAAGGATGGTTATTATGAAGTGTTAATCCTCAGTAACATAGTACTGTATATGCAGTTAGTATGCGGCCATTATAGAGTGGCGTTACATGGAGCTTACAGGATGTGTGTTTTTCGTGAGTTTGTGGTTTGCGTTTGTCAGGTTGCAGCTCACATTGGCAGCGAACACCACGAGGTGAACTTCACTGCAGAAGAAGGCATCCAAGCTATCGAGGAGGTCATCTATCACCTGGAGACCTATGACATCACCAACATCCGGGCCTCTGTTGGTGAGTGGAGCGTACCAGGAAAACTTTTTATTTGAATTTATTTGTATTTTATGAAAACTCATCAAAACTACAACAAAATCAATGATTTAGGATGATTTAAAGGTCAGGATTTATTTCTCTGGTCTGATTTACGAGACCAGAGAGTCTTCTTTTTGCCCTTTAGGTGAATGTGCAGAAATAAAAAAAAAAGCATCAATCAGGTCCACCAGACAGCACTTATTGAAAAAGAAAAGATGTGGCATTTAAAGCTGGCTGATGACCGTTTGCTGACAATCAATTTAACATCCATCCATCCATTCATCCATCCATCCATCCATTCATCCATCCATCCATCCATCCATTGTCCTCCACTTATCCGGGGGCCAAGGTCAGCAGGCTTAGGAGGACATTCCAGATGTCTCTCTCCCCAGCAACGCTTTCCAGCTCCTTCTGGGGGACCCCGAGGCGTTCCCAGCCTATAGGTGGGCTATAATCCCTTCAGCGTTGGCTATTGTTGGGTCTAGCCTAGGGCCGCTTCCCAGTTGGACTTGCCTGGAGCTCTACTCCAAGGATGTCTGAGCTCCTTCCACTCTCTCTAAGGTCGCCACCCTACGGAGGAAGCTCATTTCAGCCTCTTGTATCCGAGATCTCATCCTACCCAAAGCTCGGGACCACAGGTGAGGGTTGGAATGTTGATGGAATGGTAAATCCAGAGCTTTGTCTTCTCGACTCGGCTCCCCCTTCACTACAACGCTCCGGTGCAACAGCCGCGTCATCATATTTCTGCTCATTGTTGTGACATAAATGTCACGCATCGGCGCCCCTTTTCCTCCTGATTGGCTTGTTGGAATCACAGTGCAATCCAGTGAGATTAACGGTGCAAGAGTTCAGTGGAGGCAACATACGGGACGTGTTTCATGATAAAACCTGAATAAACTCAACGACTCGTACATAGGTATGACATGTCAGAAGCATGTATTTATTTATAATGTCTTCAATGCTCTCTAATTATTTAATTTAAATTAAACATATGTTTCTTAATGTGGTCATGTGTTGTTTTGAGTCAATGCCATCATTCATTGTTGAATTGTGTTCCAGAAGAAGTTAGCGTGAGCTTCAATAGATACTCGATCATCAAGGCAGTAGGAATCATCCTTTATATTTGTATTATCCATTTTTTGGGACTGTCATTGTTCGTATCAGGACACCTTCATTATTGAGTTATGGACATTTTATTGTGATTTGAGAATCGTTTGCAGTGAAAGCCTTCTCTCTGTGCCGTAGGGATGTACTTGATTTCCAAGTATATCAAGGAGAAGTCCGACAGTGTGGTGATCTTCTCCGGAGAGGGCTCCGATGAGCTGACTCAGGGATACATTTACTTCCACAAGGCAAGTCCACCCGTTTCCTCATGCACGGGAAACGTATTCAATCGCAGTCATTCGTTAAATATTTAACAGGTAATATTTAGCAGTGTATATATCAAATTACAAATAAAAAGACATTCCTGCATATTTAGGTGCAATTTGATTAAGGTGCACGATAATAATGCAACTTTGAGAGTTTGGAAGTAATTGTTTTTGTACCAATAAACACATTAGTTTAGTAAACTCTGAAAGCATAAACAGGAGCTGAACATCTAGTCATCGCTGACCTCTAGTGGCTGAAAAGCTTACCTGGCTGCTGTGGCCTTTTTTTCTTTTTCTAGAATTCTTTTATTTGACAGACAACGGACAAGGGACATATATCAAATGTCCCCTTTTTTGACGACTGAGATTAAGACACAGTTTAGAAACGTCTTCTGAAAATGTACAATATGATTAAATATGAAAATGAGGAATGTGTTCATTTGCATACATTTCCAAACCAGAGATCTGAACATTCTTGTTTTATTTTGTTGACTTATGAGTCGGTTTTTACTGAGGGAATTTCAGATATGTTATTGTCGCCTGAGTAAGAACAATAAGAAGAATATAGATCGGAATGAAAGTGGGAAGTGAGAAAACAGCCTTTATAGATATGTGTTGTAAAATGAAAAACATTTTGAAGAGACTACAGGTGAACATTGTAAAAAACATCCCCACTGCATTAAATTAAGACGATTATTTATTGTATTTCAAGCCTTCCTATAACTGTGTGTTTAAATGTGCAAATGAGGCTTGACCTAACTAACTTTTGTTGAATTTAGGAGAATTCTATAGATGCAAAAAGACAAAGTAGTAAAACAAACACCTAAATGTGTGTGCTGTTTTTTTTCTTTTTGATTTTTACCAAAATAGTTGGTTTAGGTTAAGGTTTTGTCAGATGTGGAACACATAACATTGTTAGCTTCGTCTGTCTTTCCATTCATTCAGGCGTCTTTATATGCTGATGACATGGTCATTTGGCCGTCCCGCTGCATATGATGTGTTTTGCTCGATATTCATGTATTTGTTCATGCAGTTGTAAAGAATCGAACCTACGTGGCTGTTAGCTGTTCAGGCTTGGTGGTATCATGGTATATGTAGAAATCCTGACGGGTACAACTGCGGTCCACAAAGACTCCCGAAACCTAATTTCTCACTCTGCATACTATTAATATGACAATTATTACAATGAGCTCTTTCCTCCAGGCTCCAAATCCCAAAGCAGCTGCAGAGGACAGCGTTCGGCTGATGAAGGAACTCTACCTGTTTGACGTCCTCCGTGCCGACCGCACCACCGCCGCACACGGGTAAAACCTTCCACCGCCTTCAGCAGCGTCACTCGAGGGTTCAGGCTGGGATTATAATCCAGAAACAAGATCACAATGAGTCTCGTTGTCAGCCTGGTACAGGCAACTATTATACAACTACAAGATATTTGCCTGATTAAACAACTTTAAAACAATCAACGATAACCTCTCATCATCATCATCATTGTCTAAATTCATGACATTGATATATTACAGTAGGTGTGCTTTTCTGTTGTGTGTCTGATTGTAATCACCTGCCTTTTGGGCCATCATAACTGATGGTTATTACATATTAAGCCAAAACAATTATCGTCTACTACATTGTTAGTAGCCTTGAAACGCCTGTAAGGTTTAAAGATGTCATCTATAATGTAACCAGGCCAACAGAAATCCTTCATGAAATGCACAATGAATAATGCATTGTAATAAAGAGCAAAATGTGATTAATTGAGCTTTAATAATGATACTAAAATATTTGCAGCAATGAAGCCATCTAAGCCAATCGGGTCATAAGGTTTTGATATAAGTAACTGAGTTAAAAAGCAACGTAGCCCCATGAAACACAGTGATAATTGATAGTAAAAAAGTGATCAACCTTTTATACACAGCACCACTGCAATTCTTCTGCCTCTGGATTATTTATTGGTTGTTTTCTGTCCGTCAGCCTGGAGCTCAGAGTGCCTTTCCTGGACCACAGGTTCACAGCGTACTACCTTTCTCTGCCTGAGGAGATGAGGACTGCAAAGGTCAGTTAAATCTGAGCAGGAAGTGATCCCTGGCGTGGCTTCGTGATAACGGTGTCCTCCTTCCTGTCTGAGCAGCACGGTGTGGAGAAGCATCTTCTCAGGGACTCCTTTAAAGATCTCAACTTGATCCCGGATGAGATCCTGTGGAGGCGTAAAGAGGCCTTCAGTGATGGTATGATGTCCGTGAAGAAGTCCTGGTACGTCTTCCTGCAGGAGCACCTGGTGTCCATGGTAACTGATCCACTTTGACCTTTTAGATTTAAGACCTTCACTCTCCGAGGCGTGACGAATTAACAACACGAAAAATTGTGTCTAGGTGAATGACGACGAGATGGAGAAGGCTCACAAGACGTTCCCTCACCTCCCTCCACCCACCAAAGAGGCCTATTACTACAGAAAGGTGTTCGAGAAGCACTTTCCGGGCCGCGGTGAGTGGCTGTCCCACTACTGGATGCCACGCTGGACCACCGCCACCGACCCATCCGCCCGGACCCTGGCTATCTACAAACCCGATAAAGACCAGTGATTCAGCGGAACAGCTGTGTGCCTGTCGGTCAGTTAGCAAATACACCGTATAATACTTTATTTCATTAAAGAGTGACTAAACCCAACGGTTTATATACCAGCTCATTTACCATAACCAGTGTAGGTTTAACAGGCTTTTATTCTATTTTACTCTTTTAGGTGCTTTAACATGTAGCCGGACTTAAGGATTTTTTTTAAAAATGAATTTATTTATTGCAAAAATTCGTTATAATGTCAAAATGTTTTGGATTTTGGATGTTTGTAGCCCTACGGTGGCTCGGAGTGGTCGATCAACTCTCTAAAAGCTTTTCGCGGATGCGGAAAAACTTTTTTTCAGAGTGCAAACATGATCGAAACAAAGTGAAGTCATTTTTAAAGTGCAAACATTTCGGACCAAAAAAAACCTGTTGCTTTCAATTTCAATAATCACTAGCGCTAATTGCTAAAGTTAATTGCAAATGCTAATTGCTAACGCTAATCGAAAATGCTAATCGCTAATGCTAATCGCTAATGCTGGCTATTGTTATCAAATGACAGTTTTAACAGTTTAGCTGGAAAAAAGTGGTTTGTGGGTTTAGTTGCTCTTACTTAACTTTTAATCTAATTTCTCTGATGTGTCTTACCTGACATTGTGATGGAGTTTGTCAGACGTAGCTCTATCCAGGCCTTCTATTTTTGGGCTTCCCGTTATTCATAAATGAACGGTAAGTTTCTCATGTCGTGTTCCACAGCTGCTTGTCGGCTCACAGCTTTGTAACCATTTGAGAGCAGTAAAGCTAATATTAGCTCCAGCCTATCAGTTCAGGATTGATGTGTATTTCTAAGCATTGTGAGCACTTGCTACAATCTGAAAATAAAATGGATTTGAAGCATAAAAAAGACACCTTGCCTGACAGAAGTACAGGTGAATTGTGACCCGTTACCGGCCTGGTAACAATACGTAGATTGATCAAAACACAAGCAAAAAAGGCTTATATTTGACCCTTAATGGACCATAATTTACTAAATGAACATCATGTTATATTAAAGAAGACTTGAAACTAGAGATTGAGTCGATAAAATCATGTTAAATGAGAAAGAAGTAGGGTCATTTTCTCGCCCCCTGATGGACATTAGAAAGAATGCAGCTTGAAGGCACTTCAGCATTGGCTTCACTCTCTGACAGCTAAATCTGACAAACTCCATCAAAGTCTGACATAAGAGAGGGCTTTTTTTTTTTACATGTTTTAGACCATTTATTACAAGTTCAGTCCTTTTTTTTGTCATCACCCATTTTCCAAAGCATCCAATTAATCATGAGTTCTTCCTTCCAAACTGCCGTTGGTTTCTGTTTAATTAATTAATCTTAAGAAATGAAAATGAACTTGCAGAGATGTGAAAGTTGCTTGACATCGGTGATCCATCACAGTAAACACCCGCCATCTTCCGGGTGCTGTACGATTTATTACGGCACTACAAGATGACGGGGCGTTTACTGTGCTTTAGTGAGCCAACAGGATGGGTCACATGCTGTTATAGCTTTTTCAAGAATTAAATACGTCTTTAAAAAAAAGCACTAATCTGGTTTAAAGTCAGTTTCTGAGTGGGTGTTTCTTTGCATCCTGCTGGTTTTTAGATACCGTAGAGTCATTAATGACCAGACATGATGATGAATAGATTTTAATGGCTTCAGACTAATGCTGTGTTCACACCAGATGTGAAGCGAAATATCGCCTCGTTACTCAAACCAAAATGGGACATTAAAAAGGCTTTATTTAGAGCTGCTAACACGAAAAAGGCTGTTAACTAGTATGTTTGTGTGAAGGTTCTTAAGGGTGCAGGAAATGTAGTTAATTTTGTCCTCCTAACATCAGCATTATCTGTCTGAATATATCTCTCTGCTTATTTCCTACTAATTGCTGCTGAAATAAATTCACCTCACAGCACCGACATCTGCAGTCTTGTGCTTCCTGCAGTGCCTCTGTCGTCCACCAGAGGGCGCTGTTACCCCGCCTCCTAACAATGCTATGTACCATTTTCACAAGGAATTCACAACTTGCAAGCCGAAGGTTGAACCAGTAAAGAAAATAATTTTAATATTTCTTGAACCACAAACACACAGGCATCCCGTCGTATCGTGTCCCGGCTGGAGAACCTCGCAGCTTTTTCTGGAGCCAAAATCAGAACCGGTCCCGGGGTGTCGTATTTATAGAACAATCAGTTGCAATTAAAACAGTTATGAGGCACTATACAGTGACTTTGGCAGTGCACTTTTCAGCATACCCCGGGGATGAGTGGGGGGGTATAGCCTTGCTCTGATGGTCCACAACAACATTTAGTCTTTGTAGCATGGCAGATGGTGGGGGGGAAAAAAAACGCTCACAAAAAGCACTGACATTGATCATGACACCGTTTCCCCCTCGGCTCGCCCCGTCGACTCCTGCTGGGGAATGAAAGGTACAGCACGGCTACATCACTACAATGTGGAAACAGAATCGTTTTATTCGACTAACAGCTATACACATGTCTGGAGGAAAACAAAACCAGCGTGGGGTTTCCCTCCCTACGGATGAGGGGTGACCGGATGAGGTGCAGTCTAGCGACGCTTGTCATACGTCTGTCTTGTGCTCCACTCGTAGGACTCTGTGGGGGGGAAGAGAGGCCAGTTAGCTTCATCTGGACCTGTTCTCACTTTGAGATCCAAACCACGTGTTTCAGTTGAACTTACCTGGCTCCTCTTGGCTCCTTTTCCCCATCAGTCCAACAAAAGAGTTGACTTTATGCCCTTCAAAGTAAGACGGTTTGATTTGAAACAATCCTCTTAAACCATTTTTTCCTTGCAAACAAACAGAACATGTATCTTTTAGCCAACTGCAATCAGAATTTTAGAAATACTGAGGTTAAAAAGTTAAAATTCCTCCTGTGCACCCCCCCCCCCCCCTTCAGCTACTGTTAATAACCATTTATATCATGATATCCTTTATTAGTTATTAATTTAACAGGTTCCTGCATATTGGCCTTCTCCACACATTTGAGTTTAATCTTTTTTTTTTTTTAAATCACTCGTCATTTAGTCTAGTGATTATTTGTGACTCATTGAAGCAAATCTGTGGTTAATATTGTGCATGTTGGGACCAATCAAACGAATGATTACTCCTCATTAAGTCTGAAGAAGTTAACTTTGTGCAGCATAAATGTTTTTTTCCTGCTCCCCTCAACTATTAATTTTTATTGTCTTTCAGATAAAGATGCTGGCTTTTGAATCTGAACGATATTACAGTAGATGTGATCTTTAAATTTTATTTAGGGGACCTTATAATAACCTAATTTTAGATTTCTCACAAGTGTATTCTATACAAAATATCAGTTTCTTTAACCGATGTAAGTGATTCCAGTATGTCTTCGTGCCGTTTTAAGGGCAGCTTATGGTTGATGATTAGTGTGACAGGATGAAGTTCCTCTCGTTCTGCCTCGTCCTGTCAGGTTTGGTGTAAATGTGATGGACGTCTGCATCAGGCTGGCTGGGCCTCCTGTCAATCACAGTAATGGACTCTAATATGATCACAAGGAGGAGGAGGAGGGGGGGGAGGTTATGAAACTATAAAGAGCTCTGAGGGAATATCTGACACTACAGACATCGATATTTGCATTAGACTGATGAGAGTTGCAGGTAAATGTATAAAATCTGCCCTCAGACGCTCAGAAGTGAATCTTGAAGCGGGCGGAGTGACGGAGGGGAGAAGACATCCTCGTATAACACACGGGGAGGAACGTGAAGCCCCCCCTCCATCCATCACAAGCGTAAACAATCCAATTTAACTCCCAGATGTCCTTGGGGCATCGATCCCAGCACTCCCTAACGATGACGGACTTCTCGACCAATGCATACGACGAATAAATTAGACGCGTACTTACTTATACTGCCTTACAGAGTGGGTGACTAATTTAAACCAAAAGCCTGACAGAGAAGAGAGAAAATCCCCTCCTCCTCATTCCTCTTCATCTCTTCCCGTCTTTGTCACACGACGCAGACGTCTGCTCCGGACAAATGAATGTGGTCCGGCATTCAAAACAATCTTCTGTGGTCGTCGTCAACTAATTAAACGCTCCTGCTGCTTCCAAGCTACCCACGCTTTCTTAACCGCTGGCAGGAATATACATATTCAACTCAGTTATTTACCAGCGTTGGGGGTGAAATACGAAAGGCTTTTTCTAAGGATCATCTCAAACCAGAATTCATGTCTGGGATGATTAAATTTATTTGTTTTACTGCTGTTTAAAACTCACAGGTTCTTCTGATTTTGACAAATATAGTTCTTCTCATATCTAGCGTTTTTTTTAAATAATTCACTGGGTTTTATTTTAAGCCAGAAGACACTCGGAGGTGTTTTAATGTTGGACATGTGGGAGTTTTAGGAAGATTTCATTCTACATTTACATATTTAAATGGAATCACTGTTACAAATTTAAATTTAATGTCCAGAGGTAAATCAGAAACAACACATTAATCAATAACTAACTAATTTTATTAAAATATTAAAGGTGATGTTTTGGTGTGTGTGTGTGTGTGTGTGTGTGTGTGTGTGTGTGTGTGTGGTGCTCAGTATCTCTAAAATGCTTAACAGGAGTATTTCCTGCAGCCAGAGAGAATCCCCTTCTCACAGACTCTGGAGGAAATTAAAGTAGTGAATGTGATATTTTACGTACTTTTGCGGGTGATCTGTGAATTTGCTGTAAAAAAAAAAAAAAAAAAGAGAACAAAGTTAGAAAAACAAAGAAAGGAGACCCATTAAAGGTGCAGTGAGAGTGAGCTCGTACCCATGGAGCGTTTTCCCATCAGGCCGATGAACTGATGCGGCCGCGGCTTTCTTGTCATCCTCAGGAGGATTTCTCTGAATGGGTCGTTGGAAAGCCAGCCGTCCTGAGAGGGAAAAAAACCATCAATGACTGTCAAAGTAGAAGACTGTAGTAAGTGCATCGTCCCTGAAGCTAATTTATAACAAGTGAACCATCAGTGAAAAGGTTATTAATATTATTTTTAAATCTAGATATGATGAATTGATCCTGAATGCATCTTCAGTGACATTTTCTGTCTGCTATACAACACTGGCCACCACCCTGCCACACACCCACACATACGCTAGAGTGGAATAACCCATAAACTTCCCTTAAGCTGCACTGATTTATGGAGGCCTACACTGATGGAGCCGCTTGGCTCGTCTCCAACTCACAATGTCAAACACAGGACGTGTGTTTCATGTCAATGGAGGCGTTTGGGGCTTCTGCACTACGGCTTTTATTTCATCTTCCTGTTGGCTGCAGACTCTCCATCTTCACGGAGCCCTGAAATCTTATTTTCCCTCAGAACTCGTTCCCAGAATTTTCTATAAGCAGGAGTGAAATAGCTAATTGATAGACATTGACACTTATAAGTCTAATTACTTAGTACTGATTAATCATATTCTACTCACATTTATGCCTGAGAGAGAAGACTGAGTCAAAATAAATGACATCTTTAAAAAAGAAATCACAGGTGTGGTACTTTCTGACTCCCCTGAGTTCATCCCCCCTCATAAAAACACAAGCTTTCATATTCGGTTCCGGACTTTCAGGTTCCGACAATAGAAGTTTAGAATGATGCTGCACGCTGTACCTGGATGTCGTTGCTGCTCGTCCAGTAATCAGCCTCTTTGGGCTCGTTGTCCTCGCAAAAAACTTGGGCGACGGCGAAAAAAGCCATTAAAAGAGGCAAAAGCAGCATCTTCATCGTGCCGTAAGTCGGGATCTGTGTTGAATTCAAACCCGTCAGTAAAAAAAACAACAACTACAGAAGTCTTTTGGAGGCACGAGCAGCAGCTGTTGTGTGCGCGCACTGCTTCTTCCTCAGAGCTCAACAGTAGTCCATAGTGGGATCCCGAAGCTCTCCGCGCGCTCAGCTCTGCAGTGTGTGGCTCGTGCGTCCTCTGGTCCGCGGAGCTTTTGCACGCGCTCCTATATAGCAGCCTTTAACCCCCCATTCCGGTAGTGTGATTACTGGCGCCCGAGTCACGAGTACTCCCGTTCAGTTGATGAAGAAGTGCGTCACCGCCTCAAACCGGATCCAAACGCGGTCTGCTTGTCACCGGGAAATATTCCGAAATTCATGGTGACGCCATGTTTGATCATTTATGTGATAATAAAAGTCAACGAGTGATGAACGGGCCTATGTGGGGTCATCCCCGCCATTTCTACGAAAGGGTTAAGATGTAAGGGCGAGGGTGTTAGGGGGTTAGATTAAGGGTGTTAGGGGGTTAGATTAAGGGTTTTAGGGGGTTAGAGTAAGGGTGTTAGGGGGTTAGATTCAGGGTGTTAGGGGTTAGATCAAGGATAAGGGGGTTAGATTAAGGGTTTTAGTGGGTTAGATTAAGGGTGTTAGGGGTTAGAGTAACAGGGTTAGGGTTAGGGGGTTAGATTAAGGGTTTTAGGGGGTTAGAGTAAGGGTGTTAGGGGGTTAGATTTAGGGTGTTAGGGGTTAGAGTAAGGGTGTTAGGGGGCTAGGGTTAGGGGGTTAGATTAAGGGTGTTAGGGGGTTAGATTAAGGGTTTAGGGGGTTAGAGTAAGGGTGTTAGGGGGTTAGATTCAGGGTGTTAGGGGTTAGATCAAGGATAAGGGGGTTAGATTAAGGGTTTTAGGGGGTTAGATTAAGGGTGTTAGGGGTTAGAGTAAGGGTGTTAGAGGTTAGAGTAAGGGTGTTAGGGGGCTAGGGTTAGGGGGTTAGATTAAGGGTGTTAGGGGGTTAGAGTAAGGGTGTTAGAGGTTAGAGTAAGGGTGTTAGGGGGCTAGGGTTAGGGGGTTAGATTAAGGGTGTTAGGGGGTTAGATTAAGGGTTTAGGGGGTTAGAGTAAGGGTGTTAGGGGGTTAGATTCAGGGTGTTAGGGGTTAGATCAAGGATAAGGGGGTTAGATTAAGGGTTTTAGGGGGTTAGATTAAGGGTGTTAGGGGTTAGAGTAACAGGGTTAGGGGGTTAGATTAAGGGTTTTAGGGGGTTAGAGTAAGGGTGTTAGAGGTTAGAGTAAGGGTGTTAGGGGGCTAGGGTTAGGGGGTTAGATTAAGGGTGTTAGGGGGTTAGATTTAGGGTGTTAGGGTTTAGGGTTAGGGGGTTATTATTATTCAGGGTAGATTACAGATCAGAGCGGATTGTGAAGTCCCTTTGACCTTGACCTTTGACCACCAAAGTCTAATTACAGACGTACAGTAGGCCTACTTACGAACAGCAAATCCAAAAACATAACGCCTCAGCCGCTGTCACAGGCTTGAAACGGTTTTTGTAGGCTCATTTTTCTAAGCTATTTTTTTCTTGTGTAAAAACGCATGAATCATAAAGACATTAGTCTTAATCAAACTATTAATTCACACGCTGGAAAACTGAAGTGGAGGGAGCTCAGTGTTGCAGGTTCGTTACTAACGTAGTGATTGGTGCATTGGACCAGCGTGGAGCTTACATTAGGAATCACCAGTGAGCGTATCCTTCGCTTCGTATCGTCTTATGACATTTGTGCTTTCAAACAGGCTTTAGATTTGAAATTTGAAATGTAGCAAGCATTAATACTTTTAAAAAAAGAAACTTTTTGACTTTTTGAATTGAACCCCCACATTATTATGTGGAGTGCACATTCTATTACATTATTGGGTTCTGCAAGGTTTTCAAATCCATTTTTATCCTATAAATATATTGCGATTGTATAATTTTTGTATTGACTTTGGCAACACTCGCAACCAATGCCTCATACTTTATGTAATACTGTTCCTACAGCTCGAGGAAGATACTGTATACACAGCTCTCGTATCAAAGCGTGAATGGAAGGAGGAGGCCGTGTGACCTGAGGGCGCCGCTGATTTCCATGAGAAAAGCTGTTTTTTAAAGAGTAGAATGTTCAGGATGAAAAGAGGTCCACGCTGCCTCACCAAGTTCAGCGTCCACGCACCTCAACGAGTACTTGATTTACCCAAGTGCCTTTATTCCAGTAACAATGAGGTCCATTTTATTTACCCATGTGCTTTTGACGAATGCAAATGTTTTCCCTGAGGTGGGACGGACCTCGGCCCGTCGTCTATGGCGAGTGTTGTTCATCCATTTGTTCAATTAATCCCACGTGTAATTCCCATTATGTGGTTTTGAAGGATGCTTTTGCATTGACTGGCTCTGTTTAACCTCAATGTTCTATTTATTTTGTGATTATTTCTGAGAATTCAGTTCAAACCATGAACATGATTTACTTCTTATCTCAAAATTCCCGTTGTGCCTGGCTGTGGGACACAGAGTCTTGTTGAACACCTGTGCAGGTAAAGTGTTTACATCCAGACCATTAGACTTATAAGAAGTGAACGTTGTCATAGTGACGTCACCCAACTGGATTAACACGACAGAGCGGCAACCTTACTGGATCTGGCTCCATCTGGATCCTGGTGTGAAGCTGTTAACAAAGTTAGCTTCATAATTCAAGACTTTAACTTTACAGCTACGTGTTGAAGTCATCTTAGTAGCTAACCTGTCAATCACAAGGTAGCCCCGCCCCTAAAGCATCCCCTGCTTAATGGCCTATTGACTCTAAATAATGTACTAAATGAACATCATGCTGGATTGAAGAAGACTTGAAACCAGAGATTGAGGACATAAACTCATGTTTACAATGTTTACTGAGATTTATCTTTTTTTTTCTCATTGACTTTAATGCAATCAGACAACCAGAGGAGTCGCCCCCTGATGGCCAGCAGAGAGAATGCAAGTTTACGCCACTTTTCCAGAACTGGAGGTTCTGTGGTCACGAGCCACTCCGGCCTGGAATTTAATCGTCCTCACAACTGTGACAGCTCATCCAATTAACAGACGGAAGGGGGAGGCGAGGAGAGAGGTGATGGAGCTGTTGGAGGGAGCCATGGGAGGGAGTTACCGTGGAGGAGGATTAAGAAGCAGCAGGTAAAGAGAGCAGGGGGCCGCTGAGGCTGGGCCACTGAGATGAACAGATATGTGGGGCGATATGTGGACATCAGTCCAGAGAGACTGGGGAGGTGTTTGCTGTCATTATCGCTGCATAGGTAATACGACGGGGGCGACCGCCTCGTCGGTCACGGCGGACAATCCTCTCCACTTTGATAAGGCATCTGGCAACAAATGGGACTCTGAGATGCATGAATACATTAGAGCGTAAGATGATTTTGTGCATTGGAAATAATCCAGAGCAGATCATTTGTTGGATGAGACGACTGAGTCGCAGCAACAGTGCCAATAGTTGATGCATGAGCGACTTGAATAAGGAACTCCCTGCTGTAAACAGGAATCCCATCAACCATTCCATTTATATTTCAATTAAAAACCAGCCGAGAATATGATAAATACATGGAAATGCACAGGGAAGATATGTGTGGATTTCAGTGAAGTGTAATGCCCGCCTTGTGCGTGACATAAGACGTTGTCAAATGAGGAAGGGAGGTAATTCATTTTACTCTAATTACACTGTCTAACAATTAATGTGGTTATAATTTATTGATGTTAAAATGATACATGTGGAACCCTTACCGACTCTTCGTACAGACAGACTGTCAAAGAGCGCCGCAATGCTTTCACCCTTCTCAAATTAAAAATGTGGCGATAACTTGAACTACCACATGTTCATTTCTCTGTGGTTATAATACGCTCACCAGATATTTCACAACGGGAGCTAGTGCACTTCATTTTCCAGCGTGAGAACATGATGACAGATATGAGCCTGCTGCACAAGATTAAGATAAAAAATAAAACTAAACGACCATACTTCCTTGCCATCGCCTCGCAAAACGGGATGCAGTGCCACCATCGCCACGACAACATTGTTTGCCAGCGATTTTTAATTCAGCGAGGCGACATTAACACGAGAGGTTGCTTACAGTGTTTGAAATAGAACAAAAAAACCCTGAATATGGCTTTTAACATAATACTACTGAACATCTTCTGTATGAAAATACATGAATATTGACAGGGAGCAATAACAATAATACACAATTTTAATGAGACTGCAACTAAAGACAATTTCATAATGTTTGGGAAATATCTTTTTGGCATTGTGAATTCATCTCAACCAGGCAGCAACCTCCGATTCTGGAAAAGTGCCATAAACTTGCATTCTCTCTGCTGGCCACCAGGGGGCGACTCCTCTCTGGTTGTATAGAAGTCTATGAGAAAATGGTCCTACTTCTCTCTTGATGTATTCTCTCAGTAAACATTGTAAACATGAGTTTATGGTCTCAATCTCTAGTTTCAAGTCTTCTTCAATCCAGCATGATGTTCATTTAGTACATTATGGTCCATTTAGAGTCCACCAGACCAGAAAGCAGGGGATGCTTTAGGGGCGGGGCTTATCTGCTGATTGACAGGTCGCTACCACGCTACGCTTACTTTAACACTTAGCCGTATTTGACCTTGAATGATGAAGCTCAGTTTGTAGATCTGGAATGGATGGATCTGACGAACACAAGCAGCAGAGCAGCATCCATCTGACTCCTCCTTGTTTCTGGTGTGAAGCACGTGCCATTTAGTAATTATTATAAACGTGTCTTTAATAGATTATTTTCCGCAGTAATCCAAAATACACCATCCATGCCTCACTCTCTTTGGCACTCAATTAGAGTGATGGACATTGTTTTATCAGCGCTCATCATTGAGAATTATATAAACCAGCTCTGCCCCAGAATTCAACTGATAGATGGTTCACCCGTAAATATTGATCAATTAGAGAACTTGTTCTGTGGAGAAATATAAAAAGCAGTAATTTCTGACCATTTTCTGCAATCTGACGTGACTGAATCCTAATATTATAGAACCTAATATTCATGATGTGTTATTGAAAAGGTTGCTGTTCCAACATCATCTCCTCTCACGATGCTCTTATTTTGGTGTTGCCCTGTCTAATCCATCTCCTGCTGTTTTCCACTAAGTGCTTTGATTAAAACAACTGGTGATGTGGTTTACGCTTGTGGTTCTCACACTGGCGTCCAGGGGTCACCATGGGGTCACCAAGGGGCCATTAATAAGCTTTACAATGATTCGATCTCGCCACTCTTTACTTCCTGGGATGCTTGATTGTATTTCATGGAACACAAATATCAGATAAAGTCCAGGTTTGACCCGGTTCAGGGCCTCGATGTGAGAATGTGTCGGGTTTACTGTGCTGATCTAATTTAAGCGCTGCTACCTGGGAGTCCTGAGGATGGAATTGTTGGCCTTTCCAACACGTTTGTTCTGATATCTTGAGAATTACTGCCAATAAAACCTCCCAAAGACAGATTCATTGGATTCATTATAAATCTCCACTCAGTTTCACTAGAATAATTGGACAGATTGCTCAAGAAATTTAAGTTCACAACACACACAAAGTCTGTACCAACTAATGTGTAAATGCTTCAGATACCCAAATATGTGCAGAAGCACTGAAAATGTGATCTCTTTATCCGGCACAGACACATGAATCTAAGATGAGGAAGATTGGGATCACAGGTGATCAGGAGCTGCACCTGTGATGATCTCCCTCAGCTGCAACCAATCAGTCAGAGGTTATATAAGGGAGCTGCAGATCCCAGATCTGTGTGTGTGTGCATCCGGAGGGTCAACACCTTCAGTTGGCTCTCTGGGTTGTGTGTTGGAGTGTGTTGGAGTGTGTGTTTTTTTTGTTTTTAGCCTGTTGTTCCACCTGTCAAGTGACATTTTATTGTTTCTCGGTCATTTTCATAGAATCAGTGTGTGACTGAGTTTTTATTTCTCCAGTCATCCTTTTGAACCATCCTTTTGTTGTTTTGTTAGTTTCCCAACCTGCAAGTTCTTCAGGCTTTTACATCTGGGAACGAAACACTATATATATATATATATATATATATATATAGATATAGATATAGATATAGATAGATAGATAGATAGATAGATAGATAGATAGATAGAGATATAATATTATAGTAACTGTAAAATAAAAAAGTAACCCAGTACTCCCAAAAGCCGTCTCACCCACCATCCGCTTCACAGCTTTCAATGACAATCAGAGACACGTTCCTGTCTGACTCACCTTTTTTTCCCTCCTCTGAATATTCTCAGTGGATTAATGTCAAAACTCCAGAATTTGAATGCTTGCTTCTGTCGAGTTTTGCAGCTAAAAAATCTCAAAAGTAATGGGCAGAATTTGTAAATGTTGCTCATTCAATATATCAGTTGTCAAGAAAATGTAAAAAGACAAGACTTGCATTTTTAATGGGATATCTTAAATTCTCTGGGGAAGATTTGTCCTCAAAGATATTTCAAACTTGACAAGGACTCCACTCCTCCGCTTTTTTAATGGGAGCACCATGAATTAAAAATTGCAATATAATGGGCACACTCTGTCCTCACAAGATGCTTAATCCCATCACTTGGCTTTTTAATGTGGAGTTGTTTTTGGATAAGAAATGTCCCCATGTGAGTGTAGTTTGCAGGGTTGTGTACTGTTGCTTCCACCCAGTATGGAAACAGTAGAGCATCCCACCCTTTTGCTTGTTTTGACCTGCAGTTGGATGGTTAACAGTTGGGAGATGCATCGCTTTGAATTTAAAATGTCTTCCCGTCGGTTTTTTGTTACATCTCCAAGATTCCAAGGCTTTTTGTGCGTCTCCATGTGTATTTTGTGTTGTTTACTGGGATCAGAATAAAGCCGAGCACTAAGAAATGAAGCGCCTCAACTCTGAACTTCACTCAAGTGGGCGAATGCTGACACGGTGGGATGGAATAGAACATTTCACTTCATTAACAACTCGTAGATTGTGAGTCCCTCACACCGTCTCCATTTAAAAAGCTCCGTATTGTGAGCGCATGGCCAAGGCTGTGCTCCTTCCAGCGGCGTGACCTTGAAGCGTCCTCACTTCCATTGTCGATTCCCCCCCCCCCCCCCCCCCTCACACACACACACCTTGAATAACACACCACGCTGGCGTTTCACCACCGTGCAGCCTTGATCCTTGCTTTTGCAAAATAAAATGGGTTGACGTATCGGGGGGGGGGGGACAAAAAAACATTCATCTTTTCACGTTGCTTAGCCGCATGTTTTCTATCAGAAATATGTTTTTAGTTCAGTCGATGCGTGCGGAAATGAGCTTTTAGTAATGCAACAAAAACATTTGGTGAAAAGCTGACAAAAACCATGTCCGGTACATTGTGTACCGGACATGGTTCTTCAAAGATGCACAAAGCATAAAAATAACCAAATATTCTGGACATGAAGGTCAATCAGAGACGTGACTCGTGGGATGGAACAGTCTGTGAAGACTCATTGGAAAATATGGTCAATTCTCCATCAATGCTTTTTGCCTTTTTTAGAAGGCTCAGTCAACTGTTGGCCCTGATCTAGATCTTCCTCAGCAGAGCCTGATACCTGCTGGAGATATTTAATGAAAGGTCAATACATCAAGACTTTTTTTAATGTAGTGTGAATCACCAGAGGCCCCACGCTTCAATATTAAAGTCCCACTCTGACGTGGATGGGTTTACATCGGAGCTCCTAGAAAGCCCCGTAGGTCTCATGCTGACACTAAAGGGGGGCCAGTTTGCCCCATGGGTCCCGGTTGCGGGGCCCCAGCAGGCTTACTTGAACCTGCTTGGGGAACTGAAATGAGGGAATTTATCCTTCTGCTTGACGCACATTCAATGTCAACCATTTATTCCTCAAGTTAAAACTTCACATTCTACAGCTCTTCACTCTGATGAAGCATGTGAAGACTCTCAGTTATGTAGGAGAATTAAAAGGCCTTACAAGAGGTTGAATACCTGAACTCCCCACTAGACAGTAAGAGCTGACGAATCCGAAACGTCTTCAAAACCCGAAAGCGAAGCCAGTTGCCTACGATAATGCTTTAGAAGACTGAGGGAGCATATTGAACATATTGAAATGTCTTAATCAAGAATTGAATTGAGGTCTGATACTGTCCAATATCCTCTACATCACCAGCTGAGTGCACGTTGTGATGCTTACCGTTCTGGCTGTTGTCATTCATTTGTACAGCTCAACAAATTTGCATATCTAATGTATTCCCTCGGCTCCTGGTGAATATCATCAGAAAAGGCTTTCAGCGTCTGTATGAGATACACGGGGAAGTCTGTCAACACAGACTTCAGGGTATCTGAGTTATTTTCTTACTTATGGCAAGTCTGTAGCATTTCATTATTTGAACCCAAAGCACTAACCTTTGCTGAGGCTAACAAAGTACCTAAAAACTATGTGTGAACCAAAGTTGGAAGTTTATTTTGAAAAAACATGCAAGTAACGGGCAGAAACAATAAGTTTCCAGTGAACGCGGAAGTTTATTTTGAAAAGAAACCTGCCATGCTGTCCCTGAAACATGAAACTGAGGGAAGAACGTTATAGTTTTCAAATTATGTTCTTAAAGAAGAAACTCATCATATATATATATATATATATATATATATATATATATATATATACACTCAACAAAAATATAAACGCAACACTTTTGTTTTTGCTCCCATTTTTCATGAGATGGACTTAAAGATCTAAAATTCATTCCAGATACACAATATTACCATTTCTCTCAAACATTGTTCACAAATCAGTCTAAATGTGTGATAGTGAGCACTTCTGCTTTGCTGAGATAATCCATCCCACCTCACAGGTGTGCCACATCAAGATGCTGATCTGACATCATGATTAGTGCAGGTGTGCCTTAGACTGTCCACAATAAAAGGCCACCCTGAAATGTGCATTTTTTTTGCTTTATTGGGGGTCTGGGGACTCAGAACCAGTCAGTATCTGGTGTGACCACCATTTGCCTCATGCAGTGCAACACATCTTCTTCGCATCTGAGTTTATCAGATTGTCAATTGTGGCCTGTGGAATGTTGGTCCACTCCTCTTCAATGGCTGTGCGAAGTTGCTGGATATAAGTGGGAACTGGTACATGCTGTCGTATACGCCGGTCAAGCACATCCCAAACATGCTCAATGGGTGACATGTCTGGTGAGTATGCTGGCCATGCAAGAACTGGGACATTTTCAGCTTCCAAGAATTGTGTACAGATCCTTGCAACATGGGGCCGTGCATTGTCTTGCTGAAACATGAGGTGATGTTCATGGATGTATGGCACAACAATGGGCCTCAGGATCTCATCACGGTATCTCTGTGCATTCTTGGAGGTTGCATTCTTCGATCTTGGAGGTGAACCTGCTGGATGTGGAGGTCCTGGGCTGGTGTGGTTACACGTGGTCTGCGGTTGTGAGGCCGGTTGGATGTACTGCCATATTCTCTGAAACGCCTTTGGAGACGGCTTATGGTGGAGAAATGAACATTCAATGCACGAGCAACAGATCTGGTTTACATACCTGTTGTCAGCATGCCAATTGCACGCTCCCTCAATGCTTGTGGCATCTGTGGCATTTTGCTGTGAGACAAAACTGCACATTTCAGAGTGGCCTTTTATTGTGGGCAGTATAAGGTACACCTGTGCACTAATCATGATGTCAGATCAGCATCTTGATGTGGCACACCTGTGAGGTGGGATGGATTATCTCAGCAAAGCAGAAGTGCTCACTATCACACATTTAGACAGATTTGTGAACAATGTTTGAGAGAAATGGTAATATTTTGTATCTGGAATGAATTTTAGATCTTTAAGTCCATCTCATGAAAAATGGGAGCAAAAACAAAAGTGTTGCGTTTATATTTTTGTTGTGTAGGCTATATATATAAATAAACAAACAAATATCTGTTCGGATGTGAGCTATCACACATTTTAGAACCTCAGCAGATAAAACCAAAAACAATCTGCCCTGCTTGCTGCTCGGCTGACATGAGCGCATCTTTTTAAGTAAAACGTTTTCATTTAGCATTCTGATAAAAGGATTTACATTAGATTAAATCACATCAGCCCATAATGGTCTTTGGAAGGGAAGTGGGTCATAAGGAAAATAGTAATTGGATTTTTTATAATGAATGGAAGGATGTTACTGTTTTTCATAAGAATTAAATAAAAAAAGGAACATTTAAAAGGTGTTTTGCTGCTGGTTCACGTTCCAGTTTCCTTAAAATAGCAGGGAGTCCCGTATGTTTTCTTGTCCCAGTAATTACGGCGTTGAGGAGAGAGCGTGGCTCTTATCTGCTCTTTTACTGTCAGCACATAATGTACCACTCCGTGAGGGCTGTAATTGTAATACATTTAGTGGAGTCCAACAGCAGAAATTACAGTTTATTTGCTCTTAACATAATCTCAAAGACAAGAACGTGCCGGTGCAAACAATCTACTTGTCTTTATAATAGCTGTGAATTGTTTGATTTCTATAGAAATGGTGAGTCTCAGTTTGTGATTTGAACGAACAGCATTATGGAATGGATTAAAAAGCTGCTCCTTTTGTCAGAAATGACAACAGAGATGGAGGTGCACTTCAGAGACCAGTGAGTCATTGAGCTCGACGCCACCAGAAAGCCCAGGGTGCATTAAGTAATGAATACTCGGGCTTGCTCGCCCAAATGGCAGGGATTATGGGATCCCACATGGCCGTCGTGATTAACATGGTCAGCTTTGATTTCTGATATAATGTGGATGGTTAAATGTAAAATGTTGGGAGGGAGATCTAATGGTAAATTGGCCACAAACTGGATTAGAGGTGGAGGGGCTAATTGGCTGTGTGGCTAACAAGCTACATTACTAAGACATACAACATTGACTGGAGGGATCTGTTGAACAATAACCATGAAAGGCAAATCCCTTCAACTGTTCCTCATCAGGCCTTATTTGGGGGAAAAATGAATTAATTGTAACACAAATTACAAATGTTTCCCAGTTTAATTGTTTGAGTCAAGAAAGTATGTTTGTGTAACTGATTATACAAAGTACAAAGTCACCAATGATGTAGCCAGCTGGCTAATTCAGCTACGTTCCATCACACGTATAACTGTAGGTGGATGTGGCTGCAGGAGAGAGCGGTGCAACAAGGAAAACATTGAAAATATCTGCAGAACCAACAACAGTAGCTATAGTTGTGGGAGCAAATAACCAAACGAAATCTAATATGATAATATATACATGTAGAGTTGAAGGATGATGTCAGATTTGTACGTAAATCAACTCCGGATTCATGAACGTAAACCTCTGAGATTAAGATGAATTACATTTCCAGAGGATTTCATTGGCTGTTAAGTACTTTTTATTTCACTTTCTTTTTTTTATTGTCCTTAATAAATATTTACATGCACAGACTAAATGACTGGCCACTATTTCATGTGCTGAATCTAAGCTTAAATGGAAGCGTGAGCACTTAAGCCGACGCTGTAAATTATTTCGCTGACACCACTTGCATTAGTGGCGGTTGGTATTAAATGTATTTAATGAGTAGAAGAAGAAGAAGCTGTGGATATTGTGACGTCTGCATCTGCAGGTGTATTTGTCTTGCTTCTGGTCCAGTAAATGAAGGCACATAGACCTGGTGAGGGTTCAACATCCATGGATGGTAAATCTAAACCCCAACGGCCATAATGACCAATCGAATGCTAAATACATAATTGAACAAGGGCAGTAATTTCCGTTCAGCAATAAAATTCCTCATTATGGTCATAAGACGACATCATCGCTCGGCCGTCCATCTCTCAGGGAAATCATCCTGCAGGTTCCACACTCCATGATAGAGCTGTATTTGGTTAGTAGACGTGTGCAGCCATCATTCAACCAGGAAATTAACTTTTTTACAACATTGTCAACATGGAGGAGGAAATGCCCCGAGAGCCCACGACGGAGCAGACTGGATGTCTGGGTGGAAACAATTCACAACGACTTAAAATTACTACAACAATTTCCCATTGATACTATCCAATGAATAGCTGAGTCCTGGAATCATCATGTCAAAGTGATGATTATTATTATTGTTATTACTATTATAAATCATGCAAGGGCTATCCTGTCTCTTCCCAATTACGTTCCCATACGATTGAACTGCACTCACAAACGTTTCCAGGAAATAAACTGTTTTATTTTCAAACCATGGTTGTTAGAGAACAAACATCATGGTTTGCCTTAATGTCTACAAAATTGAAACAAAACGGAAATGTGACAAATGCACTTGGTTATATTTAGGCAACGAAATAACTTGTTTCAAATGGGACACAGCAGTCTCCTGGGTGAAAGTCGTGTGTTTGTTGATCCACCACCTCGACCTCCTCACTATATGGATCTCAATGGATTCATTTGAAACCAGGCAGCAACTTCTGGTTCTGAAAAGTGAAGCAAACTTGCATTCTCTCTGCTGACCATCAGGGGGCGATTCCTCTGGTTGTAAAAAGAAGTCTGATTGTATGAGAAAAAGATCCTACTTCTCTCGATGTATTTCCCCAGATGGATAACGATGGTAATATGCCGAGAGCAAATGTAATGCACTTTTAGGAGATGAGGCTGCTCCAGAAAGTTGCCAATCTGTTAACCTGTAAATAAAATAATAATTCAACCTCCCCACATAGAATATGATGATACAGGTCGTTCATCTAAGACCCCTAATGAGAAGACAGGAAATATTTAAAAACTGCCACAGCGAATAGAAACTTCACACATTCAGTTGCCTGCCGATCGCTGGCAGGTATTTCTGCAATGACGACTGCGGTTATGTTCGGTGGAAAGATTACAACATAATTGGCTAAACCTCCGTCTAGATACTAATGGTTGTAAGGTGCTGTAAAACACATTTCATTCAAACTCCAAAACAAGCAGTCGTCGTTTAAGACACTTGAAACAATCGTGCCAAGAGCAGGATTAAGAGTGGTGGGTGAGGAGTCAGCAGGCAGTCAATAGCGGTATAAATCAGACAACAAAAGGTGTTTTTGAGAAAGTGTGAGTCACCACAACAACGAGGGGGTCCTTGTGCACGGAGCCATAACTTACCACTCCAAATATCATGCTGCAGAATAAGAGATTAGCTGTGGACAGACACAGAGACGCACTCATGTATGCATGATCTTCATGAGATAAAACTGTCAATGGATACAGTATAGTAAGATGTTTAAAACAGTCACTAACATGCTGTTCCCACTACAGTGTGTGGAATCCAACCTGCAGGCATGTTGTGGCCTCCAGCTGATGCTATTTTTCTTTGAATGTGAACATGAGGCCTTCACAGAAATCCTTTAAGGTGGACTGGCAGATATTGACAGAAATCTATTGTCTACTCAAGGCGAATCACTCCAGAGGGCAACCTTGTGCTGTGCACACATAAAGAGATGGAGAGTACATAATAATCCTGCCAAAAAAGAAAAAATAGAAAACCATAAAGTACTTGTAGTGATGGGTGGGTGGATGTCAATGAAGGGCCAAGGGCAGCAGGCTATAAATGGATTTCTGATGCATATGGTGTGTGTAATTACAGAATAATCATTTCTAATTTCTTCGGAATTATTAGTTAGCATGAATTGATCTCGGTAAGGCCAAGAAAAACATCGCCGTCACATCCTCACCTCATAGAAGTGGAGGTATACCCAGGCTACAACCGCCGAAAAGTGAAGCCAAAGCTGAAGTGCCTTCAACTTGCATTCTCTCTGCTGGCCATCAGGGGGCGTCTCTTCTGGTTGCATGGAAGTCAATGAGAAAATGACCCTACTTGACTACATATTTTTTCCAAAATAAGGGAATACTGGAAGGGGCATTATTTAGCGTCTCTATATTCATATTATGGATATTGATCACATTCATGTCAGATTTAAAGCTAATCCTTTAAACATTCATAAACAGTTTCCCATTAGATTATAAGCCACTGATCCCAGTTCAGTGCCGATGCAGCTGCACTCACGACCACAACGACGTACTGAATGAATAAATGGATGAATGAATGAAATGCGAGTAAGTGGTGCTTCCGTATCTAAAAGCCCATTCAAGTCATGACCATTCTGAGAAAAAGCATTGGCACCGCCAAGGAAAACCATCCATCCTGAACGGGCCCGCAGCCAACGGCAGCAGTATTATTGAATTCATTACCCAGATTGGACACAGTCTTCCCATGCAGCAGTATTTCATCCTGACCTGGCGGGGCTCCAAAGCGGCAGGAGCTCAAACGGCTTCCTCCTTAAGAACGAAGAGGGATTTAAGTATAAACCGCGGTTGTCACAAACTGTTATAGAAACACTTAGACGTTCTGACGCTGGAGGTTTCTTGTTCATCGAGTTGAAGCCTGCGTCGGTGAACGAGGACCACGCCCTCTTCCTCACGGTATGGTCGTAGTGCCAGGGGAGCTCCTGCGTATTTCCCTGTCTGAGTGGGATTGATAACGTCTGGACTCCGTCCTCTTTGTCATTGGCGGTGGAATGACTTCATTCAGCGGTTCAGTCCAGGGAGTCACGCACGCATTTCTTCAGTTCGTGTGATTTATTCGCACGGAAATATATATTTTTTGAGGCGTTTCTTCTTTCTGTCTGTGCTTTCAGACCATCAACATTCACACTGTGTGAAATGGACATATTCAAAACCAACACTTTAGTGTACAATGACATGGTTCTGTAGTCTGAATCAAGACAGGAAACTTAACTGCTCCTTTCTTTCTTTCACAATAAAAGCCTTTCAGTATCAAATTCAGCCTGGTCTCTTAAAAATGACTTTCCCACACAGAAAAAATGCATCGTCAAGGAAAACATATTTTGATCTTGGATTAATGATTCACAAATTAGAGTCCACATCGGTCCGAACACACAGGACTTCACCAGGAGTCTGCTATTGTGTGAAGCAAGAACTTTTGATGCATTAGTGTAGTTTAAATTTCATAATTTAAATCTAAACCATTGGTTTTTAACTGAACAGTTTTGCTGCATAAAATACTACTCTTAATAAAAATAATAATAATAATTAATAATAATAATAATAATAATAATAATAATAATAATAATACTCTGTTTGGTTTCCTTGGAAACGGGATAGGCGGTTTATCTCAGACTGTCAGACTCTGTTCTGGGTCAATAGGATCCTGGTAGTTTGATCTTCTGCCAAATCTATTCAAACCTTTTATTGATAATTTACAATTTATTGAAAGAGTGTGACCCAACCCCCCCCCCCCCCCCTCCCCACCCGTGCATAAAGGCTTTTAGGCTGATATGTTTGCAAAGTCATGGGGTCATGATCATATGATTTAGTCACAAAGGTGTCAAATCGAACCGAAAAGAACCGGTCGTTGCCCTCTCGCTTAATGCCGAGAAGGCATTCGACCGAGTTCAATGGGAATTTTTATTTGCAGCCTTGTCACATTTTGGTTTCGGACCAACCTTTATTAAATGGATTAGAACTATATACCAAAACCCTAAGGCAGCGGTGATAACAAACGGTGTAATCTCGCCCTCTTTCAACCTCACCAGAGCCACTCGACAGGGTTGCGCTTTGTCGCCATTGCTGTTTAATATTGTACTGGAACCATTGGCTATTGCCATCAGAGCTAATGCAGCTATTAGAGGGGTGGAAGGAGGAGGGAAAGAGCACAAACTATTATTATATGCGGACGATATTTTGATGCTGATAAAAGACCCATTAAACTCGATACCACACCTGATGAACACGATGCAATCTTACTCTAAATTATCAGGATATAAAATTAACTGGACAAAGTCGGAAGCTATGCCTATATCTGGTTTATGCAATTCCAATGTACTGACAAATTTCGGCTTTAAATGGATGTCAAAAGGGATGAAATACTTGGGAATCAAACTCAGTAGTGAAGTGGAGGAAATACCTTCACTCAATTTAGAACCTTTATTGCAAAAAATTAGAACTAATTTGGATAAATGGGGGAAACTTAATCTTACATTATGGGGAAAGGTCAATGTGATAAAGATGGTGGTCTCTCCGCAAATTAATTATGTGCTTATGATGTTACCAGTAAATGTATCACCTCAGATCTTTAAACAGTATGATACAATAATTAAAGAATTTTTATGGGACAGGAAAAGACCCAGAATTAAATTCAGTAAAATGTGCTCTCCTAGAGACAGAGGAGGCCTTGGGTTGCCAGACCTGAGATTATATTATGTCTCCTTTGAAATGGCCAAATTAGCCAAACACTGGAATAAGGACAACCAGCTAGAGTGGGTTACTATTGAAAATAAGATATCATCCCCTTTCACTCCTATTGATAGATTATCCCAGTCTACTCGTAATGTAGTGAACCCTATTATGGCTCACTCCAAAGAGATCTGGATCAAAATACATAAAATGCATAAATTATCACATTGTAAACAGAGATATTCTTCTCTGTGGCATAACCCCATGATAAGCATTGGGAAGAAATCAGTATATTGGAAGGAATGGCACCTCAATGGACTATGTCATGTTGCTGATCTATATGAGGAAGGTGTGTTTATGTCTTTCCTTGATATAAAAACGAAATACAATCTTAAGGGAAAGGAGCATTTTTGGAAATATCTACAGATCAGAGACTGTATTACATCCAAGATTCAGTATAAAGATGGAAACCACATCATGGACTATTTCATGCTGCCTGTGGAGCATCGCCGAGCCTCTATATTTTATAGAACAACAAACCAACTGCTCAGCGATAGCTGTCAGGGCTTGAAAACGATATGGGAGAGGGACCTGGGATGTCTGATGGATGAGGAGGAATGGACAAGAATCATATCTAACAACGGGAAATTCATTAGGGAAGCTAAAGGGAAATTTACACAATACAAAATAACACATAGGTACTACTGGACTCCACAAAGACTAAATAGAGCCGGCATAATGAACAATAACTTGTGTTGGAAATGCCAGAAAGACATAGGTACTCTGTTACACTGTATCTGGGAGTGCCCTGTCATTCAGCCTTTTTGGAAAACAGTCCTGGACAATTTGAGCAAATGGCTGGGAAGTGGCATACCGTTATCTCCCAGGTTATGTCTATTAGGAGACAGAAGCCAAATAGTAAACATATCAAGTGGAGAGTTCTCTGTAATCATGGCAGGGACTACAACGGCTGCCAGGGCAATACTTAAGCTGTGGAAAACACCTAAAGCCCCTGAACTAAAAGAGTGGATAAACATTATGGTAAAAACAGCTTCATATGAAGTTATGCTCGACAAGATGAATAACAAGAATAAGGTCAAGGCACCAGACTGGGACTTGTTTTGGACTCACATCACTATGACTGATGATCCTACAGCTTGAACGCCGTTTTCTGAGTGTATCCAACATGTATGTATCCACCTATTGTATGTATATGTTTTCCAGCTATGTGAATGCATCAATATGTCCCCTATACATCATTACATCATCGCATCATTTATATCATTTACATAATTTATGTGGTATTCTTATTTTATTTTTGTTTTTCTATGCCACTGACACCTCATGTAACGTGCATAAGATGTCTGAAAATGTAAAATGTTCTAATGTCATACACCAGAGATAAAAGAAATAAAAACTTGAATTACAAAAAAAAACAAAGGTGTCAAATATTTAGATTTTCCTCTAATTTGATGGACAACTTTAATGTAAACTTAAACGAAAATGTATTTTGATTAAGCTATTCTACACATTTCATTAATGCACATTTTGTCTTCTTATATAATCAATTTCATAACATTTTATTTCTTCACTATTGAACACTTTGTGGTTTTCCATGAAAACGGTCAACAATCAAGTTTATTGGCAAGACGTTGACTCGTACGGGGAGCGTGTCATGTGAGCTCGTGAGCAGGAAGTGAGGAGAAAAGTACGCCAACAAGATAGTAAAGATAAGGAAGACGTGATGAACACAAACAGTCATAACATATCGCTACCGTTTACAGGCAAGAAGGTATGAAAATCAATGATGAGCAGCAGCTGGACACACAACGATGCAGGCTGAATGCATATTGGACCATTGAAACACTTATTGTATGAATACAATAAGACATAACGAGTACATTGGAGTTTGTGTACAGTCCTGAATAAAAGTACATACAGATGGTTGTTCTTTCTCTTGCCCATTCAATTAAAATCACTCCTTAATGAAAAACAGTAGCTGTAAGAGTTACATGCTGCCTTAAAAGCAAAGAGACTGGCCTCCTCCAGCAGCTCCCATGCAGTCTATCATGAACTACGTCTTGTGTCCTCCCGGGCGACACTCGAGTGGCTGCCGATGCCATCTGTCATGAAGGCAGCACGTCGTCTGTCTGCAGAATTAAAAACAAGCTGCAGGACAGTGAAGTGTGGAGAGAGCAAGCAGAAAGCTCCAGAAACTAAAAGTGAGAAGGTTCCAATCTCTGTTTGTGAAATTGGTTGGATTTAGAAAGAGACAGTAATAATAAATACATAGAAAGTACTTTTATGGCCTTTTTGTGTTGTGATGCTCTTCTCACATTCCTGTTTCTTTCAGAGCAATGCATGATGGTCTGTAATCATAGTATGTGTGGATATGAAGGTTACAGTTTACAGATGTATTGGTATGTGAGACATTGCAATGTTCAACAATACAACGTGCACTCTGGTAAAACCTATGAGATCGATACATACATTAATACCAAGCTTTCTTTTTCTTTTTTTTTTACAAATCTAATTCAATCCCATGAAATGAAAAGATGGACATTAAGTTTTATGGAGGTGCAAGTTGCCTGAAGCTGCATTGGTCAACGTCGGCTGCATCATCTTGCTTGTGTCAGCACACAGGAAGTACGAGTGTTCCCATCTGGACCCTTTCTGATTAAAACGTATCTGAAGTGAGCCTCCAATGCTACAGGGAGGCAGTCACCCCTAAGCAACTTTCAAAAGGTGATTCATTCTTTTATTCCCATCGGGTGGTTGGGTGTGTGTGTGTGTGTGTGTGAGACTGGATTCCTGCCGTTGTCACATTGCGTGACTCATTCTTGTAGCATCAAAGAGAATTAATGCGTTCCTGCAACCTTCAAACATGAAATTGTATTTGTGTGTTCTATTTGACTTATTTGTCCACTTCGACACACGACTGCTGCTGTTCTTCCCACACATGTTTTCAATCGACTGTCCTATAGATGCACTTGACATTTTGGCGGGAAACAATAGCTGACTGAAGTTGACGGCGTGAAGTGCAGGCGGTAATTGTGCCTGGACTCGTTGAAACGCCTCTCACACTGCCGGTGCTCGACGGCCACTTTGCATCGCTTCACTCTGACCAAAGTCACGGCTGGTGGGCGAATCATCACATTGTTAAATCATTTACAAAAATGTGTTGTGAACCCTGAATCTGGGTGTGCACTTGTGGAGTCAACCGAGGGACCTGTTGAAAATAACATTAATTTATTTCGTAACATGGTGCACCATGCTAGCTGGCAGTACAACCAGAGAGTGTGTATAAGCCTCGTCATCATTGGTTTGTGGACTACAGCTTTGAGGGCATCAAGTTTTGAATTTTTCACAGCCAGCAAACAGAAGTGAACCATGTTCGGACCATATTTTTCTCTTTTCTTTATACCTGAATGAAGACCCAAGCATCCTTTTCTAAAGAATACCTGCTTGTGTTGAGTTCTGCCTGTCCGGTTTGATTTTTGACTGATTAAATGGATTTTGGACATGAATTCGTGCTTTTAGGTTGCCTGCTAACACTCGCATGTTGCGATGTGAATGTAGTGGGCTGCCTGAGAAAACAGGTCATTGAGATGTGGCTCCTCTCTCACATGTAAACCCATTAAAAAGTACCACCCACGATCAAAACGACCTTCAGAAAAGGTACGCCATATTTTTCCCTCACAAGAGTGCACTGGCTATTTGAGAATAGAGCCTTTCAGACAGAAGGTGAATACAGAAAACCCCAAAATACAAGCACAAACATAAAAAACGAGCATGATTCATCCAATTTAAATCATTTTAAAAGGATTTACAGTGTTGTGAATCCTTGTGAAACAGTTGGTATACCTTTATTTTTTTAAGGTTGTGTTTGCGTTACCTTGATGTGAAGGAGGTCTAAAAGAGAAGTCAGCGATTCATCACGAGCAAGAAGAGGTCAAGTCCCGTAAAATCAGTGAAAAACAAAAGTGAGACAGCTCTCCATTTAAAAACGGACTGAATTACCTTTATGGGTTTTAATGTGTTTTTTAATTGATCTGTTCATCACTTAATTTGAGATTTAACCTCCAAGATAACTGTTAACTGTATTTATCGTGTTGCCAGTCAGCTGACAAAGAGAAAATATTTAAAAAGAAACTTATTTTAGTCGACAGATATCCTTCAAGATAACATTTATTTTACAGATGAAAATGAACCTCACACCTTTTATTCATTACTATTCCTGGTCTAGCTATCGCCATGATTCTTCAGCTTTAGTATATTGAATATAGCAGTTTAGTGGCGGGGTCCGCCATGCCGTTCAGATTCAGAGCCGTATCATCTCCAACCTCTGATGTTACTGCTAAGAGGATGTCCTACTGCTGTAGCTTCACGTTAATTAAAGACTTCTTGAGGCTCGTTGACGGTATAATTACAGCTTCGTGCCACTGAGTGGGAAATGTTTTGAAAGTTTTGCTCTCCCGTGTGTCAAAGTGTGCATTTAGCCCGCTCCCTGCTGAAATGCATTGAGGCGCTGTGAGCACTATAGTGGTGCATCCCGATCACACGCGTCGATGCTGGAAATACTCCTCATCATCCTCCCTTCAGCAGCTCGAAGCTCCGCTCAGTCTGGAAGACACCCGAATGAGCCAAAGAACAAAAAAAAAGCATCACAGATCGGCCGATGTCGCTGGTTTTCAATTCTGATACCCTGAATGTGTGAATGAAAACCTCATATCCAAATAACTAGACCAATATGTCTATAAATCTACATACAGACTACAGCTCAGTCCTCTACTATATGTAAAAAAAACTCTGCTCTCAAATCTAACACTTCAGTTTCTTTAAAAAATACTTTTAAAGCTGGTTGATGATCGTTTGATGGCAAGCAAACTCATATAAAAGGCTGTTTTATTTATCTCTTTTTTTAAAGGAAGTCTGGTGCAGCGCTCACTCCCCATGAAACGCACCGGGGCAACATCACTTCCTGTAAACTTCACAGAGGGCAACGAGGAGTGATCAATGTGTGATCAAATGCCAAAAACAGGCAGAAAATAACACAAAGTCGAATACTGAACACAAGAAACCAAACGAAAAACCCAAAGAGAAGAGAGCAGGAGGATAACAGACCACCACCCCCAAAACAAACCGATTATCTCACACAAACCTCTAATTAGTCGGAACCCATTATGTGTTGTTGGCCTGCAGATCAGTCTAATGTATTCCCAGACAGAAACACACACACACATCACTGACATTCTGATTAACAGGTCTTCATGGGGGAGCCAGAGCAGTTACACGTCGCCTTTTTATCTATATTTCAAGCCTTTGTTGGGGCCTTGTGGGATAGAGGATCGAATCTGACCTTTCCATTGATCTCATCTTGCTTCTTGTGCTAATCCATATTGTGAAACCATAGCGCCTGTGGGAATTGAGCAATTATCATTGCAATGGCAAGCAGGTCTCCTTCCTGTCAGGAGGTCTGAATGTGTTGAAATATGGAGCGCAGGGGATCCGTGGGGAAACGCTGCTTTGAAGCCTGACTTTTAATCCAACTCTGAGAGGAAAAAACAGATTTAGAAGAAACATTGTGAAGGCCAGACCTTTTCTACCCGAGACAGGGCCACGAAGTGTACCGACTACAGCCAGCAATAGCAACCTTACAGCCCTGCATACAAATAACCCTGTAGAAATACACACAATAATAAATAATAGTTGATTTATATAGCACCTTTTTAAAAACAGAGTTTACAAAGTCAAAGCACAAGCGAGGTACAAGGAAATACAATGACAGAACACCAAACAAGATAAAACTAAGTAAAAAGCTGGTTGGTCACAGGCCAATACTAGTGTATCTCCTTTAGAGGGCAGCAGGGTGAACAGGCTGTCTGGGTGAGTTTGGCCTCTTCGCGGGCACCTCTTGTCACCAATATGACGGTATGTTCCGGCTGGTTTGTAGAGCCCTCCTGTCCTGGACCTTGATGTTTCCAGGCAAGTTGCTTTTAACCGCTCATCTGTAAAAGTTAACAGGAATAGTAAAGCTTCCAACGTAGCTCATCTGGAGTTAACTGTTGTATGTGTGAGTCACAGGGTCGGACTGACTGACATGTAGGAATATCAAGCCAATGGCAGCAGTGAGTCATTGGAGAACTACCATTCACTTTCAGGAAAAAAAGCACAAAAAGAACGACTTTGAACCCACATGTCAAAAAGACGAAGCCATGTAAATCCTCTTTTCTCATGGGATGAATACCATTTTTTTCCCTTTCAGTTTTTTTAAAAGTAACCTGCTCATTCAAAGAAAGGTGGTAGCTGCTGGTTCAAACCTTCTTTGAAAACATCATTTTTCAGTTGAATGGTTACCTGCAGGCAGGACACCGCAGGTTGAAACTAACAAAATACTGCACGATATGTAATTATGGGTCAACTAGTGGATTCAAGAAGGTGACTGGAAACATTAAAACTGATTTTCAAACACTTTAAAACAAATGTACTTCAGTTAGGTGAAGTAAAAAAAAAACTCTTAGTTGGGTTGAAGAAAAAAGTCACAAAAGCATTTTTTTTGCTATTTCTTACACATTAAAAGTGAACATTTAGACGAAAGCATCCAAAACTTAACTTTTATAAGTGTTCCTGAAACAAAGGCACCAAAAATACAAACACATTTTCTGCAAATGAGAAGAGATGCTGCTCCAGTACGTCCAAGAAGAGTGAAAGGAAAATCTTTTATTTTTCATTTGCAAAAAAACCCCAAATGTTCGCTTTGAAACTCAATTAATTATTGTCCGTATGACAATCATGGCAGCATGTCTACCTCCTCTGACCTGACAGCAGGTTCATCCTCTCATCACATTTCCATTCACTCAGTTTCAATCAGACCTTCCAGTCGCAGCAGAACTTTATCTCGTCACAGACTAACAAGCTGCTGTTTGACGTGCTGCCCGTCAACTTGACTGAAAGCCATCAAGGAAAAACTTCTGCCGGTTAATTTCTGCCGACAGTGAGTGGGCGACTTCCTCATAAATCAAATAGATGGAAAGAAATGACATCGCTGATGACAATAAGCTGCTTGGCGTCCCGCTGAGCCCAACACGTTGGTTATTTCTGTCCTGTGAACGATGACAATGCAGAGACGGACTCTGTTTATGTGATTGCTTATGAAAGCTCTCTATTCGGCATCGGTCAACACAATGTTTCTTATTCATATTCTGTGATACTTCGCTGGCAGGTGAATGGGGTCACTTGTCAAACTATAGAGGGATCAGAGAGCTTCCTGGTGTCCAGGAAGTTAATTAATCTCCGTGGGATTTCAGATACCCGGCGAGTCCCTTTGATGGGCTCGGGTCCTACCGAGACCTGACCTTTTGGCTCCACTTCAGGTGGTTAAATTATTCTTCAAAATATGCCGTTTTATCTGACGCCATCCGTTGATGAGGGGAAGAGTGTTTTTTTTTTTTTTACATTGTGATGTTTTTCCAGGTATAATATCAGTAAGAATCCATGGAACAAGGTCATTAAACCTCATTCTTTAAAACGTACTGATGGTGGAGATGAACTTGAAAAGTTTGTCCTGTCACATATAATAAAGTTCATGGAATGATAAAAAGGGTTAATTCTGGGGATGAATCCTTTACTGCCCCACCTCAGGCTTCAGGTCTCCTCCCAGCTGCATGGACCCAGAATAGATCCTGGTCTCCCTCAGCACCTCAGCCGCCCCCCTTTCAACACAGAGGAGCAGAGGTGCCACTCCAAACTTTGTCCTGATGTGAGGTGAGCCCAGACCACCTGACAGATCGGGACTGGGACTACATGTGTCCGTTAGGGAAACATCCATATAACAAAGTTTTGAGTTGGAGTATAATTACACGGACGCCAAGTATCAATCTTTTATTATATAAACTATTAACATTGCAAAAACACGATAAACCTTATGGTAGCAATTGCTTTTCAAGTCCACTAGATGGCGCTCAGTGAGATGAAATTTATTTGGATGAAACACAAACTGCATAATTATAAAGTAGTTGAAAATGTTTAAAATCACAATTTTGTATTGTGACTTGAGTGTTGTGGTATCATATCGTAGGATCGCCGCGTTATCGAACCACACACAGTACAAAGTCACATGATCACAAGTTCATATTGTGAATTTATTGAAAAGTTTGGGTGCAGAGAAGGGGGGCGAGTTCACTTTATTTCTTCTTTTTACTGGATGGTAGTCTGAATTTTGGGGGGATAATCGTGATTTTAAAAAACAGTAAACTTTTTGTTTTTTTATTTTAAAAATAAAAAAAGGTTCACTTTTTGTATATTTTTCTCATGTGATTTATTGTAAAAAGAAATGTCATAGATAGTTTCTTTTAAAAAATAGCAAGAAAACTGCTATTAATTTTAATTTCGATGAGGCTCCAAATAGTCCCATCCATCCATATCTGTAACCGCTTCTCCTATAACATTTTACAGTTTAGAAACAATAATGAGCCGATCCCAACTCAAACAGGTTGTAGCTTCTTTATAAAAAGATATGATTCAACCCCCTCCTTACATCAGGTTTTCAAATTGTTCATCGTACATTTATAGTTGGTTTGATGTCCAAATCTGCCGAATATCAGTAAAAATACAAAAACGATGATAAAGAAACACAATGCTGGTCCCGTACAGAGACTTCAACATCCTTCAACCCAGCAGACCGTCCTGTCCGGTGTCTATAATGTTGGCTGTGGTGATAATTTCTTATGAAACTCATCTAAGCGTTGACCGACGGTGTGAGTAAGAGATGAAACCAGAGCGATCCTTCCCACTGGGAGGAGAAGAAAGCTAACGCGTCCTGTCACATCGCCGTGTGTGACAGAGCCGAGCCGTGATGGGAATATGTGAGCTGGTATGGAGTTGCGTCGCTGCTGGCTGCTCAGCTGCAGTTTCGGTGCTAAACTGGTGGAAACATGCCCAGATGAAATGTCATGCCTTTTCAAAAAGGTGTCACTCAGAGGAGCGACTCTATTCTCTCGGCTGCCTCGTCGCATTAAACTCCTGAGTAACGAGTGTCCCTGCAGAACTGCTCTCTGGGAAACACTTATACAACATCACCACAAATCATCAGCCATGAGACTTCGTCACCTACCAATGTTGTCCAATCTAATGATTAGGACACACTGGGTTTTTATCACTCAATTTCTGACGAAGGCTTCTGGTTTGACAGCAGCACAAATGGTTGCTGGTAATTAGACAAAAAGATGATTTTCCATCAGTTGCCTGAGCGTTCAGCAACTCACGATGTCAGAATTCAAAAGACGACCCAGATGCAGAACGGAAGCAGGGAAGTAAAATTAAACAAAAGCTGATATTTAATAATAAAAGGCGATTCAAAGGCAAAAGAATAGAACTGGTAAGACACAAGGACGACAAGAAACATGGATGGACAAACGCAGCAACGTCTGAACGTCATACTGAATATTAGAGCTGATATTGGCATATTTCTGGGTTTACATTGGGGAAGAGTTGACCCCCCTTTGGATACAAGCATCACGCTCGTGTTGGACGAACGTGTGCCAGGAGGGACATGCAGGACACATTTTCATATGTCAAAATAATCAAAATGTGAGTTTGAATATATGCTTTTTTTCACTGAACAGATGCCATATCTGATCAAAATGACACCAGTCCTCGAGGCGTCATATATCAAAGCTGAGATGGGTGCTTTGAGAGTCTTTGGTACTTCTTTTTGGCAGATGCGATCGAAGGAACCGCAGTAAACAGTGTAATTCACTTTAAATGACGACTAAAGCCCAAAGTACAAAGTGCTTTTTATTGCAAAACAAAAACACATTGTCTCACACAGCATGTAATATTAATCCCCAAGAAATGTGAAGGGATAAAATGCTTCCAACCTATAATGTGTATTCACCAGGACTTCAGAAAGCAGGTGTTTTGTTTTTTCCATGCCATTATCACGAGGCACAGACATCCAGCAGAATCAAACCCTAAAAATACCTTTTGAAGCCGGCTGCAGACATCATCCACTGTGTCCTATAGAGAAAAAACCCTGCTGAGTAATTGACTTTGAATAATTGATGCTCTCCCCAGCTCCCTATTCATTTTCATGGGGGCTGAGGGGAATGTTGAGGTGGAAGACTTTGGGAGGAGACAACGCTTTTATTGCTGTTCAGGCTATGGAAGAACTAATTTCAAAACCAGTATTTCATTATATTATTTAGCTGTAAAAATGACCTTGCTACCTGTAACATAGAGAGGAAACTATCAGACCCTCGGAGACCTCACATGAATGTTCTATAAACTTCTTCTCTTCTGGGTTGTGGTGCTGCACATTTGGATTTAATTCTAGAAAAGAAACTGTCAGAGGTTGTGTCTGAAATGAATTCATCCGGACTGTCCTTGAAGTTTTATGAAGAGCACTAGATAACAAGAGAAAATGTAAAAACACTACTCTGCTCTGTTAATTGTTAATTAAAAGTCACTTCTGTTGCACAGTAAAATCCTTGAGATCAGCGGCGGCTGGTGGACCAACAACAACTATACATATAAACATTAGTTTTGTCATATTAAGCTCCTCTGCTCAGCAACTTTGGTTCACATAAGTGTAAGACTTTTATTGTGAAAGGTCAGAATAGAAGGAACAGTTTACGCCGCTGATGTGGAGGCCTTAAGCGTATTTTTACCAATGTTAATGATGCTCTTCTCACATGAAATATCTTCTTTTCATTCTTAATAACTAAAATAATGGGATGCCAGAGAATACCGAACCGAATGATGATTCTTGTAAGAATATAGGAGCTGCACATACAACGTCCCCTTCAGACAAAGCTCAGCTCTTTGATTGCCGTTACACATAATTCAATTTGTCCCGTCATATTCTTGACTGTCGTCAGCAGTGTTTGTTCTCAGACACTAATTTCACACTAATAACACACAGTGTTTGCCAATAATAATTGCCTCATCAGTCGTTCCCAGCAGTGGATCTGGTCCTCTTAGATAAACCTGCTGGGTTCCTGATGGCCCGTAACTCTGCATTGAAGGGGCTTTATGTGGGTGTTATCATTTACATACAGCGTGTGTGTGTGTGTGTGTGTGTGTGTGTGTGTGTGTGTGTGATTCATATATCATTCAGTACAACGGAACATTATACATAATTAACTTTCCTGTCATTCTTAAGAAACTAAACCTATAGCTGCAGTAACCAATATTTCTTTGCAATGGGTTTAAATGACTATATGTACGGTCAGTCACTTTCACCTGAACCCTCAGTTTTGTTTCAGCCTCTTTCAGCTCATGGTTTTAGTTTAAAAGACTTCACGAGCCGAGAAAACTCCAGGTGGAGTTATTTCCTGGTGAGGTCAGCAGGATTGGCAGGAAGTTGGTCAAACGTGATGCATGTGTTAGTCAGTCCACCAGCTTGACTGATGGACACATTTTACTGTAATAAAAGTGATTGAAGTGAGATGAACAGAGCAGATCATCTGATTAGATAAAACGCGTCAAAAACAAGGGTCAAAAAAGGTCATAAATTGTGATACTGATATACTGATATAAAATCGCAATAACTAAAGTATCGTCATAATATCATAAAGTAATCGCTTCACAATGTTTACCTGTGGCGTGAAATGACAAACTGTTTCATGACGAGAAGAGAAAAAAGTCCTTTAAAGTAGCAATTTACACGCCTTCCCATGAGATCCCGAAGAGACGTGACATCATCACGTTCAGGTTGGTTGGTCCACAGTGAAGTGAAGTCACGCATCTCACTCTTCATTTGCACAGAATCAATGGTTGCTGTTCAGTGATTGCGTCGCGCCTCGGTCGACTTTGCGTAATCCTGACCTCGACCCGGGTTCCCCTCCACTCCGGCCCCTCGGCATCACCGCTGTTTATCCACCCCTGCAGTCAACGAAGACCTCCGTCTCTCCGAATGGATTCCAATTGATTTGCCAGTTAACATTGTGATTATTCCTTTAAGTGAATTCAGCTCACAAAATGCTGCAAATGAAGCAGTTGTGGCGTATTGATTCTTCTGCAAAGTGAAGGCGTTCCCTTCGGGAACACGCTCCTCTCCTGTCGGGCCGGGGCATCGACCCGTTTGCTTGTTGCGTTGTCTCATTAAGGACATTGCCCTTTGAAGCCATGTCTGGTCTCATGTAGAAGGGGGGGCAGATGTCTTAGTTTCAGGTGAGACCCCTGGAGGGTCGGTGCCTCATGGTGGTTGATGAGTCATGAGTCCATCAATGTTATACCAGTGCAATACTATATATCAGCCCTGTGTTGGGATGCTGAAATGAAAAAGTCCTTGTTAACGCTGTTAGGTCACATCTCCAGTCATATTCTTCACCATTTTTAATCATTATATATAAACCAACATCATCCTTTTCATATGTGGATGTCGTTTCTAATAATAAAGATCCACATTTCAACTTTACCTCCAAATAAAGTGTTTTTTTTATCAGTGATTTCCAAACTTCTTGGCTGGTGATCCCTTAAAATCTAACGATCCGGTTCTGAAAAAGTGAAGCCAATGCTGAAGTGCCTTGAACTAGCATTTTCACTACTGGCCATCAGGGGGCAACTCCTCTGGAAGTCTATGAGAAAATGGTCCTACTTCTCTCTTGATGTATTATCTCAGTAAACATTGTAAACATGAGTTTATGTTCTCAATCTCTAGTTTCAAGTCTTCTTCAATCCAGCATGATGTTAATTTAGTACATTATGGTCCATTTAGAGTCCACCAGACCAGAAAGCAGGGGATGCTTTAGGGCTGACAGGTTGCTACCATTACAATGAGCTACAAAGATGATTTTAAACCTGTCATAACAGTAAAACGTAAGCTACACTACACTGCCCTCATCTCGAGGAGCCGCTCGGTGACATGCGGCGCTGCTTATTACCAAGCGTCAGGTGGAAGTGATGGAGGTCATGTTAAACAATTACTGTGAGCCTCGCTTATTATCTCTCAATCAATTAGCGCCTGGGCCTTTCACAGCTGAAATTAATCACTGATTTAATGAAGCGATTGGACTGGATGTACTCGGCGGTTGTTAGAAGGCAATTTACACTCATACATACCAAGAGAGTATATAAACAAATACAAAGCAAAGCACTGAAGCTGAAGATCTTATTAATACAGGGAATATTTATTGAAAGTTTCCCAAATGTTCAAAAGGTTTTCCTGACGTGAAACAATAATATAATAAAGTATGAGTGACAATGGAAGAACTATCTGTGAAACCATGAACACCTGAAACCGATGAATCGGCTTCTAGCTAAACTGTAAATATCATCTTCATTGATTTGGTTTATTATATTGATGCAAACCAAATTTACAAGAGATGTTTGACATTTTGCAAAGATAGTGATGATAGCAAACGGGGAAACAAAAAGCTATTTGTCGATAATGACTTGAAATGGTGTAAAATGATGATGGCGATGACATCATCAGTGAGGCTGAAAGATCCCACTGCAGGAGTCACACCTCGGCTTCGTTCCTTCTCCGCCACAAACTCACGTTTTTATATTCATGCAAATAAAAACCAAGTAGTTATAAGGACACTAATTTAGCACCTTGAAGCGGCTGTGGAGGAGCCTCTTTACAGACAAACAGAGCTATTACACAGCACTTTAATATAATCACATTGTTAAATGCCTCTTCTGCTGTTGAGCACCACTTTTCAGGTGAAGCACTCAGAGGTAATATATTAGGGGAGCAGCTTGTGGGTTGTTTTTGGGAGTCCTGCTGCATCACTTGCCGTCCTCCTGGATGTCAAACTGTCTGCTGGATTTGGTGGATTCCAGCATGAGTTCGTACAGCTGGCCGATCTGGTCGTCCTGGAATTTGGTGAGATTCCCCTCCGACAGCTCGGCGCCAAACTTGATGGAGCCGTGTTGCCCCCCTGCCGAGTCCAGGACCTGAGTCTGCACGGTGTCCTTGTAGTTCTGCATGGAGGGGGGGTTAAACACACACAGGAACAGCATGTTTAGCACCTTCACATTCATTGAACGCATCACAGTCTGACTTTCAGGATGAATATACAACAAAATATGGTTTGGTCGAGCCTTGCCTCACTAGAGACATTTTGGCTTTTCATTGTTAATGCATATGGCATACACTTTGGCAAGGGTGTAAAACCATATATTGTGTCTTTGATCCAAAGGGAAACCCTATTAGTGACTGAGAGGGACGAGACTTTCCCCAGCAGATCATTTCCTCGTGGCGTGCTATATTAAAAGGGCTGGGTCTCGCTGCCGATTTCCTGACTATTTGTTTCGATAACGAATCCCTTAGAGATGATTCAAAACCATTTTTTCTTTGTAATGAAAGAGATTTTCACAGAACCGCATGCTGCAAACGTTACAAAGATTGAACGCTCTACCCTGGTGCATTATTAGTCCGATCGGTGGTCTAAAGGTTGATCAGCTGACGCATCCAGTTTGAATCAAACCACTTTCAACACAGTCTGCTCTTTAGTTTTCTCTGAGAGCGACACAGCTGGACACGCACAAACAAATGCTCTGCGGCGCCGGACGCACTACGGCGAGATCTATTACATCAGGTGTGCAAAACAGCTGGACATGCACAAACACCCCATGTGTCACCGCTCTATTGACTGAGAAGTATGAGACCAAATAACGCCTCACACTAACCCGATTTTTACCTTTTACATCTCTGATCGGACCGATGATGAATGTGTGTTCAAGAAGCATCAAGCAAATCTTTCACGCGGTGCTCAAATCCATGAAAAGACACCAATCTCCACCCAATGCCCAATGAAATGAGGTGAAGACTTAATTCTGTTACTGAAACAGAAATGGAGACGATCTCGATCCGTGGTCTCCCAGAGCTCTACAATAGAACCTCATTAGTACAAAGACCAGACCGGACTACAATGTTAGCATAGCCTAGCACCCATCAATCCACTCTCGTCTATCACAATGAGTCATCCTAAAGGTTAGTTTACCGTCTGGTAAACTCAAGGTTACGTTCTTCAATCTACAGCGTCAACGTGGCTCAGGGCCAATCAGGACGTGGTCTTCTTCCAGACTCGGCTGGTGAGTTCAGCTCCTCAGCCCCTGTGATGAGTCAAAGCTGCATATGAATCAGGACTCGTCCGTCTGTTCCACTTCTGAACAAGCCGTCCATCATTTGAACAAAGAGCACCGGTGAGAGTCTGACGTCTGGCCGTCCAGCCATCCGAGAGGCTTCTTCCTGCAACATAATGTAATTATGTTGAACACTTGCCAAGAGGAAAGATCCTCCCCGAGCCGACTTAAAGGAACGCGCCAACAGTTTTGTCATTCAAGGACTTATCGGAAAAGTCTCTGGGAGTAAATGTGTGCGTGTTGTCGTCTGGACCCATAACGCTAACGGAGGTCTGCCAGATCAGCACTTTGGTTTCATCCAAAGAAAATCTGATGAATCCTCAATGAAAAAGTAGTGGAAAACTTTTGTGGGGAAAGTCACCCGAGTCACGCAGGCGTCAGTTCGTGTCTGGAAGGCGGCGTTTTAATGGCTGATTGTAGACACGCTGCTGGAACTCAGTCAGAGGCAGTTAGGGCTGTTTCCACACCTCCAAATGAACTCAGACAGATTAGTCAGCATTTTTTTGGCATTGCAATGCTCAACCAATGGAATGAGAAATTATGTTATTGACTACTTTGAAGGCTCTTCGTGACCTGGATCCAGACTACTTTCTAGACCCCATGAACCTTCAGGTTATCTGAGATGGTCAGGCAGTGGTCTCCTGTCTCTTCTAGAGTCTAGGATGAAAACTAGAAGCTTTTGCCATCAAGATCCAGATGGAAATTAGGTTGTCTGAGTCTCTTCTAAAACACTTTTATCGGAAAAGATATCCTGATTTTATATGCCAATTCGTTTTTTTTAATTTCTACCATTTTAATATTGAAGTATTGTGTACATGCTTTATAAATATTATATTTTGAAGTATAATTAATATCATATGTGAAACTCCAAAAAGAGCTCAGAGCCTCTAAAAAGTATTTTAGTGTTTGGCCCTATACCAGTGTCCCCCTAAGGCCTCAAACCCTGAACCCCTCAGGGTGAAGTCACCTGGTAAACCAGTGTAGAGGGCTTGAAATGGTATAAATATAAACAGGACATCACTTTGTGGTGACTTGAATAACACAAAAATGGGTTATCTGTGTTGAATGTGAACTTCCATCTCTATTTACTTGTTTGTTAAAAGTACCAAACGAAATGAAAAGAAATGGTTGATTGATAAACCAGGTGTGTATTGGAGCCTACAGGCATGGGAGAATATGTTCCTAAATTATCTACATTATGTAGATATCTGTTTTCCACTGATTTGACCCCAAACTCTTCATCTTGTTTTTACGATATCTTTTCCTTGATTCCCTACAAACCCTTCTCTCTTTGGTTTGGCCCAATGAAGCTGGTTTTATTCAGAGCGGAGAACTCCCATGGGTGCCTCTGAAATAAATGGATTACATGCTGAACGCTCAGTGCTTGTAATCTCATTGCGAATCTTGCTCCTCGTCTGCTCCCACTCTTCTGGATTTTTCGGAGGAAAGAGTGGACGGAGATGAGGAGGACCAGGGAAGCCGTCGGGTTACATAACACCTCGGTGTGTGCAACAGCTGTCGGAAATTGTTTCTGGAAATCGGAGAATTAGATCTTTCAGAAGGTCCCATATTATGGCTTTTAAACATAAATGTGTGTCCCTGGTGTTTCTACAGACCCCTAAATGACCACCCCTCTCTTTTTCTCCTGCTCGTTCCAAAACATGACATCACTTCCATGTCATTCACTTTGCTTCGTTACTTTAAGCTCTCAAGCCGATGCATGTCTAGAGTATCTTCCTTCCGTATGTTGATGTATTTCTGAGTGAAACGGGAGGCGGGACATAACCTTGGGAGGAATTTGATTTGACGGTTGAAAAGATTAGCTCACTGCCGTTCTCGAGCTCTGATTGGTTGATGGATGTCATGATATGATTGGTTGGTGCTAGCTGATGTAAGCACACATCATATTTTGTTTTTCCAGAAAAAGATAATTGGATTTTGATAGAAAAATGTGTGATAAAATGGATTTTTATTGTGTTATGAAAGTGGATTTGGAATGATGTCACTGAGTGAGTACATTTACAAATAAAGCAGATTAACTTCTCTTTTTGGGGACGTTACTAAGAACAGCATAGTTTTATTCTCACTGGAACAAGTTGACTTGGAAGTTAAATTAATTACACAACATTCAGAACTACATGCTCACGTGGTTTGGTTGGAAAATAATACCAAAAAAACTTAACATGCAGCGCAATTTTGTGAAATCGGGCATTTTAATCCCCTCCTCCAAAAATACGCCTGTGAAATCATGGCGATGATACAGGGAGGAGGCAGATACTTCACCGTCTGTTCCAACCAAACCCAGACACAAAAGCTTCCCAGTGGTTTTAGTCAAACTATTTCCATTTGGCACTCGGCCGAAAGAAAGTCTGTAAACGACAGAGCCGCCGGCTCCCTGATTGGGACAAATGCAAATGGACTCTGGGTTTGAAAACAATGCATATTGATCTAGTGAGGCCTAATGAAAGTGAGTAGCGTCTCCCTGGTGGCTCCGCAGCTACTGCAATGACAAAAGGGAGCTCGCAGGATTGCAGCTGCAATCACCATCGACTTCATTAGATAAATTGGCTGCAGATGGGTGATTTACCTTCCCAGCAGTGCATGATTGTGTAGGAAAACATTGGCTGCCCTCCCATAGTGACATTAAAAAAAAAGGACCTGGCACACTCTTGTGATTATTTTGGGCACTGGAGGACGAGTTTGAAATAAACTGATCCCCCATCAGCACATGAATCTAACCCGACCCAAACGGCCTGGGGTGATCCATGAACTTCAACCAATAAGATCAAAACCATAATCATGTTATTTTGATCAATACTGAGATCTTGGTCAATCATCACAATTAGCCATGCAGATACATAATTCAAGACATTATCCTAATGACCATCAAAAACTCAAATTTCACCTTATTGTACTGGATTTAATGTTATTGTTTTATTGTTATTATTGTATTTGATTGTTTGTACCTGTAAATGTTCTAAATACAGTAATCATAATGTCTCATTAATAGAAATAACACTACTTTACATAATTATTAACAAGGCTCAATTTTGCAATTAGCTTTTCTGCAATGACGATATTTATTTCTGAAATAAGTATTCATTAAGTATACAAGAGGATTTTTTTGCTGCAAGTACTTCGATTTACACATTAAACTATCACCGAATCTGAAAATTCAGCATCCTTTCACATCACGTGACCGGACTGTTTACTGAACCTGCTCTGCCATCGTGTGGCGATGCACTAGCATAACACCGGCAAGGCAGAGGCCATCACGGGCCTCGCCTCGGTCCAGTCCTATGTCCCCCCTTCAGGCCTTAAATCCTGAACCATCAGGGTGGAGTGTGACAGGCTTGAAATATACTAATCTATCTACAATGGTGGCTTTTTATTTGACATTCTTTGCAGCCACATTTGAACGTCCTCCAGTGGTAACTGTCAAACAATCTACTTACTTGTTTGTCAAAATATTACGATGCAAAATGAAAAGGAACTGTTGATGAATAAACCAGGTGTGTAATCGCCTACAGGCATGGGAGAATATGAAAACAGCTTGAACAAGTCACATTAAAAGAAATAGTTGGATGAATAGTGAATTGTGTAATATATCCTCTGATTTCATGTGTTTTATGTTCCACATTGAATCCTTAATATTTCTGTTTCTGGTGTGAAAGCAAATTAAATAGGCCTAATGCTTAGTGATGGCAGATGTGTGATTGCAGCTGTCATATATTCATCATAAACAACACTTATTATCATGTATTAATCAAAGAACACATCAGAACGTCACCAGAATTAGTGTTATTTCTTGACCAGAGTTTATGGGGAATGAATCCCAACAGCAGAGGAAACAGCATTATTTTGTAAAAATAAGAATAATGCTGTATTTTATAGGTTTGTAATTTTCATGGAATTAACTGTATGCTGTACTTTTTTAGTTAAACTACATCCACATCCACAAAGCAGTACTTTAATAGCTCAGACCAACTACTACATGTTGATGCCCCATCAACAATCATGGGCACTTTTTTTACGTGCGCCGTGCGAGCGGGTATTACGGTGATCATGGTTTTACCTCCCACTCCGTAATGAAGGTCTTTAGCTCGTCGGGCGTCGCACTTTTATGTCTTCTGAACTCGTCCTTCACGTACTGGTCGCCGAGGGCTCGCAGGTCTATGGGCAGGAACCGGTGCAGGACCAGAATCCTCTTGTACAAGGACCGGACTCTGGAGACGTGAACAGAGGCCGCCATTAATACCGTAACGGTCTCTTTCGTCTTCCGGAGACAATGACGCGCACAAAGGTGTGAGAAGGACGGAGACGGACACCGACGTTCACGAGGAACGTTATTTAACACACATGTCCTTGTTTATCCCGGAAGTTAACCTGATTCTTCTTCTTACATTACATACATTACATTTGAAGTATTGTGTGCGCATTACCGCCACCTAAAGGACTGGAGTACTAGCGCCACAGAGGAGACAAGTAGTATAATAAATACATCATTTTTGTAATCATCAAAACATTAAAATCAATGTTGTTTAATGTTAAAACATTTAAAATCACCAGAACTTTATCCAAATATGCACCTTATCCTTATAATCATGCACAAACACAGACCCGCGCGTGCACGAGCACAAATGGGGCATGTGACTTTTTATTTTTTTTTATTTTCATTGGTTATTATTTGAGTTCCCCTTGCGTGAGATAGCGTTGGACAATTAAATGGGTGTGTCATTTTATTTAAAACAGCTAAAGTAGGCGATGTTGCCTGGAGGCAACACGGTAACAGAGGGTTGTCCCGTCCGGCAATTTAGGCAAATAGTATGAAAACACACTTTTGTGACTAAAATATTACTATTATAAATGTTATATTAATTGCATACATATTTTCTTCAGGTTTTCAAGCAGTGAATGTTTTTTATTTATTTATTATTTTGCACTTGTACTATTATTATTCATATTATTCATATTATTATTATTATTTAGTTTGGTGTGCCTCCGCCTGATTGGATCAGCCGTGTGCGCGCTGCGTCTGTTGCGTGTCTGTTGCGCTCTGAAGGGAAAGCAGAAAGAAAGGTGATCAAATTCACTTCCTCGTCTCCACATTGTGTCCGCCAGCTAGTGGAGCCCGGAGGAGGATGACCTACATCACGTCTCATTTCATGTTCGCCACTGGATTCATGGTGGGATTTTATTTGTTTGGTTTTCTGTGGGACCCGAACTTTTCAAGAGAACAAGTCCGCTATTTCGTTAGGGATGTGAAGTTTGAAGCCAAACCGCATGTTCACACAGGTAGGCGTTGATTGGATCCATATTATCAATTGTCTTTTTTTTTTTAATTGCACGTTTTAAATAAAGATGTAGGAGGATTCTAAAGTAACTTTATATTATTATGATTATAAAGACTTTTTAAGTCTTCAGAGTTGATTGAACTAAATCAGAACAGCATTTCTGGAACCGAAAACTCCGAGTTGCCATGTAGGAGTAGATGAGTTCAGTGTTTGTGTGTTACATGCTGGTAGGTGAGGGCTGAGGGAAAGTGATGTAACAGAGCTTTCCAAGTCAGACACAGTGTCAGACTGAATGTATTTTCCAAATGTCTTGTTGTTATCGATTAGTCTAAGCAATGGCTGCAAGCAGTCATGTGGCAAATAAAAGTTATTTGAGTCCAAATGTGGGAAAAATGTGACTCGGAATTAATTCACCCTTAGATATTAGTTGAATCAAATCTTAGACTGGATCATTGAATCCATATTGATGAAACCAGAACGTCCATAATTTTATTTTCAAACGTTTTTCTCTTCCATCTTTAGGTGGATCTAAGTAAACGTGAGGAATGTGGGTTGATTTAGTGAACTGGTTTGTACAGTGCTGATTAGAAATGGAGCTATGTGTGTGTGAGTCGTATCATATCAACAATCTGCCGCTGCGGCATCTCATGCATCATCAGACAAGAACGTCTGCCTCATGTTTTGTCAACTGTCAAACACAGAAGAGAGGGACATTTATCACCTTTCAATCACAGGCTATTCAAGTTGGTTCACTAAGGGCACATTAAAGGCATGAAACAGGAAGTCGGACTCAAGTAGTGACTTAGTCTTTCTGAAAATGTGGCCCCCTGGACAACAAAGTTGACCTGCTTTATGGTATCAGAAATCGTTGCCGTCTGCATGGATTTGGCTCTAAGTGTACTTTTCTGTCTAAGCAATACATTTCTTATCTTTCATTCCTTCCAGTTGCGAACAAGAGCTCCAACTCCTCTCACTCAATCCGGATCTTGTGCTGGATCATGACGGGGCCCAAGAACTTGGAATCCCGAACCAAGCACATCAGGGAAACGTGGGCCAAGCGCTGCCACATAACACTGTACATGAGCTCCGTCCTGACCGACTTTCCCACCGTGAAGCTGAACGTGAGCGAGGGGAGGAACAACCTGTTCTGGAAGACCATCCGAGCCTTTCAGTACATCCACCAGCACCACCTGGACGAGGCGGACTGGTTCCTGAAAGCGGACGATGACACCTTCGTGGTCGTGGAGAATCTTCGCTACACCTTGTCCAAATATGATCCAGAAAAGGCGTTATACCTGGGCAGGAGGTTCACCCCCTTCCTCAGGCAGGGTTACATGAGTGGTGGAGCGGGGTATGTCCTCAGTAAGGAGGCACTGAGGAGATTCGTCAAAGGGTTCGATACCGGGAAATGTACCCACTTCTCCACCATAGAGGACATGGCTCTGGGCAAATGCATGGAGACGATGAAGGTGGAGCCCGCAGACACCAGAGACGTTCAGGGGAGACAAACATTTCATCCTTATCCTCCAGACCACTACCTGATCAGACAGCCCCCAAGACCACGTCCTTGGTATCTGCTTTACGAACACTTTCCTCCAGTAGAGGTATGCAACAGGATACTTCCTCACTCATAGCTCTTCTAATCTTACTTGGTATTAAGTTGCTGCACGGTTAATTTACAGTCTGGAGGTACCTTTTTCAGACTAGCTTCATTGCTACTAGCTAATACTGGTAGGGAGATCAACAAGGTGAAGGACTGACGATCATTTGAATTGAGTCTCTATGCTTCTCAAAGACTCAGTAGCCCCCTTTTACACTGCCTTGTCATTGCAGGGTTATCTGTCCTTTTTCTGCAGCGTTGTTAGTGTAAAAGGTCCAGAGTCAGAATGTGGTGTCAGAGTGGTTCCTCCTCTGAGCAGCAATGAAGGTCCTGCTTCCATTGTCTTCTAGTTGAGAAGAAGATGCTGGTCTGAGGAACAACTTCCCAATGTGTCCCAGTATGAATTTGAGGAAATCATGAATTCATAGCGACTATTGGGCCGAATCATCAAAAGCCTGAAATCGACCTTCAGTCAAGCGTTGACCTCCTTTATACATATCCTTTAACGTGTTTCTCGTTCTTCTCCAGGGTCCAGGCTGCTGCTCGGATTTCATCGTGTCCTTTCACTACATGTACGCCGTCCAGCTTTATGTCTTAGAGTACCTGACCTACCATCTGCGGCCATATGGATACAAATACAGATTTAATCCAGATGAAAAAACTGAATTAAAGAACTCAACTAATTCCACTTAAAATGCTGGTGTGCACAACAAACGTCTGCACTTCACTCTTTCAGCACGTTGAACCACTACTTTATAAGTGAAGGCTTTCATTCCTGCTCAAGTATTCCTGATGAAGGGCTGGTTCAAAACTGTCTTCATGTTACATTGTATGTCATAAGAAATGTCCAACTTTAATGTGGCGTGTGCCTTCAGTCTGTCGTCCTTTTTTCCCCTCTTGGATGACTACAAACTTGTACTGTACTTTTTGTGTTTCTCTGGGAAAACATCTGAATAAATGTTGGCCAATTGATAATATACATAATAAAAATAATGCCAGAGAACTCCTGCAAACAAAGTTGTGGTTACTTGTATACTGTATATGAGCAGGCCGATTGTTCTGTGTAGCCATCAACCAGACGACCCAATGAAAACCTTTATTCAAGCAGGGGATAAAAAAACATAAAAAAGTCCTGTTTTAGGTTCATAACAAAACAAATAGTAAAACCGCTAATATCAAACTTTCACTTGAACAAGTTTGACCTTTTTGGAAATGCACTCATTCACTGCTGGGAGTTCGATGAGATTTCTCAAGGCTCAAGTTTATACATTATATATGAAGCTAGTGCTAGCACCTGGTTAGCTTAGCATAATGATTGGAAACAAGGGGAAGCAGCTAGCTACCTGGCCGCCCCTTCCAGTACCTCTAAAGTTTGCTAGCTAGCTTGTTGTATCTCGTTTGTTTAACCCAGTTTGTAAAAACAACCCGTTTTGATGTTTATGTGGGCGGGACTATTTCATGGGTAGGAGCAGTAAAGTTTTTACACTCACATTTTTGTATGTTTGCTGGTTGTAGCTGCGTTTTAACAGATATGTTTCTGTTATTGTGAAAAATATTGGTCCATATTAATTTTAGGGGCATATTAAAAGGGAAGTTTTCATTGTGTGACTTTCCCTTTGAAGACTTGTGAACATCTCAAAAAGGGTATTTAAACATGGAATCTTTTAAGAAATTATATTTTATTTATTGATAAAAAGGTTTATTTTGTCGAACTATCATGTTCTATGTTTACTATTCCTTCTGGCACTTAAACAGTGTTAAACAAAAAAACAACAATATATTTTACAGTCAAGTGTGTCTCTTTCCATACAACATTCATCATAATGGAGGTTAATAGAGTTTTGTTAAGGTGAACTAAAACAACTACAGCTTTAGAAATGAACATTGAAGAAGTTACAACATGGTTAAAAATACACAGTGAGTGTCCTTGAAGGCACCGCTGCTTTGTGGACAACAACCACGAAACACCTACGAACACGGACCCACGAAAAAACAATATGTAACAAGACGAATCCCAGTATTCAAACCCCCTAAACAGCACATACGGGAACTATATTCACATTGCAGGTGAAAGTACCTCAATTCTGATGTTCTCATGTGGTAATATTGTCATGACTTCTTACTGCCATATGTTTAACTGAACTGACCAAATATGGACACACATTTTAATTATTTTATCAGTTGAATTGGTTTGTTTGCTGAGGCACTCCTATTCTTCCATTGTGGCTCGTTGTCGTACCGTGACATGAAATCCTGCTCACACAAGGGAGAGACAAACACACAAAAAACAAACAAAAAAACAAAGAAACAATGGGAGATGCTGTTTAGACCCGCCCTGTGCAGACAAATGATCTCCCTCTGTCTCTACCCATAATGCAGCAGGTGGGTACATCACGTACAAACCGAGCTGCATATTTGACGCCTTGGGCAGTGAGGACGGGTTGTATATAAAGATGACATGACAGCTCCCGAAAAGGCAAAGCCAAAACATCTGGATCGCCCCCTGGTGGCTGGCTGCAGTATAGGACATAAACCCCGCCCTCTTAGCGGATGGGACACTGATCACGCTGATGTTTGTTGCTACGTTCACGTAATTACTTATTTGATGCTAGTTTGGCAATGGAATATTTGACGCTTATTTGATGCAGTTTGGCAATGGAACTACAGCGAAGTGCAACAGCTTGTCAAGCTATGTAAGAACATTAACCAGCAAAGATGGGGAATGCAACCGAAATAAACTGACCTTCCAGATGTGTGTGCTGTTATCGGTGAGTAGGATCCATTAGCGAGTGGCCCAGTATTTTGTCCATTTACATTTGAAATTAGGAGTTGTGGTTTAACTAGTGACCGTGTTAACTGGGGACTCTCAGGCGAATGTGTCGTGGTTGCTTGTGGTGACGGCAGCTGGTCCTCTTAAAAGTCTTCAATCAATTTAAAAATACATCCGTGTTTATTTATTATCTACGCCAACCGTTTACAGAAGTTACTACGTGCAGAAAGTCACCAGTTAACACGGTCACTGGTTCAACTGAAACACCTGTTGCTCTGAAACGGTCGTGATTCTGTCTGAATTCTTTTAAACTCGAGTCTGTTGCAATATTGATTCTGACAAGCGGACATGAAACCAGACATTTCGATATTGGTAACGGTTTAAATTTGATGTTTAAAGGCCAAGATGCACACGTATATTTTTGACGAGGTCGACTACAAAAGTGTCTATAGAAAGAGGGAGTGACATCATCATGATCAGCTGCTCTGAGTGACGTTGTCGTGGCGCAGGAGGAGTTGAGATGAATGAAGTTCACATATACTTCTGTATAAACATGCATATATGTGCATATATTATTATAATTCAATGCTTAAGTTTATCTTCATTAAAGTAACATCCTGTCAGCTGTTGTTGTTAATTCAATTTTGAATTCATTTTTGTAATATTGCCATGTTGTTTGTTTCTTGTTTGATATTTAAAAGCTGGCGTTTTGCTCACAGCTGGCAAAGTCTGAGTTAATTGAGCTGGCTGACACAGGATCAGTGTTCGACGTGGTGAACAAAGGAAGCTGCAGTCACCTTTGTGATACATGGACCTGTTTGTTGAGTCTAGTGTACAGAGGAAACGGTGGATAGAAAACAGACAAAAGAAAGGGGACAATAATAACCACCAGCTCTTTGATGCTCCTCTCACTGGTTTTTGAAAAATAAGTATGAGCAGATATAAGTAGTGATCAGACAGCTAGTACATGTGTAGCAGTTCAAAATTGAGCAGGAGCACCTGCAGTGTGAACGTAGCCTGAGAGACGGCGAGGAGGTCCAAGTCCGCCCTCCGTCATCTCCTCCACCTGCAGCAGTCTGTTGAGCTCCTCGGCGAAGGAACGCGGCGCGATTGCACTTTGTTACGTGTAGACGCAGGAACTCCTGCAGCTGGCTTCGCTGTCAAAGTTGTTCCCGTTGCCCTGACAACCTCCGAACCAGAACTGGGCACAGGCGTTGGCCTCGGGGTCGTAGTACCACTTGACTACGTACTGCCGACAGGGACCCGGGTCCAGGGTCTGACTGCAGCCCGGGTCTGGAAGGACAAGATGACAGCGATACATCACCGTACGGATCCAACTACATGGACTAAGTTACAGTGGAAAAAACCCAGAATCTTTACAAAAGTAAAACCTCATACAAGTCCCTTGATGCCTAAAATGCTTTGCCTTGCCGTCATGTCCAGGACATTCTATATGGAAGTTTGTCAAATGGTTAAGTGTTATGGAGCAACATCCTCAGTCATCACATTGAAGCGCCAATATGAGTCTAAAGTCTTAGCTAAGTTAGCTAAGCACTTGTTGTGACGCATGCCACCAGAACCAACACAACGTGATCAGCAGCCTCACGATGTGTTGGTTAACCTGTTGGTGCCAGTTTACCTGGCAGCGATGAGTCCGTCGGTGGAGAAGGAGGCCCGACTGGAGCCTGTGTGCTCTCGGCCTCATACAGCCGGCCACTCGTGGCCTGAGGACCCAAGATGGAGGTCACCCCGGGGCCCGAGGGCCCCCTGCCGCCAGGAGACACGAAGGTGATGTCCGGCAGCTCGTCCCAGCGCTCCGACAGTTCAGCATCGACCAGGTTCTCGTCCGTCAGACCCGACTCATGGGACTGAGGAGTCTGGGCCGTCACTGTCTCCGGTGGGAGTTCAAACTGGGAAGTAGAGGAGCTCAGATCAGACACACAGACTTGTAGAGACACATAAGGTAATATCAGCAAGTCTGAGAAAGCAGCGTTACTTGTATGTTGTCCTCAACTGTGAACTCTCCGTCTTCTGGAGCTTCAGGCTGGATTTCCACGGGCGCTGGGAGAAACGCCACCATGTCTTCCGGCTCACAGATTCGACTCAGTATTTGGCTTTCTACAGCTGTACCAGAATGAAAAACAGGATCAGAAAAACAACCGTTGCAGGTTGTCCCAGTCACAGGAAATGATAGTCGGTCATTAGAACTGTTTGCTCTATCTGACATTTATATGTTCAGAGTATAGTTTCCTTCACAGACTAAAGACTAAGCGATTCCAGACATGTGGATGTTCTCAGAAGGTTCACTTCAGTAAGGATACATTCTTTGATAAATGATTGATTGATGATTGCTTACTGGGAAGTGATCTGAAGTCATCTATGAGGTAGACGTGCTCTTCAGCAGGATGGGAGGCAATAACATCCATCTGATCCTGGAACTCTTCGTAGAGAGGGTCCGTCTTGTTCACGACTCCGATCACGAACATCTCGATCCCCTTACTGTGGGCCTCCGCCGCCGTTTCTTCAAACTGCATGATGTCACGGGGGTCGGCCTGCCCATCCGTTAAAACCACCGCCACCTTCCTAACGCCGGGCCGTGAGGCCTTGAACAGCTGGTTGGCTCGATGGATGGCGCTGCCGGTGAAGGTGCCCTCGCCTATGTAGGCCATCTTCCTGATGGCAGCTTTGACCTCATCCTGGCTGGCCTGCTGCTGCAGACTGACTACCACCATGTCCACGTGGCTGTAGAGCACCACGCCGATCCGGCTGGCTGACCGGCTGACCGGCACGCGGTCGATAAGAGCGTTGACAAAGTCCTTCACCAACTCAAAGTTTTCTGGCCCCACGCTCTCAGAGCTATCTATCACAAAGACCAGCTCCAGAGGACTCTCTTTGCACTTGATACCACAGCCTGGGAACACATGTCAGAGATGGAGTAGAATTATAACAAACGGCAGGGGTGGATACAAAAACATGAAGCATTGCAAATCGAAAAGTGCTCTTTCTGTGTAGCTTATAGAAAGGTCCCGCCCCTTTAGGAAATGCATGTATGTCAATGGCAAGAGACAAATATTTGTTTTGAATCTGTTTGAATTTTTGGACCATGAATTACAAATATGATGTGTAAGAAAAGATACTTGTTCAGGTCCAGAAAGTCTCAGTTTGTCATTTCACACAGTGTACGTCAACAACACGGGGTTAGCTTGTCTTGCTAGCTAGCTAGTAAACTTGGCTATGTCCCATCACTAATGTGACGTTATCTCACTCCCATGATTGTCCAATGGAACAAAATACACTGTAAAATACTACATCACATCGAAACATCTGTTCAGACTTTACTACGACTCACACTGAAGTTTGTCTTCACTGAAGTCGATGTCTTAAAGCATTTCTTTTAGTTGGACTGCATTATACTTTGTACTGAATACTGGTACTATAATGTACATTTAGGTGACACAGTATCTCCCAACTAAGCAAGGCAAAATGATTAGTATCAAGTGTGTCATTTACCACAGATTTCCTTTATAATCCTGATGACCTCTTCTCTCTGTGTGCAGAAAATAAATACAATGATGCATCTTGATCTTTTAATGAGAAGATATAAAGCTCAGAACCATTTGTGCCAGTCGCTCTTACTCACTGTCAGTCCAGGTTCTCCCTTTTCGCCAGATCTTCCCTGCAAGATTAAAGGCACATTAGGAACTCGCCACGGGACAACGATGACCTTATGTACCGTTTATTTTCTTAAAATCTGTGAATCACAAAAACTGGGATCATCCTAAATATAGCTTTTATAGCCTTTTTTGGAAACATTTTCCTTCTTTTGTGACCTCATGATCATCACAGACCTTCTGAGGAAAGGTGTTACATAAAGGTTTTTCCAAAGATGGGTCATGCTACGTTACCATGGGTCCAGATGATCCAGGTTCTCCATAGTCCCCACGGTCTCCTTTCCTTCCCCGGTCTCCAGGAATGCCTCGATCCCCCTGTGGGTGTGAAAGCAAAGCTCCATACATGCACTAGCCATGCAACCATTGTCAAATGCAGTGGCTGAATTGTTCGTACCTTCTCCCCTGGAAGGCCGTCCCCTGGTGGCCCCCGGGGACCCATTGGTCCCTGGAACCCTGGCTCTCCCTAAGAATAAAGATGGAGGACTTGGTGAGTGTGACATCAGAGAGGCTAAATCCCATCCCTTCCTCTGCCCGCCCATGGGAACTTACCTGACCCACCCTCGGTGACCAACCTGATACAGTTGAAGTCTTGAATGACCATACCAGCCTTGTTAACTGTTTTTATTGCCTACCTTTGGTCCCTGGATGCCCTCTCCTGGAAGTCCTTGCAGGCCTGATGGACCAGGTTGTCCGGTTGACCCCTGGGAATAAAATACATCACAGCATTTGTCAAGTTACTCGGCTAATATTATGAAATGCAAAGGTTCTATAAGAACAATAGAAATTGACTTGTTTAACTCCCCCTTAGTGTTGTATACACAAACACACTGACCTTTGGTCCATAAAGTCCAACACCAGGAGGACCTGATGGTCCCGGCACGCCCGCCAAGCCTCTGTCACCCTGACAAACACAAAATACAAATTTGGACTACAAATACTCTCCACTACTTACACTCACTTCATTGTGAGGTCGTTCCCTCGCTTCATGAATTCATGACGCAACAGTTGTGACTCACCTTCGGTCCAGGTAGTCCTTTCCCTTCTGGTCCCATCTCTCCTTGCACACCGGCTAAGCCAGGAAGCCCCTGATGGTCGAGAAAAACATGTTCACGTACAAACTCGTCTATCCTCACATTAGTTTGCAGGATATCTTTTTCTCTGATTGCCCGAAAACAGGAAATAGGTTTCATAAAGGGTTGCGGTTTGCGTTCAAATATGTATGTTTATCAAAGAAATACCATGTACGTACGTACGTTTTCTAGGTCTGTTTGCAAGACGACAAGGAAACAACTTTTAAAATGCTTGTTTTCTTAATGGAGTCTGGTTGATGGGTGCTAGGCTATGCTAACATTTGGGGTCAGATGGGTTTGGACGGGTAAAGTGGATAAAACCTTGTGAATCTAATAAAAGACATACATTTGTACAAATAAAACTATTGAATTCAACATTTCTTCTTAGTGCAGGGTGCTTATCTGGGTGCATCTCGTCACTCAGAGCAAGGCGCTGGCACAGTGACAAATAACTGGCCTAAAGATAATTTCTCTTTTGTGTGTGTCTCATGCCCAATGCGTTAGCAAGCCCTGTATTACTCAACTCAACACACTGACGTGTATCTGTGCTGGTTACCAGTACGTCTGAATTGAAGATTGTACTGATAGCTTTTACAGAAACAGAAAGGCCGTCGGGCTACATTGCTGATCTTTTTAACTCTTTGTGAGCCTGAACGCAGTCTTAGATCCTAACTCTAAAAGAAAACTTTTATAAAAAATGTTTTTATGTGAATCACTTGCTATCCACTTTTACGTTTTGTACAGTTTTGATCTGCTGGAGTGATTAGTTTGATCTTTTTACCTTTTTATTTGTGTTTCATTGTTGTTTTGGGGTCTATTGTAAAAAAACAAAACATGGTTATTATTATTCAGTTGTCTCACCTGTGGTCCCGGGAAGCCATCTCCCTTCATTCCCGGTGGCCCTATTGGTCCAGTGTTTCCTTTGTTACCCTGAAGGAGGAACAGTCCAAATACTAAGACAGACACACAGATTCTGGAGCTTCTACATGTAACCATCAAACGTAGATTGGCATGCAGGTCGGAATAAAGGGAGTCCCTCTCTATATATCTTAAAAGGTAATTGTTTAGGTCAAGGAAGTCTCTTTTGTGTTAGAAGTGTTAAAGTAAGACTTGTAGGCCTCTCTACTGCAGACATACTGACTCTGCCCTCACACTTCTGTATCAAAGAATAGTGAAAAAAGAGCAAAAAGGTGATATTTTGAAATGGTGAAATGTGTTTGTGTTACCTTGGGCCCAATGATTCCGACTCCAGGTTCTCCAACATGTCCAGCTGGTCCCACAGGCCCAGGATCTCCCTGTTATTCGGACAAGTGAAAGAATAACACACTATTACGAATCATAATTTTTTTCAGCCGCTCTGCTCCCCGGCTCTGGAACTCTCTGCCACCCGAAATAAGGAACATCAGTACATTTTCACATTTCAAGTCCCGACTCAAAACACACCTGTTTAAGATTGCCTTTTCCCTCTAACCGAGCTTCCTGTCCATACTTTACTTTACTCTTGTGTACTTTTGTGGCTTCTTTTTATTTTATTTTATTTTATTACTTCATTTTTATTTTATTCTATTGTGTACTGTACATTGTCTTTTATTTACTGTAAGGTGACCTTGAGTGACAGAAAGGCGCCTATGAAATAAAATGTATTATTATTATTATTATTATTATTATTATTATTATATATACAATACAATGCATATAATTATACCACACACAGTGTTTCAATGTGTAACAGTGAATGTTACCATCATTTCTTTTGTGTTTTTTATTTTGTTGGTCTCATTCTAACGTTTCTCTTTCACTTCTTTGATTTTGAATGAATTATAAAACAACAGAATTAAAAAAACAACAAAAGAATAATTTTCACTTGCTCAACTGAATTTCCTTGCAAAACAACACCTACAAACGTTGCAATTTCTTTTTAAAGCTGCCATAAATCAGGTATTTTAACCCGATTAACAATCCAAATTTCACAGACCTAAAAAAACCTCTTTAAAAAAAAAACAATATATGTTGGCGACTAATAACCTTGCCTCATGCAGAGTTTAACAGAGAGGCTAAGTCCCGCCTCTTCCAGTAGACCACCATTGGACCCTTATCCTGTGCTACATTCAATGATCACAGGGCGATCGAAGCTCGTCAGATACGGGTGTCATGGTTGCATCATGGGTGCGTTTACCTTTGATCCTGGTAAGCCACGGCCAGCGGGTCCAGGTAGGCCCATCATACCTGGACTCCCGGGCTCTCCCTGAACAGTTAGAAGCAAGAAGACCTTTGTGAGCTCAGCAAATATTTGTCATTGTGACGAAGAGATTCAACGAGGATGTTTTTCAGGATGACACTTTACCTTCTGATAACGGATTATTTATTTGTTTATTTCGGGCATGTCCGTTAAATCATCATCACACATCTTGTTCACACAGTAAAAAAATACACATGGCCGAAAGGGAAAGCGGGAGAAGCCGAGGCTTATCTAGTCCCGCCCCCATGCATGTCATGTCTTACATGAATGTCTGAGTTTTATGGAAGTAAAACACCAACTAGTTATGATGAGTTCTTCCTGATTGACATTAAACAGGTGTAGAGGACTGTGTGGGGGACGATGCTATATAGAGGACGATGTAGAGGACTCTAATTAGTAAAGTAATCATTGGGGTGACCTGTATCTAACATACCTTAGCTCCAGCGGGTCCAACGGGGCCCAGGGACCCTGAAAGTCCCCGAGGTCCACGGTCACCCCTATCTCCCTGTTGAAAAAAACAGACATGTGATGTCGTCTCACATACTGTCACAGGAACACACAGTAATCCAGTTAGTCAACTTTAAATAGATACATAGACCACATTACTATTTACATATGTGCTTAAAAAGATAAACATGAAAAAACAAAAAAACTTCTGTTCATGGTGAACAAACACCAGTCAGGATATCCTCTAAGAGGCTGGTCCTTTCACTTCTGGGCAGCAGCTGAGGATGGATTACCTTTTCTCCGGCGATGCCTTTGCCCGGTGCTCCCTCGAGGCCTCTCAGACCTGCCAGCCCCATCTCTCCCTATAGAAGACAGATCCAACTACATCACAGGCTCCCTGACATATATGTGAGCTGAACTCCACCCAGACCTCCTGTTGCTGACTTACCTTCGGCCCAACGGCTCCATCCTCGCCAGGAATGCCAGGTATCCCAGCAGCCCCATCGGGTCCCGGCTCCCCCTACGAAAAACCACAAGAAACTCAGCACTTTGCGTTCCCGCTGTGCGTTCTACTGACCAATATCTTCTTCAAGGGGCGTTTGCTTGTCTGACCTTCGACCCCGGTTCACCAGAACCCCTCTCTCCGTGAGGTCCAGGCTCTCCTGGGAAACCCTGGTCACCCTGTAAGCAACACAGATCACTGGCTGAGTCACAACACGACCAAATGAAAGACACTACAGAGGTTTTAAGCTGTTGTCCTGGTATAAAATACCATTGTGGAACTATTATATTATATTATATAATAATGTACATATCCATCAGTTTGATTAAGTAAACCATTGAGTGTTTACTGTATAGGACATAGGGGGCATCTGGAAAGGCCTCTAGCTCTGCTGATGTAAGTTTGGCTGAACAGTGACCACTTGTGGCCACTAATGAGAATTACAAGAATATAGGAAGCTGTGGTGGAAAGTACTTTACTTAAGTACAGTTTTGAGATACTTGTACTTGAGTATTTCCATTTCATGCTATTTTATACTTCTAGTCCACAACATGTAATAGTAAAATATGATATATGAATATATTTTCCTACAATATATATGATCATATTATCTAATCGAGCCGGGTGGGCCTGGCTGGGTTTGGACACGCCCACTTTGTGTTTAAGCCCATCCAATCAAATAGTTTTTTTTGTAATACATCTGTTATTATTAAATAGAATATAATAGCCTATGCGGATCATCATCTCTTTGCATGACATATCTAATTTTATTTCATGCTGTTGTAAAATGTTAAAGGAGGGCAGGGAGGCAACAATTATTTATTTCAATTAATAAAATGTATTTGTGCTTTAAATCACGTGTACTGTGATTGGCTGTTTGAATCTATCACCAATCTGAGCTCATGACCTTCTCCAGCACTGTCCTCTTAACCCGTCACTCATTCATTTAAATAACAGGTGTTGACCCTCTCTCCTATTAAGTGCTGCTCACCTTTGGTCCAACTATACCCAGTCCAGGAGGTCCTCTGGGACCAGAAGGCCCAGCTGGCCCTTGGTCCCCCTAAAGCCAGAGAGAAGCATCAGAATTTTCAACATGATGACAACGAGGAGCAGATTCCTAACATTTCACGGGCCTTGCCTTTTCTCCTTGCATGCCTGCTCCTGGAGAGCCCACCAAGCCTGGCAGCCCGGGGGCTCCTGTGTTTCCCTGAGGGGGTCAGACAGGTGAGAGGTCAGACAGGTCCTCCTTTACAGCATCACGTGCGTCTGCAACCCCCAGCTGTGTTTAACAAGCAACTGTACCTTATCACCTTTGTGCCCGACTCCCGGAGGTCCACGGCTGCCCTTCGGACCCTCGTAGCCCCTGTCGCCCTGCAGGGAACACAGCCAATAGATTCACACAGTGTGATTCGTTTTCTCCCTGTACATTACAGACTGTTTTAAATCAAGGTTCCATCAATCATGTTAGTTGTAGTGGACTAGCTTGTCCTGGAACTTACCTTGGACCCTGGAAGACCCTCACCCGCAAACCCTGGCGATCCTTGCATCCCTGCTGGCCCCGCTTGCCCCTAAACACAAAGACAGGACGTGTTAAATACGACTAAACAGATTTGACATTCGTGGCCGATCGCCTTTGATTTGTGACCAAAATTTATGGTCACCCCAATAAAATCTCCTGCGACCCACCTGGGGGTCCCGAGCCAGTCTTTGGGAACGCTCTATAAAAGCAGTTAGTTTTGTGAACTCACCGGTGTCCCTGGTTCACCCATACCCACGGGTCCAGGAGGACCTGGTCTTCCTTGAGTCCCCTTGTCACCCTGATAAATAAAGTTTACAGATTACAGATAAACTGACGAGAACACAAACATTGGTCAAGTTTCCAAGTGATGATGTAAAACAGAAACCAGACATAAACCTACCTTGGGACCAGGGAACCCAATGCCGTTGTCTCCTGGGGGTCCAGGTGCCCCCCTCAGTCCTCGGTCACCCTTTTAGGGGAGGGAAAGAGACATTTACCAGCATGATGAAACTTCTAACTGTAAACAAAGTACATTTTTGATTTATTTGAAACTGGACTTGGAGTGGTCTTACTTTAGATCCAGATGTCCCCTCTAGACCCTGGTCTCCAGGTCCTCCCCTGCCCCCCTGAGACAGGAACAAGACGGGAAGGGACAAGTCAAAAAATACGATTCTCTAAATAACATTAAAAAAAACATAAAGTCTTCTATTTTTAACAATCAAAAGAATATATGGATATTCTTGGTAATTCAACTGAAGACATTAAATGTATTTGTCTTTATTGGAAATTTCAAAATAAGTTAATTAAAGGGCAATTGTTGCATGTTTAAATGTAAATGTTAATCATGAAAGATATTATTTGACACATAAAACATTGGGATGAAAGCGTGTGGCCGACTGCTGAGCTGTGACTGCCCCCTGCTGGCCTCTAAGAGCAGTGTGACTATGATTGTGATGATCAGAATCAGCTTTATTGGCCAAGTAAGTGAAAACTGTTGATGATCATTGTCCTAGAGGCTAAACACAGCTTCACCAGCTGCTCCTTTAAATGAGGTGATAGATAGATAGATAGATAGATAGATAGATAGATAGATAGATAGATAGATAGATAGATAGATAGATAGATAGATAGATAGATAGATAGATAGATAGATAGATAGATAGAGAGGTGAGGTATATAAAGGTGAGATGGTTTGTTTGGCTGTTCAAGGTCTGGTGGACACTCTGGTGCTCCATCTTATTTGACAGTGCGTTTCATGGGAACTGGACGCAGGTCAGAGGGACGTGAAACCTGATGGCACTGTGGCGACGGCCGCCGTTGTTCTACCGACGCTGAAGGGGGCAACAAGCGTTTAAGAAGAGAGGGAATGGATAACATGTGCCCAAATCCTAATCCTCTGGGACAACGTCTGCTCAAAGGCTACAACCAAACATTGCAGGCTCGGATTCCCCGCGTTGGAATAGCTACATTGGGAGGGGGTTAAGACCTAATCCACAGCTCACATTCCACGAGTGCAGAGCGGGAGATGGACTCGGAGTGTGTGGCTGATGGTTTCAGCGCCGATGTACAATGACCACACACCCATTCAGGTATGAGGATTCATGTGCGGCGACTTCTCCTGATGTTTTAAATGAAACGCAGGTTCACTACGTGTGGTTAATATCGGACCTTTAAATGGAACAAAAGTTAAAGGACACACACTATACACTAATACACTTTATGAATATGATAAATGACATTTTAGGAAGACCACTTATTCACTTCCTCTCTGAGAGTGAGATGAGAAGATCCACCTCTGGGATGAGGTTAGCCTAGCTTAGCATAAAGACTGGAAGCAGGGGGGACAGCTAGCTTAACAAATATACATGTACAACTTTTTAATTCATGTTTGTTCAACCTGAACACAAATCAAAGTGTTTTTATTTCTCCAAAAACTCAAGGAATCCTGGAATTTCAGCTCACCTGGTTTGTGAGATGAATTTTCATACTTATTTAAATATTTAACCAGCATGATGGAGTCAGTGTCTCTCATAAGATTAACCTATGATCATCAAAATGTATCATTTATTATTTTAATCTAACTCTTTAAACAAATCAAATGCAATTTAAGTCAATATTAAATCAATAAATTTGTCTCTGAAATGAATCCTAACAGACAGATAGCAGAACTGGCTGTAAACCCCGAAACTAGGACAGTGCTCTGGGTCCAGGATCAATATGCCAGATCTCAGTCCAGAAGAGTCCAGACCTGAGAACAGCTAAGGTACTGAAAAATCCTTGGGCTTCCAGGCTTCTGGACCCGAGCTTCAAGGAGGAACCACAAGACCGCCCATGGGGCCAGTGTGGAATCTATATATAACTGTTATTTCTGTATTTATTGATTTCAATGTGAGGGAAGACATCTGAGCTGATGTAAAAACCATGAACTGAAGCTCTGTGTTTGAACGTATCAACGTTTCCCAGCATGTTATATATGTTAAAACCTTCACCTGCTCTCCTCTGGGGCCTCGTGGTCCAGGAGGTCCGCCTGCACCCTGAGGAAAGACATCATTAGCATCAGCATCACTGTATCTACCTGCAGCGGTCGGCCATAGAAACAAGTCTGAATGTTGATTTAAAAGAAGAAAGAAACCGACTTGTTCTCCCTTTTTCCCCGGGACGCCACATTCACCGTGTTCTCCCTGGAAAACAAGCCGCAAAGACACGGGTTTACATTTACTGTCATAGAGTTGAACACGGAAATATATGAGTCATTTTTTACCTTCAGCCTTCTAATAATAATATAATAATAATAATACACACCTTTTCCCCTTTGCTGCCAGATCGACCCTAAAGAAAGGGAGGTTTGAATTAAATTAAATTAAATTTCTTTGCTCCAAAGTGTGCACCAAACAGCATGAAAGCAGCATCACTTCATGTGACGGTGAAAGAGCTTGGTAGCGTAGAGAACTACTCCTTTGATTGTTGTGTTTCAGTAGCCACTGATCCATCTGGAGCTCCGTCGCTGCTTCTCAAAACAACACAACGCCGTACTCACATAGTTCAGAGCTTGACCCAGGCAAGAGAAGGTCGAGTCAAATATTTGATGATTACCTCAAGGCCCTCCATTCCTGGACGTCCATTAATGCCAGGTTCCCCCTACAGTGACCGAGCGCAGACAAAACAGCACATCAGACAATTCTTCATGGATTCTTTCTCTCACTACCGCTGGATTACCGGGGACAATAGAGACTTACACGAGATCCCTTTAGACCCTGAGCTCCGTCAAACCCCGGCTCGCCTGGCTTCCCCTGCATGAAAGAAAAGGAAGAGGTTGTGCCGAATGAGAATATTTGGGCCCCTCTTTAGTTTGGACTCAGTTGTGTGTACAGGCAAAGGTGAGACGGGGGATTGTCAGTGCGACCTGTCTGTAACCCCGGTCCAACATAAACCTCATTCACCTCGCTGCAGCAGGTTCTCAGACCTTCTCAGCCGCTGTGTTTGCTCATGTTTAATCTTCCATCATTGACCTTTGCTTCTCGCCCAGAGAAAATAGCCCCTTTGGCTGGCCCCCGCACCACCTGCTACACTTGCATTGTGGGAAACATTTCTTCACATCTGTTCCCCGGCCCGATGCACCTGCTGGTGGAGGCCCCCGGACCGGGTGCTGAGGCTGGGAGACTGGCCCGCTATCCAGGGATCACAAGCCACTGTGTGAGGCTTACTGAGGACTTCAGCCTGCAGCCACACACAGATCTACGCTGCTGCAGAGGGCAACGTTGACTGGCAACGTTTCTCTACCAGAAAATAATATCGACCTTGTATCATAAACCTCAATGTCATTTATATCATCCATCCCTCCATCCCTCCATCCATCCATCCATCCATCCATCCATCCATCCATCCATCCAAGTATATTTCCAATTAAATACAGCAAGTTGTTTAAAATGATAACTATTTTGAGAGCTGAGACACAGATGGTGTTGTATTTATATTTATGTATGTATGTAATAAATGAGTACTAGTACACTCACCGGGCTGCCGGGGTGACCCCTCTCCCCCCTCTCACACAGACAGCTCTTCGGCTGTGGACACTGAAATAAAGACAAGAATACAAACACAATAATCAACATTTACATACAAACTGTGGGAAAAAGAAAAAATGTTGACATGTTTGTTTATCTAATTTTGAATGTGTTTCATGCACTTTTAAGAACAATGTCACAGGACAACAGTTCTAAATGACAACAATGATCACAAACACCACAGAGAACTTACCCCAGTTTTGACGACTGAGTTCTGCAAGAAGAAGAAAAACAGAAGTTGCTAAAATCAGAAACCAACAACACAGCACAGTAACACCTGGGACTGAGCGTCCATACACTGAACATAGCAGTGATTGAATCCCAACGTGACTGACCAGCTCAGTGAAGAGTTTGTCGTCCAGCTGGCTGTCGGCGAGGCTGAGGACGTGCTGCTGTGGGGGGGCGCTGGCGATGGATCTCAGTCTCGCCCCGATGGGACCGTCCCTCGGCAGACTCGACAGCCTGATGGCGAACACCCTGATGTTGTGCTGTTTGGCCTCGGCGGCCGCCGTCACAGCGCTGGGGCTGCGTGGGTGGTCCGTGCCGTCCGTCATCAACAGCGCCACCCTCAGGCTGCTGGAGGACGTCTCGCGGCTGAACACCTGGGTGGCGTTGGCGAGGGCGTAGGCGGTGTAGGTGCCGTGGCCGATGAAGGTCATGGAGGCCACCCGGCTCTGGAAGACGTCCAGGTCCTGCCAGTCCCTGAAGTTGTGCTCCAGCGACACCTTGCTGCTGTACTGCAGGGCGGCGAGGCGAACGCGCAGACGCCAGCCGGCCGACTTGAGGCCCATCAGCTTGGTGCTGAAACGCAGGATGAAGTCCTTCTGTCGCTCAAACAGCAGAGATTTGGCTTTCTCGGAGCTGTCCACGATGAACATGATCTCCACCGGGCAGATCAGGGCTGGGGAAGAACCAAACCACGGCAGGGTTACACTCAGGAAGCAACCTTTAGAGAAGCAGTGATGCAGCGATGCATTCAGACTTCTACAGGGTTTCTGACCCAGAAGGCCAAACTCATCCACCACCGATTGCCAAACCTAACTAAGGGGGTTTTATCACCTAAACCTATACTGTTTGTAGATATTTTCAGTAAAACCTGAGTGTTTTTTGTTGCCTCAACCGAACATTTGTTTTGTAGCGTAAAGTCATCCCAACTGAACAAACGATACGTCCGAAATTACATCCAATACAGTTTAAAGTCGTGTTCATCTACACGAATGACAAGATTTAAATTTACCTGTCTATTAGCCAAACTGTTGCAACCGGCTAGATGTTGCCGAAAGCCTACACACTGCACCTTTAATAATCAGACCTGTTTCCAGACGTTATCCCGATGATGACGTACAAACTGTCACTGTTAAAACTTACTTTTGGCCTCACTGATGATGACCTGATTGTCGTCTCTCTGTCCTTTCCTCCTTCGGCTCTGGCATGTGATCGGACTCGTCAGGACCAAAGTGAGGGTCCAGACCTTCAGGAGCCACGTCGTAGTCATGGTTCAGTCCAGCTGCTCTGCCTGGAACCGGATCAGAGGATTAGCGTTAGATGCTCCTCTGAGGCTGAATGATGGGCAGCATTGAGTCTCTTAAGGCGGCAGTGATTTCACTCGGACACCAGATGGAGACAGGGCCGCTCCGCTGCAGGTTTACAGATCACACATGTGCTGAGTGTGTTCAGCATCTTGGCTCAGGGAGATGACTTCCTGCCTCTCAATGGACAAAATCACATTCTTCAAAATAAAAGGGACGCCTTAGATTATATCTGGGAAACTTTCATTTACTTCATGGGAAATGAAGACATGTATTGTCTTACGCTGAAAATATTTATATTTTTTTATCCTTTACAATTAATGCTCTTAACTGTAATGTTATTTTATTTCTATTTTATTTTGACTTTATTTCATTGTATTTTACTTTATTTTATTTGTGACTCCTGCACTCTATTTCTGCTTTTCAAGAGTTGAGTAAGAAGTTAAGAAGAACTAAGAATTTAAGGAAAGTTTTGACTAAATTAACCCATAAATCAATGTTAAAAAAGCAAATAAGGAAACACCATATGTGTCTTTGTTTTGTTTTTCTGCTGGGAACTATACTGAGATCAGTGTGAGTTTTTAAACACACATTAATGTTAATCTTTAATGTCATGTGTTTGTCATTTCTTTTTAATTGAATCATTTAATGTTTTATAATGTATGTGGACTTTAATGTTTAATTACTGCTAATTGTCTGCTAGTGCTACTGATTATCATTATTATTATGATTATTAATAATAAATGAATGAATACTACTACTGCCACTGAAATACTACAGCTAATTACCATGACGACCACTCCCCCTGATGTTGATGATACCAGTGTAGTATTTGATCATATCTGGTTATGAAATGTACTACACAAGTAAATTAGTTCTGCTTTACTGATGTTACTTCACTAAATACTTCCATACATCATATATGACTGCTATAATAATAATAATAATAATAATAATAATAATAATAATAATAATAAATGTAAGTACTACTACTACTATAACTAATTATAATAAAGTAAACATAAATAGAATAAAATAACACTACTAATACTTATACTAATACAAATAATAAATAGTAGATAGAGTAATATTACTACTAATAAATATAATAACAATTCTACTACAACTCCCAATAAAAATAATGATGATAGATAGTAAATATAATACTATTAATAATAATGGTGATGCTGATGATAAACTCAGACTGAATCGACCACATGGATTGTAAATTACTGACACTTCTGACACGTGTGAGCTATTTGAAGATTAAGAATATTACAACATGAAAAACGGTGTTAAAACATCAAAATAAAGCGTATTAAAGTTGAGGAAGACACGTACCTGAGTGTTAACAAAATAAGAGCTCCAGGTTAATCCATCAGTGAGGTGAAGAGGAGCTGCAGTGTGGTGTTTCCACGCAGGTTCGGCTCTTTAGTCCAACCTGCAGCCGCTCTGACGGACACACGCATGCACATGCACGCGCACACACACACCGGTGACAAGTCACCCGCATTAAACCGACCACTTCCTGCCAGTCCTTTCACAATACAGCTTTATTTGAGAAACGACTTGTGGTTGTTTTTATTGTATATGTTTTACACTTAGAGTTTTACTTCGTGTTTAACGTCACGATTTCAATATTCAGACTATATTTCGAGTTGTGTAGTTCTGCATATCGCCAGTAGGTTTTATTTTGAAGGGGCAACGTCCTGGCAAACAGAAACCAAATTTCACTAATAATTAAGTGACTTTTAAACACCATTAATACCAGGAATTCAATGAGAAGAACCAATGCTAGTATATGAAAGTATTTATTTACAAGTAAAAAGATCAAAGTAAGTATGTGTCCTTGTAAGGTGTCAAACACATAGCCCGGGGTCCAGAACTGGTCCCTCAAAGCGTCCAATCGGGCCCACTGACTTTACAAATTAAAACACATTACTATTCCTGCTCCACTGGAGGTCATTTGTTTAATTATTTGTGGATATTTTCAGAATATTTAAGTACTTTTTTGCACTTAAAGACAGGGGGCAATGCTGTTATTTATAAGTGATTATGAAGTGGATTCCTTGACCCACTTGAGATCAAACTAGGCTGCATGTGACCTATGAACTCAAAAGAGTTTGATACCCCAAATGTACTTAAATACCAATAGATGAAACTGTCGGACTGTGTTGGTTAATCCACGTTAAGGTTGTTGCAACTCTGCTGAGTCAAACACAAGTTTAAACTAAAAATGACCTTACAGGTGAGGAAGAAGGGGGGAAACATGTTCCACTCAGAGAGGAAAGGAATATTTCAGCTTATCTTTATGGAGTCGTACGCTGAGTGGCAACCTGAGAAGGTGGAGCGGCTGTGAGGAAACTTCTATTAGCTGCTCCCATAATTCATACCGACAGGCTCAGATGAGGCCTCATGCCCGATTCCCAACATAAATCAGTGATATGTCTGAGACCTGCCGCTGCTCTCGCTGCAGAAACTTACCAATCACTCAATAAAAAACGACCTGGAAGCTCGGAGAAGACATTCCTGCACAGAAACTCAGAATGGGGTGATGCTGTATGGGAAGAGAGCGCTGCTAATGCCTGCTGTGGCACACTGTCTGCAGACGGCTCTGCGTTAAGACAACACAGCCAGGCGGCAACAACACCAGTACCAGACTGGGAGTTTGGAGGGCGCTTCCTGCTGCAGTTCCACATATTTTGATAAGACCAACGGGCTTTTTACAGCACACGGCTGCACGCCCAGACACTTTCTGGACACAATGTGGAATGCTGCCAGAAACTGAATTCCCAGCCTTTTGATCCTTTAGTACTTTGTGCTGTGAAAGTTTAATGATATTTGGACCACAACATCAAGAAAACAAGATATTTCCAATCAGATCCACCCGATGGTTACTGAAACGTCTGAGAAGCCATCATTGGAAAGTGTTTGGGAAAAAAAAACACTTGTCAGGTGATTCATGATCTTCTTACAACGAAGAAATACTCTCCAGTTCTGATAGAACTGATGATATTGCAGCATCAATGCTAACACACCTAAAGCCACGCCCCTAGCTCCTCAAAGGACTCTGATTGGTCCGTGCTCTGGTGTCAGGAACACAACTTGGCATTATCCCGTGACGCTGGCGTGATCTTGTGACATCGCGGGCATCCAGCTGCCCTGAGAGGTAACGACCCCCCGCCTGATATCTGCATGACGTATTTAGGTGTTTTTTTTTAAAAAACAAGAAAAAAACATTCAGAAAATTAGTTTGAACCAACATGACATGACAGAAACGCATAATTACAGAAATGGACAATGCCAAGGTTTGTTCCTGGCTGATTAACAAACACAATGCTGAGTGAATTTTCAGAAATCCCTCTCAGACGTTGTCATTGAACTCATGGTTCCTCGTTTTAAAAAGGTTCAAATGTCCCTCCGAGCAGCACCAGGCTGCAGACGGCTCTAGAGTCTGTGAAGGTTGTGGAGCTTACAGGTATGGAGTGAACCTGCCATGCTTCTCATCGTTAGCGCTCCGGGGCCCTGATCGGCATGTGATAGACATGCAGAGGTTGTTTTAGACATGTTGGCTCACATTGTGTCATGAAGAGCTTTCTGCATCTAATATATATTTTTTTAAATCCCAGGGTCTACCTTGGTATGTAGAATATGAACTAATAACCTTCGGAGGTATGCTCGTGGTTTAAACAGGGAGATTTTACAAGATGCACAGCTCCGTCTAAGTTATTGTGGTCATTTCACGGTTAACAAGCAGGACAGAGGAGCTCCATAAACACCCAGCCCTCCGCAAAGAAAGAAAGGGAATTTACATTATTATGAGTGATGATGACTGTCTTCCACAACGTGACAAAGCCGAAGCAGGCTGATATACGAGTGTGATGATGAATTGGGTGGATAATTGCTTTTTAAGCTCTAGTGTGTCCTGTCATGTGACCCGCCAGCAGGATCAAGAGGAACATTTTATTTGACAGTTTCAGAGGTTTCAGTCTGTAAAAGCTGCAATGAAACGTGCCTCATTCTGCCCACGGAGCTATTAACGCAAAGAATTTCACTTCATAGAATTAGTGCTAAGAACTAAATCAAAGGTTTGTCCATAAAAAAGTGTTTTTTTTTTAAATGCTAAATACCAACTTCAAGCTAAATAACCAATCAAAGAGCATTCTGTGTGCAGTTTGCATGTTCTTCCTAGTTTATTAGGTTAACTGGTGACTCGAAGAGAATCAGGTTTATTAAAGTAAACTACAACTGAACAAAAAACTCAATATTAAATGATATTTCCTACTTCAAAAATAAAATAAAATAAAAACTAAATAATTTCAGTTAAAGGACTAGTGGGGGAAAAACGAGACATGAATTTTCTATAAATGAATCTTGTGACCTACACGATGGCAATATGCCTCATTAATAACTTGAGTAATAATTAAAAAAAACATGTATTTTGTATGTAGCTACTTACTTTTGAGACATTATAGCTAGCTCGCCTTACAAACGAAAACTTACATGTTTTTTTTTAAATTAAAGTCGGTGTTGTTTCCTCTGGTGTCAGTCGTTATAGTTGCTATGGAAACCCTCACCTCAGCGAGTCCACTACTTGCTGTAAGTCTGTTTACTTCATACAGAAGTGGCCCACTACAACGGTCACCATGGAAACGGTATCAGGGATCAAAATGAAAACTTAAAACACTCAAATGATTCACAATCTTTTTGGAGCAAAAAAAAAGCAGAAGGAATGAATGTGTGTGTGTGTGTGTGCGTGTGTGTGTGTGTGTGTGCAGGATCTGACGGGATGAGAGAGGAGATCATTCCATGACAGAGTGTGTGAGATGGAAGCGATAGTGTCCGTGGATGGAAACAGGTGGAGCAGATGCTGCAGCGTTAACAGCAGCGTCTGGACTTGCTGGAACATGGCGGCGTGCCTTCCTCCGGGCTATGGCTCTCTCCCGCCCAACGAGGCCGGGATGGATGGACTTCTTCTCCCAGCTGACATGATCACCAATCATCATCGTTTATCATCCCCGTGAAGTTTGAGATCACACATTAAAACGCTGTCAAACCCAGAGAAGTCTGGAAAAGAACATGTGATCACGTTACTGATTCAGTACAGGCCCCGATGAAAAGGCAAATACATACTAGTGACTCGAGCCTGAACAACGTTTAGAGTCAAAACAAATAAAAACAGGTGAGAGGTTGTAGTGAGGATAAGCCCCGCCCCTTCCGGGAGACCATGGGACCTTATTTCTGAAAAAAATATGTCAAATCACTCATCATAACTTTGCAAGAAGACACACCCAGCAGTGTGGTTAGACCTGTCTCTCTCTCTAGAGCTGTCTGTGTGTTCGGTACCAGGATGTAACGTCACTCACACTAACTAAGCCCCGCCCCTAAAGCATCCCCTGCTTTCTGGTCCGTTTGACTCTAAATGGACCATAATTTCCTAAATGAAGATCATGCTGGATTGAAGAAGACTTGAACAGGATAACAGCAATGTGTGTGTGTGTGTGTAGACCACCTGGGACCAGCAGAGTGCGCTACAACAAAATGATGCCGTGGCTCATCATGGAAGCCTCCCACTCATCTACTAAGATATCAATAAATCACTACACTTTCATCTGTGACTTTAAAACAGTTACAATAATCTTCCTGTTTTTTTTACATTGACCTCAGGCTCAGTCCTCCTAGCTTCTGATAGGTTACCTCAGTCACATGACAATTAGGAACAAGGAAGTGTTCCCCCCCTTTATTACTATATCACTCCAATATCCTATTAGTCTACCTATTGCTGTAATAAATCCTCCTGTTCATAATGGTCCTAAAGCCTGTTTTAGTATTCACAAGTCACTTGTCTATCATTATTTATAATTTTTCCGTATTTAAAAAAAAAGCATCACAGATAAGATCCCAGAATTATCCTCCAGGCTCAGTGGAAAAAGCCGTTGGAGTGAAAAGTTGAGACGTTCATGTTGTAAAAAATGGAATAACAACTAAAATCCAAAATTAATTTGGCATTTACAGGGTTTTAATTTTTCTGTCAACACTTTTGTACAAATCTATTTTACTCACAACGAAAAAAAACAACAAAACCTGGGCACACGAAACAAACAACGGTTGCTGAACTTGAATATAAATCTGCAGCGATGGCGTCTTCATCCACTGGCAGCCACTTCAAACGGGTAGTGCTGAGGGAAGTCGTGGATGACTTTCAGGGCTTCGGCGTACAGCTCCAGATCTGTAACGGAGAGAAGACGCTGTGAGATCGCTGCTGCTGTGTTGACCTGCGTGGACGGGAGAACGACGGACACCCACCGAAAGGAATGCCCTTGTCCTCTCGCAGCATGTTGTATGTGGTGGCCACGATCGCTCCTTTGTTGGACACCATGCCGATGACCTCCACAACACCGCTCAGCTCCTCTTCCAGCTGGAGGAAGAAACACATAATAATACATATTTAAAACCTGGATTGGATTGAAAACACCTTTCTGATGAAGTGATTGTACCACACTTTTATCATAGTAAACACACGATATCAGTGCCGCAAGAAATACTCAGATGGTGGAATCTGATATCATTATTTTGGATGTAGTCATGGTGACATCACTCGTTGGTTCGAAGCCTCAAATTCGGCATTTTTGGACATCTTGGATTTTTGCAACCAGTGAAAGGAAGTGACCATATTTGGTCTGCAGAGGAGCAACGGGTGGATCTGATAAACACAAGCTTAATGGATGTAGATCCATCCGGATCCTGGTGTGAAGCTTCATAATTAAAATTAATGTACGAATGCGTTATTGTACCCAAATAATAATGTTGTTCTGGTATCAATGTTAGTTGGGATACAGGTAGTTTTTATTTAATATTTATTTATTTTGTTACGTTTCTTCTTCTTTCTTTGTTGTGTTTGTGAACAATAATATAAAATCCCCTTAAAAAACAAATAGTTTCTAGGAGTCTCATGGAAAAACAAGCTGCTTTATGTTATTTACTTATAGATTATATCGTTTAATGCATCCACCCAGTGCGCCATCTTACTTCATGACAAAGCTAAAGACAAAATATACCAACCAATTGTCATGTCAATGAACATAATTCATAAGAAGTGTACGTTACTCACGGGATCGTTCAGTTCAACCGTCACTACCACTGCTTCTCCGTCCGACACGGTGAAGCTTCTCCCGGTCGGTTGAACCTGCGCGGCGGGAGAGAAACAGAAACAACGCGTCGTGTTTAAGTTTAACGTCACGACATTTTCACCCGGACGAAGTAAAAGCGGCGCTCACCTTCTGTACGCGCCCAACGAAGCAGACGGCTCGGCTAATGTACTGCGACAACATGGAGCCGCTTATTCTTGGTTTCGGGACTTCCAGTATACCCGCCATCTTTACAGTTAGCTCGTGAACTAAACCCGGCGGAACCAAAAAAAAGCAGCGTCGCGCGGGAAATGTGTAGTCGCGTACGTTATATCTCGGGTACGCCCGCGCGGGCGGGGTGTCTGCGTTTACGTTGAGAAAAACGGCGGGGTTTGTTGTGACGGGGAAGTCCGGGAAGAAAATCCAACGTCCCCTACGTGTATCACAACACATCCGGTGTGTGCTCCAACATTTTTGTTCCCACTGGAAACAGCAACCCGCGGTTCCGCGACATGTTGCTGGCTGAATCGTGTGTAGTTTTTGGCTGGATATTAAACATTGATATCCTTTAAGGTTAATGACATTCCATCCTTTGAGTTTCTGATATTATTAACATAATGTTTCTCATGGGTAAATATCATATTCACTGCAGCAAATGGAGAAACAGTAAGCCCTCCTTTAGTTGGTTTATACTTTTTTTTTTTTTTAATAATTTTAAGAAATATTTAAGACGATATATCTCGTTTCTTACTGTTTTGAAATGTACTCCTTTATTTCATGATCTTTTCCCCTTTTTTGTATTTTAATGGTCTTTAATGGTGATTGGAAAATATAATTTTTTTACCATGTTTACTTTGTATGAATCCCGTTTTTTCTTGTTGTTTGTATTGTATTGCTTGTGTTTTTTCCTCTACTTGTATCTTTGTGGTGTGATCAATAAAAAAAAAAATAAAAATAAAAATGTGTAGTGGAACCTTAGGCGACGTTACGGTTTCTACACGAACACGGACGGAATTCAGGTCAGTGACGTCAGCGGCATACCACAACAACACGGTGACCCATCGCACGGATTAAAAACCGACGGATTAATTAGGTTTTATGTGTATTTTCTTGTGTTTTACAGTAGTTTAGCTGAGCCGAAGCAGATTAACTGAAACTAAAAAACACTAACGAGCCATGAACTGACTGTTTGCCCGTCTGTGAACGTTATAACAACGACCGTAAGTGTTTAAAATCCTAATAACTCGAATGTCCTGAATTGCTGAATTGCTGAATCGTCAGTTGCTTTCATTAAAATTATATTTATCAGCTAACAGCATCTCAGAATCCAACTGGATTTTAATGTCGTCTGTAACCTCGGAATGAAGTCATAGCTCAGCGAGCAGTTGAACTCAAAATGAAACTAATCCCTTTCTCCATATATGAACACTGGCAGCTCTCCTCTTGGTCTAACCTTTAGTGCTTTGTGTTGACAGCAGCTCATCATGTTCAGCTTCCTTGGACTCCGCAAAGACTCCAAGAAGTCAACATCCGAGAAGGAAGCGGATGGAGGCTTTGTCATCATTGGTGAGAAACACAATCCCATATCATTGGAAATAATATTTATATTTGCCTATTTCATTTTCTATATATTTAAAACACCAATGGGAATCATTAACAACAACAACAACAACAACAACAACAACAACAACAACAACAACAACAAAAAGAAGCTTAAGGAGTGGCTTCTAATGATGTCGAAATGTGTATAGATATGTTTTCTATCTGATTTTGCCTTTAAGTAAGGGCATTGTTTTTGAGTTTGAGTTTGGTATAATATTCCCATCATTCATTGTCATTCTGCTTGTTCGTGAACCACTTGTTTTTAAAACTGCGACCGTTTGGTCCGACAACATTACTTTCCGTGGAAACTCATTTTTTAGTGTTTTGAGCTTATTGAGATGTTGAGCTGTGCCGGCCGGTAACTTATGACTGTGATGGGCAGAAACAAAGGAAGTATAAGTACAGGAAGTGTGCTCCTTGTCTCATGATCTTCCTTCACTGTGTGATGAAATCTGAAATATCATACATTAAGCAATTTCCTTAGACTTTGTTTAGCAAAAAAAAAAAAAAAATTCCTTCATCGGTATAATCGTGAATTTAGTCACGAGTGACTTGCAAACCCTGTCCAGCTTTTTTTTTTAAACATAGTAATCCTTTATTCATGCATGGAGATCTTATTGAAGGAATGTGTCACTAAAACAACATATCTGTTGTGCAAAAAAAATCCACCCAAAAACCGATATTTGGGTGGATTATGCGTATTCTTCCCTGCTGTTCCATAACTGACGACTATAAAGTAGATTGTATGAAGCCTTCTGTACATATTTCGTGTTTCATATTTCTTGTTTTGAACCTTCTATCTGTGCAGGAGAAACGGTGGAAGAACAGAGGAGGAAGATGCAGACCATGAACATCGCCCAGCCGTCAACAAACGTCATCGTGCAGCCATCCAGGGTGAGCCTGTAGACGTTTTCACTTCCTGGTGTAAAGTTGTTTCCCGTCTGGCATCGCCATCAGCATCGTGGAGCTCATGAGTCAGAGCGATGGGAGGCAGATAACGGATTCTTGTTGTTGTGGCAGGAAAACGTCCAGAAAGCCTGGTTAGTTATTCAGCCAGTTAGCTGTGAGCGTCCCAGCTGTCCGGGTCCTGCATGCTTCATCTCCACTGCTGTGATGGCGACAGGTGCTGAACCAACCAGCCAAAATGTGTCGTCACCGTTCGCCACGCCGGCTTCAACGAGGAGACACGAGCCTCCATGTTTTTATATCGCGATATCTTTGAAATCTCCCTCTAAATCACTTCACGAAGCAGAATTAACCCTTCGATGCACACATTCACACTAGTATGACGAGTCCTTGTTTGAGATTATCTTGCGGTTAGAAGCCAGAATCCAACGTGAACTATTTAACTGCCGTTACAGTATCTCACCTCTTCGCTGCGGAGAGCACAGCCAAGAGGAAGAACTCTGATTTGTGTCATCTGGGGACATTTTCACATGTTTGACTCCATAAGACTTTGAGAATAGCAGAACAATAAGTAGTTTGTTGAGTCCAACATGTTTTATATTTCAGAGTTTAATGACAAAGGCAGTCCCTCGGGGGGAATATCAGAGTCTTGTTCGATCCAGTTAGGTTTCCTGGAATGTGCAATCTGGCCTCCGTCAATGTTTTAGATTTATTTTGTGTACAGTGCTGTTTTTAATTAGTGATGTTTGCTAAAAAACAAAGCTGTAATGCTGTCAAGAACTGAGAGACTCTGGGTAAATTACAGTGACGGTTTGTGTAATTCGTTGTGTCTGTAATGATACACATGGAAGTGGTTTCCCAGCAGAACGGCCTGAATGGGAAATGTGGTTTATTTCAGCAGAGGGGCGTTCAGCTGTACGTGGAGGAGCAACGCTGAGATGTGTATGTTCTTTCAGACAGTAAAAGTCACTATGTTTACTTATTATTTTGGAACTTTTATTTAAACATAACATATGAGAAAATAAATACATAAATAAATACAATATTTAATAGAATAAATAAGAATAGCTTAATATATTTTCATACATACTTAGTTATATACATATAAATTAAAGTTACAATTAGACACACAACTTATACATTAAATTAAGCAACAATTTATGAGAAGAAGAAAAATGGAGAATTCATCTATTTTTCACTCACACTAGTAAAAACCCAGATACGCTGGCTTTCCACTAAAAAAAGTAGTTTAAGGTTTTAGTCGCTCTTTATTGAGTTGGACTAATGTTTGTGATGTTTTACATGTGAGTTTCACACATTTTTTTCTTTTTAATAGCGACATCAGTATTCGTCGTAGCATCTGTGGCCTTGAGAGCCGGCCTGAATATGAAATTCATCCAGAGAGGCAGATGTGGGACTTTGTTTTATGCTTCTAATTACAGTCAAATGTGAGACTTAATGCAGAGAAGATGTTGTTACAGGAAGTGGTTGTTCCTCTGCAATTAAGAGGCCTAGGTTTCCTTTGGGACTGCAGCACAGGGGGGGGGGGGGGGAGGGGGGGTTGTACTTAAACAGGGACCAACACACAGAATGGGAACTCTTCATCAGAGAAATGACCAGCTGTTAAACTTTGATTCTGATCTTCATTGTTAAAATATTTCTTAATGAAACATAGTTTGGTCAACATACAGTTAGTTTACGGAACCTGAAGGTTCCATATTTTATATTAAATATTATAGCAGTACGACAATATCTAACAAACGAATAGACTGCCTTCCATCAGGTTTTTGTGGGATAATAACTGTTGCTGCTACCGTCGCCGGTAAACAACACATCATGCAGCCCAAACAACGTGTGTGTGTGTGTGTGTGTGTGTGTGTGTGTGTGTGTGTGTGTGTGTGTGTGTGTGTGTGTGTGTGTGTGTGTGTGTGTGTGTGTGTGTGTGTGTGTGTGTGTGTGTGTGTGTGTGTGTGTGTGTGTGTTTACCCTTTGGAATGAGATTACAATGTTGTTGCGTCTCAGCTCCTCCCGGTGCACCATGTGATTAAAACCGTAAGGATGAGCCAATATCTGACTGTGTGACATGTGGTCACACCAGGATGCTGCCATATGGACCAACTGTGCACACACACACACACACACACACTCACACACACATTGTTTGGGCTGCATGATGTGTTGTTTCAACATCACCATGGTGACGCCGCGTGTTCATCCTAAAGCTGAACCGCTGTGTTCATATGATCATCTCAACACTGACGTGAACTCTGTCTCCGTTTTCCTCACAGTCGTCGTGTACACGTCCAGCTCAACACGCCGACCCAAAGCAGCACCCGGCGGTGGCGGCGGCGTTCCCTTGGACGGCGCCAGCAGCCGTGACGTCAGCAGTGGAAGCTGCTTCACCTCTCCCAGATCTGCTCGGGGACGTCCCCTTCACTTTGGCTCCACATGTCCTGGCCATGCAGACGGGACTCCCGCTGATCCCCGACGTGCTGCTGTCCCGGGACCTAAACTACAACCTGGTTAACTTTCAGTACGACTTCACTTTGGAGAACTCTGTGCTTCACAATGCCTAGCAGTTCAAAAGGTCATATCGGGAGGTTCCAGCCCGACAACATGCCGAGCTAGTAAACGTGATTCTGTAGCATATTGAGCAAGTAAAAGCTCACAAAAAAATGACATTGAACCGAAAATAAGTCGTAGACCTGCGACGCGTAACATTTCTATTACTAACCGTTTTAAAATGTAGAGGCATTGAAATGAAACGACATCGGACGGGACACGAGGACGCATCCTTCGTTGTGTTGCTCTCTACGTGAACGCCCGCTGTTTACTCCCATTACAGATACTGGCTCACTTATGATTGGCTGTCACGTCCTGAGGCACACTTCGGATACAGCGAGGTGGGGTTACGATGGCGGCGTCTTATCCGAACCAGACACTTCCCATTTCTGAGATCTGGGACTATTAAGTCGTAGAGACAAAAATGTGTCATGGAACCAAAACGCTGTTTTAATATACTGTTTACAATAGTGTTGCTCTACACATTTTGGGGGATTATTATTTCCCTTCTGCCTTTGTTATCTTCTCCAACAGCCCGGTCTCCTAAAAGTTACGTTCCCCACACAACGAAACTACGATGCGAAGTAGAAGGGAAATGAATTCTGTTGTTCACGAATTAGTTTCACATGTAGGGAGGAGCTGTGGATGCTGGACTTTCACCCAGCAGACTGCTGTTCCTGTCTCACCTGAACCAAGTACTTTTGTCTAGTTTTTAAAGTAAAACAGTTTCAGAGTCTATGTATGGGAATGTAATTTTGTAGGAGACAAGGTGGTTTCTAAAGTGGACTAACCTGTTCACCTTGTTTACGACCATAGATACAACAAAAAAACAGTTCTAGATCTGCGTTTAAATCTGATCATGTGATTTTTTTAAATCTGAAATGTATTTCACAAGACATTTCTCCCTGTAAGCGTGCCAATCGTCTGGGTCTCAGTGCATTTTGTTGTAAGTAGATCCACAACGTCCAAAGGGAACAGTTGTGGCCGTTGCATTAACATATCAAACTGACAGTCTCAAGTCTCTGTAGCAGGGCCGGGTCGAGCCAGGTTCAGGTCTCGGTTCATGTCACACTTTTTGTAAGCGATGCCCTCAATTTTGCCAGATCCCCGCCATTAACTTTGGAGAGTACCATCCATTTATTACTGACGTGAATGGCTACCAAAGCTACGAAATGAATACATGGAAATGATCCTCTCGTGGCCGATGGTTTCTGTCGTGGGCCTCGGGTCATTTGAGGATGATGAAGCAATACGTTTGGTGGAAGCTTAGTACTGGGACTCAAACAGCCGACCTCCCATTGAGTTAAACCTCTTCAGTTGAATCATGGGATGGAAAGATCATGGCAGGACTGTTGAAGTGGACATGTATGGTAAGACTATTTTCTACTAACTACAGCTCTTGTGTGATAATTTAATAGGAATGCAAATTATATATTTGACATGATATGTAGCACTTCCTGCCACATTTAATGTGTTTTACAACTGTTCTAATCCCGACCCGTCTCCACCATGTTGGGATGATGCTCCGTGAACGTGGCCTTCTCTCTGATCCAGCATAATCTTCAGTCAGCATACGTTTCTTTTTATTTCTGTCTCCGTTTTCCATCACTCTTTGCTTTCATGTGTTCATGGCTCTACTTTTTTTTTACTTCTACTGAAATAGTTTCAAGCTGCGACAGCATGAGGAACCTCTGTGATCATGTTTTACCTTGTAAACATCGAATGTTGTCACAGCATACGAGAACTGTTTCATTGAATTGATACTGAGGAGTGTTGTGGTGGTAGAAATGGTGTGGTCGTCCTCCACATGGTGTGATATGCTGTTGTTTTGCATGTTTAAGCGTCTGGGATTCATAAACTGCTTTGCCTCTAAGTCAGCAAAGAGGTCGGTCCTCGGCTCTGACATTCTCCAACCACTGAGCCTTTATTTACCTCAGTGGAAATCTCCATATTTACCTCTTGATAAGTTCATGATAATGTGCGATGCCTTCCTCAGCAGTAATTCATGTCTCACCTTTCTGCTGAGGGGTTTCTATTTTGTAACAAAAAAAAATCTGTTTTAATTTCCTTACAATGTCAAGTCCTTTCTACTTTGCCCTTTTTTGATTTTGTATCTGCCAATGAAGTCCTCTTATTTAATATTTAAAAGTCTATTATTAAAGCATATTTAAAGTCTTCCATTTCCTTGTAGGCTTTTAATGTGAAAATCTGAAAAAAAGGAAGCAAATGAAGATAATCGAATGAAACTGTTAAAGTCAGAGCAGAGTGATGAGTCTGACTTTACTCTGTTATTATATGGATATCAATCTGCATTATGCTGAATTTACAAGAGTACAGTGAAGGTAATTCCACTTCCATCGTTTGTTAAGGGTTTGTCATCGCATAGCCTCCTTTTGTTCTTGCTGGTTGGAATTTGAGTCTCAGACGTTATTTGAATATTGTTATTTTTTTTGTTTTAAAGAATGTATGTTACTTGCATAAACCAAGTTACAATATGTTGTGCTTAATTGCTGTAAAACATAAGGGATTTCCCCTCAGCGTATATCTATCTGTAGTTCTTGATTCGATTATTGAATTATTCTAAACAGATTGCATGATGTTGACTCAGTTGACACATTTAGGGTTATTCTGTTAACATGCACTTTTGAAATGAACATAGACATTTTGCTGACAAGAGGAAATACATTTGCATCACGTCTTGATTTTACACAGGAATTTACCAAATGCTGTATTTGTACCTTTGGATTGTGTGTACATAATCAGATTTGCTCTCTTCAAACCTGCTGTGCCTTCAACATACAGTTAATCTACCTATCTAATGGTCTTTTAGAAGTAAGTAAGCACCGTTAACTCCCACTAAAATCTTCCTCTTGTTATTCCTTGAGTTAAAGTACGTATCTGTTGTAACTGTGGAACCTTACTTTACAAATAAATGTGAAGAACTCTCTCCAACTTGTGACTGTCTGTTCATGGGAAAATGTTTTATCACCATTAATGTCAATTTAATTATACTTTATAAAAACAATTTTGTTGTTTTATTAGGATTGAATAGTAGAAATAGTATTCCCAAAGTGATAAGAAATATAAATATACCAGGCAATCCTGAATATTGAATTGTTTGCACTCCATACAACGAATGCACACAGCACATAACACGTTTATTGTTATGAGGCTAAGTCCCGCCCCTTCTTGTGTTCCCATGGGACCTTATTACAGAAATATAAAATATGTACAGTGGTTAAAGAGACAAATAATGTATTGATCCCGTTTGAATTGTAGCATGAATTACACAAATGTGATTTAAAAGATCAATTTCGTAATTACGACTTGAGGCAACGTGTTTTAACCATAATTCCGACACCACGTGAAGGCAGCATTTGCCTCTCTATATAAAGTGTTGAAGGTCACTCACTAATGGTGTATCCTGGTGGAATGCACGATTAGAGTACGCGTTTTATATGCATTCACCATTATGTTCTCCATGTGTCGGTGACTAACCAATAGCAGACCCCTGAAACCTTTATTTTGGTGAACCCGCCCCTCATTGGCCGTTCGGTTAAAGCCACACAGCCAATGAGAAAGCCGCTGACATCTTCAGGAAGTAGTCCGGCACCAATCAGGAAGTAGTCGTAGTGATTTGGTCCCACCTCTAGTGTCAGTGCGTGAGAATAACAACATTGGCCAATTTTGACCAAAAGTAACGCGATAATAACTATTTTTTTGGTGTCGTATGTTTGTTAACAGGACAGATGGGCTGTTTAAACTCAAATGCGTGAGGAAAAAAAAGTGTATAACTTGTAAAGTGGAGGACTGGGATTGGGACAGCGTGAATTAACTTCAGAAAAAGTGTGTTGAAAATGGATGTGGCTGGAAAACATTAGGTTTTGGTCTGTTTTGTACAACTCATACTGCCACAACTTTATCAAGTGAACGGGGCTGAAACATGTCAGCATCCCCGGCAGCGACAGCCAGCTCATCCCAGCAGCGACGGGGTCAACACGGCGGCTCCCCGACAACACCCTGCTCTTCCTCTAGCAACACCACCACCACGGCGGTCCGGTTGCAGCCGCCTATCCGCGCCACGGTGCCGTACCAGCTTCTGCGTGGAGACCAGCAGCTCAGCCCAACCCGCTCCGCTTCCTGCTCCTTCTCAGTAGCCGGGAGCGACACAGGACCGACGACGTCCCGTTGCTCCAGTCCCGCCAACCCGGGTGGAAGCGGCTCGGACGGCAGGCTGGTGCCCAGGACAAGACCATCACCGCCGGACTATAGGAGCTCACCAGAACGCGCCCCCATCTCGCCTCTTCCCAAAGGTAATTACGTCATTCGGAGTACATTAAGTTGAATCTTTAATGCACCCATCATCGTACAGATAGCTTTGGTTGCTAACCTAACCGCGACGCCAAACTAGCTTAGAAAATCACACAATCAAAAGTTTGGCCGATTAATGACACGTGATGTATGCATTTTAAAAAAAGAGACGAGAATGTTTCCATACAAATATACACAACTCTCCTATTCGGCGTATGCGTTTACACCATCCAACATCCGCATTTCAATAAAATCTCAACTTTAAAAAAATGTTCACCCACCGTTCGCCATCAGCCGCCACGTCGTGTTTTGGCGAGAGAAGCTAGTGCAAATAACGGGCGAAGCGGGTCAAAATATTGCTTTTTTCATCCGAGTGAGCGCATTTTTTTTTATTAAATGTGCCCCGAATTGTGAAACGGGTTGTTGTTATTCAGACGCAAACAGTGACATGTTTTAAGTTTATATAATTTTCTCACTAAACCATATAACCTTAAAATGTCAAGTTTTCCCGAGCAAGATTGGACTGAGCGAGCAGCTCTCCCTCTACCTACGATTTAACTACCCATATCGGGGAGAGATGCTAGGCTAGGTGACTAGCTTTCTAATTGGGTCATAACACATTAGGGAGTAGATCAAAGAAGCATCGAGAAGGTGCGTGAACGCAGTACATTTGTGCGTTTCCACTGTAGCCCCCGCAACCATGTTGTTGTTTTCCATCGTAATATCGGTCATATTTGTTTCAGGCTGAGGCTGTTTTGGCGTTTCATTGAAGCGTGTTTGTGAACGCAGTCGTTATTACGGTATAGTGGCCTCGCCACGGTTGAGGTAAACACGTCATGATGTGGATGTCGTGTGTGCTGATGATGCAGCTAAACACGACTCCACGCATCTACATCACACGGGCGATTAATCCCGAATTTCACGACCAGGAAAGCTTATTATGGATTCGTTACATTTAGGTTGGTTAACGTCACTGAATGGGGGGGGGGGGGGGGGGGGAAGCAAATGTCGTCAGCTGGTTGCTCTGTATGGCAACATTGGGCCTAGCAGTCTGCGAGACATAAACAGAGCCCTCTGGGCGAGCAGGCCAGCCTCTGCAACTCCATATCACAAACACTATCCGGCAAACATGACACCAAAGAGATGCATCCGTCTGCAAACAGCCATCTTCATGGACATACTCCTAATTATCTGCATTTTATTTGATTTTTTTTTCAATCCAGCCAATGTGTCCTCATGGCTACGACACATTTTTTGTTGAGAGTGGTTTGCTGTGATGTTTTTTATTACACGGCATATGTTGCATCTTTCCACGGTGTTGCTGTGTCCAGCATCCTGGTGGGGGGGCAAGGTGGGGGCATGAATCAGGTCGGGGTGGCACTGAGCATGGTGTCCTGGACACCTGCCAACAACCGGCACACACACAGTGTATGGAAGCCTGCTCGTGCCAACACAGACTACAATTTGTGTGTAAACTAAAATGTTCCTTGGGTTCCTTGAAAGGTGCTATGTACATTAAAGTTATTATATTATTATTATTATTATTATTATTACATTCACGTGCACACTCATATTCCACTATTATTCCCTGCACCTGTATCCCGATCAAATTGAAACAATAAACTTCAGCAAAGCATTTATAACGCAAAAAATTAAAACTAGATGGATATCGAGCTTCGGAATTTGCAGCAGCAAAAAAGTGCCTTTTGTATTTCACTTCAACTTGCGTTTAGATTGTTTTTGCTTAAACGTTAACCGGTCAGTTACCGGTTAATGGGTGTCAGGCTGTCAACATATTTTTTTTTTAAATAACCGAAACTGATACTTCTACTCAAGAAAATCTGTGATTGTGAATTTGTTATGAAATGTTGAAATGTCATCATATGTATATGTCATTTTTTCAGAATTGTATTTTGTGCATGTAAAAGTATCATCAGGTGTATTTCATTTTACCGACCCCTTCTTTCTATCAGCCTTTCAACCTGCCATTCATTGTGTGATCTAGAGTGACACATTCTGCATTTGTAGAAATGAGATGCTAAAGCTGTGAAATGGTCCTTTAAATAGAGCCTTGTGAATAATGCATGAGCCTCTGGTGGATGTGTGTCTCTGCGGTTTGAGATGGTCAGATGACTCAAAGTCATGCTGGACGACCTTGTTGTCCCTCAAAGGTTTTCAGCATCAACCAAACGTGAGGATGAAAGTCCAGAACTAAACGCAGCGACACTCACACACCAGGTGGTTACACCAGGTGGTTTAACCAGGTGGGTGGTTACACCAGGTGTGTGGTTACACCAGGTGTGTGGTTACACCAGGTGGGTGGTTACACCAGGTGTGTGGTTACACCAGGTGTGTGGTTTAACCAGGTGGGTGGTTACACCAGGTGTGTGGTTACACCAGGTGGTTACACCAGGTGAGTGGTTTAACCAGGTGGTTGGTTACACCAGGTGTGTGGTTACACCAGGTGGTTACACCAGGTAGTTACACCAGGTGGTTACACCAGGTGAGTGGTTTAACCAGGTGGGTGGTTACACCAGGTGTGTGGTTACACAAGGTAGTCACACCAGGTAGTTACACCAGGTGGTTACACCAGGTGAGTGGTTTAACCAGGTGGTTGGTTACACCAGGTGGTTACACCAGGTGGTCTGTGACGCAGGTGGTTACACCAGGTGGGTGGTTACACCAGGTGCGTGGTTACACCAGGTGGTCTGTGACACTAGGTGCGTGGTTACACCAGGTGGTCTGTGACACCAGGTGGCTGGCTACACCAGGTGGTCTGTGACACCAGGTGGGTGGGTGCACCAGGTGGTCTGTGACACCAAGTGGTTACACCAGGTTGTCTGTGACACCAGGTGGGCGGTTACACCAGGTGGTCTGTGACACCAGGTGGCTGGCTACATCAGGTGGTCTGTGACACCAGGTGGTTACACCAGGTTGTCTGTGACACCAGGTGGGCGGTTACACCAGGTGGGTGGTTATACAAGGTTGTCTGTGACACCAGGTGGGCGGTTACACCAGGTGGGTGGTTATACAAGGTGGTCTGTGACACCAGGTGGGTGGTTATACAAGGTGGTCTGTGACACCAGGTGGGCGGTTACACCAGGTGGGTGGTTATACAAGGTGGTCTGTGACACCAGGTGGGTGGTTACACCAGGTAGTCGGTTAGATCATTCTCTGAAACATGTTTTCTAATAAGCACATTACTAAATTCTACAATCTGTTTGAGGATCCAAACATTTATGCTTCTTGCCCGTTCACACTTCTTTTTTAGCAACAAACCAGAACCAACCTGAAATGCAAAGGTTATTGTTTTCTAAATAACAGCTTTTAAACCAATGCAGATGTTGTTCAAACACCATGCCCCACCAGCATTTTGTTGACGGTACATCCTGGACATCTACTGACTAATCCTGCTGCAAATATTTGAAGACTTCATGAAGCAGTGTGACCACATTGGCTCAGATAAACAGCTCAAAGTGTAACAGGCCGCCTACTTCCTGCCGTTTCACGTGTGCTTACATGACCCCGGAGAGCTGCAGTGTGCAGCTGCATCACACCACTGAAGAAGAGCAGACACTCCAGCTCGGGAGGCTTTTCTATGCAAGAAATTTCACCAGGAATTTTAATGGTTTTCAACACATCAATCACTTCAAGCACCCATACTTTTACTTTTCACACCTTCGGTACTTGATGAGTGAAAACGTGTGATAACATGTAATTATACACCTTTCCATTCAGCTTTTGAAGTAGTTTTTTTTCCTTCTTTCTCTCATTGCTTCATTGATGTTTTGGCTCCGTCATCGCTAGGCAGCTTTGAGCAGAGCTACTCAGAAACACCACCCATTTATGCTGCTGGGCAGCTATCGTTCAGGAGGCCTATCATAGCTTTTTGACCAGTTTGAAATGTACAATGTATCTGTCACTCCTAGCGTTCCTGTTACACCTTTCTTCTCTTTTTATCTGTGCAGCTGAAAGGTCAAAACCCCAGCAGGTGCGGAGCTCGGGGGCCATTTGGACTTCCTCCCTAAACACTATTACTGGGCCCTACCTCACTGGGCAGTGGCCTCGCGACCCCCAAGTGCACATCCCATCGTGTATGAAAGATAAATCCACACAGGTGAGCACAGTCTGTTGTATATTCACTCTATCTGCTGGATAAAGTATTTCTTTATGACATCTATTGATGGAATAATTAGAAGGATACTCAATTCCTAAAGTAATTGATAGCTGGCCCAAGTTATTTTTTATTCTCACACTTTCTACTTTTGCGGTCCAAAAATTGTTACTTAAGATAATACTGTAGAGCTGAAATGATTGAGTCGGTTCGTCGATGGACAGAACTTAATTATTTTTGATCACGGATTAAGTAATGTTTTGTTTGAATATGTTTTTAGGAGGGATGTCAACGGTTAACACAAGAACATTTTTGACCGGTTACGCATGACGCATTGAAGTCCAAAAAAACGTTCCCAAACTGAGCTCAGCCAGGGACCATGTGAAGTGTCTCTGGAGGTCTGTCTCGCCAGCTCAGGATCCTCCTCGTCTCTCTTCGTCCTCTCTAAGACGGAGAAGAAGAAGAGGGAATAAGGGGACATTCTGTAGTGACTGCCTAGAATAAACAAAAGGCCCCTTTGAGTTGGACACATTAAGATGAGCGAGGCAGCAGTTGAGTTTCCTCCGGCTGCATTGAATGAGACACTGTCGCTCAGTCAATTTGAGTCAATTCATCACATTGATAATCCATTGTTTGAATACTCAATGTCAGTGATCGGTGGACTCATAACATTTAGGATTGATGGCCAAAACTCCAAACACAATATCCAAATTGTAGATAAACAGAAAAATCTTTTGAAGAGTAACTAAACCCTGAAACCACTTTATTTTTCCAGCTGAAAACCTTGTTCTTTTCAGCTCCAAATCTTGACATTTAATTGCAAAGTATTGAGTTCTACATCTTGTGTAGACTGTGGAGGGAGGAGAATTAATGAAGGGTAGCACTGACCCTTTTCAATTAGCCTGTATATCGCTTACACTGATCGCTAATGCTAATCGCTAGCATACACATATCACAGCCTGGCATGAAAACTCTAATTCACAAATGTTAATAAGAGTTTAAACTGTATTTTGTCACCATTACAGAGCCTTACCTAATCATACTGATAACCACAGCCGGCATGCTAATGATTAGCATTGTAGATTGGCATCAAAATGAGCACTAGCGATTAGCTAATTGAAAGGGCCATCATGAAAAGTAACTTTAAAAACAGTGAAGTCCAGCTCCATGTTAATGTAAACCACCCAGCAGGTGTGTTTTATGTTCAGTAACTGTAGCATGGAATTAGCTTGCTAGCTAGTGAATTAGCCCGCTCCTAAATCAGTCAAATAGAACAACGCGATGCTTCAACAGAGAAAAAACGTGCTGTGCTGTGATCGTACTACATCAGCCAGCTATGCTAACGGTAATACGTAGCTGTCGTGTTCTTTTCAGACTCCCGGATGTTGGAGTGAGGAAACCAGAGCGAAGAGGAGCACCCACCAGCGCTCTGCGTCCTGGGGCAGCGCCGATCAGCTCAAAGAGGCACGCCACCAACACCGACACCCATATCGAGACTTGTTCAGTGCACACAAGAATCCTTCTCCATCAAGTCTTATAGTCTTAAAGGGGAATGTTATACATCAAACTGTCAATCAATTAATCCATCATTCATGTTTACGCTAAATTAGATTGACATAACAATGAATTTACCAAAAATAAATATCATAAACGTGCCTGATTAATATTTCAATATTTTAATCAATAATCCACTTTTAAAAACACACAATTGTAAAGATATTAAACTATTTCTGTCAGATACCTGAACAGAAAAAATCTGGATGTAAAATTCAAAAGGCACATAGATAAATGTAATCGCTGTATGTCATAGCAACCCCATTACTGAACTGGACTCAGTATTTTTTACTGAAGTACTTGACTTCGTTACTGGAGTAATATGCAGTTTAAGTAAATAACTGGTGAATGTATTTATTTTTTTGTTATCAATGTGGGGTTACAGTCTGTAGCCAGGCGGCAACCAATGGTTCTGAAAAGTGAAGCCAATGCTGAAGTGCCTTGAACTTGCATTCTCTCTGGTGGAGGAAGGATTAGACCCACTGATAGCCACCAACCTGCTGTTTGGCTAATTTTCTACATCATTTTTCTCTTCATTTTTATTTTATTTTTTTTGTGTTTATTACTGGAGCACTGAATGGCATATACGCTCATCAACATCGATAAAGGAAGTGTGTGGGTTGGATGAAGAGCAGTGGACCTTTGGTCATTACAACCACCGTCCGATCAGCGCCCATTGCCGATCCCACCCAGACCTGTTGGACCAAACGCCACCAAAATTGAAGTCTACTACCTCAGGAAGGGAGGGAGTAGAGCCGAGATGGAAGCTAAGAGACCTGGTCCATCGTGGACTCATCCCGGCTCAAGCTGACCTTGACCAGTGGACTAGGATAGAGGTCAGGACTCTGGTGGGACGAGAGGAGGGGGACTCCGATCATTGGGTCTCAAATATAGTCAGAGTTGATCTGGCGTCAGTCCTTCGGAGGCTTCTTTTGAAGACAGAATGCGTCACAGCGTCTCAGATCACCTTAGTTACCTCGTCTATGCTCTTTCTTGTCAACAGCAGTTGGTTGCTCGGTGACGGGAATGGTAAAAGGTGGCGCAAACAGGAAATCCTGTGTAGACCAGACCATCTCGTTTTGGTCGGGCCTTCGCAATCTTCAAAGGACTGGAGAATTCTGTTGCTGTTGCTGTTCACATTCCTTCTGATGCGAACTCAAAAGCTACTCTGCAAGAAGGAACTACTGTGTTTTTGTTTTGGCTACGACGGCATGTCATTGTCCGTCCCTCTGTTGCACAATGACAAAAGAGGATCCTTGAATCTCTCTGTGACATTGTTGATAACGACATGACACTGCTGAGAAAAACGTGGTGGATTCCACTACGAGACCTCCGTTGTCTTCGTGATCAAACAGTCTTGAATGACTGTATAATCTCCATCACGTGCTTGGTGTACGTGTCTCGATGACGCCGATGGTTTACGGCGGCGACTCTGAAGCTGCACCCAGCATGCCACTATCAGCTCCACCCTGCTGATACTCAGCACAGCAGCAGGGAGGCGGCAGATAACGCTATCTCACTCTTAACTACCCACTTCCCCTCTTCGCAGTGGCCATAACGCGCTGCAATTTATGGCCGGCCAAGTCCCAGCTGGCTCCTCTCCGCCTCCTGCAGCAGAGGGAACAATAAGGGCCGGTCGGAGGACGGCTTGGCCCTCGCTAATGTGTGCACAGGCACGTTACTGAGTTACAGGGCTGCAGAGGAGCCACGCTGACACGGATTCCACAGAATGGACGAGCTACGAGGAGGACGAGGGAACAGACCTGAGCACTGCAGCTGCTTTATGATCGGGAAAACCTGCTTTATACCTGGATGACCGTGTGACGTGTGGTGCAGTTGGTGTTTTAGTCAAAACAAACACTACTTTTTAGTTCAGGTTCTGTCATAGTTGTGTTGAAACCAGGCAGCGACCTCTGGTTCTGAAAGTGAAGTGGCTTGAACTTGCATTCTCTCTGCTGGCCATCGGGGGGCGACTCCACTGGTTGTAAGAAGAAGTCTGACCTGACTTCTCTCTTGATGTATTATCTCAGTTAACATTGTAAACATGAGTTTATGATTTCAACCACTAGTTTAAAGTCTTCTTTAAACCAACATGATGTTCAATTAGTAAATTATGGTCCCATTTAGACTCAAATAGACCAGAAAGCAGGGGATGCTTTAGGGCGGGGCTACCTTGTGATTGACAGGTTATGTTAAAATAGTGGCTCTTATGGGTATGATAATATAAATAATTAATATACTAATAGAGAGGCTAAGCCCCATCCCTTTCAGTCTTCTCCATGTCACTTTATTTCAGAAAAATATATTCAGAAGTCAACGACGAGAGACAAATATTTCTTTCGTCCCGCTTGCTGCGTTATCTTACCTGATGTGTTTTATCCAGCGCTGAGACGGTGTCTCCTTTTTACAAAAGCACCCTGACACGTTTACGGCAGGTGCACTGAGATTTGAGTATCTTATGCTAGTAGTTGTGCACATTTACACCACTCGTCTGTGTGTTTGTGTCCAGGTGTGTCGCTCTCAGAGCAAACGGACTGCACCATTAAACGGGTTCGGTGGCCCAAACACAGAGAGATCTCATAACAGCAGCGGTTTCAGACAGAGCCTGCATTGATTGAAGTACTGAAGTACTGCACGTGTGGTGTTTCTACAGTGTTGAGCTGTGTGAGGGGACATGTAGAGACATGTCCTGGAGGACTGGTGCAGCAGCGGAAATCTCTTAACACAGACACACAGTGTGAAGAGGTCCAGCACAGCAGGGGTTAACGTCTACAAGCTGCACACACACACACACACACACACACACACACACCTCCCTTCTGTTTTCATGTTACACACACCGATGCAGATCCATACAGATACACCCCTTTCTGTACATTTGAAAGGTAACGTTTGAAATGACTTCTTCTCTGGCCAAGGAGTATAAAGACTGCCATCAACATGCCAACAGTGACATCTGGTGGACGGTTTACTTTCTGCAATAAACTTACCAATGGCTGGGAACTCATGTCCAAGAAAAATTCTCTTGCACCTGCACTTATTGCCATCACGTGCCTAAGGTTGCCTTCCCCTGTTATATAAAGTCTATAGCTGTGTCGCAATTCAGCGGCCGGTTCAGCAGGTTGATGAAAATCCCGTAGCTGTAATGAATCTTGGGATAAGTTGGGATGTGAGGGATCCATCAGTTGGAGCCTCTGAATCAGGAAAAGAAGGCTTCATTTCTGGGCTGCATTTGAAGGAACAAATCTAATAAATATCTGCTGTGTACAATGGATGTGAATCTGATTCATTTAGCAGCAATAAAGAAATTATTAACATTCAGGATTTATTCATGTGGAATCAATCACTGTTTGCGGTTCATCAAACAAATACAGAAACATGAAACGGTCTGAGAGTTGTATATCTATGTATGGACTTATATATATAATAATGTTAATGTTTCTGTCGCCTCCTTGCCCTCCTGTTTGACTCCTGCAGATAGCGAAGCTCCGTCAGCAGCTCCAGCGCAGTAAACAAGGAGGACGCCACAGAAAAGACAAGGAGCGACTCTCCCCCCGGCAGGGCAGCACCATCACCTACATCGCCCTCACCAGCACCACCAACCACACCCCCAAAGCCGGCCACGTTCAGGTAGTGTTGTTCAAACTCACTGACCTGGAAACATTGCAAGGCAACACCCTCCTTCCTGGTTTGGGTTCTTAGTTGTGGCTATGACATTGGTATCTTGAAAGAGTAGAATAATGAGATGTATGCTATCAAAGGGTTTGTACAGCTATATATATATAAACTTAAGTACTCTATGGCTGAAGACTAACTCAACTCGCTTGTGTTTGTTTGTTCTGCAGCAGTTTTCCATGTCGAAGTCGGCCCAGATGCCGCTGTCCAACATCACAGTGCCAAAGCCTTCCATCTCCAGAGTGCCCAGCAGCATGGAGGGCATCAACCACGAGCTGGAGAAGGTCTTCATCAAAGATAATGGGGAGAAGGAGGAGCTCAAGGTGCTTCATTCATATTCATACATAACCCGAGTGTCTAATGCCATGTTCACACCAAACGAACAAAAACGTCGCCACAGAGGAGGCGGGACTTCCCACCACGTAGATGGTACATGTTTTCAAGTTCCAGATACGAATGGAAACCAAACTCATGGGTTCATGACATCATCCAGAGGAGCTCGGTGAATTTCACTAAGCTGTATTCACTGGATCTATAGCAAGACACACATCTGCTGGTTTACTACAGCTGGATGAACCCAAAATAAATGATTTAGCTGTGATTTAATTGCAATAAACAGATAAAAAAAAAGGATACAGAAATAACATAATGAAGCTCTGGGCGACCACAGACACAGGAGACACTCCTGAAGTCAGCCTTGCATGGATTTCGTTTAGTAGCCTCGTTTCCAATTTCCCATTTATTCGTGTCCATTCAGTCTTTGATTGGCTTTGTTTGCACTCGGGTTGTGAGAAAGGTGAGCTTTGCGTTTGGCGTGATTCCCGTTGTCTCAGCAATGATTGGTATTCAGTTGTTCCTCCCTGCTGTGTCTCCGGTCGGACTCTGCAGTCCCTGGAGGTCCCTGACGGGCGACGGGCGCCCTTCCCTCCCCAGCAGCGCAGCAGCAGCACCCGCAGCGTGGACACCCAGACTCCATCAGCACCCGGTCGGTCCAGCAGCTGCTCCAGCCTGTCGCCCTGCCCCTCGCCTGCCTGCCCACCGGGATCACATGACGGCAGTCCTTACTCCACAGAGGATCTGCTGTACGACCGGGACAAAGGTAGGACACTCGAGGATTAGATGGACTCTACTACTTCTGTCTTGATGTATTATCTCAGTAAACATTGTAAACATGAGTTTATGGTCTCAATCTCTAGTTTCAAGTCTTCTTCAATCCAGCATGATGTTCATTTAGTACATTATGGTCCATTTAGAGTCCACCAGACCAGAAAGCAGGGGATGCTTTAGGGGGCGGGGCTTACCTGCTGGTTGACAGGTCCATTTGAAAATGCGATTTTAAAGCTGGTTAATGATCGTTAAAAGGCTGTATTTTTAAATGGAGTCTGGTGCAGTGCTCACTCCTCAGGAAACACACACATTACATCACTTCCTGTAAACTTCACAGAGAACAATGAGGATCTGGTTTAACTGAATATTCTCTGGTCGCTCAGATAGAAACACGTTAGTCGCTGTCCTGCCGTGTGTGTGTGTGAGTGAACGTACGTTTTCTATCTCCGTGTTCACAGACAGCGGAAGCAGCTCACCACTTCCCAAGTTCGCCTCCTCGCCCAAACCCAACAACAGCTACATGTTCAAGCGGGAGCCGCCAGAAGGCTGCGAGAAGATCAAGGCCTTTGAGGAGATGAGGTACAGATGGTTTTGATATTCTGAATGCGTCCTCCTCTCTCGGCACAGGGACCAGATGAAAATGTCATGTAATCCATATTGCAGCGATTCACGATATTATCCTGAAAATCATCAAAATATGCTCAAAATATATGCAAAATCACAGTTTTTTTAAGTGAAAAACAAGGAAACAATCTCAAATAAGGCAATCATAAACATCTCCCTTCATGAATAATGGAGGAATGAATATTTAAAGATAGAAAGAAAAAACGCATAAATCCTTTATACTCCGAACCCTAATCCTCAATGTGTTTCCTCTGCAGCTCCAGGCAGTCCACATCGGCATCGGCCCCCCTTTTCTCCTGCCCCGACAAGAACAAGGTAAACTTCATCTCGACGGGCTCGGCGTTCTGCCCCGTCAAGCTCCCCGGCTCCCTGCACCTCACCCCGGCCTCGGAGCCCGAGGAGGACGACGCGGAGGCGGCCTCCGGCTCCGAGCCCCAGGGGACCGCATCGCTCTACGGAGCCCCCACTCAGGTCTCCACGAGCACCAGCACAGACGACCCCCCGGAGGAGCCCGGGTCAGAGACTGCAGACCCTCAGACAGACAGCCCAGCCGCCAGCTAGACCTGAGCAGAGCCGGCCTCTGACTCCGGGATCCACACTAGCGACCACCGACCATCACCACTGACTGTCCCACCCACCAACACTTCCCTCTGCCCTGCCAGGGGAGCCTCCGTCTCTCTGTGCTGACCCCCTCCACCCACCCCCTTCTATCTCTGCATGACGTAGCAACAATGTCCCGAATAACCGCCGCCACTACGAAGACTCGCCACCGTTAACGTTCTGTCCTGCATGGCGTCCGAGCTGTTGCTGGCAGGGAAGGACCTGACGGCGATGGTCTGCAGGCATCGGAGGGAAGAATGGAGCACGATGGATGGGGGGAGGGGCATGCAATTTAAACTGGTAGTATATTTCTGATTAAATTATGTGTTGTGTTCTGTTTCAACATTCACAGTATGAATAAGCTCTCTAAACATATACTATATACACATATATCTCTATGAAAAATGCTTGTTTTAAAATAGAAAAAAAAAAATACTGTGTATTGCTGTGTTACGTACCGAACAGGAAAAACAGCTGTACTATTCAGGATTATGTTTACACTATCCAGGTCACATTGTTAAACCCTGTCTAAAATAATGCAATGAGAAAAATTATCTGGGCAAAGAGAGAAAAAAAAAAAAACCATGGCCTCAAATTGGTTGCACAGCGTCTGCATCTGGCCTCGCTTCAGGTATTTCACAATCAGAGTCTATACTCAGGTAATCTGGAATGTATGTCCATACAAATATCTGCAGCTCGACAAAGCAGAACAGATTCACTGTCATCTATTTCCCCTTTATTTTCTCCAATCCCAGACCAATCACTCCCTCCGGTCCAGAGACTAGTGAGACTAGACTCGTGGTGGACTACTGCAGAGGCTTGAAGACGTGAAGGCTGAGTGTGTCTGTGTGTGTGTGTGTGTGTGTGTGTGTGTGTGTGTGTGTGTGTGTGTGTGTGTGTGTGTGTGTGTGTGTGTGTGTGTGTGTGTGTGTGTGTGTGTGTGTGTGTGTGTGTGTGTGTGTGTGTGTGTGTGTGGATTGAAGTACATCTGCAGTACATGAAGATCAGACTGAAGCGTTTGGTTCTGTCGAGGTGCAGACTGGAGGTTAAGTTGTACAAACACTTTCTTCTGACGTAGAAACGATATTATTTGATGAGTGAAATCTCCGTTTTTAGCCAAAGAATCCGTTTTTCTTGTGCAACTCAACCTGATTTAAGTGAGACTAGCGATGGGACGATGTTGGATTTTATCCTTTATTTATGCAGGGGGAGCTTATGATTCATGATTACCTTATTTAAGATTGTTAACTAAAAGGATGTTCACTAAAGGAAGATGAGTGTCCGACCTGTGATGCTTAACAATATTTCTTCCTTCAATGTAAAGTGGTTTTAGTGCCATTTTAAGAGCATATTTTGATGATAATATCTCAGTTATTTTGGCCAGGATAATCGTGACATGACATTTTCACATCGTCCCATGCAAACTCAGACTAGAGGTCCTGGATTTCTGATGTCACTGTGAGTTATAATGCAGCAATATGTTGACCAATATCTTCATTTTTATAACCAAATTATTCTTGATGAGTTGAAGTTGGATTATTAATCTGATCAAGAGAAGTACCGAGCAGTCTATCAGCAAACATGTCCTCTGATGCAACATCCCATCAGCCACCAGGATTCCACGCTCACTGTAGAGAAATCATTTGAAAGAATGACTAAGTAATCGATTGGTTGTTGAGGCCTGAAAAGATCAGACCTCCTACGATTCTCCAGGCTCCGAGACTGAATGCAGCGGCCACGTTTTGCTAGCTGTAAATAAAATGTAACAGTAGCACAAGTAGAGTCGTGAAATCAATTTGAGTCATCTAAAAGTGTCAATTTTATGAGTTAATTAGCTGTTTTTTTTGCGGGGGGTCATTGGGCGAAACTTCCATAACGACCTTTCAGCGTTTTTTAAATGCAAATGGTCTCAGAGGAAAGGAGACCTGTGCAACTTCTTCTTCTCTGTTTTAGAAAATCTATCCTGTAGAATTCGACCAATCACATCGTTTCATTCGATTTAAAGTTCCCACGTCAAGCAGAAGCTTACATTTTGGATAAAAACCACATCAATCAGGCACTAATGAAGACTGGATTTTGGTTAAAAAAAGGAAACACGAGGACGATGTGTTGTTTAAGATATCTACGTTTAAACAAAACATTTTTATTCAGCGCATTACTTTGAATAGAAACTCTTTTCTTTTAGTTGACAAAAGAAGCTGAAGGTCTCAAATGGTTAAAGTGTCCAAAACAGTTATTTTCTCTAAATAAAATACAGCAAACCTGAAGCTCATTTGTCTAAATAATGATTTAAAGCTGCACTCATCCCTCATTCCAAATCAGAAATGTATCACAGGACTATGTTCAATGTGAAAGGCTCACTCGTAGTGATGAACCCACATCGACATTCACACGACTGCACTTTTCCTCAGCTTTAAGGAGACTTTTTTGCCTCTTTTAGCTCATTGTTTTGGTTTAAAGGCACATGACCTCCCCCAGTGAACTACCCACCAACTACCAAACATTATACAGACCAAACGAGTGGATCATTCAGCAGCTAAACAGTCAGATTCTTTCTCAGGAGTTGGTGGAGACCAAACCGGAGCAAAAAGGAGAGTGAATATCGGACACAAAGCTGCCATGAATGTTTCTCTGTGTGAAAAAGTCATTGTGAACGTGTTAGCCGGAACAACTTTATAAAGTAAATGTTGACGTTCTGCTGCCCCCAAATGGCCAAAATCAGACACTGCCTTAAAGAACAATCAGAAAAGAACGTTAGACATCTGAGTGGGTGTTAAACGTCTGGACAGTTTTGCGTAATTGAGGACCAGGAAAGTATCGAGGTTGTCCGCGGCATCAGGAGATTTGCCGCACGGTTTGCACAAGTGAAAAGTGAACTATAGCCATACAAGACGACTGTTTGCACAACTTTATCTCCAATCTGCACGTCCAAATTGAGACTGTTCTGATAATCCGCATTATTTGTATTCCATTAAATGCATTCCATGAGATTCTGGCGTCCAAGACAAACTCACGATGACCCGTTCCTAAAATCTCTCTGCGTTTTGATTTGATGGCTGTAGCGGCTGTAGAGATGTTTGGTCCCGGATAAAAGGACCACACTGGCCTGCCTCCCTCTCAGCGTTCTTACTGAGCGTTGTAGGCACCCTGATGCTTCCACCAAGCAACAACCTGAACATCTCACAGTCCTCTCAGCTGTTGAAGAAGCGTCAACATGCCCACGTGTAAATGACCCACCACTTTCACTTGCCAGAGTGAAACATAACCCACGTTTCTTTGGATATCTGGTGTGCTTGTGGAGTCCCCCGCATTGACGCTCCGTTCATATTTTGTATATATGTGGCTTTCAAAAGAGGCTCAATGCAATGTGGTGGTTTCTTAAAGACATTTCAGCACCTTACCAAGAGCTATGCTTTCCCAGTGTCCCACATATACTTGGCATTGGTAAACTAGATGTGTGCAATAATAAGACAAAAAAGGAAAAAAAAACAAAAAACGTGTTGTCCTCCCAGAAGTTGTCCGTTCTTTGACACGAGCGTCTCATCTTGCATTCCTTTGGTTTTGAGCATGGGGGCTGGATCAGCAAGTAGTTTGTTGCTAAAGCCATCAACTGATACGAAACCAGCACTGAGAGTGACCCGAGCACATCACTGGCAGGTCAGAGTGTTCATCAACTCACTACATGATACTCCTTGTGTAACCTGCAGTGTCAAAGTTCATGCACAATGGCAATAAAAAAGAATAAAAAACAATGGTTGTTTTGTCCATGTTTTTGTGTGTCCTAAACATGGGACCAAATTAAAACTTCTTGATACTATTATACAGAAACAGTGCTAGGTAGTACCTCAAAAGTAACTGTTGACCATGCCAAAATACTTGAAAAGAAGTGTGGCAGACTGGCAGAGGGCGAGAACGCCAACTCATTCAAATGTCACTCAGCAGCCGCAGGATGACCTCCAGTGACCTTCAAAGAGGCTGGAAGCTGGCAGCTGGGGTGAAGAGCACAGCAGGACGCTTCCAGACTCCTAAAGGCGGTGCTGTGATGTGATCAAGAGGAAGGTGGACGGTCATAAGTCATGAAGCCAAGCTGTTTTTTATTATTATAATGTTAGGAGTGGCATAAAGTCACCCAAGAGCAATGTGAGAGACTTTCTTCAACATTCTATATTATTACTTGTTTAGGACTTCTTCTACATTCTATACTATAAGATTATTTTTTTCAACATACTCTACATGTACCGTGACTTTTTTATGACTTTTTTCAACATACTATACCATGACTTTTTTATGACTTTTTTCAACATATGTATCATGACTGAAAGTGAAAAATCGACAAAATTCATAAGATGTTGTAAAAATGATGTAAAAGTCCTAACATATGCTTCTATATCGCGTGTCAATCAAAATCTGAGTGTAGTGAGTCCAAAACAGACATAAAAAGGCTTATTCATGGCAGGCAGGTGGTTAGAGTGCATGCCATTTACCCATGTCTGCATATATGCAGCAGCCTCAGGTTCGAATCCCGGCTGGAGATCCTTTGATACATGTCACATCCCCCTCTCTCTCCCATGTTTTCTCTCTATCCACCGCTAAATACAAAGGTGTCTAAGCAAGAAAATATTCTTTAAAAAAAAAAGCCTTGATCATATTGTTAAAAAAAGGTCATGCTATAGCATGTCGAAAATTCACGAAAAAGTCAGTCAAGATATATTCATAAAAAAATATTTAAAATTGTTAAAAAGGCATAAAAATCGCTCATCTCGGTTGACGCGCCTAGTCTCAGTGTAGTGAGTCCAAAACAGCCATAAAAAGCCATGATCAATTTTTTCAGGAAAAAAAAAGTCATACTATAGCATGTCGAAAAAAAAGTGAAAAATCGACAAAATTCATAAAATGTTGTAAAAACGATGTAAAAGTCCTAACATATGCTTCTATATCGCGTGTCAATCAAAATCTGAGTGTAGTGAGTGCAAAATAGTTATAAAAAGGCTTAGTCATATTCCCCCCCCCCCCAAAAAAAAGTCATACTATAGCACGTCGAAAATTCACGAAAATGTCAGACAGGATATATTCATAAAAAAATATTTAAAATTGTTAAAAAGGCATAAAAATCGCTCATCTCGCTTGACGCGCCTAGTCTCAGTGTAGTGAGTCCAAAACAGCCATTAAAAGCCATGGTCAACTTTTTCAGGGAAAAACAAAGTCATACTATAGCATGTTGGAAAAAAGTGAAAAATCGACAAAATTCATAAAATCTTGTAAAAATGATGTAAAAGTCCTAACATATGCTTCTATATCGCGTGTCAATCAAAATCTGAGTGTAGTGAGTCCAAAAGAGTCATAAAAAGGCTTATTCATGGCAGGCAGCCAGGTGGTTGAGTGGTTAGAGTGCATGCCGTTTACCCATGTCTGCATATATGCAGCAGCCTCAGGTTCGAATCCCGGCTGGAGATCCTTTGATACATGTCACATCCCCCTCTCTCTCCCATGTTTCCTCTCTATCCACCGCTAAATACAAAGGTGTCTAAGCAAGAAAATATTCTTTAAAAAAAAAAGCCTTGATCATATTGTTAAAAAAAGGTCATGCTATAGCATGTCGAAAATTCACGAAAAAGTCAGTCAGGATATATTCATAAAAAAATATTTAAAATTGTTAAAAAGGCATAAAAATCGCTCAGCTCGGTTGACGCGCCTAGTCTCAGTGTAGTGAGTCCAAAACAGCCATTAAAAGCCATGGTCAACTTTTTCAGGGAAAAACAAAGTCATACTATAGCATGTTGGAAAAAAGTGAAAAATCGACAAAATTCATAAAATCTTGTAAAAATGATGTAAAAGTCCTAACATATGCTTCTATATCGCGTGTCAATCAAAATCTGAGTGTAGTGAGTCCAAAACAGTCATAAAAAGGCTTGTTCATGGCAGGCAGCCAGGTGGTTGAGTGGTTAGAGTGCATGCCATTTACCTATGTCTGCATATATGCAGCAGCCTCAGGTTCGAATCCCGGCTGGAGATCCTTTGATGCATGTCACATCCCCCTCTCTCTCCCATGTTTCCTCTCTATCCACCGCAAAATACAAAGGTGTCTAAGCAAGAAAATATTCTTTAAAAAAAAAAAGCCTTGATCATATTGTTAAAAAAAGGTCATGCCGCATGTCGAAAATTCACGAAAAAGTCAGTCAGAATATATTCATAAAAAAATATTTGAAATTGTTAAAGAGTCATAAAAATCGCTCATATCGCTTGATGCACCAAGTCTCAGTGTAGTGAGTCCAAAACAGCCATAAAAAGCCATGATCAATTTTTTCAGGAAAAAAAAAGTCATACTATAGCATGTTGGAAAAAAGTGAAAAATCGACAAAATTCATAAAATCTTGTAAAAATGATGTAAAAGTCCTAACATATGCTTCTATATCGCGTGTCAATCAAAATCTGAGTGTAGTGAGTGCAAAATAGTTATAAAAAGGCTTAGTCATATCCCCCCCCCCCCCCCCCAAAAAAAAAGTCATACTATAGCACGTCGAAAATTCACGAAAAAGTCAGTCAGGATACATTCATAAAAAAATATTTAAAATTGTTAAAAAGGCATAAAAATCGCTCATCTCGGTTGACGCGCCTAGTCTCAGTGTAGTGAGTCCAAAACAGCCATAAAAAGCCATGGTCAACTTTTTCAGGGAAAAAAAAAGTCATACTATAGCATGTCGGAAAAAAAGTGAAAAATCGACAAAATTCATAAAATGTTGTAAAAATGATGTAAAAGTCCTAACATATGCTTCTATATCGCGTGTCAATCAAAATCTGAGTGTAGTGAGTGCAAAATAGTTATAAAAAGGCTTAGTCATATTCCCCCCCCCCAAAAAAAAGTCATACTATAGCACGTCGAAAATTCACGAAAATGTCAGACAGGATATATTCATAAAAAAATATTAAAAATTGTTAAAAAGGCATAAAAATCGCTCATCTCGCTTGACGCGCCTAGTCTCAGTGTAGTGAGTCCAAAACAGCCATTAAAAGCCATGGTCAACTTTTTCAGGGAAAAAAAAAGTCGAAAAAAAAAGTGAAAAATCGACAAAATTCATAAAATGTTGTAAAAATGATGTAAAAGTCCTAACATATGCTTCTATATCGCGTGTCAATCAAAATCTGAGTGTAGTGAGTCCAAAACAGTCATAAAAAGGCTTATTCATGGCAGGCAGCCAGGTGGTTGAGTGGTTAGAGTGCATGCCATTTACCTATGTCTGCATATATGCAGCAGCCTCAGGTTCGAATCCCGGCTGGAGATCCTTTGATACATGTCACATCCCCCTCTCTCTCCCATGTTTCCTCTCTATCCAGCGCTAAATACAAAGGTGTCTAAGCAAGAAAATATTCTTTAAAAAAAAAAAGCCTTGATCATATTGTTAAAAAAAGGTCATGCTATAGCATGTCGAAAATTCACGAAAAAGTCAGTCAGGATACATTCATAAAAAAATATTTAAAATTGTTAAAAAGGCATAAAAATCGCTCATCTCGGTTGACGCGCCTAGTCTCAGTGTAGTGAGTCCAAAACAGCCATAAAAAGCCATGGTCAACTTTTTCAGGGAAAAAAAAAGTCATACTATAGCATGTCGGAAAAAAAGTGAAAAATCGACAAAATTCATAAAATGTTGTAAAAATGATGTAAAAGTCCTAACATATGCTTCTATATCGCGTGTCAATCAAAATCTGAGTGTAGTGAGTGCAAAATAGTTATAAAAAGGCTTAGTCATATTCCCCCCCCCCCACCCCCCCCCCCAAAAAAAAGTCATACTATAGCACGTCGAAAATTCACGAAAATGTCAGACAAGATATATTCATAAAAAAATATTAAAAATTGTTAAAAAGGCATAAAAATCGCTCATCTCGCTTGACGCGCCTAGTCTCAGTGTAGTGAGTCCAAAACAGCCATAAAAAGCCATGGTCAACTTTTTCAGGGAAAAAAAAAGTCATACTATAGCATGTCGGAAAAAAAGTGAAAAATCGACAAAATTCATAAAATGTTGTAAAAATGATGTAAAAGTCCTAACATATGCTTCTATATCACGTGTCAATCAAAATCTGAGTGTAGTGAGTCCAAAACAGTCATAAAAGGCTTGTTCATGGCAGGCAGGCAGGTGGTTGAGTGGTTAAAGTGCATGCCATTTACCCATGTCTGCATATATGCAGCAGCCTCAGGTTCGAATCCCGGCTGGAGATCCTTTGATACATGTCACATCCCCCTCTCTCTCCCATGTTTCCTCTCTATCCACCGCTAAATACAAAGGTGTCTATGCAAGAAAATAATCTTTAAAAAAAAAAGCCTTGATCATATTGTTAAAAAAAGGTCAAAAAAGGTCAAAGGGCATGTCGAAAATTCACGAAAAAGTAAGTCAGAATATATACATAAAAAAATATTTAAAATTGTTAAAGACTCATAAAAATCGCTTGATGCACCAAGTCTCAGTGTAGTGAGTCCAAAACAGCCATAAAAAGCCATGATCAATTTTTTCAGGAAAAAAAAAGTCATACTATAGCATGTCGAAAAAAAAGTGAAAAATCGACAAAATTCATAAAATGTCAATCAAAATCTGAGTGTAGTGAGTGCAAAATAGTTATAAAAAGGCTTAGTCATATTCCCCCCCCCCCCCAAAAAAAAGTCACGTCACGTCGAAAATTCATGAAAAAGTCAGTCAGGATATATTCATAAAAAAATATTTAAAATTGTTAAAAAGGCATAAAAATCGCTCATCTCGCTTGACGCGCCTAGTCTCAGTGTAGTGAGTCCAAAACAGCCATAAAAAGCCATGGTCAACTTTTTCAGGGAAAAAAAAGTCATACTATAGCATGTCGAAAAAAAAGTGAAAAATCGACAAAATTCATAAAATGTTGTAAAAGTCCTAACATATGCTTCTATATCGCGTGTCAATCAAAATCTGAGTGTAGTGAGTGCAAAATAGTTATAAAAAGGCTTAGTCATATTCCCCCCCTCCCCCCCCAAAAAAGTCGTACTGTAGCACGTCGAAAATTCACGAAAAAGTCAGTCAGGATATATTCATAAAAAAATATTTAAAATTGTTAAAAAGGCATAAAAATCGCTCATATCGCTTGATGCACCAAGTCTCAGTGTAGTGAGTCCAAAACAGCCATAAAAAGCCATGATAAATTTTTTCAGGAAAAAAAAAAAGTCATACTATAGCATGTCGAAAAAAAAGTGAAAAATCGACAAAATTCATAAAATGTTGTAAAAATGATGTAAAAGTGCTAACATATGCTTCTATATCGCGTGTCAATCAAAATCTGAGTGTAGTGAGTGCAAAATAGTTATAAAAAGGCTTAGTCATATTCCCCCCCCCCCCAAAAAAAGTCATACTTTAGCACGTCGAAAATTCACAACCGCAGTTTTCGTGACTTCTTATTGACTTTCTCTTCCGTGTTTCTCATCTGCTCGTACCGCTGCTCTGACTCTGCACCGCGCTACTCTGGACTCTCACTCACGCACTGTAACTCTCGCGAGAAGAGGGTGGAACTACTTTCTCTTTCCTATCATGCATATAATACAACAAATAAGGACTGAGTGTGTGCAAAAATAATATTATTGACAGAATAATAAATTAAAGAGGGTGAAATAAATTAAAAAAATATTTTAAGGGAAATAACAATATTATCTGTTTTCTACTGGGTTACATGAGGAGTGGCATAAAGTCACCCAAGAGCAATGTGAGAGACTTTCTTCTACATTCTATACTATTACTTGTTTAGGACTTCTTCAACATTCTATACTACACGATTACTTTTTTCAACATACTGGACCATGATTTTTTATTACTTTTTTCAACATACTGTAGCCTACCATGACTTTTTTATGACTTAGTTACGACTTTTTTCAACAGGAGTCGCTTGTTTTCCTCACCCTGGGAGTTGACAGGCTCAGTGAGGACCAGTTTATAGGTGTAGAGACCAGAGAAAACCTGTTTTTCATAATATGGGACCTTTAAGGATATTGATTATTGGCATGATGACTTCAGTCTTGGTCAACTGTTACAGTTTATTGTTATGAAGGATATTGATTATTGGCATCTCTATGATGACTTCATTCGTGGTCGATCATTACTTTGTGGTTCAAGAAGGAAAGTCAGGAGAAAACCTCACGTGGTTTCTCAGGAGCTCAAAGGTAGATACATGAAACGTCCACAGGGGGGCGCTGTCACGCTGCTGACTTCTCTGTGAAGATAAACTCTGGTATTGATCAGCTGTGATGAACTCAGGTATTGATCAGCAGTGAGCAGGAGGAGCTTTTGTTTAAAACTCAATATCATGAACAATATAAACACATTGTCTGGATAAAAGATGGGCCCATATCGATTTGTTGATGATTAACAATTTTGTAATGGTATATAATACTGTATTCATCATATATAATACTGTGATAACAATAACACGCATAATACATTCATTAACATAAATGACATGGCATTAATGCTAAATAATATAGTATGAATCATGAATGACACTGTCCCAGTTAAAGAAGTGAGAACAAAGGAGGAGTTTCCTTGTGAAACGGAAGTCTCTCCTCTTTTCTAAAGTGCTTCAACAACAACTAGTGAGGCTGAAACAGAGTCCAGACGCTGGTCTTTGATCAGCAGGAGGTTAAATGCTCCTTTCAGGTGCGGACAGCGTTGAGAAACCAGAATAAAGGCTCTCCAGCGTCCTCTCACGCAGGCTGAAATAACATCGCTCCACTTTAACTTTCGTTATTAACCTCAGTGGCTCAGTCTTACCCGGCTATTAGTGACGTCGGTGCTCAGCTAAAATCCCATTGGCTCAGACGGAGGGTGAAGTCAGCGCTCCTCCTGGTCTCAGCCTCACTTCAGCCCGGATAGAGCAGCAGCTCGGACGTCATCACTTTGCCTCCACAATAATAACAAGTGAAGAGTTGAAGACAGCTTGAGAAGGACAGGTGACGATGGAGACGTGGACTGTGCTTCTTCTCCTGGCCGTCGGCCTCCACAGCGCGGCCGCAGGTGAGTCCACACTTTAGTTGTTGGCTTTTAAGTTGCTCGCTTGTAACAGAAGAACTGCGTCATGTCTTTAAGCCCTGTTTATATGAGCCGACGCTTCTTTCGGTCGTCTTTGGTGTTCAGCTCCAGGACTTCCTCCAAGTTCGGGATGAAATGTGTCTCCACACTGAAACACTCGTCTGTTTGAATGTAGTACGTCACTACTGAGTTGGTTTGGTCAGATCTGAAGCTGTTTAGTAGAACGTCACTCACAAATCATCCGTATTAGCACATATTATCATATTACATATATATCATATCAGAGTGTATACATATTGTGTGATAAGTAAGAAGAAATCCAGGTGAAGAAATGACAAAGTTTGAGGTCATTCATGAGCAGCGTCTCCATTACATAGTTTGTCCTCCAGAGGGAGCTATTTCATGTTTAAACAACAGCAGCTAATGAATCTGTATGAAGTCTGTTCATGTTATGTGTTTATATTAAAAATGCTATCGGCTGATGTAGAACAAATATTAATATATCAGAATATTCTGGAATATAAAGCTGAGAGGATTTGGTTTCACACAACATGTTGTTTAACAACGATGTTGAGATTTAACTTCAGTTTACAGAAATCAAGATTTATGAAAGTGAGGGACAAACGGTCAGATTTGGTTTCTTGGTTCTTTCTGTATTTAAAAAAATAACTTTTATACTCAAACATCTGAAATCCACAAACACTCTGACGACAACATCAAACAAAATAAAACCTATTACTGGAATATGAAAAATAACAAACAGCAATAGAAGAGAGAGAGAAGCTGCTGTTTTAGCAGAAATTCATTATTTCAAACCTGAGAAGAAGAAATGTAAGTTTGATCAAAGTTTAAAGTATAAAATATAGACCATAAGGGAGTTGTATAATAATATGGAAGATGTTTGAATCTGTTGAATCTAGAAAATTAAAGATCATCTTATATTTCAGTGGGAGGTTTGTGATTTCAGACTTGAAACTAATGTGATGATGAGGAGTGTAAACTACTTACGATGCTTCCTGAAGAAGAAACCACTCCACCAACTGGAAACTAAACTGGACTTTCACTTCACATGGAGATGAAATCAAATGAACAACGCCTCTTTCTACAAACTGCTTTCTGTCAACCAAAGTCAGGAACACAACTGACCTAAATATGAGACTCCTTCACTATTTCATATCAGAATAAACACAGTTTTCAAGACAAAAGCACCAGAAACATGTTTGTGTTTGTTGAGTACAGCAGATATTATCAACGTGTATTGAATGTAGTTCTGTTGGATTGTGTGTGCAGGAAAACAACATTGTTCAGTGATTTGTTGAAGATAAAAACTGAGATCATGACGTTCATCTTGTGTTGCAGAGATTCACTCGATGAAGTATTTCTACACGGCGTCCTCTGGAGTCCCAAACTTCCCAGAGTTTGTGATTGTTGGGTTGGTTGATGACGTTGAGATGGTTCACTATGACAGCAACACCATGAAAGCAGAACCCAAACAGGACTGGATGAGCAGAGTCACAGAAGAGAATCCTCAGTACTGGCAGAGTCAGACTGAGCTCTTTGTGGGTCAACAGCAGGCCAACAAAGCCAACATTGAAATTGCAAAGCAGCGCTTCAACCAAACTGGAGGTTTGTTTATGTTTGACTTTATTCTGACAACATTTGGTTCATACTTTCATCCTGTATTTTAATAAACACACACACAGTCAGACAGGAACATGACTGAGACTACTGGATGCTGCTGGACTACACTGGTTCAGTGTTGCTGTCCATCCCATAATAAGCTCCAGAGGTCTACTGACCTGAGAGCAGGTCCAGTGAGCGTCCCACAGCGAGCTGCTTCACAACAAGTGTGCTGCAGCAGCAGCTTGTTTCAGGACACACAGCTGATGGAGGAACATGAGCGGCTGCTTTCTGAACGGACCAGCAGGACTGGAAACGGGACCCGGGCTGCTTCTGCTGGTCCACATACCAGACCAGGCTCAGCAGGTTTCCATGAAGCGGGCTGACTGGACCTCATGGTCCACGTCTCCTTCAGATCTCAGCGTGTCCATCCCATCAGATATATGACTCACAAATATATGCTAGAAGGACAGCTTAGATTCACTGTCCGTGCCCCAGTGTGTCTGTGCCATAATACACATTTATATAACGCTGGAAGAAGGAATCCACCAGTTGATCAGCTGTTGATCCTCAGAGGAAGTCTTTATTTCATCAATATGTCAAACATTTTCTACTTCCACTTTCTCTAATATGAGAAATGTATGCGTTTCTCTGTTTTATATCATTTTATATTAAATACTGTTCAGTGTTGTTCAGACAAAAGAGTTGAAGATTTCACCTTTAACCTCTCAGAACTTGACGGCATCGTTCTCTATTTCTCTACATTTTACAGTGTAAACAATTTATTGATTCATTGAAAAAAAGTCATGACATAATCAATAATGACCAGAATCATTATTGTGTTATCCTTAAGTATTTAGTAGAACTCCAGATTAGATTAGAATTAATTTACTTTACCAAAGTGTGTCTCTGCTGCAGCTTTTCATTCAAAGTTAAATAAAGCAAAATGTCAAACTCAAGTTATTTAGTTCAGGTTTCTCAACATGAGAAGTTTTCTATTTCTCAACATTTTTCAGTGTTAATAACTTATTGATTAATTGAAAAAAGGTTGTGAGAGAATCAATAATGACAAGAATAATTAGTTTGAGTCCCAAATATGGAGGATATTACAGAGTATTTAGTGTATTTATGCCACAATAAATTAATCGGCTGGTTGATCAACAGATAATCAGATTCAAGTCTTTTATTAAGAAAAAACTAACATTTTCTCTAATATGAGAATGTTGATTGATTGATTTGTCTTTATGGATTATCAGAAAAAGAAAATAGGATCACATGTCAAAGTGAAAACACGTATTTCCATCGTGATCCAAAGATGTTAGAAGACAAAGTAAACACAAAGAAGACATTCAACATAAAAACGACATAAAAAGTTAAAATATATTTCATCACCTGTTAGAGAAATAGAAAAACATCTCCAACACAAACAAGGACAAATAACATCATCATCAATCAATCCATAATCCATAAACTCTCTCTCTCTCTCTCTCTCTCTCTCTCTCTCTCTCTCTCTCTCTCTCTCTCTCTCTCTCTCTCTCTCTCTCTCTCTCAGGTGTCCACATTTACCAGAACATGTACGGCTGTGAATGGGATGATGAGACTAATGAGGTTAAAGGTTTTTATCAATATGGTTATGATGGAGAAGACTTCATAGTGTTTGACCTGAAGACAGAGACATGGATCGCTCCAAAACAACAGGCTCTCCTCACCAAATACAAGTGGGATCTTAATAAAGCTCAGATAGAACAGAATAAACACTACCTCACCCAGCTTTGTCCTGATTGGCTGAAGAAGTATTTGAAGTTCGGGAGCAGCTCTCTGCTGAGAAAAGGTAGAATCACATGACCTGATGTGGTTTCATGGACACCATGTTCATGTTCCTTCTTTTGTTTCTAACCGACAGTAACATCACACACACACACACACACCTTCATCCCTCTGCCTCCTGTCTGTCTCAGTCCCTGTCTCTCTGTCTCTGTCTCACCCTCTGTCCTACCTTCCTCATCGATGTCTCTCCTCTTCATCAGTCTCATTATCTCTTCTGTCTCTTCTTTTCTCACTTATCTTCACATCACAGTTATTTACATTGAATACATACAAACATAAATGGTGTATGTGTCACTAAGGCATTTCAGATACATCAGACATGATCATTAATACACAGCAGATCATAATAATAAGGATAAAGAACCTCTAACCCGTCTCTCTCTCCTCAGACCTTCCCTCAGTGTCCTTCCTCCAGAAGACTCCCTCCTCTCCAATCAGCTGCCACGCTACAGGTTTCTACCCTCAAAGAGCCGAACTGTTCTGGAGGAGAGATGGAGAGGATCTCCATGAGGACGTGGACCTCGGAGAGATCCTCCCCAACCACGATGGAACCTTCCAGATGAGTGCCGACCTGAAACTCTCAGTGGCAGCTGAAGACTGGAGCAGGTACGAGTGTGTGTTTCAGCTCTCTGGTGTGAAGAAGGACATCGTCAACACACTGGACGTCATCAGGAGCAACAAAGGTGAGACTGAGACCAGAAGTGATGAGAAACATTATTAGAAACATAATAATCAAACCACAGTTCAGAGGTCGTAGGCGCCGTATTGAATGAACTACTGGTCAGTTTTAGAGGATGAGTAGAATGATTTAATAACTGGATGAATGTATGGATCTGTCAGGAGATCAGTCAGGATCACGTTTTCAAAAGGACCAACAAACACACTGAATACAGGATTGTGGTCTGGTTGACAAATGGAGGTTCTTCTCCTGGAACCTGCTTCATCTGTTCAGGTTGTGACTATTTCCTCTTGTTTTGTGCTCAACAGAGAAGCCCACTGACATGACCACCGTCATCATCGTCATCATCGCTGCAGTCGTACTTCTTGCTCTCGTCCTCGCTGCTGGGATTGGATTCGTGGTTCACAAAAAGAGGAACTGTAAGACCCAAACGGAGACGTTGTCTCATCTCTTCTTGAGTTCAGGCTTTGAGTTGGTGACTTTATCCAGCAAACTTCAACTTCAACTCTTTTTGTTGTTCTCCAGATCCACTCCTTCCATCATGACCTTTCACAGTAAAAGCCCTGGACATGTCATATCCACAGGAAGGATTTCACATGTTCATGTTTTTTGTTGCAGCCGATTGTCATCAGTGTCCTGACAACAACTCTGAACCTGAAACTGAGAAACTGAAGGACAATCCTGAACCCAGACCCTAAAGGACCAACTCAGCACCCTGCACACCGTGAGTATCTTCACATGGAACATGGACTCTTAGAAATGCTGACGTGACTGAACCGTGGACACTTGAGGTCTAAATGATTCTGTAAATATGGTTTCCTCTTTGTCTCTTTAGGTTTATGGATAAATATTGGACTTGATCAAGGAGCGGTGCCGCCAGCTTCTCCTCCGTAAACTGGGAACTCATCGCTTCTTCATCGTTCACGTCATGAAGCGTTGAATCAGGGTCGGGAATCTAGTGGTAGATGCTCATCCATTGGAATACAAAGAAAATGAGTTAAATTAATACATTCATATTTTACAAACACGATCAAACACAAACGCTGACATTAAACTATTTGGATCATTTTGTTTCAATTTACAAAAATGTAATTTCCTCATTAAAACCAAACGAGGAGGATTTGTGTGTTCATCTCCAACAAATGCAGCAGAGATGCTCGTTAACACTTCTGCTGTCGGGCTTTCCTGGTGAAATCAATATCGGGACACAAATGTAAATTCAGTGTAATGGTTGTCCCTGTGTCGGTGATAAACTGGCCTCCAGCTCTACCCAGAATGCACTGGGGTTCACTCCCGTCTCCCTCAGTGACTCAGCAGGATGAGCTGGAGAGGAAGTGGATGGATGGAGTTTGTTTATCACAACATGAAACAAACGATGATGGGTTTTATCAAAACGCCGACACACACACACACACATACACACACACACACACACACACACACACACACACACACACACACATACACACACACACACACACACACACACATACACACACACACATGATAGACTTCAGCATTGACTCTCCGGTTGTGTAAATGTTTTGCTTGTTTATTTCTTTAAAACTAAAGATCTTGTTTTGATTCTAAGCAGCGAATAAATAATAATTTATGTCCTTGAGGGTTTTTTTCTTTCATATTATCTTTTGACGTTTTAAAACAATATTGTATATAAATTTAAGCTGAGATCCTAAAAGGCTTTCAGGTTGCTTGAAGCTTTGAAGCAAACTGGTTGACATGTTCTTCTATATGTGGTGGAGCATCTTGGGGACGTTTTCTCTCTTAGTTTGTAGAAATTGAACAGCGATGTTTAAAATCTCTTCTTGTGTTCGGGGGTCATAGAGGTGGTTTAAGTAGAATAAATGTCAAATATTGTTTCACACCGTTTGTACTTTTGTGTTGCTTTGCAATAAATTGCCCAATAATCCACAATCCTGCGTCGTGTTGTGATTCCAGTCGCTCTGATCAGCTGAATATTCAGGATTCACTTCTGTCACAGAGACTAACTGGACGCGTCTCCGACCGAGAGATGGAAAACTAAAGAGCAGGAAGAACTCAAGTATTCCTGCAAACCTGAGATTCTTCACAGAGTTGGACTTTTTACACAACAAGAACACAAATGGCATGATTGTGTTTGTTTGTGGAGCCATTTTGCATCCCCTCCCTGTCGTCTGGTTTGTTGCTTTCTCTAAGAAGAAGAAGGTCTAACAGAACATTTCAATGTGTTTTCCTCCATGGAGGCATATTAGGTTTATTCATGTAAAAACAGAAAAAGTGATGATTCCTGTTATTTCATATTCCTCATCGTGTGTGTGTGTGTGTGTGTGTGTGTGTGTCTCTCTGTGTGTGTGTGTGTGTGCGTGTGTGTGTGTGTGTGTGTATGTGTGTGTGTGTGTGTGTGTGTGTGTGTGTGTATGTGTGTGTGCGTGTGTGTATGTGCGTGTGTGTGTGTGTGTGTGTGTGTGTGTGATCCAGCTAGTCTCCAGTCTACTGTGTCTTGCTTTGGTTTCCCTGTAGAAACCTGTTGCACTGAAATCTGCCTGGCAACTGATGACATGACAACAACCAGGAAGTTCTCCAGGCTCCTCTGAATCCGCTTCACTCGATGTACTTCTACTTTATAAAACACCACAGATACGTACTATATATCATTAATGTTGGTTTTTACTGTATTTCTATTTTAATATAATTAACTGAACAACATTTGTGACCTTCAAAGTTTAACTGAAGTGCAAGAAAACAAACTTCCGATCATGAAGACAATAAACCTGGAAAACAAAACCTACGCTGCCGAGTTCTGCATGGAAACAGATGACATCACAGCCGTCCTGACAAACATGGTGTTGCATTACCTACCTTTATTATACTTTATAGTATAAATAGACTATTGTGACATAATTGAGAGTATGTGACATGTATGTATGTTTAGTATTATGGTGTTATTAGTTGGATATACTTTAGAAATCTCACCAGACAGGTTTAGTTGTGGAAAGGAGGTTTGGTACTTCCTGTGTGTTTGTGATCACATTTCACGCCCAGAGATAATGAAACACATACTTCTCAGCTCAACATAAGAAAAACCCCAAAGTACTATTTATATTTTACACCATCAATAAAGATGTTTTACTAGAAAAGATAAACCCTAACCCTTATTATCTGGTGCTATCTGGTCAAACAAAAAAACGTTACCAATATTGGATTGACAGGATGTTTGTATCACTATGAAGATTTTCTTTAGATATTTAAATAGAAAACAGACAAAAAAATGTAATATATTCATAATTTTGATCATATCCAGCAGCCGGTGCGCCCCTTGGTCCCTACAGATGCAATTTGCCTGGCTATCAAACCCAACAAACTCAACAGTGCAACAGTTTTGCCTAATTCAGTGTTATTTTTCTGAAATGATTATTCCATATTGTAAAAATATGAGTCTTCTCATTATGGCCTAATAGCAGCACAGAAACCATGATGACAATGCTGATCACATGTTAGATGCTACTCATATTTAAAAAGCTGGAGACCAACGATGAAATGAAAGTCATTTTATTGTTAAAGGCTGTGACTGTGTGTCGTGGCTCAGGCTGTATCCATCTGCTGCACCGTCTCCTGGACCACCTCCAGCTGGAGGCGGACTACGGCCTCGGTCAGAACCGGGGTCGTGCCCGGACCGTATTTGTATCTGCTTTTCCTAGGAGAGGGTAAGAGATGGAGGTTGATCAATCAAAAGTCAAGTCTATCGATGGAGCTGTGATTTCAGACAGACGGTCGGCATCACGGATGAAAACAGGCGTCTAAGAGAGCGGTGTCGGCGTGACGCCATGCTGGCTGGACCTTTTCACACAGACAGACATGGTTCAACACCACATCTCTTCTTTGAAGGCTCTATCCAGACAGCAGATCTGGATTGAAGTCCTACCTGTTGTCTTTGTACTCTGAGACCTGGTAGGGTCTGACGTAGTCCACTCCTTGTTTAGTGATGACACAAATGTCAATGTTGTTGCCTGAGCCGAGGTCACTCATGATGCCTGCATGGATGGCAACACGCACCAGCTCCTTGGCCTCGTCCAGCTGAGAGTTAGGAGTAATGAGGGGAACGATGGAGAAGAGTTTTAAAACACACCTAAATACCCACACTAGTGCAGTCTTTCTATCTGGTCCATAAGGAGGGAAATTCATGGCGTTCATCATGTTTTACAGAGGCTCATTTGGCCTACAGTCCCAACACACTGCAATATTATTATTAGTACTTTGTGATCGTGTCTAAACGATCCAGACGAACAGATATGAAGATGATATTTAATTAACAACAGCTGTCCAGGTGGCTTACCTCCAGGTCGGGTTTGTACCCGTCCTCTAGAATCCCAAGAGCAGCCAGATCACCAGATCCTGCACGAAGAAACAGATTGGATGAAGTCTGAGAGTGAAACATTCACATTTTTACAATTTAAGGCACTTCAGCTTTGGCTTCACTTTTCCAAACTGGAGGACCCGCCTGAGTAACGTCACATACATACCCATGGCAAGGTAAGGCATGGTATTGACACTCCCATAGGGCCCCACCGTGTACAGGTGGTTCCCGGTGTAATCTACTCCTCCCAGGATAAGACTGGCACCAATCTGGCCGTGATACCTGAGGGGGAAACCGGATTAACACATAGTTGTTGTAATGAGTTTAACTCATTCACACACCTCAATACAAGACAACAACATTTAAAATCATTAGTAATATAACGTTTAATAAAACCAGATCCTTTATTAGACCCTTTAATAGCTTAGCGTTGTGCAACACACACCTGTACAACATATCCTGTAGTATGTTGACGGCCATGACGATACGAGGGTTCCTGCCGCTGTTCAGAGAGAAGATGGCGAGGTTGGAGGAGAGGAGCGCTGTGGTCTTCTCTGTATCTGCTGCTGTTCCTGCTCCACAGCAGCTGCACGGAGAGGAAGGACACACATTGTAAATGAAGAGACGAGGGGAAATAAAACAAGCTGAAGGAATTCAGTGAAGCCGCACGGCATTCTGGGATGTGGAGGAAATCATTAAGGAGGCAGTTTATGGGAAAATGTGCACCGAACAAGGAAATGACACGTCATCATCAGGATGCGTTCCGTATCTCAGACTGGTACCAGAGAGTATTTACAGGACATTTCTATGTTTTATACATATATATCTATAAGACACTTACTATATATTCGGAGCAATGTAGTGGATCTTGGCACACATCTTGTCGGCCACCACTTCACTGGAAGTAGCTCTGGTGTCTGCTCCCAGCACCACCCCATCCTGCACCAGCACACATGGGTCGGCTTGAACCAAGTTCATCATGACATCACCACACAACCACCCTCTGGCTGCCCTTGAGCAAGGCATTCAAGTCTCAGTCTCCAGCGGTGGATGACTGTGAATGCAGCTCCCATCATTGCATTAACTGTATGTTGTGATCAAAGTTAAGCCTGGTGGCGTGCAGGTGAGAACAGGAACGTTTCATTGTGTTTGTAAACTCTGCTGGTCTGTTCAGTGATGCACTGATGGAGTTAAAGATCATTCTGGTATACTATATATATATATATATATATATATATATATATATATGGAAGCTTCATACTCGCCTTGAACACCAGTCCTGCTATGGTGGTGCCTGTTTTCAGGGGTTTAGGTGTCTGTCCATCAAAACGAGCCTCCAAATCAGCGTTCCTTGATCAACATCAGGGACATTTTACTTTCACTTTTGATCGCGCTGACAGCTCACTTTAATTCGGTGTAATCGTTTCTTTCTTGACACAGTCAGCTGCTGAGAAGTCACAAACAGAAGCTCATACCTGTCGGCGTTGTCGAAGTTAAAGCCAGCTGCAGGAGTTTGGAGGACATTTGATAGCGCCATGCTGGAGAGGTACCGGGCAGAGCGACGCTTCTCTGCGCGTCCCGATGCGCCTGGGGTCGCTGTTCCGGCTTCAGCGTCACCTCTCCTTCTTCTCTTTCGGTTCTGGAGTGAAAATGGAGAGACGCTGCTCGGACTGGCGGGTGAAAGGAGTCAGCACAGGGGTGAGTAGACCCGGACCGCTTCACTGGTCTTTATCGGGACTCCTGAGCAGCACTGAAGCTCATTCAACGACCGACTGGATCGAGAAAAAAACAACGTGGGATCACAGCGACTGTACAACTCGCGGGTTTATTATCAGTCAGTTGTTTCCGTGTTTGAACGAGTTTAGTCTTTATATCTACAACAAACTATATTCATTTAAAACCAATTCCTTGACAGAACTCTAAATCCCATAATTCATAGCCTTGCTCCGTCTGCTGGATGGACAGGAAGCCGTGAGAAAGAAGACATGTCTGTGACGCTGCTTCACCCAGTTTAACATGGCAGTACTTCCTCCAGGCTGGAGGATGAACACGTATCTCCAACCACACTCTGCTCCTCTCCCCTCCTCAGACCACCATCCTGGCTGCCACCTTTGATGGGGGGGTCGTGATCGGCTCAGATTCCAGGGCCTCCATGGGAGGGTGAGGGTGCAACACTGAAGTTGACTTGATTGTGAATCGCAGAGGTCTTCAACGTTTTTACGGCCAAAAAACCCTATTATACATCTTATAAAATGATGTATTACAATATTATTATTAACATATTAATGTGTAGTGCAGCCCATAGTACTGTGTATACAAGTATGATATCTCAGTTGTTTTGGCCAGGATAATCGTGACATGACATTTTCACATCGTCCCATGCAAACTCAGACTAGAGGTACTGGATTTCTGATGTCACTGTGAGTTATAATGCAGCAATATGTTGAAAATCTATCCTGTAGACTTCGGCCAATCACATCGTGTCATTCGATTTAAAGTTCCCACATCAAGCAGAAGCTTAAATTTTGGATAAAAACCACATCAATCAGGCACTAAATGAAGACTGGATTTTGGTTAAAAAAAGGAAACACGAGGACGATGTGTTGTTTAAGATATCTACGTTTAAACAAAACATTTTTATTCAGCGCATTACTTTGAATAGAAACTCTTTTCTTTTAGTTGACAAAAGAAGCTGAAGGTCTCAAATGGTTAAAGTGTCCAAAACAGTTATTTTCTCTAAATAAAATACAGCAAACCTGAAGCTCATTTGTCTAAATAATGATTTAAAGCTGCACTCATCCCTCATTCCAAATCAGAAATGTATCACAGGACTATGTTCAATGTGAACGGCTCACTCGTAGTGATGAACCCACATCGACATTCACACGACTGCACTTTTCCTCAGCTTTAAGGAGACTTTTTTGCCTCTTTTAGCTCATTGTTTTGGTTTAAAGGCACATGACCTCCCCCAGTGAACTACCCACCAACCACCAAACATTATACAGACCAAACGAGTGGATCGTTCAGCAGCTAAACAGTCAGATTCTTTCTCAGGAGTTGGTGGAGACCAAACCGGAGCAAAAAGGAGCGTGAATATCGGACACAAAGCTGCCATGAATGTTTCTCTGTGTGAAAAAGTCATTGTGAACGTGTTAGCCGGAACAACTTTATAAAGTAAATGTTGACGTCGCGTTTCTAGCGTGCTCTGCTGCCCCCAAATGGCCAAAATCAGACACTGCCTTAAAGAACAATCAGAAAAGAACGTTAGAAATCTGAGTGGGTGTTAAACGTCTGGACAGTTTTGCGTAATTGAGGACCAGGAAAGTATCGAGTTTGTCCGCGGCATCAGGAGATTTGCCGCACGGTTTGCACAAGTGAAAAGTGAACTATAGCCATACAAGACGACTGTTTGCACAACTTTATCTCCAATCTGCACGTCCAAATTGAGACTGTTCTGATAATCCGCATTATTTGTATTCCATTAAATGCATTCCATGAGATTCTGTCGTCCAAGACGAACTCACGATGACACGTTCCTAAAATCTCTCTCCCAGTGTCCCACATATACTTGGCATTGGTAAACTAGATGTGTGCAATAATAAGACAAAAAAGGAAAAAAAAACTTGTTGTCCTCCCAGAAGTTGTCCGTTCTTTGACACGAGCGTCTCATCTTGCATTCCTTTGGTTTTGAGCGTGGGGGCTGGATCAGCAAGTAGTTTGTTGCTAAAGCCATCAACTGATACGAAACCAGCACTGAGAGTGACCCGAGCACATCACTGGCAGGTCAGAGTGTTCATCAACTCACTACATGATACTCCTTGTGTAACCTGCAGTGTCAAAGTTCATGCACAATGGCAATAAAAAAGAATAAAAAACAATGGTTGTTTTGTCCATGTTTTTGTGTGTCCTAAACATGGGACCAACTTAAAACTTCTTGATACTATTATACAGAAACAGTGCTAGGTAGTACCTCAAAAGTAACTGTTGACCATGACAAAATACTTGAAAAGAAGTGTGGCAGACTGGCAGAGGGCGAGAACGCCAACTCATTCAAATGTCACTCAGCAGCCGCAGGATGACCTCCAGTGACCTTCAAAGAGGCTGGAAGCTGGCAGCTGGGGTGAAGAGCACAGCAGGACGCTTCCAGACTCCTAAAGGCGGGGCTGTGATGTGATCAAGAGGAAGGTGGACGGTCATAAGTCATGAAGCCAAGCTGTTTTTTATTATTATAATGTGAGTGTAACCCAGTGTGCGAGTTATACCACGGTGTCCGGGGGAGCCGGGGCTGGGGGCGGGCGATCATTTTTTTTTTTGGAGGCGGGCAAAGTTTAAATGCTGATCCTGTCATTAATAGCAACAGCATATGCCTATTATAAAGAGAAAATCCGTTGCACGCACACCATAGGTCTATGTACAATATTTACATGAAACACCCGATCGATCATCATCACATCATACATCACATGAGAAGGGGCGTTCACACCGAACGCGATAGACGCGAATTGAGCGGCGACTACATTGAAAACCAATGTAAATGGCGCGATGACACGCGATTCAGGCGGAGGCGGCGCGAATGGAGCGTCTGGCGCGATGAGACGCGGCGCGAATGGCGCGAATGACGCGAATGGCGCGTCTGACGCGAATGAAGCGAATGCCGCGTCTGACGCGGCGCGAATGGCGCGTCTGACGCGGCGCGAATAAAGTTGAAAATATCGAACTTTTCAGGCGGCATCGCGCCGCGACATCCAATCAGCGACGAGTTCAAGCCGACAGACAGATGACAGAAGGACTCAAGCCCCCGCGCGACACCGGGCAATCGGTCTTCCGTACGCCACATTTCCCACGTCCGCCCGCCCGTCGGACGGGGATTCGGCGCTGGGCTCTTCCCTCTTCGCTCGCCGCTACTGAGGGAATCCTAGATAGTTTATTTTCCTCCGCTTAGTAATATGCTTAAATTCAGCGGGTTAATTGTCTCATCTGATCTGAGGTCGAATGTGGCCCCGACTCTGGGGAGAGGTGCGAGGGACGTGGCTCCCGGAGGAGGCTCACGGACTCTGGCATCGGGTACCCCGAGGCGGAGGAGGAGGGTCCGCCGACGTGACCCGCCGGCTCCCCTCAAAAATGAGCGTCATGCGCGAATGAAGCGAATGGCGCGAATGACGCTAAAAAAGTCCAAAATGATCAAGCGGCGCGATACACGCTTCTGACGCGATTGTATTCGCGTCTATCGCGTTCGGTGTGAACGCCGCATGGCTATAGGCTATAGCTGTACACAGAGCCAAACACGCGATAAGAGCAGCCAGCGGCACCAACCATGAAGCTGCGGCCTGCAGGCAGCGCCCCCACGCTTCAAGCGCCTCCGACGTGCAAGCAGGCAACACTTTTTTCATGAATCACGAACTAAAAATACAATTTTATTTCTCTTATTTTACACCTTTGAGGGAAAACCATGGCCAAAATATAATTAATTTGGCAATCATATCAATATTTTAGAGCTCCCCCCAAATTTCACAAATCATGTTTCCAGGGGAGCTCAGGTGGCCACCAGGGGAGCCATGGCTCCCCCTGCTCCCCCGTAACTCGCACCCTGGTGTAACCCACTAGTTACTATAGAGTTTGGACCAGAGACTAGGTTCGTAGAGGAGGGTTTAAAGAGGAAGTGACAGACACAATAAATAAATGGAGCCATGGCGTATATTTAAAGTAAGTTGACTGTATTGAACTGTATGAAAATAAAATAAAATAAAAATAAAATTCAATGCAATGACATCTGATTGCTCAATGTTTCACAGTCTCTCTTTAATATAAAACCAAATAAAAGTGTCCAATAGGAACCCTAACGTTCCTTTAAATGTTCCTTGAGTGTTCCTTTAATGTTCTTGAATGTTCTTGTTGTTCGTCAGCGCGCTTCAGTCAATTGTGTGTAAGTCAAGTCAGGGGAAAGTTCAAAGAGTCAGGTGTGTGTGTGTGGTGGTCCTACCACAGACACACTCAGTTAGGGTGAAGAAGGGCTGGATGTCCTCCTCGGGCTCAGGTGCTGGTTCTCTGCTCCTTTGGGCAAGGAACATTTCACTGGCTCGCCATCTCCCTCAATCAGGAGAATCCAGATCCACATCAAAAGGTTTCTCAAGGGTCTCAAAAAACCTAGCCTGTATAAAGACAGGGCTATCACTTAACACAGAATCATCAACTTCTCTTATGGCCATATTAAATACATACTATAAATCTCAACACACTACTGGAACACAATAGTGATTAAATGAAGTATCTTTTTAACTGTACAGTTCTTTTTTTATCTCAAGGTGAGTATTTCCACACATTCTTAATCATTTTAAATCAACATGAATTATTTTAGCTATTTAACCATGAATTATGATCATTTTAGCTCAGTTTTCCACATGAAATATTGTTAATTTTAATCCTTTTTAACCATTTCACACATTTTCATTGAATTATGAACTGAAAATTAGCTAAATGCACCTTTAACACACATCACAATATCAATTCAGTGCTTCAGAGTTTCTGCCTCTGTGATAAATGGACATGTTTAGCAGTATTTAACAGACACACACCCTAACCAGTGCATCTCAGAGTGAATACACACACACATAGGAAAATAAATAGCACACCTCATATTTTCATCAGATTATCAGAGCAAAATATGCAGCTTTAACTCTTAAAACACACAGTAAACAGTAGCGGCAGGTCACGTTCATGAGTAAACAAGCTTCCTGCCCTCTCACAGACTGAATCACGATGTGGCTACTCCGGTTAGCATGTGCTAGCGCTAGTTAGCTCGAGCGACTCACCAAGCCTCTGCCGAAAACAATAACCCACAGGTCCTCGACCACCTCTCTGCCTCAGGTAGGTACACTCTCACGGGTTATTCTGTGTTGATACGTGAGTTAACAACCGCCGTTTTCGTGACTTCTTATTGACTTTCTCTTCCGTGTTTCTCATCTGCTCGTACCGCTGCTCTGACTCTGCACCGCGCTACTCTGTACTCTCACTCACGCACTGTAACTCTCGCGAGAAGAGGGTGGAACTACTTTCTCTTTCCTATCATGCATATAATACAACAAATAAGGACTGAGTGTGTGCAAAAATAATATTATTGACAGAATAATAAATTAAAGAGGGTGAAATAAATAAAAAATATACTTTTAAGGGAAATAACAATATGATCTGTTTTCTACTGGGTTACATGAGGAGTGGCATAAAGTCACCCAAGAGCAATGTGAGAGACTTTCTTCTACATTCTATACTATTACTTGTTTAGGACTTCTTCAACATTCTATACTACACGATTACTTTTTTCAACACACTGGACCATGATTTTTTATTACTTTTTTCAACATACTGTAGCCTACCATGACTTTTTTATGACTAAGTTACGACTTTTTTAAGGAGTCGCTTGTTTTCCTCACCCTGGGAGTTGACGGGCTCAGTGAGGACCAGTTTATAGGTGTAGAGACCAGAGAAAACCTGTTTTTCATAATATGGGACCTTTAAGGATATTGATTATTGGCATGATGACTTCAGTCTTGGTCAACTGTTACAGTTTATTGTTATGAAGGATATTGATTATTGGCATCTCTATGATGACTTCATTCGTGGTCGATCATTACTTTGTGGTTCATTGAGAGAAGGAAAGTCGGAGAAAACCTCACGTGGTTTCTCAGGAGCTCAAAGGCAGATACATGAAACGTCCACAGGGGGGCGCTGTCACGCTGCTGACTTCTCTGTGAAGATAAACTCTGGTATTGATCAGCTGTGATGAACTCAGGTATTGATCAGCAGTGAGCAGGAGGAGCTTTTGTTTGAAACTCAATATCATGAACAATATAAACACATTGTCTGGATAAAAGATGGGGCCCATATTGATTTGTTGATGATTCATAATTTTGTAATGGTATATAATACTCAACCCAGTCTCATAGAAAAACGTACCTTGGCTACGTTGGTCCAAAGTGCAAAAACGTAGAAGGACTACAATAATGGCCCCTTTTTTGTGTTACTGTTACATTTTTCTGCTTATACTCTTCCTATTGGTTTGCGTCCAAGTCACGTGACCTTCAAGATTCCGGCCGTGAGAACAAAAAACATGGCTGACGTTTCTCTCATTTTAGTGGAAAAACCAATATTTTGAGTTCGTTTCTGCATAAAAATGCGTTTTGATTACATTTCTAGCGAGAAACATATATTTTATTTTCATAGTATTTACTCAGTGAATGTACATAATCACTCGCTTGCTCGTTTTTGTGAAGAATTTTCAGATCTCGCCAGGATAATGTGACACTGCAACGTTTTGGTGGCTATGGACGCTGCTATCACCTAGCATTAGCAGTGGCCCCAGATTTCACATAGGACTCCCTTGCGATTTCGCTCCGTCTGACGGTTCAAACCCTCGCCCACTACATGCGTTGCGTCTGAGGTTGATTTGCTGATCAATACATGGCACGGGAGGAACTAATGCTGATAAAGTGATGATTTACGATCGGATGTTTGTCCGCTGTGTTTTATTTCGAAATCTACCGGATCCTCTGTGCATTTAACTTCCTGTGTGGTGCGATCGCATTGGTGGGTTTTGACCTTTACGCGTTAGGGCCCCACGAAGAAGAAGAAGAAGAAGCAGAAGAAACGAAGAAGAAGAAACGAGGGAGAAGAAGCCGGAAAAGGCACAGCCAGTCTACGTATTATATATTAGAAATTATCTGGAAAAGGTAAAAGAGGAGGAAAAGGAAGCGTGGTAAAACAACTTGACCAAGCTAAATAAATGAATCATCTTGAACCTGACGATGCCATATTCCTGGTTGATGCTTTCCTGGATGGGTGCAAGGTAAATAACATTATCTCATTGATGGAAAAATCATACTGCTAATTACAAGGCTACCTTGTTTAATGTCTTTATATTTAAATGCAAGCTAGTGCTGAACTGAGTTCACAATAATTCTGCGTTCACACAAAGCGCGATAGACGCGAATTGAGCGGCAACTCTACATTGAAAATCAATGTAATTGGCGCGATGACACGCCATTATGGCGGCTGGTGTGAACGCTTATAGCCAATGGGAGTTCCATTCAATATTGTGTCATAATGTTTCACTTTCTTTTTTTAATGTAGAAAGGGTTTTCTAGATCTGTCATTACAGTACAGGACCACAACAATTAGACTGAATTTTTACTATTGGTTTTTATATAATGCGATGTTTGTAGCTGGCAATAACCTTGGGGGGCGGTGGGTTATTCTGTGGCTGAATTGTATATTTAGGTGGATCAGCATGGACACACAAAAGGAGGGTCAAAAAAATCCACAAAGCCGTGTGTTTGGCTTGATGAGGACAAAGATGGTCAACCTCTGCCAAAAAGATGTAGAGCTGGGGAGAAACGAAAGCGAGATTCAGCCACTGGTTGGTTTTTTGTTTGTCTTTTCATCAGTAGTTGCATTCATTATTCATTGAGCAAGTTCTAAATGGATATTCATACTTCTGCAGTGTCTTCAGCAAGCGCAACACTCCCCTCTGCTCCGTCTACCGACACAAGTGGAGAAACTGTGATCATCAATTTAGGTTTTTTTTTTCTTTTTTCCCTTAATACTTGTTTCCTTATTTGTTATGTGGTAATTGCCCAGATTTACCATTGCCTTCTTCCCTTTTCATTTTCAGACTCCCTCATTCAAGATGTCCGAGACCTCTTGGGAAGTGGTGCCGAACAACCTCTCCCCTCACACTGGAGGAACAGGCAAACTTCCTCTCTGGAGAATTGGAGAGTGATGAGGCCCTTCATGGTGAACAATATGTTGTCATCTGAGAAGCCCAAGGAGGGGGTTTGCCATCATTGTGGACACAAGGCTGCAGTAGTGATGTGTAGGGACTGTTTACCGCGATCACTCTACTGCACAGCCTGTGACCTTTCCACACATGAGGCCCTGGTCCTTCATAACAGAGCATCCATGGTGGAGGGGTTTTTCAGACACCTGCCGCCATCCACTTTTGTTCAGCAGCATGAAGAAGGGAAATTCTCCTATCATGAAAAAGGTAGTTTTTAAGTCTCAGGTTATATAGACTATTTTACATTTTTATAGAAGCCCAGGTTTACTCCAACAAACAGGCTGGATGAGGTTTTGTTTGATAGAAACAACACCCTCACTGTTGGTGACTTTTTGGTTTCATTTACTCTAAATCTAAACTAATTCTGCTTTTTAGATTGCATGTTACCAATTGTTGCTCCCTGCTGCGACTGCTCTACTGGACAAACAAGCTTTTCCAAGGGAAAGCCAATTATTTTAATTGGAATAAATGGTAACTTTTTTATTTTTTTTTATTTCTTCATATTGTTTTTTATTCATTTATTTATTTTTGAGAGATTTTTTTTTTCTCTGAATTTCAGGAAGATACAACCTCTTTCTCCCGTCAGTAAACTGCTCCTGTGGAAAAACCTTGCCAGTGACCATAAGTGATCTGGCTGAAAGTGGTTACTGGCCAGCCACTGTCAATTTTGAGACCTTGTACATGGTGGACTTGTTCACCACGTATGAGGATCTAAAAATCACTGCCCCAGGGATGTCGCGACAAGCTTTTGTCAGCATGCTCGAGTGTCGATCAAAACTCTTCGGGCGAGTGAGTGGATTCATGATTTAAGTTATCTTGTTTAGATCACCTTTTAAATAACTGATTCATTGTTAGGACTTGTTCTTACAATCCCCAAAGTTTCAGCACACATTTCTTGACAGACAGAGCCATTTTTTGCGTCATGACCACAGTGTGAAACCGACCTTCGGCACATTGTCAGTTGTGTACTAATAACTGCAGGGTTACTTACTGTTTTGTGTTGTTTTTTCACTTTTGCTCTCAGAGTGGTAAGATATGTGGGGACACAATGCAGAGGGCCTTCCTCGAATGGGCCTATGCCAAATTTGAGGTTGACAAGCTGTCCCAGGTCCAGCATTTCCAGTGCCCTGCATGCACACCCTCAATGTTGGCAGTTGCAGTGGATGGGAACCGCAAATTATATCGTTTCAAAAGCCAACCAGGGTGTGTAACATTCATGTACAATGAAATGCTAATGAGCCACAAATTACTTTTATACTGTAAATGTAACCCACATCTATATATTTCTTTCAAGACCTGATGGGTTTTTTGATGGAGTCTTTTTGGCCAGTGATGCTGAGGTGTCCTCCTTTGTTGATTACATCCATGGAACAACTGGACATGTAAGCTAAATTTATATTTCTTCATGTGTAACACCTCAAATTTCAATTTTTTATGAATGCTTGTAGCCTGTTTTTTCAAATTTTAACATTATTTGGTTTATTTAAGTAATAGAGTGGCATTGCTGTATCCAATGCCATAATACCATGATTTACAGCTTATTTGGTAAAATTTAACTAACTGTGGAAATGTCTGTATTTGCCGTCATCTGTTTAAGAATCCAGACAAAGGGAGATGTGGTGCAGGTCAGTGGACAGCAGCACGAGAGTCTGCCAACAAATCTGCAAGCAAACTAGACGAGGAAGGTGTTGAAGTTGCTGTCTGCCGTCATGGGGTTTTGCTGAAGGGACTGAATATGTTCCGTGGAGAAATATTTGCGTACCCATTATATCTCCAGAAACATCTAGCTTCACAGACCATCCAGTTTTTTTGCTCTGATGTGGTCTGCAAATATTGGCCATATCTGCAGAGAGTTGTGGACCACTGTCCAGAGTTGGAGGACTTGCTGAACATGCGCCCATTTCTCTCCATCATGCATGCAAAAGCGCATTCATGGATGTGTGAGGTAATAATGACAGTCAGATGTATTTCTTACCATTTGTACCACACATTATGATTGTCTGTTCTCTGCCCCCACTTTTTGTTTTACTAATGATAACGTTCATGTAAATGTGTTACAGTTAAAATGGGGAGGACGCAATCAAGAAGGAGCTGGAACAACAATCGGAGAGGAGGTTGAACAGGTTAACAGCTTCCTCTCCCGAGCAGCCATATGTTCCAAGTACATGTCAAAAGCCGGTAAGCATTTGTCATGTATAGTTGTGTCCAAATGGAGACCACAAGCAGACATATTTTGTTTGTTTTGAATGTAGCACTATTTCTTATTATCGTCTTTGGTCTTGAAGTGGTTCTGTCAGAGCTTTTAGGTGTGATTGGGGTCGTTATCATGTATTAATCCTTCTCCAAATAGACCAAACCAGACCTCTCTACAATAGAGACATTGCAGGTGTCCAACTCCTGAGTAGACACACAGCCCCAGACTTAAATATTTCCCATATTCCCCCTTCTGAGAAGGGGTTTGAACACTGATGCTTGGCCTTTGCATTTTAGAGTCCCATGCATAGGTGCTCCTTTTCAAAACAATTGTCTGTTCAGCACTTTTACACTTATCAAGATTCTCTTTATAATAATTTAGCTTTTGACACGTTAACTAAGTGTATGATTCTTTCCAGATTTATATGGCAATATTAGAGAATGATCAATGTAGTATCTGACCTTTGTTCCTCACTGTGAACCTAAATTACTGCACATACATTGTGTTTCTAGTTCGCACAGATATGCTAACAATCCAGGCAAGTGGCTGGAACAAGCGAAAGGCAGAAAACCTTGACCGGACACTGGCCAAAAGATACATCAAGGTGCTAACTAGGCAAATATGTACAGTATAATCACATTTTTGTTTTTAAATTGTCTCAGCATTTGTTAACAGATATTTCTTTTGGACAGACTGTACAAAGGATTACAGAGGCAACAAAGGACCTGGAGAAACTCACCGCTGAGTTATCTCTACAGCAAGACACAGTCCAGCAGTGGGTGTCTGATGTTCAGCAGTGGACCTCAGGTACTTTGAAAAAAGTTATTTTATTGCATATTTTAAATAATCATTTGGCTCTGCTCTTGTACAGGGGATCTGAAAAGAGGCTGATTGTAAACTGAGATGGGCATGAATTAATTTGTTTGTTGTCCTCCAAAGGAGCAACAATCCAAAATGACCTGCAGAGGAACATCGAGGGGCTATATATGGGCATCAAACAGCGAAAATTTCAGCTGTATCGTCAGTCTGGTGAGACAAGAAAAGGCCACTAGTAATGCAGATTTTTGGAAAAAATTAATTCACTACTGATTTATACATAGTAAAAACAGTGAAGCCATTTATTAAAAAAAAATGTTGTTGATGTTTGAATCACTACTGGACAGGGTTTGTCTCGTATTTCCGTCTTGAATGCAAAAAAATAAACTAGGATGTGTTATTGTTTTTCACATCTGTAAAATTGCATCCTTAAATTCTAATGGATAAACTAGGTACATGAATTGCACCCTTCAATACTTTATAAGGAGGAATAGAAGTAAATACAATTCATATAGTGTATATAATATTTAGTATTTTAATCGTGATTAATAGCGATTAATCACTGAATTGTAATGGGATTAATCGAGTTAACTTTTTTAATCGTTTGACAGTATTTCCAATATTTCTGCAAAGTGCAGAGATGTCCTGACCTACCAATTTTGTCCTCTATTTCAAAATAGTTCAAATTATTTTGTATGGTGCTTTTGTGTGGTCATCATGTGAGTGCTCACTATCATTTTGTGTTTCTCATTGTAGGTGGGAATAAGCGAAGGCATCAACTGAGAAGAAAGATTGCTGTTGAGAAGAAAGCCCTGGAAGTTGCCATCAATGCCCACAATGCTACTGTGGGGGAAGTTGAAAAACTCCCTCCTCCCAATGAGCTCCTGGCTGTGGACAACTACTCCTGGCCATGGGAATGTAAGTACTTCCTCTGAAATGCAATGAATACAAATTGTTTGATGCACATCTGAATGTACATATGAAATCTGATGTAAAAAATGTAAAGACACTGGGCAATATGCCAAAAAAAAAAGAATGCCGTAATTTGTAAATGGCTGTGATCGAACTCCTTTCGCAAAGCGCTGGGGTTCCTCCTAGTCCTTTCAGGGTTTATTTCTCTATTGTAGTAGTACACCCACAGCAGTAAGCAGTTTAGGACAGGGTTGTTTATGAGTTGGTTCGCTGTTTGTGGATAAATAAGACAGAGCATGATCATCATTATCACCTGTTACTAGTGAACATGTTTACCAGTGGAATGATCCCAACAGGTGGTTTGGAGTTGACAAAAATGTATGATGTGGAAAGGGTCAAGCATGCCAAATATTTCCTGTCCCAATATTTTTATAGGAGGTTGTAAGATAACACTTTGATGTAATGTATTGCAGGTCATGGCGATATGGTGCAGAAAAAAACGGTTTTTGACAAGGTAATGCTGCTGGCTAGACTGAAAGAAGAAGAAGTTATTGTGGTTCGTGAAGTCAAGCAGCACATGGAGTACATGAGGAGTGTTGCTGGACTGATTGAAGAGCTTACCTCTCAGCTAACTGAAGACACCAACAGGAAATGTAAGGACAATAAAAAGTTTGTCTTTTTCTTCAATTTGCTTCACTGGTAACCACTTGGCTTATTTCTTCTTCTTTTTTTAATGTCACATTCTCAGGCAGTACAGAGGGATTAATGGAGAACGGACGTGAGGGACTACTCTGTGTGCTGAAGAGAAGATTGTGTGAAGTTCAAGCACAACTGGCCACAGCACGCACAACATACAGAAGTATTGTTGGACTGCAAACATTGTCTTTAGATGACTTCTCTGAAGAGGAAGACTCAGAGAATACTTCCTCAACTGATGAGGAGCTGGGAGACTAGTTATTGTATTGAGATGATATGTATGACTGTGAAGATGTCTTCACAGTGTCCATCCATCCATCCATTTTCTACCGCTTATCCTGCATTCAGGGTCGCGGGGGGGGGCTGGAGCCGATCCCAGCTGTCATTGGGTGAAGGCAGGGTACACCCTGGACAGGATGCCAGTCTATCAACATGTAGAGACAGACAACCATTCACTCTCACATTCACACCTACGGGACATTTAGATTCACCAATGAACCTATCCCCATCCTGCATGTCTTTGGACTGTGGGAGGAAGCCGGAGAACCCGGAGAGAACCCACGCTCACACGGGGAGAACATGCAAACTCCACACAGAAGGAGTTTAACCCGCGACCCTCTCGCTGTGAGGCGACAGTGCTACCCACTACACCACCGTGGAGCCCTTGTCTTCACAGTGTGTTGAACCCAAACATCAGTGCTGTAATAACTTCTATGTGAAACCTGAGGCTATTTTACTGCTGTTGTAAGATGTCTTTGTGTTTAAAGCATGTATTGCAAATTCCTCTGAAGCTGTAAAAATCCATTGTGTTAGCCCATTAGCCTGGTGATTCACAACTGTCAAACATGACAAATTACCTTGTTCTTTTTTCTATCATTACATTTTCGAAATTTATTTTGCATCCCTACATAGCTTCACTGCAGTTGTGTATCGTTACATACCTCCTGCTGTTCACATATTGCATTGTTACTCTTTCTAACTGTGCTATTCCAGCTTGTGTTTCCACATGTTAGTATATTAATACTCTCTCACACTCACTAACACACTCACACACACCTTCTCTATCTGAAGATATATAGTCTTTATTTTGAAGAGGGCATCTCTTAGCTCTAGAAAGCCGACTTTGTTGATTTCACCCAGTAAAGTGAATTGTTGTTTCAACTACAGTCATGTCTCAATTGTTTGTTGTTCATTTAAGTTAGTTTCCTGTTTTGTCCCATTGTGTGAGTTGTTCCTTTCAGGTAAGTCTGTAGTAAGCATTAGGCCTATACTCTAAGGTCTTGAATGAATAACAAATGAAACAAATAAATTTAACCAATAGTCTATAGGTCTATCATATGCTGTTATCTAAGTAGATTTTTTTCTCTGTTCATGCTCTTATGGAGAGACTTGCAGGATGGCAACGAAGCAAGGCAGATTGTGTGATTGTTACATTTTTGCCTATGTTTTGTTTTGTGTCCCAATCACGTCACTCTCAAGGTTCCTGTCGGGAGAACAAAAACGACGGGCAGTGGAAAATAAAGTATCTCTTGTCTTAAAGATATTTGTGTTTTATTATGCAGCACTACATACAAATATGTCGGGTTTAATAATCACGCCTTCAGTTATGAAAATTAAATGTGTCTTATTTTTTTTTATTTACATTTTTGATAGCGGACATTGGCCGTTACTATTGAGATGAGGACAGCAGAGCAGTTGGCGCACTGGTCTCCTGTTTTAGTTCAGATATATTCATTAAACAAACATTGTTGTCTTTTCTTAGCATAGATCATATACATGCAGTATAATTACTTATTAGACAGTGTGTGGTATTTGATATATTGGGTAGATATATGTTTTCACTACCCCGGCACAACTACAATGGGGTGCCAGGCAAACACGTTTTTGGCATCAGACTTTAAATATTGGCTTATTCAACCCCCCACCACTTGGTGACTATGCTCACATTATGTTATAGCCCATGTCAACACCTTTCTACAACAGTTGGTCTTATCTATAACCCTTTTTGTCCCATAATATAAGCCTTCAAAATATTCCCTGAGTTTAAGGTTCAAAGGTCAATATCTCAAAGCCAGAATAATATAGAACCTTCAAATTGATATATGTTACTCTCCAGGTCAAGACCTTTCCAGTGATGTTGCATGTAACAGGCTAGGGTTCAGAGAGCATTATGAGTGTGTGTGTGTGTGTGTGTGTGTGTGTGTGTGTGTGTGTGTGTGTGTGTGTTTGTGTAAATAATGACCTAACAGTTATTCAAATCATTTCTACACAAACAATCTCCCAATACATCAAAGGAGACAAAGGTAGATTGACAACAAGGTAGACTGTTTGTTTAGTAAACCTGCAAAATGACTGCAGTGTGCTCGTCCAAACATTTCACAATCACAGATTATAATGTGCCTAAAAACAGAGAGTGGTCTTTGGGTTAGGCCTACTGTTTACTGCCGTAAATCAGCTATTTTTTTATTTTTTTTGCGGGCACATCCACAAGGTCGCATCTTCACACAGCCGTCTAGGCTGCATCATTACGCGTCCATTGTACCATCTATGGCCAGTCCGTCACTGCCCGTGACCAACGCGGCAACAACAGTGGAGAAGTTTTAATCAGGCCACGGACACCGGGACCCAGGTTGACCCCATGTTTGACAAGTGGAAATCCCGTTTTCGGTGCATTCATCTCTCGTGCTGCACTTGTCACTGTGTGTGATATTATGCGCTTATAAAGTGGCGGGTGATATATAAATCGATTTGCCCGGCATCGATTGACTTAGTTTCAGTACCGCAGTGGTGGACAGGTCCCGTTAAGAGCTTATTAAGAAGCTTCTTAGGGGGGATCTTAGTTCTCCTAAGAAGACAGTTAAGAACGCGTAGTTTCAGTACCGCAGTGGTGGACAGGTCCCGTTAAGAGCTTATTAAGAAGCTTCTTTGGGGGGATCTTAGTTCTCCTAAGAAGAAAGTTAAGAACGCGTAGTTTCAGTACCGCAGTGGTGGACAGGTCCCGTTAAGAGCTTATTAAGAAGCTTCTTTGGGGGGATCTTAGTTCTCCTAAGAAGACAGTTAAGAACGCGTAGTTTCAGTACCGCAGTGGTGGACAGGTCCCGTTAAGAGCTTATTAAGAAGCTTCTTTGGGGGGATCTTAGTTCTCCTAAGAAGACAGTTAAGAACGCGTATTTCTTTCAGCGTCTTTTGCACATGCGTTTCCATTGTTTTCTATGTAGCCGCGCGCCTTGTGGGCGCAAAATCCGAAGCGACGCCGATGCGGCGCGCACGCGGTTCGACGCGCCTTTTTTCGTGCTGTCAGCAGAATGATTTTTAAGTCTATTCTAAATCCTATAGGAAGCCACTGAAGAGAAGGTAAAGTGGGAGAGATGTGCTCAGCATCACTCTGAGAGAGGATATTCCTAATCTTTATACTAGCTATAGCTATACTGCGCAGGTGAAAGAAGGCAGTCCTAGTCACATGCTTTATGTGGGAGCTGAAGGAAAGGTACAGGTAAAAAATGACTCCAAGGTTCCTCGCAACAGTGGAGCGCGCTCCTATTTACTTTTTTTTTTTTTTTTTTTTTTTTTTCGCGCTCCTATTTACTAAACGTAACAGTGTCACGAAAGTGGCATCACGTTTTTACGTGTGGGCAACGTAGCCGCGGGAGGTCGCTGATTGACATGTGGGTTGCCCTATCACAGAAGCACAGTGGTCAGCAGATTGACAAGTGAGTGAGGGAGGTGTTCCGCTCTCCGCCACGAGTCACGACAATTCATATCGTGCATCCTAAAGGTAGGTAATGAACACGTAGCCTACTACTGATATCAACATATGCTGACGGAACCTGAATAAGAACGATAATTAGCGCTGTCTAAGCCAATATTCATTAATTATTTACCATGATTTTATAGGGATGTGTCCAATGATATCGGGGTTTATCCAGCATTAGCTATAGGCCCTATTTGCCACCGAATTAAACGTTAGCTGTAGTTGGCCGCAATGTGCTAACCAGGTCAAAATGATAAGTTGAAAACTGATTCCAAATTCACATGTCACTGCAGCCGAATCAAAACGAGATAGGAGCTACAGTAAGACAAGTGGTAAAATCATACAAAAACAAATAACGAGATACCTAGATGAAAACAGAAATCAACTAGGAGCTAGTGTATAGGAGACTATGTGATATGGGTTATTGTTGCATAGAATCAGTATTTGCTGCAAAGCAGTTAATTGGATGTGATGCTGTGAACACCATTGAAACAGTGCTACATGAAGTGTTAATGTCTGACATGACTGATAATGCTGAAGTAGGCCAAATTGTGATAACATTTAATAACCAAAATGACAAAGGAACTGCATTATTTAACTGTTGATTGTTTTATCCATTAGTTTCAAGATGCCAAGAGGGTCAACCACAACAACATGTGTCAGCTGCAAAGCAGCAATTGGTGTTGCCACTAAGACGTGCAAATACTGCCAGTCAGTGCAACCGAAAAAACAAAGACTGGCAAAAAAACTGATGAAATTTGAGGCAAGGAAGGAGATGTGGTTGAAAAACCAAAAAAAAAACCAAACCACCTCTCATGTAATGGATGAGGCGTCTGTCTTGGTATGTGTTTAACTTCTGTAGTTATTATTTACATAATTCCAGCCACAATGTTTCAGACATTTATAATTGTTTAGATTTTGTATACATTATATAATATATTTCTTTATTTTCAGGTCGAAAAGTTAAACACGTTAGGATGCAAGGCAATTGTCTTTTTTGCAAAGCAAAAGAAGAAATCAAACACCTGGTCTGCACAAGTCCTCCACCCCAAATGGCAGCTGTCAGACCAGAGTGAGAAATGCCTTGACAGAATGAAGGCCCTCTATGAGGTCTTCATTTTTGGTAAGTGTGTGTGATTATTTAAAATCTTACTTGACAGTCAACATACAAAGAAATGTGGCACAGAGACAACAATTACAGTTGTGAATTTTCTTGGTACAGCTGTCACAGGGCAAACCGCAGTGGGCCAAAAATAGCTATTCACCTGTTGCTTCATCAAATTTGGTCTTCACTTTATCTAATAGGTGTTTCTTTTAGAGCTACGTCAATTAATTGATATTTCATATGATTAATCAAGAATAATAATAATAATGATAATAATAAATGTTAAAGATCTCAAAGTGCTACAAAGTTAAAAGCAAAGTAAAAATGCACACACAATAAAAACTAAATTAGTGTCATATATATTAGTGTTAGCAGTCATAGGCCTTTCTGAATAGAAAGGTTTTCAGGCCTGTTTTAAAAGAGTCCAGGCTCTGGGTAGCCCTCAGCTGGATTGGGAGGCTGTTCCATAGGCGTGGTGCAGCTGAGCAGAAAGCTCGGTCTCCCATGGTGGAAAGCCTGGTGCTGGGGACTGGGAGGAGCAGGGTGTTTGTGGATCTGAGGGTACGGGCGGAGAATTGTAAGGAGATGAGTTCTTGAAGGTAGATAGGTGCGTGTCCATAGATGCATTTGTGAGTGAGCAGCAGAATTTTGTAGTTGATCCGGAATGAAACAGGGAGCCAGTGCAGTGATTGAAGGATGGGGGTGATATGCTCATGTTTACGGGCAAAAACTGGTCAGCCTTTTTAAACATTTTCCGATGCTTTATGGACCTAACAATTAATCGATTCACTGAAAAAAATAGTCAACAGATTATGAAAATAACCGTTGTTCACAGAGCTAGTTCCTTTTACTAATCAGTGAGCCAGATAGCTCACTGATTGTCTGCCATACATAGCAAAGGAGTCAACAGCAAGAGGCATTGCTCAACTCATCTTCAAGAAACTATAAACACATATCTCCACTTCACATGATGTAATGAGATCCTACATTTTGCATCACAGTACAAAATCAGCCTGACCTTGCCTCAGTTTTACAGAGAGCATAGAGTCCATAGGTCAGCATTTATGGACAGAAGAATACATTTCCTAATGGAGCACACTCACTGCTAGAAAGAGGGGACATTTTTTCCTATAACATGAGTTTAATAATTTCCTCTTTTTGTACCATTGAGGTTGTACTAACCAGCAGCCCACCACCAGTCCTCCTCTCATCCAGCCCACCACCAGTCCTCCTCTCATCCAGGCCACCACCAGTCCTCCTCTCATCCAGGCCACCACCAGTCCTCCTCTCATCCAGGCCACCACCAGTCCTCCTCTCATCCATTCCACCTCCAGTCCTCCTCTCATCCAGTCCACCATCCAGACCACCACCAGTCCTCCTCTCATCCAGCCCACCACCAGTCCTCCTCTCATCCAGCCCACCACCAGTCCTCCTCTCATCCAGCCCACCACCAGTCCTCCTCCCATCCAGGCCACCACCAGTCCTCCTCTCATCCATTCCACCTCCAGTCCTCCTCTCATCCAGTCCACCATCCAGACCACCACCAGTCCTCCTCTCATCCAGCCCACCATCCAGACCACCACCAGTCCTCCCACAGAACTACCTCAGCAGAAAGGTGGTAAGTTCTGCTGATATTTTCAAATAGCATACAAATCATGATTCAGTTACTAGTCATGTTTCTTTTTCATATCTTATTTAATCATGGTATACATGATAACCATATTAAACATTTAATCTGCCTCTCCTTCTTAAACTCCTGAAATAATACTCAAAATGAAGAAATTTATTTAAATTTAGAAAAGACAAATACAAATGACTGATTAGAGTGAGGTGACTTCTGAGGTGTTATACCAGTAACTACTGTAATATGTATGTCTGGATTACTTGCCTTTTAATTATTACTAAAGGGAAATATAATGTTTCAAAATTCTGACAGGCGGATTGACAGATGCTTAATCAAAAACAAACTTTCGGCAAGTGAATTAGTGAGGGGGTATAGGCCACGTGCCACCAGAACAGCTTCAATCTATGTAGGAACTGATGATGATGGAGAGCACAGTTGCACATCCAAAGTCTGCTGTAGGTGTTTGGGGCCTCCTTTTTAGCTGTATAGAATTCACTTGAGTCTACTGTGTATTTGGACAAACTCAGTATGTGCTAACACGTCAAAATACATGGCCGTAACAATTCACGTCCTACACTGGTTTGTGTTAATAAATGATGACTCAGCAAGTTTTCATATTGTGTGGGGAGAGTGAATTTATGTCATCACAATCAGTTTCTTATTTCTCAGTTTGTTTATATGTGTTTATACATTTATAAATTAGGCCCCTGGTGATCATACAAACCCCTATTCCTATATTCAATGAATATACAACAAAGACAAGATATTTAATAAAGAAGGACAACCTCCGCGCTTCACCTGACAGACTGGATTGCAGACTGGTGCGTCTCAGGGCAGGAGACAGATGAGTAATAGGTGAGGAAAGGATGCTGGAGCACACGGTGGACGATGCTGGAGCACATGGTGGACAAGTCTTCTTCAGAGCAAGCTTACTCTTCTTACTCTGAAGAAGACTCCACGGTGAAACGTCAGCAACTGCACCTTAATAAATTGCTTAAACTGACCGTGTGCTACAACATCCTTTCCTCACCTATTACAAGATCTGAGAGGTCCTTTTCGTCTTTGCCCCGAGGCACACAACGTCCATGATTTCCAAAAACTATTTTAAATGTGGACAGTACTTGTAGCACTTGTAGTAGCGACAAACTGTGTTAACTGACAAACGTTTTCCAAGGTGTTCCTGAGCCCATGTGGTAATATCTGTTACAGCAGTGATTCCCACTAGCACATAGCATTCCCAGAAGGCTCGGTCATTCACAACCAAGGATGACTTGCTTGTGAATGAATTTTTTTTATGCCCATGATCATGACACTCAGGTGTTTCCAATGAACCTGTTCACCTGTTGAATGTTCCAAACATTCCCATCTTGACCCTGTCAAGATGGAGCATGAAGATTAAATGTCTTGTCTTTGTAGTGTGTTAAATTTAATATAGGTTGATAATGATTTGAAAATTGTTGTATTATGTTTTTATTTTTGTTTTACAATTGTCCCAGCTTCATTGGAATTCGGGTTTGTAAAACCCATTGAATCCAATTGACAGAATCTTCATACATACTCATTCAATGAGACCCTGTGCCCTGTGAACTGAAGCATTATCAGTCTGGGAGACACTACTCCCATCAGTAGTGAAATTATAGGATGTAGGTAATCTGTGTGGGAGGAACTACATTCATTGTTTTTCCCCTCATCTTTCAGGCTTTTCCTTCAATTGGTCACCTGTTTGTACATCTTGTAGTCTATAATCCTTGGTAAAGCAAAAAAAGTGACCATACAACATATGGTTAAACAATTTCCAAGTATTTCAATGAGTGAATGAGCAAAAGATTACAATCTATAATTTTTTAATTGTAATGTGACATTTTATATTTGTTATTGGGATAGAGGTATTTTATTCATTCATAACCGCTCTTAACTGATACATTTCCTTAATCTCAACAGATATGTCTGCAAAGAAAAAAAACAGGCAGAACAATTCTTCAGCCTCAGCAGACGCGCCCTCTACAAGGAGGAAACTGAGGGGGGAAAAAACACCCAAAGGTTATAAAGCTTTCCTAGATTTGCATGTCACCTTTTCAAATCAAACTTCAAATACAGTGATTATTTTGCCTTTGCCAGATATACATAAGTCATACATATCTGTCTAAGCGGCTGAAGAGGAAGGAAGGAAGGATACATATCTGTCTGTCATATTAGTCTGTCAAAATTGTCTGTCTGTCATATTAAATCATCTGTCGGTCATATAAGTCTGTTAAAATCGTTTTAATACTTTTTTTTTTTTGCTCTTTCAGAATGTAACCATGGGATCCTAAAAGGGGAAGCTCAGCCTTACTACCCAGTGAAGAGGGTGATCCGATGCAAAACGCTGAAGGTTAGCTTTACTATGATTAAAAGTCCTAAATATACTCAGTGGATTTGCAAGCACCCCGACTTGAAACCCCTTAACCCCCCAATTTTGATGTTTTTTTCAGGGGATCCAAGTGGAGCTGGTGGAGTGGGAGCCCTGTTCACTCTGGTATGTACAATTTATTTATAGTTTTGATTGGAATAGCCTAATTCTTAGTACTTTAAAACTTCAAGTAATAGCCTTGGCGGCTGTGGCTTAGTGTGTTTGGGCAAGGCACTGAACCCACACTTGTCCCCTAATGTGTCATTGGGTGTGTGAATGCGTGCGAATGGTTAGTCTCGGAAGCCTGTCTGCGAACAGTGCTGTATGAGAACGTGTGTCAAAGGGTGAATGTGATGAACATTGTAAAGGCACTTCGAGTGGTCCCAGAGACTATAAAGTGCTTCAGCCACTTACTGTAACTCAACAGGGCTGTATTTGGGATGTGGCTTACCTTTAATTTATTTTGTGCAAAACTCTTGCTCAAATCTAAATTAATTATAATTGGGTGCCTGTGGGTACCATGAGATTAACTGAACAGATGAATTGTTTAGAGTTGAAACTGAAAAATGATGTGTAGCATGCTGCCTAAAGATTACAGTTATCATACATGCTAAGCAGCACAAGGGAGCGGAGTTCCACTATGCCAAGCAGCTAACTGAGACTGAGTTTAATTTATCAAAATGTGCTATCACATCAGGCCAGTTCATGTTTTACAGTATTTGTGTATTTTATCAGTTATGTGGTGCTTAAGGCAGATAAACCTGACTGCCATAATGGAAAGATAAATGTTAGACATAACGAATCAGTTCATTTTAATCAATCTCTCATTTATTCTGAGCAAAGATGTCCTTTATGTTGACATTGGGATGCTAAAGTAACACACAATGGTGAAAGGCATTTACAAAAGTCCAAAGACTTGGGAGGTCTTTCATGACAAAATGTTCAATATTATTATTGAACAGGTCTTTTACAATGGATACCTAGTAATTTCAAATAAATGGCTACACAGTAGGTAATGCATATACAAACCTTAACCAAAATATTACCATGGGCATGTAATTTACTGTTATCAGGTTACTGTAAGTTTATAAATCTACTGAATGAAGGGGGTGGCTTGCTGTTCCTCATTGCACTTAATCTTGTCATGTTTTGAATTTCATTCATGGCTGATGTAAAGACCTAAATGAATAACAATCTTTTTTTTATTACAGTGGGAAAACTTGGCCGCCACAGTGGGTGACAAAGGAGAGCGCCAACGGCAATTAAGAAAATTTGAATTAAGACATGTTCAATGTCATTGATTTGTTTTATAAGCTGCCAAACTGTAAGAAAATGTTTACGTTTCCAATTGTATGTTGTATGTATGTGTATGTTGTGTACACAATATATTAAAAATTTCAAAAGCCTGAAAGACTCCCACTTTGTCTCTTATCTTTCGTTCACACACAGGTAGATAGATAGATATTGCATACTTCCAAGAAATTGAATAAAATTAACTAACCTCCAAGCAGACAAGAACTTGATCATAAACCAGAAATAAGTTATTACTAAGACCAGACATGTGGTGGCAGCACTGTGTATGTCATAACAAAAGTCATCAGTGGTACATTCTGAAATGCCTGGCTATTTATTGAAATATCGTGGTCGAGGAGTAATATTACAAATAACATAATAATTACATATTCTTTCAAAGTGAAATATTTCAAACAGTTAACAATGATTCCAACAAGCAAGCTGAAAGGGTTTCCTCTTCTCCTCGATGGGGCCCTGACGCGTAAAGGTCAAAACCCACCAATGAGATCGCACCACACAGGAAGTTAAATGCACAGAGGATCCGGTAGATTTCGAAATAAAACACAGCGGACAAACATCCGATCGTAAATCATCACTTTGTCATTAGTTTCTCCCGTGCCAGGAAAGCATCAACCAGGAATATGGCATCGTCAGGTTCAAGATGATTCATTTATTTAGCTTGGTCAAGTTGTTTTACCACGCTTCCTTTTCCTCCTCTTTTACCTTTTCCAGATAATTTCTAATATATAATACGTAGACTGGCTGTGCCTTTTCCGGCTTCTTCTCCCTCGTTTCTTCTTCTTCGTTTCTTCTGCTTCTTCTTCTTCTTCTTCGTGGGGCCCTAACGCGTAAAGGTCAAAACCCACCAATGCGATCGCACCACACAGGAAGTTAAATGCACAGAGGATCCGGTAGATTTCGAAATAAAACACAGCGGACAAACATCCGATCGTAAATCATCACTTTATCAGCATTAGTTCCTCCCGTGCCATGTATTGATCAGCAAATCAACCTCAGACGCAACGCATGTAGTGGGCGAGGGTTTGAACCGTCAGACGGAGCGAAATCGCAAGGGAGTCCTATGTGAAATCTGGGGCCACTGCTAATGCTAGGTGATAGCAGCGTCCATAGCCACCAAAACGTTGCAGTGTCACATTATCCTGGCGAGATCTGAAAATTCTTCACAAAAACGAGCAAGCGAGTGATTATGTACATTCACTGAGTAAATACTATGAAAATAAAATATATGTTTCTCGCTAGAAATGTAATCAAAACGCATTTTTATGCAGAAACGAACTCAAAATACTGGGTTTTCCACTAAAATGAGAGAAACGTCAGCCATGTTTTTTGTTCTCACGGCCGGAATCTTGAAGGTCACGTGACTTGGACGCAAACCAATAGGAAGAGTATAAGCAGAAAAATGTAACAGTAACACAAAAAAGGGGCCATTATTGTAGTCCTTCTACGTTTTTGCACTTTGGACCAACGTAGCCAAGGTACGTTTTTCTATGAGACTGGGTTGTAATACTGTAGTCATCATATATAATACTGTGATAACAATTAATAACACGCATAATACATTCATTAACATAAATGACATGGCATTAATGCTAAATAATATAGTATGAATCATGAATGACACTGTCCCAGTTAAAGAAGTGAGAACAAAGGAGGAGTTTCCTTGTGAAACGGAATTCTCTCCTCTTTTCTAAAGTGCTTCAACAACAACTAGTGAGGCTGAAACAGAGTCCAGACGCTGGTCTTTGATCAGCAGGAGGTTAAATGCTCCTTTCAGGTGCGGACAGCGTTGAGAAACCAGAATAAAGGCTCTCCAGCGTCCTCTCACGCAGGCTGAAATAACATCGCTCCACTTTAACTTTCGTTATTAACCTCAGTGGCTCAGTCTTACCCGGCTATTAGTGACGTCGGTGCTCAGCTAAAATCCCCATTGGCTCAGACGGAGGGTGAAGTCAGCGCTCCTCCTGGTCTCAGCCTCACTTCAGCCCGGATAGAGCAGCAGCTCGGACGTCATCACTTTGCCTCCACAATAATAACAAGTGAAGAGTTGAAGACAGCTTGAGAAGGACAGGTGACGATGGAGACGTGGACTGTGCTTCTTCTCCTGGCCGTCGGCCTCCACAGCGCGGCCGCAGGTGAGTCCACACTTTGGTTGTTGGCTTTTAAGTTGCTCGCTTGGAACAGAAGAACTGCGTCATGTCTTTAAGCCCTGTTTATACGAGCCGACGCTTCTTTCGGTCGTCTTTGGTGTTCAGCTCCAGGACTTCCTCCAAGTTCGGGATGAAATGTGTCTCCACACTGAAACACTCGTCTGTTTGAATGTAGTACGTCACTACTGAGTTGGTTTGGTCAGATCTGAAGCTGTTTAGTAGAACGTCACTCACACATCATCCGTATTAGCACATATTATCATATCACATATATATCATATCAGTGTGTATAAATATTGTGTTTTAAGTAAGAAGAAATCCAGGTGAAGAAATGACAAAGTTTGAGGTAATTCATGAGCAGCGTCTCCATTACATAGTTTGTCCTCCAGAGGGAGCTATTTCATGTTTAAACAACAGCAGCTAATGAATCTGTATGAAGTCTGTTCATGTTATGTGTTTATATTAAAAATGCTATCGGCTGATGTAGAACAAATATTAATATATCAGAATATTCTGGAATATAAAGCTGAGAGGATTTGGTTTCACACAACATGTTGTTTAACAACGATGTTGAGATTTAACTTCAGTTTACAGAAATCAAGATTTATGAAAGTGAGGGACAAACGGTCAGATTTGGTTTCTTGGTTCTTTCTGTATTTAAAAAAATAACTTTTATACTCAAACATCTGAAATCCACAAACACTCTGACGACAACATCAAACAAAATAAAACCTATTACTGGAATATGAAAAATAACAAACAGCAATAGAAGAGAGAGAGAAGCTGCTGTTTTAGCAGAAATTCATTATTTCAAACCTGAGAAGAAGAAATGTAAGTTTGATCAAAGTTTAAAGTGTAAAATATAGACCATAAGGGAGTTGTATAATAATATGGAAGGTGTTTGAATCTGTTGAATCTAGAAAATCAAAGATCATCTTATATTTCAGTGGGAGGTTTGTGATTTCAGACTTGAAACTAATGTGATGATGAGGAGTGTAAACTACTAACGATGCTTCCTGAAGAAGAAACCACTCCACCAACTGGAAACTAAACTGGACTTTCACTTCACATGGAGATGAAATCAAATGAACAACGCCTCTTTCTACAAACTGCTTTCTGTCAACCAAAGTCAGGAACACAACTGACCTAAATATGAGACTCCTTCACTATTTCATATCAGAATAAACACAGTTTTCCAGACAAAAGCACCAGAAACATGTTTGTGTTTGTTGAGTACAGCAGATATTATCAACGTGTATTGAATGTAGTTCTGTTGGATTGTGTGTGCAGGAAAACAACATTGTTCAGTGATTTGTTGAAGATAAAAACTGAGATCATGACGTTCATCTTGTGTTGCAGAGATTCACTCGATGAAGTATTTCTACACGGCGTCCTCTGGAGTCCCAAACTTCCCAGAGTTTGTGATTGTTGGGTTGGTTGATGACGTTGAGATAACTCACTATGACAGCAACACCATGAAAGCAGAACCCAAACAGGACTGGATGAGCAGAGTCACAGAAGATGATCCTCAGTACTGGCAGAGGAACACTGAGATGTTAGTGGGTTCCCAGCAGATCAACAAAAACAGCATTGAAATCTTAAAGCAGCGCTTCAACCAAACTGGAGGTTTGTTTATGTTTCACTTTATTCTGACAACATTTGGTTCATACTTTCATCCTGTATTTTAATAAACACACACACAGTCAGACAGGAACATGACTGAGACTACTGGATGCTGCTGGACTACACTGGTTCAGTGTTGCTGTCCATCCCATAATAAGCTCCAGAGGTCTACTGGCCTGAGAGCAGGTCCAGTGAGCGTCCCACAGCGAGCTGCTTCACAACAAGTGTGCTGCAGCAGCAGCTTGTTTCAGGACACACAGCTGATGGAGGAACATGAGCGGCTGCTTTCTGAACGGACCAGCAGGACTGGAAACGGGACCCGGGCTGCTTCTGCTGGTCCACATACCAGACCAGGCTCAGCAGGTTTCCATGAAGCGGGCTGACTGGACCTCATGGTCCACGTCTCCTTCAGATCTCAGCGTGTCCATCCCATCAGATATATGACTCACAAATATATGCTAGAAGGACAGCTTAGATTCACTGTCCGTGCCCCAGTGTGTCTGTGCCATAATACACATTTATATAACGCTGGAAGAAGGAATCCACCAGTTGATCAGCTGTTGATCCTCAGAGGAAGTCTTTATTTCATAAATATGTCAAACATTTTCTACTTCCACTTTCTCTAATATGAGAAATGTATGCGTTTCTCTGTTTTATATCATTTTATATTAAATACTGTTCAGTGTTGTTCAGACAAAAGATTTGAAGATTTCACCTTTAACCTCTCAGAACTTGACGGCATCGTTCTCTTTTTCTCTACATTTTACAGTGTAAACAATTTATTGATTCATTGAAAAAAAGTCATGACATAATCAATAATGACCAGAATCATTATTGTGTTATCCTTAAGTATTTAGTAGAACTCCAGATTAGATTAGAATTAATTCACTTTACCAAAGTGTGTCTCTGCTGCAGCTTTTCATTCAAAGTTAAATAAAGCAAAATGTCAAACTCAAGTTATTTAGTTCAGGTTTCTCAACATTTTTCAGTGTAAATAATTTATTGATTAATTGAAAAAAGGTTGTAACAGAATCAATAATGACAAGAATAAATAGTTTCAGTCCCAAATATGGAGGATATTACAGAGTATTTAGTGTATTTATGACACAATAAATTAATCGGCTGGTTGATCAACAGATAATCAGATTTAAGTCTTTTATTAAGAAAAAACATCAAACATTTTCTAGTTCCAGTTTCTCATGAGAATGTTGATTGATTGATTGATTGATTGATTGATTTGTCTTTATGGATTATCAGAAAAAGAAAATAGGATCACATGTCAAAGTGAAAACACGTATTTCCATCGTGATCCAAAGATGTTAGAAGACAAAGTAAACACAAAGAAGACATTCGACATAAAAACGACATAAAAAGTTAAAATATATTTCATCACCTGTTAGAGAAATAGAAAAACATCTCCAACACAAACGAGGAAAAATAACTTCATCATCATCAATCAATCCATAAAAACTCTCTCTCTCTCTCTCTCTCTCTCTCTCTCTCTCTCTCTCTCTCAGGTGTCCACATTTACCAGTGGATGTACGGCTGTGAATGGGATGATGAGAATGATAAAGTTAATGGTTATGATCAATTTGGTTATGATGGAGAAGACTTCATAGCGTTTGACCTGAAGACAGAGACATGGATCGCTCCAAAACAACAGGCTCTCCTCACCAAACACAAGTGGGATCTTAATAAAGCTTGGACAGAACAGAAAAAACACTACCACAACCAGCTTTGTCCTGATTGGCTGAAGAAGTATTTGAAGTTCGGGAGCAGCTCTCTGCTGAGAAAAGGTAGAATCACATGACCTGATGTGGTTTCATGGACACCATGTTCATTTTCCTTCTTTTGTTTCTAACCGACAGTAACATTACACACACACACACACACACACACACACACACACACACCTTCATCCCTCTGCCTCCTGTCTGTCTCAGTCCCTGTCTCTCTGTCTCTGTCTCACCCTCTGTCCTACCTTCCTCATCAATGTCTCTCCTCTTCATCCGTCTCATTATCTCTTCTGTCTCTTCTTTTCTCACTTATCTTCACATCACAGTTATTTACATTGAATACATACAAACATAAATGGTGTATGTGTCACTAAGGCATTTCAGATACATCAGACATGATCATTAATACACAGCAGATCATAATAATAAGGATAAAGAACCTCTAACCCGTCTCTCTCTCCTCAGACCTTCCCTCAGTGTCCTTCCTCCAGAAGACTCCCTCCTCTCCAATCAGCTGCCATGCTACAGGTTTCTACCCTCAAAGAGCCGAACTGTTCTGGAGGAGAGATGGAGAGGATCTCCATGAGGACGTGGACCTCGGAGAGATCCTCCCCAACCACGATGGAACCTTCCAGATGAGTGCCGACCTGAAACTCTCAGTGGCAGCTGAAGACCGGAGCAGGTACGAGTGTGTGTTTCAGCTCTCTGGTGTGAAGAAGGACATCGTCAACACACTGGACGTCATCAGGAGCAACAAAGGTGAGACTGAGACCAGAAGTGATGAGAAACATTATTAGAAACATAATAATCAAACCACAGTTCAGAGGTCGTAGGTGCCGTATTGAATGAACTACTGGTCAGTTTTAGAGGATGAGTAGAATGATTTAATAACTGGATGAATGTATGTATCTGTCAGGAGATCAGTCAGGATCACGTTTTCAAAAGGACCAACAAACACTGAATACAGGATTGTGGTCCGGTTGACAAATGGAGGTTCTTCTCCTGGAACCTGCTTCATCTGTTCAGGTTGTGACTATTTCCTCTTGTTTTGTGCTCAACAGAGAAGCCCACTGACATGACCACCGTCATCATCGTCATCGCTGCAGTCGTACTTCTTGCTCTCGTCCTCGCTGCTGGGATTGGATTCGTGGTTTACAAAAAGAGGAACTGTAAGACCCAAACGGAGACGTTGTCTCATCTCTTCTTGAGTTCAGGCTTTGAGTTGGTGACTTTATCCAGCAAACTTCAACTTCAACTCTTTTTGTTGTTCTCCAGATCCACTCCTTCCATCATGACCTTTCACAGTAAAAGCCCTGGACATGTCATATCCACAGGAAGGATTTCACATGTTCATGTTTTTTCTTGCAGCCGATTGTCATCAGTGTCCTGACAACAACTCTGAACCTGAAACTGAGAAACTGAAGGACAATCCTGAACCCAGACCCTAAAGGACCAACTCAGCACCCTGCACACCGTGAGTATCTTCACATGGAACATGGACTCTTAGAAATGCTGACGTGACTGAACCGTGGACACTTGAGGTCTAAATGATTCTGTAAATATGGTTTCCTCTTTGTCTCTTTAGGTTTATGGATAAATATTGGACTTGATCAAGGAGCGGTGCCGCCAGCTTCTCCTCCGTAAACTGGGAACTCATCGCTTCTTCATCGTTCACGTCATGAACCGTTGAATCAGGGTCGAGAATCTAGTGGTAGATGCTCATCCATTGGAATACAAAGAAAACAAGCTGGGAAAATTAGTTAAATTAATACATTCATATTTTACAAACACAATCAAACACAAACTCTGACATTAAACTATTTGGATCATTTTGTTTCAATTTTCAAAAATGTAATTTCCTCATTAAAACCAAACGAGGAGGATTTGTGTGTTCATCTCCAACAAATGCAGCAGAGTTGCTCGTTAACACTTCTGCTGTCGGGCTTTCCTGGTGAAATCAATATCGGGACACAAATGTAAATTCAGTGTAATGGTTGTCTCTGTGTCGGTGATAAACTGGCCTCCAGCTCTACCCAGAATGCACTGGGGTTCACTCCCGTCTCCCTCAGTGACTCAGCAGGATGAGCTGGAGAGGAAATGGATGGATGGAGTTTGTTTATGACAACATGAAAAATGATAGACTTCAGCATTGATTCTCCAGTTGTGTAAATGTTTTGCTTGTTTATTTCTTTAAAACTAAAGTTCTTGTTTTGATTCTAAGCAGCGAATAAATAATAATTTATGTCCTTGAGGGTTTTTTTCTTTCATATTATCTTTTGACGTTTTAAAACAATATTGTATTTAAATTTGAGCTGAGATCCTAAAAGGCTTTCAGGTTTCTTGAAGCTTTGAAGCAAACTGGTTGACATGTTCTTCTATATGTGGTGGAGCATCTTGGGGACGTTTTCTCTCTTAGTTTGTAGAAATTGAACAGCGATGTTTAAAATCTCTTCTTGTGTTCGGGGGTCATAGAGGTGGTTTAAGTAGAATAAATGTCAAATATTGTTTCACACCGTTTGTACTTTTGTGTTGCTTTGCAATAAATTGCCCAATAATCCACAATCCTGCGTCGTGTTGTGATTCCAGTCGCTCTGATCAGCTGAATGTTCAGGATTCACTTCTGTCACAGAGACTAACTGGACGCGTCTCCGACCGAGAGATGGAAAACTAAAGAGCAGGAAGAACTCAAGTATTCCTGCAAACCTGAGATTCTTCACAGAGTTGGACTTTTTACACAACAAGAACACAAATGGCATGATTGTGTTTGTTTGTGGAGCCATTTTGCATCCCCTCCCTGTCGTCTGGTTTGTTGCTTTCTCTAAGAAGAAGAAGGTCTAACAGAACATTTCAATGTGTTTTCCTCCATGGAGGCATATTAGGTTTATTCATGTAAAAACAGAAAAAGTGATGATTCCTGTTATTTCATATTCCTCATCGTGTGTGTGTGTGTGTGTGTGTGTGTATGTGTGTGTGTGTGTGTGTGTGTGTGTGTGTGTGCGTGTGTGCGTGTGTATGTGTGTGTGTGTGTGAGTGTGTGTGTGTGTGTGTGTGTGTGTGTGTGTGTGATCCAGCTAGTCTCCAGTCTACTGTGTCTTGCTTTGGTTTCCCTGTAGAAACCTGTTGCACTGAAATCTGCCTGGCAACTGATGACATGACAACAACCAGGAAATTCTCCAGGCTCCTCTGAATCCGCTTCACTCGATGTACTTCTACTTTATAAAACACCACAGATACGTACTATATATCATTAATGTTGGTTTTTACTGTATTTTTATTTTAATATAATTAACTGAACAACATTCGTGACCTTCAAAGTTTAACTGAAGTGCAAGAAAACAAACTTCCGATCATGAAGACAATAAACCTGGAAAACCAAACCTACGCTGCCGAGTTCTGCATGGAAACAGATGACATCACAGCCGTCCTGACAAACATGGTGTTGCATTACCTACCTATATTATACTTTATAGTATAAATAGACTATTGTAACATAATTGAGAGTATGTGACATGTATGTATGTTTAGAATTATGGTGTTATTAGTTGGATATACTTTAGAAATCTCACCAGACAGGTTTAGTTGTGGAAAGGAGGTTTGGCACTTCCTGTGTGTTTGTGATCACATTTCACGCCCAGAGATAATGAAACAAATACTTCTCAGCTCAATATAAGAAAAATCCAAAGTACTATTTATATTTTTACACCATCAATAAAGATGTTTTACTAGAAAAGATAAACCCTAACCCTTATTATCTGGTGCTATCTGGTCAAACAAAAAAACATTACCAACCTATGATGATTTTCTTTAGATATTTAAATATAAAACAGACAAAAAAATTTAATTTATTCATAATTTTGATCATATCCATCAGCCGGTGTGCCCCTTGGTCCCTACACTTTGCCTGGATATCAAACCCTGGCATCAACAGTGCAACAGTTTTGCCTAATTCAGTGTTATTTTTTTGAAATGATGATTCCACATTGTAAAAATATGAGTCTTCTCATTATGGCCGAGCCTAATAGCAGCACAGAAACCATGATGACAATGCTGATCACATGTTAGATGCTACTCATATTTAAAAAGCTGGAGACCAACGATGAAATGAAAGTCATTTTATTGTTAAAGGCTGTGACTGTGTGTCGTGGCTCAGGCTGTATCCATCTGCTGCACCGTCTCCTGGACCACCTCCAGCTGGAGGCGGACTACGGCCTCGGTCAGAACCGGGGTCGTGCCCGGACCGTATTTGTATCTGCTTTTCCTAGGAGAGGGTAAGAGATGGAGGTTGATCAATCAAAAGGCAAGTCTATCGATGGAGCTGTGATTTCAGACAGACGGTCGGCATCACGGATGAAAACAGGCGTCTAAGAGAGCGGTGTCGGCGTGACGCCATGCTGGCTGGACCTTTTCACACAGACAGACATGGTTCAACACCACATCTCTTCTTTGAAGGCTCTGTCCAGACAGCAGATCTGGATTGAAGTCCTACCTGTTGTCTTTGTACTCTGAGACCTGGTAGGGTCTGACGTAGTCCACTCCTTGTTTAGTGATGACACAAATGTCGATGTTGTTGCCTGAGCCGAGGTCACTCATGATGCCTGCATGGATGGCAACACGCACCAGCTCCTTGGCCTCGTCCAGCTGAGAGTTAGGAGTAATGAGGGGAACGATGGAGAAGAGCTTTAAAACACACCTAAATACCCACACTAGTGCAGTCTTTCTATCTGGTCCATAAGGAGGGAAATTCATGGCGTTCATCATGTTTTACAGAGGCTCATTTGGCCTACAGTCCCAACACACTGCAATTCATATTATAAGTACTTTGTGATCGTGTCTAAACGATGCAGACGAACAGATATGAACATGATATTTAATTAACAACAGCTGTCCAGGTGGCTTACCTCCAGGTCGGGTTTGTACCCGTCCTCTAGAATCCCAAGAGCAGCCAGATCACCAGATCCTGCACGAAGAAACAGATTGGATGCAGTCTGAGAGTGAAACATTTACATTTTTACAATTTAAGGCACTTCAGCTTTGGCTTCACTTTTCCAAACTGGAGGTCCCGCCTGAGTAACGTCACATACATACCCATGGCAAGGTAAGGCATCGTATTGACACTCCCATAGGGCCCCACCGTGTACAGGTGGTTCCCGGTGTAATCTACTCCTCCCAGGATAAGACTGGCACCAATCTGGCCGTGATACCTGAGGGGGAAACCGGATTAACACATAGTTGTTGTAATGAGTTTAACTCATTCACACACCTCAATACAAGACAACAACATTTAAAATAATTAGTAATACAACGTTTAATAAAACCAGATGAGATAATCCTTTATTAGACCCTTTAATAGCTTAGCGTTGTGCAACACACACCTGTACAACATATCCTGCAGTATGTTGACGGCCATGACGATACGAGGGTTCCTGCCGCTGTTCAGAGAGAAGATGGCGAGGTTGGAGGAGAGGAGCGCTGTGGTCTTCTCTGTATCTGCTGCTGTTCCTGCTCCACAGCAGCTACACGGAGAGGAAGGACACACATTGTAAATGAAGAGACGAGGGGAAATAAAACAAGCGAGGAGAGGAGAGAACGTGGGGGTGGCTTCTTTCTTCAGTGAATGTTTTTCTTCAACAATCCAGAAATTCATCATACAAAAAAACAGAAAAACAAGCTACTAATTCCTCAGTAGCCTCAATGTCCCAGAATGCACTGCAACCACAACTTTGAACATGAAGAACTGTTTACTCTTAAGTCATAATTGTTCTTCTGTGGCAAACCTTCACATTTAATACAAGGTCACCGCACGGCATTCTGGGATGTGGAGGAAATCACAATTAAGGAGGCAGTTTATGGGAAAATGTGCACCGAACAAGGAAATGACACTTCATCATCAGGATGCGTTCCGTATCTCAGACTGGTACCAGAGAGTATTTACAGGACATTTCTAGGTTTTATACATATATATCTATAAGACACTTACTATATATTCGGAGCAATGTAGTGGATCTTGGCACACATCTTGTCGGCCACCACTTCACTGGAAGTAGCTCTGGTGTCTGCCCCCAGCACCACCCCATCCTGCACCAGCACACATGGGTCGGCTTGAACCAAGTTCATCATGACATTACCACACAGCCACCCTCTGGCTGCCCTTGAGCAAGGCGTTCAAGTCTCAGTCTCCAGCGGTGGATGACTGTGAATGCAGCTCCCATCATTGCATTAACTGTATGTTGTGATCAAAGTTAAGCCTGGTGGCGTGCAGGTGAGAACAGGAACGTTTCATTGTGTTTGTAAACTCTCCTGGTCTGTTCAGTGATGCACTGATGGAAGTTAAAGATCATTCTGGTATACTGTATATATATATATATATATATATATATATATATATATATATATATATATATATATATATGGAAGCTTCATACTCGCCTTGAACACCAGTCCTGCTATGGTGGTGCCTGTTTTCAGGGGTTTAGGTGTCTGTCCATCAAAACGAGCCTCCAAAGCAGCGTTCCTTGATCAACATCAGGGACATTTTACTTTCACTTTTGATCGCGCTGACAGCTCACTTTAATTCGGTGTAATCGTTTCTTTCTGGACACAGTCAGCTGCTGAGAAGTCACAAACAGAAGCTCATACCTGTCGGCGTTGTCGAAGTTAAAGCCAGCTGCAGGAGTTTGGAGGACATTTGATAGCGCCATGCTGGAGAGGTACCGGGCAGAGCGACGCTTCTCTGCGCGTCCCGATGCGCCTGGGGTCGCTGTTCCGGCTTCAGCGTCACCTCTCCTTCTTCTCTTTCGGTTCTGGAGTGAAAATGGAGAGACGCTGCTCGGACTGGCGGGTGAAAGGAGTCAGCACAGGGGTGAGTAGACCCGGACCGCTTCACTGGTCTTTATCGGGACTCCTGAGCAGCACTGAAGCTCATTCAACGACCGACTGGATCGAGAAAAAAACAACGTGGGATCACAGCGACTGTACAACTCGCGTGTTTATTATCAGTCAGTTGTTTCCGTGTTTGAACGAGTTTAGTCTTTATATCTACTTTTCATTTAAAACCAATTCCTTGACAGAACTCTAAATCCCATAATTCATAGCCTTGCTCCGTCTGCTGGATGGACAGGAAGCCGTGAGAAAGAAGACATGTCTGTGACGCTGCTTCACCCAGTTTAACATGGCAGTACTTCCTCCAGGCTGGAGGATGAACACGTATCTCCAACCACACTCTGCTCCTCTCCCCTCCTCAGACCACCATCCTGGCTGCCACCTTTGATGGGGGGGTCGTGATCGGCTCAGATTCGAGGGCCTCCATGGGAGGGTGAGGGTGCAACGCTGAAGTTGACTTGATTGTGAATCGCAGAGGTCTTCAACGTTTTTACGGCCAAACAACCCTATTATACATCCTATAAAATGATGTATTAAAATATTATTATTAACATATTAATGTGTAGTGCAGCCCATAGTACTGTGTATACAAGTATGATAATATCTCAGTTGTTTTGGCCAGGATAATCGTGACATGACATTTTCACATCGTCCCATGCAAACTCAGACTAGAGGTCCTGGATTTCTGATGTCACTGTGAGTTATAATGCAGCAATATGTTGACCAATATCTTCATTTTTATAACCAAATTATTCTTGATGAGTTGAAGTTGGATTATTAATCTGATCAAGAGAAGTACCGAGCAGTCTATCAGCAAACATGTCCTCTGATGCAACATCCCATCAGCCACTAGGATTCCACGCTCACTGTAGAGAAATCATTGGAAAGAATGACTAAGTAATCGATTGGTTGTTGAGGCCTGAAAAGATCAGACCTCCTACGATTCTCCAGGCTCAGAGACTGAATGCAGCGGCCACGTTTTGCTAGCTGTAAATAAAATGTAACAGTAGCACAAGTAGAGTCGTGAAATCAATTTGAGTCATCTAAAAGTGTCAATTTTATGAGTTAATTAGCTGTTTTTTTGCGGGGGGTCATTGGGTAAAACTTCCATAACAACCTTTCAGCGTTTTTTTAATGCAAATGGTCTCAGAGGAAAGGAGACCTGTACAACTTCTTCTTCTCTGTTTTAGAAAATCTATCCTGTAGACTTCGGCCAATCACATCGTGTCATTCGATTTAAAGTTCCCACGTCAAGCAGAAGCTTACATTTTGGATAAAAACCACATCAATCAGGCACTAATGAAGACTGGATTTTGGTTAAAAAAAGGAAACACGAGGACGATGTGTTGTTTAAGATATCTACGTTTAAACAAAACATTTTTATTCAGCGCATTACTTTGAATAGAAACTCTTTTCTTTTAGTTGACAAAAGAAGCTGAAGGTCTCAAATGGTTAAAGTGTCCAAAACAGTTATTTTCTCTAAATAAAATCCAGCAAACCTGAAGCTCATTTGTCTAAATAATGATTTAAAGCTGCACTCATCCCTCATTCCAAATCAGAAATGTATCACAGGACTATGTTCAATGTGAAAGGCTCACTCGTAGTGATGAACCCACATCGACATTCACACGACTGCACTTTTCCTCAGCTTTAAGGAGACTTTTTTGCCTCTTTTAGCTCATTGTTTTGGTTTAAAGGCACATGACCTCCCCCAGTGAACTACCCACCAACCACCAAACATTATACAGACCAAACGAGTGGATCATTCAGCAGCTAAACAGTCAGATTCTTTCTCAGGAGTTGGTGGAGACCAAACCGGAGCAAAAAGGAGCGTGAATATCGGACACAAAGCTGCCATGAATGTTTCTCTGTGTGAAAAAGTCATTGTGAACGTGTTAGCCGGAGCAACTTTATAAAGTAAATGTTGACGTCGCGTTTCTAGCATGCTCTGCTGCCCCCAAATGGCCAAAATCAGACACTGCCTTAAAGAACAATCAGAAAAGAACGTTAGAAATCTGAGTGGGTGTTAAACGTCTGGACAGTTTTGCGTAATTGAGGACCAGGAAAGTATCGAGTTTGTCCGCGGCATCAGGAGATTTGCCGCACGGTTTGCACAAGTGAAAAGTGAACTATAGCCATACAAGACGACTGTTTGCACAACTTTATCTCCAATCTGCACGTCCAAATTGAGACTGTTCTGATAATCCGCATTATTTGTATTCCATTAAATGCATTCCATGAGATTCTGTCGTCCAAGACGAACTCACGATGACACGTTCCTAAAATCTCTCTCCCAGTGTCCCACATATACTTGGCATTGGTAAACTAGATGTGTGCAATAATAAGACAAAAAAGGAAAAAAAAACTTGTTGTCCTCCCAGAAGTTGTCCGTTCTTTGACACGAGCGTCTCATCTTGCATTCCTTTGGTTTTGAGCGTGGGGGCTGGATCAGCAAGTAGTTTGTTGCTAAAGCCATCAACTGATACGAAACCAGCACTGAGAGTGACCCGAGCACATCACTGGCAGGTCAGAGTGTTCATCAACTCACTACATGATACTCCTTGTGTAACCTGCAGTGTCAAAGTTCATGCACAATGGCAATAAAAAAGAATAAAAAACAATGGTTGTTTTGTCCATGTTTTTGTGTGTCCTAAACATGGGACCAACTTAAAACTTCTTGATACTATTATACAGAAACAGTGCTAGGTAGTACCTCAAAAGTAACTGTTGACCATGACAAAATACTTGAAAAGAAGTGTGGCAGACTGGCAGAGGGCGAGAACGCCAACTCATTCAAATGTCACTCAACAGCCGCAGGATGACCTCCAGTGACCTTCAAAGAGGCTGGAAGCTGGCAGCTGGGGTGAAGAGCACAGCAGGACGCTTCCAGACTCCTAAAGGCGGGGCTGTGATGTGATCAAGAGGAAGGTGGACGGTCATAAGTCATAAAGCCAAGCTGTTTTTTATTATTATAATGTGAGTGTAACCCACTAGTTACTATAGAGTTTGGACCAGAGACTAGGTTCGTAGAGGAGGGTTTAAAGAGGAAGTGACAGACACAATAAATAAATGGAGCCATGGCGTATATTTAAAGTAAGTTGACTGTATTGAACTGTATGAAAATAAAATAAAATAAAAATAAAATTCAATGCAATGACATCTGATTGCTCAATGTTTCACAGTCTCTCTTTAATATAAAACCAAATAAAAGTGTCCAATAGGAACCCTAACGTTCCTTTAAATGTTCCTTGAGTGTTCCTTTAATGTTCTTGAATGTTCTTGTTGTTCGTCAGCGCGCTTCAGTCAATTGTGTGTAAGTCAAGTCAGGGGAAAGTTCAAAGAGTCAGGTGTGTGTGTGGTGGTCCTACCACAGACACACTCAGTTAAGGTGAAGAAGGGCTGGATGTCCTCCTCGGCTCAGGTGCTGGTTCTCTGCTCCTTTGGGCAAGGAACATTTCACTGGCTCGCCATCTCCCTCAATCAGGAGAATCCAGATCCACATCAAAAGGTTTCTCAAGGGTCTCAAAAAACCTAGCCTGTATAAAGACAGGGCTATCACTTAACACAGAATCATCAAACGTCTCTTATGTCCATATTCAATACATACTATAAATCTCAACACACTACTGGAACACAATAGTGATTAAATGAAGTATCTTTTTAACTGTACAGTTATTTTTTTTTATCTCAAGGTGAGTATTTCCACACATTCTTAATCATTTTAAATCAACATGAATTATTTTAGCTATTTAACCATGAATTATGATCATTTTAGCTCAGTTTTCCACATGAAATATTGTTCATTTTAATCCTTTTTAACCATTTCACACATTTTCATTGAATTATGAACTGAAAATTAGCTAAATGCACCTTTAACACACATCACAATATAAATTCAGTGCTTCAGAGTTTCTGCCTCTGTGATAAATGGACATGTTTAGCAGTATTTAACAGACACACACCCTAAACAGTGCATCTCAGAGTGAATACACACACACAGGAAAATAAATAGCACACCTCATATTTTCATCAGTTTATCAGAGCAAAATATGCAGCTTTAACTCTTAAAACACACAGTAAACAGTAGCGGCAGGTCACGTTCATGAGTAAACAAGCTTCCTGCCCTCTCACAGACTGAATCGCGATGTGGCTACTCCGGTTAGCATGTGCTAGCGCTAGTTAGCTCGAGCGACTCACCAAGCCTCTGCCGAAAACAATAACCCACAGGTCCTCGACCACCTCTCTGCTTCAGGTAGGTACACTCTCACGGGTTATTCTGTGTTGATACGTGAGTTAACAACCGCCGTTTTCGTGACTTCTTATTGACTTTCTCTTCCGTGTTTCTCATCTGCTCGTACCGCTGCTCTGACTCTGCACCGCGCTACTCTGTACTCTCACTCACGCACTGTAACTCTCGCGAGAAGAGGGTGGAACTACTTTCTCTTTCCTAGCATGCATATAATAAAACAAATGAAGGACTGAGTGTGTGCAAAAATAATATTATTGACAGAATAATAAATTAAAGAGGGTGAAATAAATAAAAAATATATTTTAAGGGAAATAACAATATTATCTGTTTTCTACTGGGTTACATGAGGAGTGGCATAAAGTCACCCAAGAGCAATGTGAGAGACTTTCTTCTACATTCTATACTATTACTTCTTTAGGACTTCTTCAACATTCTATACTACACGATTACTTTTTTCAACATACTGTAGCCTACCATGACTTTTTTATGACTTAATTACGACTTTTTTCAACAGGAGTCGCTTGTTTTCCTCACCCTGGGAGTTGACAGGCTCAGTGAGGACCAGTTTATAGGTGTAGAGACCAGAGAAAACCTGTTTTTCATAATATGGGACCTTTAAGGATATTGATTATTGGTATGATGACTTCAGTCTTGGTCAACTGTTACAGTTTATTGTTATGAAGGATATTGATTATTGGCATCTCTATGATGACTTCATTCGTGGTCGATCATTACTTTGTGGTTCATTGAGAGAAGGAAAGTCAGGAGAAAACCTCACGTGGTTTCTCAGGCGCTCAAAGGCAGATACATGAAACGTCCACAAGGGGGCGCTGTCACGCTGCTGACTTCTCTGTGAAGATAAACTCTGGTATTGATCAGCTGTGATGAACTCGGGTATTGATCAGCAGTGAGCAGGAGGAGCTTTTGTTTAAAACTCAATATCATGAACAATATAAACACATTGTCTGGATAAAAGATGGCGCCCATATTGATTCGTTGATGATTAATAATTTTGTAATGGTATATAATACTGTATTCATCATATATAATACTGTGATAACAATTAATAACACGCATAATACATTCATTAACATAAATGACATGGCATTAATGCTAAATAATATAGTATGAATCATGAATGACACTGTCCCAGTTAAAGAAGTGAGAACAAAGGAGGAGTTTCCTTGTGAAACGGAATTCTCTCCTCTTTTCTAAAGTGCTTCAACAACAACTAGTGAGGCTGAAACAGAGTCCAGACGCTGGTCTTTGATCAGCAGGAGGTTAAATGCTCCTTTCAGGTGCGGACAGCGTTGAGAAACCAGAATAAAGGCTCTCCAGCGTCCTCTCACGCAGGCTGAAATAACATCGCTCCACTTTAACTTTCGTTATGAACCTCAGTGGCTCAGTCTTACCCGGCTATTAGTGACGTCGGTGCTCAGCTAAAATCCCCATTGGCTCAGACGGAGGAGGAAGTCAGCGCTCCTCCTGGTCTCAGCCTCACTTCAGCCCGGATAGAGCAGCAGCTCGGACGTCATCACTTTGCCTCCACAATAATAACAAGTGAAGAGTTGAAGACAGCTTGAGAAGGACAGGTGACGATGGAGACGTGGACTGTGCTTCTTCTCCTGGCCGTCGGCCTCCACAGCGCGGCCGCAGGTGAGTCCACACTTTAGTTGTTGGCTTTTAAGTTGCTCGCTTGGAACAGAAGAACTGCGTCATGTCTTTAAGCCCTGTTTATATGAGCCGACGCTTCTTTCGGTCGTCTTTGGTGTTCAGCTCCAGGACTTCCTCCAAGTTCGGGATGAAATGTGTCTCCACACTGAAACACTCGTCTGTTTGAATGTAGTACGTCACTACTGAGTTGGTTTGGTCAGATCTGAAGCTGTTTAGTAGAACGTCACTCACAAATCATCCGTATTAGCACATATTATCATATTACATATATATCATATCAGAGTGTATAAATATTGTGTGATAAGTAAGAAGAAATCCAGGTGAAGAAATGACAAAGTTTGAGGTAATTCATGAGCAGCGTCTCCATTACATAGTTTGTCCTCCAGAGGGAGCTATTTCATGTTTAAACAACAGCAGCTAATGAATCTGTATGAAGTCTGTTCATGTTATGTGTTTATATTAAAAATGCTATCGGCTGATGTAGAACAAATATTAATATATCAGAATATTCTGGAATATAAAGCTGAGAGGATTTGGTTTCACACAACATGTTGTTTAACAACGATGTTGAGATTTAACTTCAGTTTACAGAAATCAAGATTTATGAAAGTGAGGGACAAACGGTCAGATTTGGTTTCTTGGTTCTTTCTGTATTTAAAAAAATAACTTTTATACTCAAACATCTGAAATCCACAAACACTCTGACGACAACATCAAACAAAATAAAACCTATTACTGGAATATGAAAAATAACAAACAGCAATAGAAGAGAGAGAGAAGCTGCTGTTTTAGCAGAAATTCATTATTTAAAACCTGAGAAGAAGAAATGTAAGTTTGATCAGAGTTTAAAGTATAAAATATAGACCATAAGGGAGTTGTATAATAATATGGAAGATGTTTGAATCTGTTGAATCTAGAAAATCAAAGATCATCTTATATTTCAGTGGGAGGTTTGTGATTTCAGACTTGAAACTAATGTGATGATGAGGAGTGTAAACTACTAACGATGCTTCCTGAAGAAGAAACCACTCCACCAACTGGAAACTAAACTGGACTTTCACTTCACATGGAGATGAAATCAAATGAACAACGCCTCTTTCTACAAACTGCTTTCTGTCAACCAAAGTCAGGAACACAACTGACCTAAATATGAGACTCCTTCACTATTTCATATCAGAATAAACACAGTTTTCAAGACAAAAGCACCAGAAACATGTTTGTGTTTGTTGAGTACAGCAGATATTATCAACGTGTATTGAATGTAGTTCTGTTGGATTGTGTGTGCAGGAAAACAACATTGTTCAGTGATTTGTTGAAGATAAAAACTGAGATCATGACGTTCATCTTGTGTTGCAGAGATTCACTCTCTGAAGTATTTCTACACGTCGTCCTCTGGAGTCCCAAACTTCCCAGAGTTTGTGACTGTTGGGTTGGTTGATGACGTTGAGATGGATCACTATGACAGCAACACCATGAAAGCAGAACCCAAACAGGACTGGATGAACAGAATCACAGAAGAGGATCCTCAGTTCTGGCAGAGGAACACTGAGATCTCTGTGGGTGCCCAGCAGGCCAACAAAGCCAACATTGAAATTGCAAAGCAGCGCTTCAACCAAACTGGAGGTTTGTTTATGTTTGACTTTATTCTGACAACATTTGGTTTATACTTTCATCCTGTATTTTAATAAACACACACACAGTCAGACAGGAACATGACTGAGACTACTGGATGCTGCTGGACTACACTGGTTCAGTGTTGCTGTCCATCCCATAATAAGCTCCAGAGGTCTACTGACCTGAGAGCAGGTCCAGTGAGCGTCCCACAGCGAGCTGCTTCACAACAAGTGTGCTGCAGCAGCAGCTTGTTTCAGGACACACAGCTGATGGAGGAACATGAGCGGCTGCTTTCTGAACGGACCAGCAGGACTGGAAACGGGACCCGGGCTGCTTCTGCTGGTCCACATACCAGACCAGGCTCAGCAGGTTTCCATGAAGCGGGCTGACTGGACCTCATGGTCCACGTCTCCTTCAGATCTCAGCGTGTCCATCCCATCAGATATATGACTCACAAATATATGCTAGAAGGACAGCTTAGATTCACTGTCCGTGCCCCAGTGTGTCTGTGCCATAATACACATTTATATAACGCTGGAAGAAGGAATCCACCAGTTGATCAGCTGTTGATCCTCAGAGGAAGTCTTTATTTCATAAATATGTCAAACATTTTCTACTTCCACTTTCTCTAATATGAGAAATGTTTTATATCATTTTATATTAAATACTGTTCAGTGTTGAAGATTTGAAGATTTCACCTTTAACCTCTCAGAACTTGACGGCATCGTTCTCTATTTCTCTACATTTTACAGTGTAAACAATTTATTGATTCATTGAAAACAGGTCAGGACATTATCAATAATGACCAGAATCATTATTGTGTTATCCTTAAGTATTTAGTAGAACTCCAGATTAGATTAGAATTAATTTACTTTACCAAAGTGTGTCTCTGCTGCAGCTTTTCATTCAAAGTTAAATAAAGCAAAATGTCAAACTCAAGTTATTTAGTTCATGTTTCTCAACATGAGAATATTTCTATTTCTCAACATTTTTCAGTGTTAATAACTTAATGATTAATTGAAAAAAGGTTGTGAAAGAATCAATAATGACAAGAATAATTAGTTTGAGTCCCAAATATGGAGGATATTACAGAGTATTTAGTGTATTTATGCCACAATAAACAATTAATCGACTGGTTGATCAACAGATAATCAGATTCAATCTTTTATTAAGAAAAAACTAACATTTTCTCTAATATGAGAATGTTGATTGATTGATTGATTGATTGATTTCTCTTTATAGATTATCAGAAAAAGAAAATAGGATCACATGTCAAAGTGAAAACACGTATTTCCATCGTGATCCAAAGATGTTAGAAGACAAAGTAAACACAAAGAAGACATTCAACATAAAAACGACATAAAAAGTTAAAATATATTTCATCACCTGTTAGAGAAATAGAAAAACATCACAACATAAAAATAATATCATCATTAATCAATCCATAATACATAAAATCTCTCTCTCTCTCTCTCTCTCTCTCTCTCTCTCTCTCTCTCTCTCTCAGATGTCCACATTTTCCAGAGGATGTACGGCTGTGAATGGGATGATGAGACTAATGAGGTTAAAGGTTATGATCAATATGGTTATGATGGAGAAGACTTCATAGTGTTTGACCTGAAGACAGAGACATGGATCGCTCCAAAACAACAGGCTCTCCTCTCCAAACACAAGTGGGATGTTAATAAAGGTCTGACAGAACAGACAAAACACTACCTCACCCAGATTTGTCCTGATTGGCTGAAGAAGTA